>NC_064598.1:14270000-14919166 GCF_943734845.2 Anopheles funestus
TCTTCTGTGTATTCAAATTTCATTCTGTTTCTCTTCGCTTCGCGATTTCGACGAGCGACAAAAAAAAAGAAGATGAAAACCCAGTTATCGCTACCGTAATGCAGAAGCCGATTGTGATCCACCCGATGGTGCGTAAATTATCGACGGCGATGTTTTAATTCGCGATAATTGGCCCACCCTTGATGCAAAAAGACGGAAAGCGGAGTGAGAAAGACGTAAAGGAATGCAAGGAAAAATAACCATTGCATTTCATACTTTTTCTTTTTTTATATGGTAGAAGATTGAAGAAACCCATTGTTGATCTTCCATGTATTTTTTGGGATTTACCAAATCATAAGCTTGCCGAAATAAGACTGTATTCGTATACTAACACTGAAGCAGACTGCCCGAAAGTCCAGATGAGATTCAATTCTACGACCTTCGTTCTATAAGACCAGACGACAAAGCGCAAAGCCATAAAATGGACTAGATTTACATGAGTCAAAATGTGTTTTAGCTACATCTTTGCCAGTAATACAAAATAAAACAAGGTAAACAAATACAAATTCAAAAATTGAATCGGTTGAGTGTCATTAAATATTGTAAAGTTTGAAAAAATCGAGTGTTTTTTTATTTTTCTCCTAAGGCGATAGCCTTACCTTTTTTTGGCAAATTCAGCAAAATTTTATAAATTGATTTATTTTAATGCGAATTGGTAGAAATAAGTTTCTTTTCACTCAAATAATGCTTTAAATACGAAAAAGAATAAAAAATAATAAAAAACATCAAAAAATTTGAAAATTTCTTAAGGCTATAGGCTTAGCTTTTTTTGGAAAATTTAGCAAATTTTTATAAATTGATTTATTTTAATGCTAATTGGTAGAAATAAGTTTTTTTCACCCAAATAATGCTTTAAATAAAAAAAAGAATAAAAAACAAACAAACCTTGGACGAGAAAAGATAAACAACCTTGAAGTCGCGCCAGAATCGCAAAATTATTTTGGAAAATTGAGCTACTTTTGTCGCGTTTGCAATTGCTAAGCATGTAGTGACGGGCTGACAAGTCAACATGCTTTCTCGCTATGCTTAACTAACGATCAAACAAAAAAGCTAATTTGTCAAGTTAAAAAGCCTATTAGAGTTTGATAATCCCTATGTATATAACGTAAAACGTAGGTAAAGTTATATCATTTGGAAAATAAAATATATTACATTTATCTATAAAACTTTATTTTACTCAGCATTGCTGTTTCGTTAGAACAGGTTTCATCTAATATCTCATAAAATTTTCTTTGCCAACAATAAACGGATGATGGATCGCTTTCTAATATGAGTTTTCCTTCGATTATTTTCAGTTGATCGAGCTTCGTCACATACTTGGCTATTATCTCCAGTGCGATAATGTATAGTCAACCTGAGCCGGGAGGAAACTGCGCCATGTGTTTCTATCGCACACGAGTTTCAATCGATCCCAGGGGAAAAGCTTTAAATAATCATTCGCCCCATTGCGAATCGCGTTTGAGGAGTTTGTAGAGGGAACTCTACATATGTACATATATTGAACTGCGTTATTCGCTGATTGTATATAAGGAAAAATAAAAAAGCTCGATTTAAAAAATGTAGCAACAGGAGAAATATTTTTAACATCGTTTTAGAAAATAAATAATTGTTCATTATCGCAAAACCTCGTTCGGTATGGAATCCTTGTTGAATCCAGCTCAACACGAGTGTCCAAAAACATCCTAAGCATTTACCACGCATATAGCTCGCACGCTTCCGGTGGTCGTAAACCCACAGCCCAATAATGGACTCGTTAACAAATTAATTATCTCATCCTCGGACACTCCGATGAAAGAAAAATAGGGGAAAAAAATTCATTCATCCTTTTTTTCTCCTTCATTGCCGTGACGATAAAGTGGACATTTTGCCGCTAATTGTGGGACGTTTTTGGGATTCTGTATCTCGCAACGGAACGAAACCCTGGCAAAAAGGTGTACAATGACCACAAGCGTCATTGTTTCGCTACCGAAAAAAAAACACATAAGCGCCGCTACGGACAAGGACGGATCCGTAATGAAATGAAGCGAAAAAAGTATAATACACTAAATATACGCACCAACCCGGGCCACTTCCGGATGGATATTGGCCGGAGGGCGGACAGGCAGGTGGGCACATAAATTCAGTAGCCGAAAAAGCTGCTCACCTACCCACAGCATGGTCCTTTTTCACAGCGGGAAACAACTGTGTAAGATAATAAAGTCATAAAAATGCTTTTGTTCACACCTTATACGTAGGGCACCCCCGGGATAAAGCCAGGAAGTAACGCCTTCAAACGGTTCGTCCGGAAGAATGCTGGATCCTTTTTTTCCCGCTCGCTTTCTCTCGTTTCTGTTCCGTGTTGCCCTTTTGTTGATCGTGCGTTGACACCGCGGGATACGTGGGTTGACTTTGACCGCTCCTGTTGCTTGCATTCTGGGCGTGTGCAAAAGTGCAAGTCAGAGTTACTCGTGACGCCGTAACAGCTGTACCGTTGGTGTAAGCTGCGGAGGTAACGAGCTGTTAATTGAATCGAATCACGTCCCATTACGACTAGTGTTTGGCTCTGTTAGTTTATTGTTTAGTTCCCTTATGTGGTTTGTTGCGTTCCAAGGGAATGGTTTTATCGGTCCAGCTGGTCAGTAACGCTTTATTAAGTGTTGTATGTTGATATTTTGGCGCCTAATTGCGGTGTAATTGAAGATCATTTGGGCAATGAATGGAGTCTAATATTCCGATATAACTGCGTTAAATTTGATTTATGTTCAGCAAAAAATTACTTAACAATGGTTACAGCGTTAAATAACCTGTTGTTAAAGATTGTTTATTACAATTATTTATTGCAAACTTATCTTGAAGCGTCACACTGCTATTTATAGCTTCCGTTTGCAGCATGATTGAAGACGACAAATTACTTAACACAACGAAACTGCATACACGACACAACTGCTGCATTTATGATGTACGATAAACGGAAGGCGTCAATAAGCAATCCCCTCGAACGCCTTTTACCGAGTAAAGATTGTAATAAATTACACCGCGAAGGATCGTTTGCCATCATCAAAAGCCTTCTCTTTCGCCATCCCTGAAACGATCGCGACTATTTTTAAATTGCATCTAAAGTGCATTTGTTCCCCGTGCGCTTTAGCAGGAAATAAATAATATTGAATTACTTCACTAAAGACAGTGCGACACACAGTTATGAAACGGAATCCTTTCCTTTTGCGCAGGAAATTGTACACAAAACTTTGGTGGACCCCTTTCACATAGATCGATCTCCCTTTTTCTTAATTGCACGAGGTTTTGTTCCTATGGAGTGGGTAACGCTTTTCACTGTTCGTTTTAGACGAAAAAAAAATTGGAAAAGTTGGTTCTTTTTTCAAGATTTTATTTCACCACCAAAAAAGGGGGAGATCAACAACAATCTATTAGATACAAATTTGTCATCCAGTTGTTGATAGTTTGTCAACCCAGGCAGTGGGAATTGGGATCATAAAGTTGGGTGAATTGCATTAAAAGGTGTTACAAGGCGGTAGAGTGTTAATTGACTGCAATATTGTGTTCCATTTTTTTATGTGGATATATTTTTTCTGCTCTCTTTCTAGTTGAAACACACAAATTCGTCCGTGTGGTAAATGCTTGCAAGAGGAAATTCTTCTTAATTGAGCACAAATTTTGAGCACCGAAAAAGCGTTCTATTCCCCTTTTTTCCAGATCGCATAGGACTTTTAAAAAAAGGGGTCGGAAAAATAAATCGCTCCCCTTGGCTCCGTCAGGGTACTTTAGGAAATATCGTTCTGGGGAGGTGCCTTTTTTGATCGTCACTATACGAGACAAACATGTGTCAAAAACCACAACCCCTTTGCCCGTGTCATGGCTTTGTTGCTTCCTGTTCTGTTCTGGCCTCGGTGCACCCTACCGGTGCTTGAGTTCCGAGACCCAAAACCTTTAAACCGATGCTCCCTGTACCCTGTGTTGGGTGTGTTTTTCGCGCTCCCAACAACGGAGCTACTGGAAAATCGATACGTCAAAACTATGTACGAAATGGCACGGTGGTTCGTGTTTCCGTGGAGTGGTGCATGTTCTGAAGAACCTTTCCGAAAGCTACGGATTGATGAAACAATAATGGTCCCATCGTGTGCACTGTTGCAACAAACAATTGATGCGCGTATGACAGGTTATTGACAGTGAAGGATTAGTTTCTGATGTGCAGTTTAGGGTTTGGTGGATGCTGAACCGTTTACCGTGCTGGTAACAAGCGTTTTGAGTTTCGATGTTTTTCTTTGGAAATTTGTAAAGCAAGCACACACACACACACACAACAGGAAAACGTGAGCTTGGGAAAAAGAAGGATGCTGTGGAGAGGTTTATAAGGACATGCGAGTAATTGTGATTATGAATTTTAATGTCCATAAGAACTCCATAAGTCCATAAGAATAATATACCGTAATAGAGCCCGACTCGGAAGCAGAGTATCAATCGATGGCGGCGATCTCGAGGTGATAGAGGAGTTCTGCTACCTTGGTATGATCGTAACTTCGGACAACAACATAAGCAACGAAATCGGAAGGCGCAGGAGACTCCAGCAACACACGAAATATACGATGTATAGCACACTGATATGTCCGGAAGTCCTCTACGGATATCCTGACGGAGTGCAGATATCCTGACGGTTGGCAAAGGTGGAAAAATACGCTGGCTGGGGCACGTGATGAGGATGATGCCACCAGGAAGATGCTCTTCAGCGACCCGTTCCGCACGAGACGTAGAGGAGCACAGCAAGCACGTCGGCTGGATCAGGTGGAGTCGAACCTGTCTGATATCGGATGCAGTCGTGGATGGAGGATTGCAACCCTAAATCGAGTTTCCTGGAAACGGGTTGGGGACCTAACCATTTCTTCGCGACGTGCTCGGACTTGAGAAGAAGTACTATACTCTTACTCTTTTACTTCAAAAAACACATTCAAGGTTAGATTTGAACCCAGACGGAACGTGTCGTAGAGTTCTGTGTTACACGCTTTTACTATTTCAGCTGCTCAGACAACTTGCAATTCATCCCCATACATACACTTAACTTTAGAGCCAAAATTTATGGATAGTATTTCCAATACTGGTCCAATACTGGTCCATTACAAAGCATTATCGAATACCGCTTTATTTGCTGCTTATCACAACACATAAATATTGTTTTTAATGCTGGAGTAATGCTTCTTCAGTAAAAAATCCATCACTTAATCACATTAGCTACAGTAAGCTAAAATTTGGAAAAGTGCTGTAACGGAAAATACATTTGTCTTGGTTGTTTTGGGGGGAAAATTTTAAACCATTTCCATTTCAAACTTTGCCTTTCAAGTGAGTCCATAACGAAACCAGTTTACGGAAGAAAAACGTTTCCCTGCTGCGAGTATGGTGGTGTTATCGCTATTTAAAATACGATCACGATGTTTCGCTCAATGGTCTATCGGAATGGTAAATAAATAAACAGATTAGAGCCAACCTTGTTTGACAAACCATCATGCGATCCATCTCCTGGACACTTTCCTCCATTATGACGATCCTCATCCAAAACAAACCTCTCCCCCCAAAATGGTGAATTCCAAACCCGTGACTGTGAGTATGAGTGTATGTTTTTTTGCATCCCTCTAAACACCACATCAAATATCAAACGATTTTAGGGTGACGTGTTGTTATTTGGGAAATTTGTGTGTTTTTCCACCCTCAACCATCAGCTCCAAAAAAAAACCGCTGGCTCATTAAGGCGTTTTACATCTGTTTTTACAGCGCCTGTGATCGGGTGCGATCATGCCTAGAGGTTTGCGAGAGAGAAACATTGAATTGGAGGAAAAAAAACTTGAACGAAAGGCCATTAAAAATGTTTGAAAATATCTTAACGATAGTGGCTGGTCGGCTATGTTTTTTGTTATTTTTTTTTTTACTCCTCTTTAGTAATTTTAGTGCACATATGAAAGAGGCAGAAAAAGTACCACAAACACAGAAGCACGCCGGTGCAAAGGAAGGTTTTTAGTTTTTTTTTTCTGTGTGTCTTGAGTTCTTCTATCGGTGTTTGGGCGCTATTTTACCAGGCCCAAAATCCCCCGCACAAACGGTGTTCCACGCGATGGAAGCGGCTGTGATTTATGACTAACTCTGAAGATGAGTCCCAACCCTCTGGGGGTGATTTGAGTGCGGGATTATGATGGAAGCTTAAGTACACGCTGTGACGGTGGGTATTCGAACGTTTTGTTGCTTTTTTTCTGTCTTGTTCCTCATAAGCCATTTTGGGCGATTAGGTAGGCAAGGAAATTTGTTTTCTATTTTCTCTACTCTGAAAAAAAAACATAATAGCGTGGCATTTTCAGTGTTCGAAATAAGTCCACATACATTGATTTAAGTGACTTCATAAGATCGTATTAAACTTTTAAATTTAAACAAAAATAACCTAAACAAGTATGTTGAATAAATAACTGTGCCAATAGCCAGATATAAGACAATGAACCGGCTATAGATCGACATGGCAGACGACTCTGCCCGTAATTTATTCCCATTCTGCAACTCTTCTGCAGCTGCTTCCGTGGGCAAATATGAACAAAAAAAAGCATGACAAAACTGTAAAGAGGACAATCAACTCTTTAAAATCGACATCACAAAGCATTCTCGCCCCAAAAACCAAAACCAGACCAGACTCCAGTTTTTAGTGTATCAATTATTCAACCACTCATCAACTCATGGCGTCGTAGTCCGCTCCTTTGGTTGTGGGTTTTCGTTGGAGATGAACGAGTTCGACAAAGGGATGAGCATGATTGCGATGTACTAAGCGGATAGGACGGTGTACAGTTTTAATTTAACGTTATACTTTTCCGTAAAAGCTTTTAGTCATCACGGTCGGTTGTTGGTGGATTAGACCAGAGTTCATTGGCATTGGTTGGTCTTTTCCCATACTCCCTGATTTAAGGCCTTTTTTTTTAATTTTTGTAGAACATACAACACAGAATTCGTACCTCCGGAAAATTTGCATCTAGAACAGTTCTTCTAGAGTTTCTTTTTTACTACCTAATACAGATTTTGAACAAAGCTCACAACCAATGACATCCTCCTCTTGATCAAATAGAAACACGCGCAATTAACCGTAATGACTCCACGTCAACCGGTACCTGAGAGACAGGAGAAATATGAGTGATTGCAGACGGTTTAGTGCTGCATCGTGCTGCAGTGTTTTTTTTTCGCGTGCCTCTCGATATGAAGATGTCAACGTTAAGTTCTTCATGTGTCGTTCGCCCGCAGGAAAGCGATCGGCACTGTATCTTCGGTACGGGATGCCCCCACCGGCAAAGCAGAGGACAGCAAGTTGTCAGTCGTTTGTCTTGCTCATTAGTGGGCAAGATGAAAGGAAGTCCTGGAGTGATCGAACATTCCATTCGTCAGCTTCAGCTAACAAGTTTTTATTCCATCCATTATACTTGGGTTGGTGTTTTTTTTCTCTCTCCTCTTTTTTAGTGTGTTTCGATGACGTTTCCGTACACGTGAGTGCACAAACTGTCTTTCGTCTGTCTTGAAGTGCTAAAGTGAACCGTACATCAGGAAAAGAAAGCAAAAAAACACTGGAAAGATTCACAGCGCAACAGAAGAAAAAGAAGCTGGGTTTCTTCTTTCAATGGTGTGGTCATTTTTTGTTCTCTCCATTTCTTCCGTTAGCCATAACAAACAGGCCAATGATTAATTTATGTTGATTTTGCACCGTTTTCACACCGATCAAGGGTACCAGCCAGTGCCTTGACGATCGGCTGATGAGAAGCCGCGTACGAAACCGGCGTGAATTATGTGATGGACAAGGTGAATCCAGGTGGAATCTCCAATCCATCCATTCTCACCAGATCGCGCGAAGAAGGTACACCGGGGTCCGTCAGGCATCATCATCACAACAATTACGCCCGAAGCGCCTGGCGCGCGCGTTCATTCGCTCATATACACACACCCTTTGGTTGGATCATATGTGGTCGATCTTTACAATAGCCACAAAAAACACAAGCTGAAACATGTTTGATATATTGAAGGAGAAAAAAGACGCTCCATTGGTTAGGCATTATTCGTTTCGGACACCTTTCGTTATGCAAGGCGGAGGGTGTTTAGAATTCCATCGGGTTAGGGGATGCCCACGGCGAAAAGGGGTGATGCTGTGAACGATACATTAATTTTCGTTCGATCGCTGTTTGTTCGCCTTCTCAGCTGACCACGGCTTGAAGGAGGTGATTAGAACTGGGTCCATCCGTGGTGGCATCACAAGCCATGGAGCCGATCCGGCTGGTCGAAACGATCGCAAAACATTCCTTCCACAACATCCTACGGTTTTTGGGGGTGGGTGGAAAGGAGTTCGTTTGAGGGGTTTTTGTTTTGATTTTTCCACATGCTTCTCCCGCCCGGGGACATGCTGTGAATGTATGACGAACCGAAATGACTGATGCGTACGTGTGTGCAGGTTTTATGTTTGCGTTTGGAGTGGAATTTCCAACCGAACGGAGTGATTAGACAGACAAATACCGTCGAAGAAGCGCGATCTTGATCGATTTTGCCGCGCGCTAAGAAACTGGTTGGCCTTTGGAGGATTTTTCTCCTCAAATAAATCAATATCAGTTTGACGTACGAATGTGTCAGCTGGCAAATGGGTTGGATGAAGAGGAGTTTACGAGTGAACGATAAACAAAGGAAGTTTATGGTGATGAACCGTCGAAGGAGAGTGGTTGAAAATATGTTTGAAAATGTCGTTACAGAATAGGACTGACTTTGATTAACTGAGGACACAGTGTTCTTGGTGGCTTTTTTCTAAACCAGCGAAATACTATTTAAAGTATAAATTATTATAAATGGAGTAGCTCAAACGTGAGCTGGAATGATGTCCAAACGAGCTGTCAAACAACCTGATCACGAGCTGTAGCTCAGTAGCAGTTACATACGAATTCATTGTGGAGCATATTTTACCCTAATTTATTTCGTAATAGTGAAAAGAAACCTTATTGATATTATCAAATTAATAGAGAATGATCGATAATGTAAGTAGGATGAAGACTTCACCTCCATACCGTCCATATATGCTTTCAAAATATTTAAAAAAGACGGTTTAAACATATTTGATACGAAGTGAAGACACAAGGAGATCTCCTAATCGATGATAAAATACGAAAAAAGGATCAGCTGGCGGATGGGAATAACTGTTACCTCTTTCAATTATAAAACGGACCATTACTGGAAGATTTTAAATTAAACGACAAGGTTTAACATAAAACATTGTATAATATTTTAAACAAGACCTACCTGAAGCAATTTAATCTTGTTGATAATTAGTAAAGTTCAATCGATTTTTCCCAATGTTTCCCAACCCTTTTCCCATTATCAATTAAACTCGATCAGTGTGGTGCAAATTTGTGCCCCATAAAGGAAATTAAGTTCAACTTTCAACGGATCGTATAACTCGTTCGGAAATCGCTCCAAAACCTCCGAATTACGCATCCGACTAACCTGCACGACCTCCGGAAGCTGTTTATTATGGCATTACACACCAGCGGCCAGTGTATTGTGTTCGTGCGCTTATCACACTAATAGTATCCCGTCCATATGCAAAAAACCATTAAATCACTTTTATTGATATTCGATACCGTAATAGCTTTGGTTGGAGAGTATTTTTTACCCTCCAAAAAACTCTAATGCTTTGAAGGCAAAATGGTGTGTGTGCTGGTTAGTGGTGAAGAAAACTTTTTGAAAGTATGTATAAAAGCAAAACACACAACTCCCTTGCATTCCGGACGGGGACAGATTTAAGTGCTTGGTGATGGTAGTTAAGAAGATAGTGACCGTTCTGTGGCTGCAGTAAGCAAAAACATCGCCACCGAATGACAATTACTGTCATCGCTAACAGTCAACCGACGTTGAAAGGTTGGTTTTTCGCTCTGGGAATGTTTCCAATTAACCCTTGAGGAGAATTCAAACTGTCGCTAAAGTGTAGTGAGCAAACTCAAACAACAGTGAACGAGTAATAGCATTCACACGAGGGTTAAGATTACTTTACTTTAAATAATGACGGCACTCCTCTCGTTCAAATCACAGCACAACTTGCCTTAAATGCCTTAAAAGCCAAGAACTTCCTTTGGTAGCTCCGAATGGATTACATAAAACTGTCAACGGAGGCCTTAACCGCACGGAGCTGAAGAACAACACGTCACCGCTGTGTCTCGTGGGTTTGTGTGGTTTTGCATTTGCAATAGCTGCGATCTACCACCAGGCCTTTCCTCGATCACCTGGCACGCAACGGCAACCGCACACAGTCCGGGCAGGTGCGATAAAGCAACAATAAAAATATTAATTAATATGCAAAACAAAGTCGAGGCCGGGCCGGACATCGCCTGCCTGCGGTTTGCACTTTCGGAAGTCATCGAAAACCGATCCAATGTCGTCCGATCTCGCTGAGGGACACCGAATGTCTCCCGGTGGTCGTAAAGTATTGGAACTTATTCGAAAGTCGATACCGATCCATGTTCCGTACCGCTTTCGGAAGGAAACGACAAGAAGGAACCACCAGCCAGCCGTGTTCTGGCGGCGTGAGCGGCTTAAAACCCACTTCAATGGACGATCGAATGGAACAAATAGGAAGAAGAGTAGAAAAAACTCGTAAGCTTATAGCATTAAGAAGGGCAACAGCAGGCAACAGCACTCCATGTATCGAGTGACAGTTTTATGCGACATTTCGGGCAGCTTTCGAAGGCGCCGGAAGCCGTTAGCTAATGGTTTGGTTTGGCTGTCGATAAACACGGACGTTGGGACGTCGATCGTTTGACCTCGGCGCGTACCTGATAGTTTTAGTACGTGGGACTTCCCAAGCTGGATGCGTTCGGTTAAAACGTGGCGGAAATAGAATTAAAAAATGCTCGATTTTAGTTGCTTTTAACACGATTTTCAATATCGAATGATTTCCCTTTTTCCCAATCGATATTTGAAGATTTATTGTAGAGAAATGTTGAATGCTTTGTTGGAAACTTCTGCACGTGAGGCAACTCAAAAAGTGCCATCCCGTGTTTTGTGGTTCCATGTAGAATGAAAATTCAATTTCCTGTCCCTAACGTGCACAAGAGACCAGCACACACATATCGCAAAAAAAAGGTTCCCTCTCACGCCGTCAAACATCCTGCAACATCACGTGGCACAAAATCAAATAAATTGCCCACCCCTTGGGTGTGCATGTCACTTCAACTGCTGAGACGCCGCAAAACCCCGTATACGGTTAAAGACTGGCAAACTGCCACCGAACCGAAAAGTCGTTTTGTGTGATCTTTAAAATCTTAAGAAAACTTTTCCCCATTCCCCATTCGGCAACGTGCGTAGCTTTGATATCGAATCGTTTGATTCGTGGAGGGAAAGATACCAGAGCGCACGGTATTATTTATTCACCATTAACGACTGGTCACGCACGGGTGCAGGAGGACAGGACACAGCAGCAGACACGGTGGTTTTTGGTGGGTGTTCGTTTTGCGGGAGTGAAACACTGTCTTAATTACCGAAGCGATGACATCTTGCGATGAGTGTTTGATCAAGGCTGGCTGGAACCCGACCGGAAATGTAATGAAATAAACACCTCCACGGTGGATGAGTTTCTTGAGTGAGTGACAGTGGTAGGATAGGATAAATTGATAGCGCTCTGTCAAGAAGCGTCTTACGATTGTTAGGGAAGTTACAAGATACTTGGTTTAAAGTGCTCGTAAAACATGCATAAGAAGTAATTATGGGCATTTAAAGGGTTGTTTTAGTCGATCGTTTTAATCATTATTTGTACTATGTCGACTATGTCAACTGAGAAGAACAATGGAGATGCCTGAAGAAATTAAATGAATCTATTCTTCAATCTATTCAAAACGACTGAGTTTTTTTTAACAATGTTTTATCTTTTAACTAATAAACTAGAATCCAACCTTCTAGCCTTCTTTCGTTTGACGCAAATCGGGCTCTAAAATGGACGTACCAATCGCTTCAAGATGTCACAAACAAACGAATTAAACGAACGAATAAATAAATAACATTGTTTTGCTGCTCCAGAAAACCCAACGGACAGATGGAACACTTTAATCTAGCGCAACTCACCGACAACATTACCGTACCCGGCGGGGGCACACAGAAGGCAATAAATAGACCCAGAATCCGTAGTCCCGCGATCAATGTATAACGGACCGCCAAGCACGATCCGGTCGAAAAAACGATCGCGGATCGTCAACCAACCAACCAGCCGTGTGTTGAGATTGATAACGAAAACGAACGAACGCAATATGTTGACGATGGCACGCTCCCGAGACGTGATGTTGCTGTAAGACACGAATCATACACAACTGTATCATTGCTGTGTGTTGTTTGGTTGATTTTTCTCTCGTTCCTATTTTCTTCCTTAATAGGTTTTGTGCCATTCTGTTGGGATGTCATCAGGTGTGTTATGGACGAGCAGTACCACATCATCGTCGGCGCGGTACAGGTGTTGGACGGTTGCAGAATGCAACACTCACTAACGCCACTCTATCTACGGTAGCGCAGCTAGGTGGAGAGCTATCTCTGGAGGGCTGTGAAATTGAGAACTTTGGTCCGACACTGTTCGGACTGTTGAAGCGGACAGACTGTTTGACGCTACGAGGTGGATTCATTCCCACCGTAACGTTTCGTTCACATGCACTCGATACATTCGTAATCGATGCGACGGGTTTGCAGATGTTTACCGTAGAGCCTACCGAGGTACCTTACGCTAAGCTGAGAATTCTTCAAATTACACGCACGAAGCTGAAACAGCTTACACCTGATTTGTCACTGTTTGTCGGTCTCAAGCGATTAGATCTCTCCCAGAACCAACTAACCTACGTCGATCTGGACATGCTGGGATCTATGCAACGCCTACGAGATCTCGACCTGTCCGTTAATCGGATTGTCCGATTGGATGCTTCGCCCGAGCTGCAACTGCCGGGCCTCCGCAACCTCTGGGTCAGCTACAACCGATTGCGCTCGTTCGGGGGTTTCCCGGGTGCGTTCCCGTCACTTGACACCGTACGATTGATAGGCAATGTGTGGCACTGTTCATGGGTGGATCGAGCGCGGGCCAACATCATACGTCACGGGATCACGGCATTCGGTGCTGATTACGATTGTCCCGGTGAGCGACAGGGTGGACTTTGCTGCTACGATGACGCGCTTGATGAGGAAGAAGTGCAGACGACGCCCGGGACGCAATTGGATGGGATGACCACGATCGACACGCAACCGGCAAACGATGATGATCTCACACTGCGGGAAACGAATCGAAGCATGGTACCGATAGGCGTACGGTACGGTGATGTGGAGATCTTTTTGTGAGCGATCGCGTTGCTATGGTAATTGTTGAGTAAATACAATGTCAATATTGTTGATCAACGTACGGCATAGTTCCAATATTTGAAGATTCGCTATCTACCATCATCAGTTAAATGGAAGGGATTATAGGAGAGATACCGGCACATTTAGACCATCACATTTGCCTCTTAAAGGGTCATTAGGCTTTTATGAGAATAACAATAATGAAACAAATAAGCCCCCCACCCGGACCAATACGATCGAGATAAAGCGTAATGAAAAATGGATTAATTTCAATAAAAGGAAACCTCACGATGGTCGCACAGAGCACAGCGCTACCAAATCTGAATGTCTGTTAGTGAAAGAACCAAACCAATCGCATGGCATAATCAGCTCAAACCGGGCAGGCTGGGTCCACCTAAACCGTATGCTGCAGCACCATCTCATGGGGTGAAGCTAGAATAAATAACGCAACAAATAAAACAGAGCTGATTGCTCGATTTCGTCGCTGTGGGTTCACAACGCCACAATCAAAGCCAGCATAAGTTTGGCCTGTTTGAGAATCAATTGGGAAATTATTCGAACGGGGTAAATAATAATGGTGAACCGCCGGGTTTTGTCGCACACGATTCTCCAGGAGGTCAAATTTGTCACGGCACAAACCGATCAGACCCGCAGCAGCAGCAGCAACATCATCACCAAAAAAAACGACGGTACATTATCGGGTTTGATTGGGACGCGCGAACCGGCACGGGAATCACTCACATTCCTAGGCTCCGAATTTAATTAAGCCGTCTTTTATACAGACGTTCGGCATTGGGGCACTGTTTGTGCTTGCTAGAAGTGAGGTGCAGAATTCTTAGTTCTCACAGCAAACGCAAAATGTGAAAGAAGTTACATTTTTCCCTTTTTTTAAACAAACAGTAAAAACTTGGCTGAAACTGAAACTGCAGATATGTTTTCTTTTTTCAGGCTGTACGACAACTTTGACTTGCCATCGTCATGATGGCATCCTTTCCATTACTGAAATGAGTTCGGACACGAGGCAGCTTTTGACCAGTCGTCGAATAACTCTTATTACTAATCAACACAGAAAAAAACCTCCGAAACGAAAAACTGCAAACAAAATGGTGGCCGAAAGGTGGGGCCACATTAGCAGAACTCATCATTGCATGCAAAAGCGAATGGCAGAGACTTTTCTTCGTAATTATCTCCGAAAAAGGACCTGCTAGACGCTATAGAAGAGTCATAAAAAGAAGATATTTGGGTTGGATGATTTCTTTCTTTTTGTAAACAAACATAAAAAAGATAACCAAACACATAAAAACAGATCTTCCAGCAAAAAAAAGAGAGAAAAGTTTCAAGTAGAGACTTCAATCTGCGTGGAAAAGTTCTGGTTTGTCAACTTGTGGCGGAAAATAGTTTCAACCTCAGGGAACTTCAGACATCGTAATTAAACCGCAAACAAACTGGAAGAAGAATGATTTATTTGATGAGATATTTCTGACGCGTAGAAAAGAAGCTTTGAAAAGTTTGTCAAGTACGAATTTATTGGAGAACGCGACGTCGAGAAGGACTTTCTTAATCATTTGTATACGTAAGAAATATTATTTCCAGTTTGAGAACATTTAGAATTGCACCAAAACTTTGAAACGGAGCAAATGGAAAAAGATTTCCATCCATAGCCGACATGTTTTACGAGTTCTGTGAAATAGCTGTCTATGACCTTTTGCATATACAACGTGGTACTGTATCTTGAGTGGGGTAAGCAGTTAGCAAAGAACAATCGTCACTTGGAGTTGGAATTTACACTTTATTCCCACGAACTGCAAAACGGCAATGTTCCAAGATCCGCTTACCGGACACGGATGAAAATGAAGAATAATCTACATCTTTTGGAAAGATTTAATTTATTTACCGAAAATAAATGTCCCATGCTATTGTATTTTTCGCTCGCTAGGAAGAATTTGGTGCACCGAATGTGTGCACTTTTATGTTACGGTTACAGTTATCGAATGCGGTCCCCTTTTTACAAACGTTGCTATCCTTTTTCCTTCGCGACCCAATTCAGCTGTCCGGTCCATGAGGTGGTGAATAGATTTGAATATTCGTCCCTTCCGTCGTGGAAAAATAAACCCGTGCAAGAAAATAGGCAAATCGAAGAAAAAATCGATCGAAACAATTGTCAACGTGCGACGTAAGATTGAAGTCCGGGACCATTCCCGGAGCAGAAAGTGTGATGTAGCTACAAGCGAAAGGTCACCTCAATAAATCTCCGTACGAGGGTTTCCTGGTGTGCTGTGCTCCCTCCTCTCTCTCTCTCTCACCCTTCATCCCTGCAATTCTTTTCCCAAACAAGGACATTGTCCTTCATCTGAAATCTCAAAAATCAAGCCCTTACAACAACCCTCACGACAACAATAGAAGAAACAAAATTGGACAGAACAGGAGCATTCACCATTGGCAACAGGAAAGTGAGAAAATGTAAATGGTAAGTTCGTATTTAAATTTTCCCAATTCCCGAAACCGATCGGAACTGATCGGGAAAACATGGGTGTCCGTGGAAATTATGCATCGCTATTGTTGAGTTAAGGCACATATTCTCACCGTGCATTTGTATCCTTCATACACGCGATAATCTAATTCCGATCGCATTAACGCTCAACGCAGCTACGAGGACAAGGAAGGCAAATATGTTGCCCAGCTGGAAGAAGGGTAGCCAACCGTGAATTAGAATGACCTTTGCCACTCTCCTGGCTCTGGCGGCACTGCTGTAAGGGGGAAACATTATAACGACACAGGAAGTGAGGTTTCGTGCAAAATTTTGAATTGCTATTTGCGAAACAGAAAAGAATGTTACCATTCGCCACAACGGAAGCAACATCATATGCGAAATTTGCCTGCCCGAACGTACGTACGGCCACAACACGCAAGTTCGCAAATCTGCTGCGGCACGGTGAAATGAACACGACATTTCCACTAAGTTTATGAACCGTGCAAATAATCATGGCGATAAATTTTTACCGTACTAGCGCGCACTATGGAATGTAGGCGAAGAATATCCTTTTTACGTATTATAAAAAAAAATCGTTAGAGGAAAATTTTCTTTAAATCAAGGCATGATGGGATGTCCTTATTATGATTTTATTTAAAACAATATTTAAAAAAAAAGGATTTATTTTAGACTCCTTCATGCAAGCACACTATGTCTCAATTTTGAGATCAAGTACCGTCCGGATAACCCCTTTTCATAATGCAACAACTTCATCTTCCTAGCAAAAGGGCCATAAAACGTCAAGAGAGCAACACACCATTTCAACCGATCGATTTCGGAAGTGCCAACACTCCTTTCACTTTTCACTTTAGCTGCCTTTGGCAACAACAAGCAAAAACTGTTTCCCCGTTTGTTTCCAGCATCCCAAATAGAGGGGTGCATAAAAATAGGAAACATTTATTTGACATAAAAATCAAATTTAATAATATTTATTGATCTGATTCCGGCCGACTAGCACTACTTACGTGCGGTTTTTTTTTTACTCTTTAAATTCCCCGTAAAATGTACAGTGTGTGTGCGTAAATCGTGAAGGTAAAGAACACTTGCTCGCTATGACTTCTTTAGAATGGATTTGTTAAGCCACCAATACGCAACAATACGGCACACAAAAAGAAAGAAGGGAACCTTAAAGAAATTTCTCCACCGCAAACCATAAGCGGTTGATTCACTCTCCTCTAAGCAACCCAAACCCCTTTCGTGTGCTGGAAGGGATGCTGGCTGCTGTGCGGATATGCTTCACCCTATGGAACATTTTTTTCATGCTAAGCAAAAAATGAAGCATTTGATTCTCTTACTTTCACCCTTGACTTCAAAAAACCCATCGTATTCTGTATTCGGAAAAGAAAGTATTGAATGGGCGCTCAGTATTGATCCTAACTATTGCTGCCGAAGATGAAGAAACTTTCCTTTTACACCCGGAAAAACTCACTCCTTGCTTGGCGTAATCGGCCGTATAAACGATAGGTGACGGTGTGTTAGGAGTGAGAAGAAGGAAAACCTCCGGAAGCCCGACCAAGGCACGGAAGAGTTTACCGAATGACGGACGCTCTTGCGAGCTGTAATCCAGCCGTAACGACACGGGATTACGCCCCGGTTAAAGGACTTACAAGCGGGATCATGAGACACAATCCAATGAAAAAGGGGTCCAACCATCTCAAACAGTACAAAACCCAAAAAGAAACAACGGGTGATGTGGTTACGGTTCAGTTACCCGATCGACCACGACGATGATGATGATGAGGCCACACTGTTTGCTGACAAGCAGAGAGACAACAAAAAGCGAAATATGTTTGATGTTTAGGGTGGTTGTGGTGGAGGTGGTGGTGGTGGTGTTGTAACAGGATAAAATCGCACATTTCCACACCCAAAATGAAGAGTTTGAGAAGTGACTTATCTCGGGGTAAAGCTGATTGGCAAGTCATTAGGAAATGAGACGAGACAACTCCCTATGTTGAAGGGTGTGTGCGAGTTTTTACTTTGACGTTGATAAATTTATCAAATTTGTCCACCATCAAAGTGTAAAGATTGTGACGGAATTGCATAAATCACTATCGTGTTCTATCGTGGCTTTGGGTTACATTTGAGAAATAATTATTAATTCTTAGTGCTAAAGAGAAGTTTTTGGTTTCTAATAAGTGAGAAATTTGAAACATTTCCGCCTAAAAGATGTTGCTTCTACATAAAGTAAGACAGTTTCCGTTACAATCATTTTCTTTCCCACCATTTTTGCTCGGATTTTACCTCCAAAACAATAAGCATCCAATTATGTACGGGACATAAATATTAAAATTGGCAATGGAAAAGATTTCTTTAAAAAAAACGAGTCAGTTTCCATCATCCTGCTATCCCAAAATAGAATTAAAAACATGCAGATGAAAAGCGTAACATTAAAGAAAAACCGAAACTGTCACATGTAAATCAGTCTAGTTAATGCAAGATGCAACGAAGTCCTTGGATTCGCCTTCAATGTCTTTCACAGTACCAGCATCACCAGTAACGGTAAAGGAGAGCAGCTTTACGGATCGGAAAATCCCATTCGCGAAAATACGCAAACATAATCCGCAAACTGTCTCGAAGGGGACAAAAGGATCTACAAAAAAAAACCATAAGAAAAAATATTTAGTCCAAAACAAAACTTGTGTTACGATCACAACAATGAAATCCAATTATCTACGAACATAAACATTTAATTTACATGAAAGCGCCGAAAAGATCGAACCTCGCTCTCAGCCTCCGTGTGTCAAGTCAAGAATTCTTTTTTTTTCGCTTTGCCTCCGAAAGTAAAGCTGATTTGTCACATTGTTCCGATTAGCTGTTAATAAATATTCACATATTCTCACATCGGTTTGAACCGATCGGTAAGATAAGTTGGAAGAACGCAAAATCGAGGGAGATTCTTTTTTACCTCCATTAAAAAAAGAGACCAAAAACTGACAAAAAAAAACGCACCAAATTAGACCACTTGCAATTTGGGGAAGGTCCTGGTAGAGGATATTCCAAGACTGATCTAGATATTCAAAAGAATTAGATAGAATTCAATAATAGGGGACGCCACTTTGTTTGCACTTTTTCCTTTCCCACCAAATGAATGGCTGGCGCTTTCCCGTAACAAAACGCTCAAGAAAATAGGTCCTTCTTTCTTAGGGATCGGCAATTTCCGTTCTTTTCCTTTGGTCCCATGTCCATCTGTAAAGAACCTCGTAAAACCGTGCAATATGCTGGTTTTGCTAATTTGGGACCCTTTTTTGCGTTTTTTTTGTCTTCCTCCATTCGGAGTGGAAAATGAAACCAATCTTGTGTCTTGCCCCATGCGCGTAATATTTGTTGCTGATCAGGTTTTTTTTATTTGTTACTGCTTGTCTACTTGACGAACAAAAATCCCCGTCTGCAGTAGAAAAATGCAATCTAATTCACTATTTCACGCCTCGAGAGTCTCTATTCAGCCAGGATCAATGGAAAACTTCTTGTTGTACCTTCAAGATGAACGTTTTTTTTTTAATTCTCTACCTCAAACACCCTTCATAGGGTGACCACCCCTTAGGAAGGACAGTAGAGAGTCAAGCCAAAAGATCTTAAAAAAAGTGTACACAAAACATAGAAGCAAATCAAATTCGACAACCTTTAACACCCGTTGGCTTGCGGGAGAATTCCCTCCCCAGACTCCAGGAGAGATTATTGCATTTTATTGTTGCATCGTTGTGTTTTTACCGCGCAAAAATGCAACAATGTTACGATAATTCTATTTTCGGCTCTAGCGATTGTTTGTTTGTGCTTCGCACAAGTCAGTCCGGTCACCTTTTTTTCTTTTGCCGATTCCTGAAGTGTTGTGTTTGGTGCTATTGTTTGGCGGATTATGCATCGGAATTGCAGGGATCAATGGATTTATGGGTGTGATTTTTTTTTCTTCTCTCTCTCGTTTGTTATTATTACTGTTTTGGGAGCAGAATAAGATCAAATCAAGGGCAGTGAAGGTATGGGAAGTGTCTTCTGTTCATTTGGGTCTCTTGTAACGGTTTTCTTCGCATAAACGAAACTTCAACGGAAAGATGTCTTATAATATAAAACACTATCAATTATTAATTTCTTTTTTTAAATTTAACAACTTTTTATCTAAATCTTTACAACAAAGCGTAAAGTCCAAACGCATTCTTATGAGTAATAAAAACAAATCCATCTTTCTTCCCACCGCAAAGACTCTATTTACTTTTCTCACCATAAGTGCATTCTCATTGAGATGCAGTGGCTGCATCTTGCAAGCATACCTTCCAACCTCGGACAAATCTTTCCCACCTACCACCCTGGTGAAACCCCCTGGTTCTAACCCTGGTGGAAGAAGGAAAAAAGTACAATCCACACGATTGTTATTGCCGGTCGGTTCGAAACGATTCTTCTGTTTGCAGCTCGTTGCTTCCGTTCTGTGTGGCGCTGCAACGAGACAAACGTCCAGCTTTCACAGCACTACTTCCGTGTTTGCTTAACCTCAGTTCACATCAGTCAGATGTTCATACCATGTGTACCCATACACACACATACTCCCTCTTCCCTTAGGTGAACAGCAGCTCATTTTCCCTAACTTGAGCTCATTTTCCCGCATCGCACCCACAGACGACACGATTGGATGTATTAACCAGTAATTAAAATCTTGTTT
Organism: Anopheles funestus; assembly: GCF_943734845.2. Classification (NCBI taxonomy): domain Eukaryota; kingdom Metazoa; phylum Arthropoda; class Insecta; order Diptera; family Culicidae; genus Anopheles; species Anopheles funestus. Next base: position 14,290,562 of record NC_064598.1, read on the forward strand.
GAAACATGATAGCGTTGATGCTGTTGCGGTTTCCCCGTGGTTTGTGTGCTAATTCCAGCAACAAAAAAATGGGCATTCAGATATGTTTGCTCTACACGTACCCAGAGATATCAACCCCTTGGGAGATGATGGAATTCGTCGATTTAGGTGCTTATCGATGGGATAGCCATTACTCCCTGTAACTGAGGCCGCACATGATTAAATCCTGCACACAATGGCACAAAGTGGCAGTAGGAAGGCTACGGGGTCCTAAAAGCGATGGGACACATTTTGTGTCGCATCATTTCTTTATCAACCGGCCCGGATCGACATGTGGACGCGTGCGCGTCTTTTGACCGTGTGTGTTAGCGGTTTTCACCATTTGGGCGAAAGATATGCAAGATAATGGATTTGGAGTTTCGATTTTTTTTCCTTTGCTCCCTTCATCCCACCGGCATGTAGGAAAGAATAGGTCTGATATAATCTAGCCGCATCGTGGAGTCAAATTACGTCAAAAACCCAGCCCCCGGGATGAAGGTGAACAGGATGAAAGCATTGCTAAGAGTGAGAGTGGTTTCATGTTGCAATCCGTGATGTTGATAAAAAAGATTAAAATTACAACGTATGGTTCACAGTGCAGGGAGCGAGAACAAACAAATAAAAGGAAAACTTACGCATCGGATGACATTATTAATTGAAAATGGAGGATGCGAACAAGTTTGTCCGTGCTTAATGAATCTATTTGGAATAGTCATGTAAATGAATCTGGCGTGAAGATTCATTCGAATCAAGAGTCGACTGTCGAAAGATTCACGAATCTCATCGATTCATTAATCTTTGAATGATCTTTAATGAAACATTGGAGCTTTGGATCTTTAAATGAACATCAACAAAATCTATTTATTAATCATTTTTAGTATTCCAAATACAGCAAATCTTTATTTATGCTGCTTGATTGAACTGTTTAAAATCCGTGAAGTCAGTGGATTCTTAAAAGATTCATGAGGCTTCTTAATAGTGAATTATTCATCATTCTATTCATTCGCGTTAAAGATTTATTAAGATTCACTCAACTCTTTTAAGCAGCTTAATTTTTTTCATATCGAATCATACCCTTATTAACAATTCATACAATCAAATCATATTAAATCAATTTCGAAAAAAATAAGAAAATAATGAAAAAAAACACAACTCTGTCACCTTTTCCACCGGTGTACAGGGCACAATTTTTAATTGCCATCATGATTGATCTTTTTCACTAAACATTCGCATGCTTTTTTACATGCCGCAGCACCATTTTGATTGATGACTTTACAGAGCTTACCCTCTAACATTGGGTCACACACTAACGAGAATGCATTGCTAACGCCTCACATCAGCATCATCTTCATCATCGCCATCATGAATGCCGCTTTCATCCAGTGTCTGTTACGCAGTCGGTTGCACTTTAACCTGCAACCAGCACGTGCAACAATGCAATCGTCAATTCCAATTTTCAATCCCATTAAGGGACATGTGCGTCCCCCGCACATGCAGGTTTTCTCAGCAGCAGGTGTAGTATGTGTGAGAGTTGACGTTTAAAGAGGATCGCGAAAGAAAGATCGCACGGTTTTCCATAATAAACCCATTTGAATGCCACCGTTACCGAAGCCGGGACGGAATTTCTTCTTATACTCAGTACGTAGAAAAGGTAAAAGTGCACCAGAGAGAAGCCGGCCTATCTAAGCCACCGTTTGCATCTAAGCGTATTGCACATTGTTCTGTGTTTTGTGTGCAGTGAGCCAAAAGCCGTAGCTAAAGCGGCACAATCGTTATCCTCTTCTTCGGAAGCCCATTAAATCATTTTCCATTGGGGCGCGCAGTTGCGCGATGCTGCAATTAATGCTGCACCGCGGAAACTGCATCATAATGTCAATCCTTTTTTTGCGTTTTTTTTTTTTGTTCCTCTCCACTTTGGACCTTTAAGTAACAAAAAAAACCGTTGTATTGTTAACGTGAAGTATGAACGACCGTGAGGAACTCGCAGGAACAGGGATATATCTGATATGCATTTTTCCACTTTTCGCGGATGTGAATTCCATTTCTTTTTTTTTTGCAGTTTGGTTGTTTCGCTTTCTGTAGCTGGGTGCTTGAAAGGATCCATCATCATGTAAGTGAGCCCTTTAATGAAATCTCTTTGAAGAGGCGTTTTTGTGACACACTCTGTGGCCTCGATACGGTTTCATCGCTGGGGGAAAAAAGTTCGCCATGGTGCGTCATATCAAAACTCCGACACACCGTGTGGTAAAAAGTGTCACCAGAAATGCATTCACCAGTACTACACTCGTTCCGACAGATTTAAGAGACAGAACGGCTAAAAAATCAGAGTGAATGATAAAATGTTAATATGTTAATGGATGGTCGGATCCTCCATTACACAATCACACAGCCGTTGCGGGCTTATCATTCTCAACAAGTGGCCTTTGTTTGATGCTGATGGCAACCAGAACTACTTACCTCGTTTGCGCGTACCACAGTGACGATTTAGAACAAATCGTGTTTTTTTTTGTTACTTTGTGTGTTTCATCTTGTACAGCCCTGCAGCCGTGTGTTTAGTGGTTTGGTTTTGTTTCTCAAGGAAAACGGATTCTGCAGAAATTGTAAAGATGCAGAATACAATTGAAATCACTTGTACGACGATTCGTGGTAAGGGAAAAGTTGAACAAAACGACCTAAAATGTGGGGCAGACTGTTTTTATTGTTTAAAAGTAAACAAAACACCTGAATGTGTGGTTTTTCTGTGTAAAGTGGGGTAGTTTTTTTTACTGCAGTGTCGGTGTTAAAGTATTTTGTGGACAACAAACTTAAAAGGTGATTTTTAGTAAATAAGGATGAATATGAGATAAATAACTTTAAGCTGAAATGATAGACGCTTGTGTGAAATAGTAAGTAAGGAAGGTGAGAATTGAACCCAGACTGAGCGATTAGCTGAGTCGTGCCTTACCGACTAGACCATTTGAACGACCCTCGAACGAATGCTAAAGAGCTAACTTTATTATGATTTCTTTATTCTTATGAACGCTCTACTACTATTCGAAAGTCCATAAGGACTATCCATAAGGACTAATGCAGGGTTTTCATAAAATAAAAGAATTATTGCGAAAAAATATTCAACCGAATGAAAACAAAATCAATGGCAAAACTAATTGCAAATTGATTTCTCTTCGCAAGCAAATAATCAAAAAATCATTTAAAAAAGGCAAAAAAAAAGTTAATTGTGTGCTAAGCAAATAAGATTCACCCCACAAACTAACCGGATGAACTACGCTCTAAGACATCAGCTTGTTTGTTCTTTATCTTAAACAACAAAAAAAACCGAACGCACCGTTTTCCATTTAACGGCCAATAATGGGCTGATTGTGAGCGTTAGGATTTTTTTTCTTTAAACTACCTCAACGACTAACGAGCTCACGGTTAGGTCCCAGTGGCCGTGTAACGATAATTAGCCGGCATGACTCGTCAAACAAGTAGGATTCTTATTCAACCGTTAAAATAATGCCCAGATTGTCCCTCTTCTTGGTGGAAACGGGATGATTTTTTTCTGTTTTCTCTTGTTGCAGTAGTGGCTTTGTTTTCCGCAACAAAAACCAACAATGCCTAATCCACAGATTCCACACAGGGAAAAAGCCCAGCCCAGTCACTAGTATAAATGTCTCCCTGATTTGCCTATATCGATCGAGCCGTTCGTCAAATTGTCAATCTGCGGAATCCTCTCGAGAGCAACGAAAACATTTAATCAAAAGGACTTTCTTGAGTTGCGTCACTGAAGGTTTGGAAGTGATCACCCCTCTTGAGTGTTTTTTTTTCCTTTTTAGCTTTCCACCAAATGCTACTCAGCGGACGGTTTGCTATACCCTCTTGTTCTATTCTTTACCATTCCTTGACGGGACAGCCCTCAAGTGGTAGAAATAAAAACCCGCAGAAAAAAAAATGTGTATCTAGTCCATCACATCCAATTTGCATGTCCTTTGCATAGGGACCCGCTGATTCGTTAGCTATTCACGCCTCTTGTGTCGATCTTGGAGCGGCCGTCTGTCGCCCGGTGCAATTTTCCAACCGGTGATTTTTCACTCACAAACCAATGTATCATGGGAAGCATCAGCATTTGTTGGCGCCTTAAAAAGTGTTTCTATGTGTGAGGCATTAGTTCACATTTTGGGTAAGTTTTGCGTCTCAAACTGTCTTAGTCAAAATGTTTTTTTTTGTGGTTGATTTGGAACCATTTTTTCTTTCCTCCTCACAGTGTAACACACTTCTCAGTATGACGAAGTGTTCTAGAAGAATTCCCGCGGGGAGTAAAAATGGTAGAAAAAAAACTCGTATCTTTGACTTTGAACCGAAAAAGCACTTTAATGTGCATTTCCTACCAGTAAAAACCGTTGGATAAAAAAATACAAACTGCGACCACATTCTGCTGCAAGACAGTTGTTGCGTGAAAAGCTGAAAACTTGCTTAAAATTTGAATATAATCACCATGGTTACGGTGTGATCGTGCTGCAAAAGCAAAAAGAATTGAAAAAAAACTAGATATTAAAAAAAATATTCTCTGGACCTCAAGAGCAGAAGTTTCCGGAAGCATACTGTACGTCCGGTATGGGATTTTCACGACCAACGATTCGCTTCGTGATTAAAATGGCCACCTTAAGCTGGGATCTTTCCTTTTCTTTAAAAATTCTTCCAAATTAATGCATGCTCGCTTTAAGGAACGTGAAAAGGGAAGTGGAACGAAAGATCCATAATAAAGGCATCCTTCTCGTAACAAAAAGGAAAATGTGAAATAAAAATTAGTTCCGCTAATTTGTTTACGTTTTCTCGTTTTCTATTTGAAAATTTGGTTCACACTACGGTTCCTATAACGCGAAAAATATGTTCAATATAATTCCTATTTTTTGTGAGAAATATTAAACCATAACTGCGTTTAATTTTTTTTGGAAACATTTTTATGTCTTTGCCGTACCATCTGCTGTGCCATTTTATGTTGCTTTATGCGCAACGCAACGACTTTGGGACGATGGATTTGCAAACATTTCCAGGATTTGATAGTATCAAAGAATTTTTCGGAACTAGGCATTAAAGGATTTCTCACAACATATCCTTACCAGAAAACCATCCCGCTGATAAGCACCATATTTCCTTTAAGGGCACACATTAGCATCAACAAACAGGTATTAACTGGTGCACGAGCCAACCCAAACAAAAGAGATCCAATCGCCAACGTCGTTCCGGAAATGGAAGAGTTACACACGCACGGGATTGAAAGATTTACATCCTCCTTTCATATCGGAACGATCTTCACCGGCAGGAGAGAGGCTTCTTCTGAAGCGAAAGGTGATAAACATAACAAACAAAGCTAACCCCTTAAAGGAAATATAAAAAAACAGACCCCGTAAGAGCATCGAGAAGTGTCACCAGCTTCACCTCGTAGCAGCATCAGGATCAGTAGCACCAGCCAAAGGATTCCTTATGGGCACGCGACCACCTCGACTCGAGTGGCCCGTAATCTTAACCCCAACAAACCCCGGGTTTCGCTGTTATTGCTGAAATGATCAGCAGCGGTTAAGCATTGCGCTGACCCATTCCGCTTTTGGCATTTTCGAAGGAGAGATTTACACCGCAAATCGGGCCCGCAACCCAACTGCAGCATCATCCACGGCCGGCAGTCAAACAAAACCCTTCGCAAGGGGTTGAAGACACAAAGGGTAACGGGATTAAGGGATGCTGGATGCCACACAACAAACCCCCGACGGACGGACGGATTTCGGTGCAGTTCCGTAGCAGTTTCGGTTGAGATGCTTTTCTGTCTCCCTTTTTGTACTCTAAAAAAAAGGGTTCCAATCGTGCGTAATTGATGGGTTTTTTTGTCGTTTGTTTGTTGGTCGTTCATATTTCTTCTTTCCTCTTCATCTGGAACGTTGTGTTTTGGTTTGTTTGGTTTGTGGTTTTGTTTGTTGGATAAAAATGGCAATTAGCGACGCAAAAAATCCAGGAGAATAAAAAAGGTATGTTGGTAGCACGAGTGAAAATTACACCCAGGAAAAGGTACCTTTCCGTTTGGTTGAGTTTGGTTCTGTTTGTTTTCTTATAAAGAGCTCATCATGATGGCATAATTGTTTGTCTTTTATTAAGGAAAAAAAATGAATTGATTAAAATGTCTTTTTATCTATTTTTAAAATAGGACATAATGTATTAATTGTATCAGAAACAATCGAACTAACTCATATTAACAGCATTTAGTTCATGTGATGAGGAGACTTATTGCGCTTCCAATTCCCACGAAATGTGTTTAATGTCCGCGACGAATCCATTTCCATGATACAGATTGCGTACGTTACCATGGTCATGCGATTCACCCTATTTAACACTATCTGGACGATAGCCCATCGATGGACAAATGTATGACAGTGGATATGGAGGATGGCCAGAGATGGGCAACTATCATACTACCGACATTTTCAAAAAAGATGTCTCTAACCGTGTACAACATGCCGATGACAATGATAAAGCTGTGTTGGCACACAGGATGCGGCAAGGATGTGGCCTTTTTACTCGAATGATGACATTCGCTACACGATTCAAATTCCGAGTGTTGTCCATTTTCCAATATTGTACTTTTTCTTCATCCTCTCCCCCGTTCCTTTCGGACCATAAAAACCTGAGGGTAGAAAAGGACAGTAATTTATAAACCGTAAAATTGCTAATCAAAGATTTTTCATTGCTTCCTATCTCTCTTTCCCTTTGCTCACACTCACAACGGACAGGAGGACTGTGGTCAAGTATCATCTGCAAGCGGGGAGAATTTTGCATGTGACTGTCCTTTGCCAATGTGCGAATGGTTCTGTTTCTTCCGGAGCGACAAAACAGTCGTCTTTTGCCATTTCTACACTCTTCGCATTTTCGGACATCGCTTGAAGGAAGGAAGACACACTGGAGACGTCTTACCCTAGTCTACAGCAGGGTTTTCACAGCAGAAGGGGATTGGCACAGTACAGAAATCGCCAGTAACTACCATCATGGTTACTGGTGAAACGATTCCACCGTACGGACGCGATATGGTCAATAAGTTTTAATTTAAATTTATGTCCATCCATTCATTTGCATTTCTGTTCCCCACCGGTACGTCTGGAACAGAAAGCCAAACGGACGACGATGAAGCATATGTTTCGATGGGTTTGTTATCCAAAAAACCTTTGGAGTTCTTCGACATATAGTGGAGTTCTAGATATTGGTCCGTTTTGGTTAGCTTTTTTGTTTTGGGGAGAGGCGAAGTTCTCGCCCTTGTGCTGAAAAACCTAGACACCATCGACTAGCGAGGATAGTGTAAGTAGCGTAAGCAAATATTTATCCAAAAAAAGAACGGTCAAGAAACGAGTTTTGATAAATCTTTACATTTCTCTCTTTGTGTACACCTTGAGTCAACAAACGGTCCACAATGGAAAACCGTTGAACATGAAGAGCTTTTTGCCATCCTAATCCTAGCGTCTCGATGTCTTCGAGAAACAGATGTAACTGACAGGATAGGAACGGGAAAGATGCCGGCGTTCAGCGAAAAAAGGGAACATAATCGAAGCCCATCCCGTGACAATACCGGGACCGTACGTAACTGGCCGGCTGCCAATAAACAAGTTTTTCGAGCTCCTATCAATTCCCATCGATGACCTCTAAGGTCAGTGTTTTAAGGTCTTGCATCGTCGTGATATGGTTATGAATTCGAGGGGACACGAAGAAACTAGTTTTGATGTAGTTTCTTCATTTCTTAAGAGGAGCTTGTTCTTCTTCCATACTTTGACAAGGATGCCTAGGACACTCTTCGCAAAACGACCTAAAGGATCCTGTCCCTGTTTGCTGTGATTGGATGATGTGCACAAGCAACCAAGAGAGAGAATAGGAAGAAAAAAAACGTAAATCCTGTCAAGCGTAAAGGTCAGCAACAGTCGATTAATTGACCTCGTGTTTTTCCCGCGACGTTTCTCGGTCTTGCATATTCCAGCCAAAGAGGAAGGGGAAAAATGTTCCACTGACAGATGGACAGCGACTTGACTTCTCTCGTAACCGCTCGAAGCATAGTGAAGGCGTACAGATTTGGGGTACAATTATTCTGCCATGAATCAATGTGCTTGGCTGGAGAGATCGTACTGATGGGCCAAAGATTGATGATGCTGGTCAAGGAGCAGTCGTATAGCAATAATCCTTACATCGGATTATCGTTCTGTTACCGGTGCTATTTAGCGTGATTCGAATTTATTGCATTCCTCAATTTAAAGCTCTTTTAATTAACTTTGCATTCCTCCCCTACAGCTATTTCCGTTCGGTTCCATAGTTCTTGTGCAAAAAAATCAATCACGGGAAGTCTTTGAAAATCCTTTGCAAAACTCATTCACTTCCAATAGTAAGGTTTTAGCTTTAAGAAGTCATAATACTGCTGACGAAATCACACAATCAACCAGATGCAAGTGTGCTACCATTGTCCGTGTGTTGGGAGAATTGCAAATCACAAAACTTGCACCCTCGTGCGGCCATTTATGCCAGCTGTGCAGCAGCAGCTCGCAGCGGAATTGCCTTTGGCACGGCTACAAGAAATTGGGGCGCCATTCGGCATGAGCCATAAAAAAGTATTATCAGTGAGAAACGGGTTAAATTTTTCCCCAATTTCCCTACAGTTTTCCTAGTTCCTGGTAAAACCCCGAAACCGAACGGGATCATTCTATGAGATGCTCCAAAGGAAGGTACATCTTCAAGCAAACCTCAACGTGCTGCCGTATGCAAAACCGAAATGGAAAAATATTCAATTCGAACGAGTAGAGTGGGTAGCAATAATAAAAGTAAGCAATAAATGCAACATGAAACAGAAATTAAAAAGAGATATTAAAACACCATTTTTGGTGTGGAAAATTATGAACACTTGAACAGTAGCTTCCCAAGCGCGGATTCGCATTTCGCACGAATTCTCAACCACACCCTGTGCGCTACAAGATGCAAGATTGAGAAGAACAAATGTCTTATTAGTCATTAATTAAACTTACCGCCGCTTTACCGCGTTTGAAGGAGGTCGAGTTGCTCGCCACAAAACACTTCCTTCTCAGAGATGGTAGAGAAAAGGGTTACTCATAGGAAGTAACCCTGCGTGCAAATCATAATCAGCACATTTTTACTTTCCCTTCTCAAAAAACCGGGGGAAAATATCAAATTCTTACCGCCCAGCAAAGCAACTGAGCTGCAGTGGAAAACCGTCCTCCGAGTAGTCGTCGTTGCGGAAAACAGTCAATAAATGGTGACAGCTTTGAAATATTGCACACCTTTTCTTGCGGCCTGTGTATCGGTTTACTTTGCACCACGGGGGGGGTTGATTTTTACGCGGTTTTCAGTTGCGGTACAAATGAGATAAAGCGAATGTAAATTTTGTAAACGAGTGGAGAAAGGGGTTGATATTGTCACTCAGATGGCAGTCATTATTAGCAAATGTACCGTACAAATCATTGCGCTTTAATTAAAGGGGAGAAATGCGAGAAGTAATACAAAGAGATGAGTGATAATAGATAAATTAAGTTTAAACAATAACAAATACAAAAGAGCAATGAAGTAAATTTGATGTAGCAATATTAAAAGATTACTAATAACATTTCCTTCTAGCTACATTTTAAAGCAAACTGAACGATAATAGAATTGTAACTATCACATGCACCAAATCATGTACCTTTACTTCAACGCAAAAACAATAAACTAACCGCCAAAGCAATGCACTTTTGCTCGCAAAATTATGATCGTCTCGTAAACATTCGCTTGTCATACACATTTCCTGAGCTGTGTCTGTGATCATCACCTTCCACAGCGACGGTCAAGAATTTAGCAATTCGAAACCACAATTATGGGGCCCCGAGGTGGCGAGGTCCACGTTCTTCCAAAGCCGTTCAGTTTATGTGCGAGTATAAACCAATCGAACACACAACGCATCGGTGGTCAGCCTGGTAAATGGTCCAATCTCTTGCGCTCTTCACACACAGGAAAGGACGTACCACACTCGTCTGTGCACATAAATTAAATGGGTACGGTAATTTATAATGAAAATGTTTGAATTTCAATTCGTCTTTGTTAATCTTGGAAATTATTTATTTAATTTGTTACAACCGACTCTGATCCGGGTGCGCTGAGGCCGAAACCGCGCGTATGATCGTCTCGATAAACGGTATCACATTCGGTCCCGTTTCTTCCCGATGAATGCGGGACGATTTGATGTAAATTATTTCAATTCCACAACTTCAAATCGGTTGGGACGCGTGGATTATGCTTATGATGGTTGTTGGCCCGTGGGGTTTGGCTTCACATCTTCCACACATTCACGTACCGCGGGGACGGGAAAATGCTGGTTCCGTCGCGTCTTCTGCCGTGCCCGCGAAACGAATTAAATGTAAACACACATACGCGTGTATGTGGGGCGCAACAACCAAACGTTTGGTGGTGATTGTTGTAAAGGGTTCGGTTGACAAATTTATAGACTCCGAGGCCTCGATGTTCTACCCTTCGTGAGCTCGCTTGTTGTAATGCCACATGCAAAGTGGGGTTTGGTGGGAGTAAGCAGCAGAGAAGGAACTTGCTTTGTGGTACAAATCGCGAACGATTTGTCTGACGAATATGTATTGCTTCTTATTGTGATAAACTCCCACGAGGAATACCGTTAACGGCAAACATTTAGATGAGATTTCCTACAAGAGAAGGGAAAATGGGCGAAAAAATAGGCATGAAAGCGTGTAGAGAACGATGTCATTGATGAAGACATTACCTGAGAAGTAAGCTATGTTTGAATAATTATTGGAAGTTGTTAACTAACTAGAAAAATGTTTTTTTTAATTTCAAATTAACTTTCACTGCAAGATTAAAATTTGAAGATATTCGAATCCAATTTTGTTTTAAAATGCAATCAGAGTCAAGCTATATTATAGGATTGACCCGGTCCAGTCGAGATTCGAACCCACCACAAAGCCGTTGTCATATAGTCGTGGATATACCAACTGTTCTATTTCGTTGACTCACCTAAATGCTGCAAATTCTTCATTTTATTTTTCACAATACTTCTGATGTCTTTTCTAGTCTTTCTATTTCTAGAATTCTGAATAATGAGTTTTAAATTAGGTTACTTAATTGTTTTATAAATGAACTAAAACGCCTTATCACTTATAAAAGCATGTCAACCACACTACAATCTTGCAATAATATGCTTTAATGCGTTTCGCAACCGTTTTTTTGCGACACATAGATAGAGCAATGGTAAAAAAAATCTTCCAACTTTATGGCCTCAAACGAAAGCGATAGAGAAGGAATAAAATCAACACCGTGAGGAGTTATTTTCACAGCGGGACATTCCAAAAACAATGGTTCGACTTGCCTTCTTCTCAAGGTGAAAAGAAGTGTTTCGCTAAATCTAGGCGAGCAATAAAAAAATAGCATAAAAACCGCACCAGCAAAGCAGCCCCGCCCGCTTCATGTGAAAAGTGGAAAGTTCTTTAACTTAAAGTGTCGACTTATAAATTATTCATGTCCATCGGTGGGTGTCCCTAGCCGTATCATTTCACTGCCCGTTTTGGCACATCATCACCGGCAAAAGCAGCAAACCCGGGGACGTATTGGTGTTTCGTTGTCATATTCGGAAACAGTTCTTTTTTTTGTTGTTGCTGCACTTTGTACGGCAACGAACAGAACCGTTCGTAATGTCGCTGACCGGACCACCGAAGGGGGAAGGACAAACACGGGGAGAAATATTCAATTTGCGGGAAATGCAAATTAGATTTGGGACACCTACCGGTCTATCATTGCAAAAGGGCCAATCTTGCGGTCGACCTGTTCACGAGACCCGCAATCACTGCATATTTTACGCACTACGACTACTGTTCCGTGTCCGGCCTGAAGCAGCAGAATCTGTTGCCGGTTCAATCGTAATGGAGCAAAAAAAAATGACGAATGGTTGCAACGCTTGCATACTAAACAAAACGAAGATAAAGCTAAAAGTTAATATTTGTCCTGCTGGGGAAAAAATAAAGGAACAGCTAACACATTTTCATTGGCTAAAGCCTACCGAAGTAGATCTATCGCTTGACCGGAAGAAGGATATATCGATAGTGCAAAAGGGATGAGTTTTACATCTTCGAATCACTATCGGTTCCTTTTCAAATATTGACCCACTCCCTTTACCGGACAGTGAGAGCAAAATTCTCACAAAAGTCCTACTGCAAAAGCAAAACCACCACCATCATCAATCAAATGCAAATCAAACATTGTTACGTAGGAGATGCAACTGGCCTTTTGCAAAATCGGTTCGATTTCGGTATTTCAGGAGTTCTACAGAAAGGATTTCTCCTTTTTTCCCCTAGAACACCCGGGTATGGGAAAAGTGATAACAAAAGAAAGTCCATGTTTGGTTCCATGTGTGCATGAAAGCTAATTTGGCAAATTGCTTTCATTTCCCAGTGATTGATGAAATGTTGTCATCGAAGGGAAAGTTTGGTGTGCGTTAAAATGATTTGAAAACTCTTCTATAAACAGCAAACACAGGATAGGACTCTCGGCAAACGAAACGTTAACCATTTTGTGGGTTAGACAAGGTGTTCCAGGTGCTTCATAACGTACCCACACAGTCGGTGAGAATGTAAGGATTTCTTGTGGAACTTTATGTCTGAAAATAAAAAAAAAAACAAATAAAACTTCTTCATTTATATTAATCAATAAGCAACAAACCTAAAAAGGGGGCTGTTCATGACAAATGTAAAACAAATGTCTTATCATGAATATGCACTAGCTCCTTGCATAAGAAATAACCTTTTTTCATGTCCATCCCTCTCCAAAGGGACGATAAAAAATCAAGAAAATTGATCGAAAATCAAAGCAGTTGCTTTGTGGCAAATAAATAAAACACTTTGCTAAAACAGAACCACTCACATGCAACATAAACTATGCTGTCCTCCACAAATTGATTTCATCGGAAGGAAAATCTGGACACAGAATGGAATAAAAAATGTAAGAGCTTCCCCCGAAATACCATCCAAACCTCAGGCAGTTCGACAGTATTTGATTGACCCCTTGTCCCACACTCATGCACGCACCCGCCCTTCGATCAACTGCAATAAAATATGATCCGATGAAGTGTCATTTAACATCGGCACATCGGGCCTTTAGCAATGGGCCAAAAAGGCATGCCATTCATTTTATTGGCCAACGCCATCCCGTGGTAGGTGTTGGAATATAGTTTCCTGCACAGTACTGTTTTGTGTTTTTTATTATGGTGAATTGGTTTTGTTTTTCACGTCACCATCAATATACGAAAGTGATCACTAAACGACAATGTTTGGACCAGAGAGGAGGGATATACGAACTTTCGCGCGCAATTTGGAAGTCGTACCCGGTCGAAAACTTCACCAAACAACCGAATGGGAAAGGAGCAATGCCATCACACTGATGGTGTCCAAATGGTGAACCATGTGCTCTCTGTGGCCAGAGCACATGCACTTAAGGATATCGAATTTCCCGAAGTCACTCCTCAGTCCTCGAAAGGTCCTCGTTTTGGTCACCGAGGTAGGGAAACTCTGAGGAGGTATTAGGAAGTTGACACTATATTTAAGCGCAAATGTGACTAACCTTTCGGGATGGGAAACTTCTTGCAAAAATCTGCCTCGTTGGAACGTTGGAAATGGAACGATGTCCGGGTGTCGTATCCCTTGGTGGTTGGTCTGCTCTTTTTTTTGGCGTGGTCCACGAACGCCGTCCATCGGTGTCGTATTTTGACACATTTACAGCAAACAGTGGCTGCCCGATTAGAATTTCAAATTGGATCTCTATTTATAACAATCTTTTATAGCTACAACACCATAAATTGGAATTTGTTAGGTTCGTAGATCCATTTTAAGTAAATGTTATAAGAAGCTCTCTGATTTTGAGATGAACTCTATTCAAATATGAAAACTGGAAGTTCTGTAAATCCTACTCCCAGTATTAAAGTAATTTAAAGAAAAAAGACCTCAAGAATTTCTTTTATCCTCCCAGATCTTCGTCAGAATATGGATTTCTTTCTTAACTCCAAACGGATTTAGGGATTTTCCTGCATCTGACCCACCTAAAAATGGGACAGTATGAAAAAGACACACATAAAAAAAGAAACCAAAAGCCACCACAAACTACCCTTTTTGTTGTAAAAAAGAAGAGAGCAAGAACAGTCGGAAGCAAGAAATATCAAAAGAAATTAAGGCACAAATCAAATCAAATTGGGCGTACAGTCGTGAAATGATATCGTGCCAGCGGGTGAACATGGTTGGCAGCAAGGCAAGTTTAAAGGACATCCTTTTTTCTCGACTAGGAAGGAAAAGTGAATGGATGCGGTTGGTTGGCGTTTTTTTTTTATTTCTTCTTGGAATCCCTTACCCGGTAAACCCGGAACGGATGCCAAAAGGTCCCGTCAGCAGGCGGACATGCAACGTCTAAAAAGTCATTAGAGCGATGATTGTTCAACGGCGATTTTGTGGTTTGGCAGGGTGTAGGACACTTTGGTTTGACATTTTGAAGAAAATTGAATTTCTGGTCCGAAAATAGAAAAATTATTTTCTTATGTTTTAGAAAATGCATTTCTATATAATCGTCCAAGTGGAGCAGTAATGAAGATAAGCGTAAATATCGATTAAAAACCATCCCTTTTCGGTGGCAGTTTTACATTCCACCCCCGAAAATTAACTCACACTCCGGGAAATTGAAGGCCATGGAAAAGGAAAAAAACAAAATGATTAAACTCTTAATTGAAACATAATTCACTGACTCTCGGCCGACATGACTTTCTCACCAGGGGCAGTACGATGGATGACGAGCAAAAAAAAAAAACTGGAACTAATTACACATGCGATAAGCACCAGCATCAAAACCGTGTTGCCAAACCCGCATCTTAAAGTGGTCCGTTTACTAAATCATAACCTAGCCACCAGTCGGGCCCATTGCCGGAATGGAAAAGTGCTGATAAAAACAAAAAAAAAGTGTGAGTTTAAAACAAAATTAAAATAAAATTAAAAAATAATAACACACTTGTCTTGGGCACGTGAAATTCGTTCCATACTGCGCAACAGATCCTCTTTTATTCCCACAAACGCGTCAAGATTTATCACGCAAAACCAAAATGTGCGTACGCTGGCAAACAAAAGCGTAAAAAGAATGTAAAAAAAGAGGAAAACAGACTTCACCATCGGTGGGGTAATCATTAATTTCCACCAAAAATTAGCATATTAATCATAAATCCACTGGTAGCGTTGGTGATAGAATGGAGGAAAAACCTAAGCAAGACACTAAAACAGGCGATAGCAATTATCATTTAGCGTATGGCCACGACGATCCCCGCTTTTCCTTGATGAAGGTAACATTTACTTCTCGGCTCGAAAGTAGCAAAAAAAAAACCGGAAGATCTACAATAATTGATATTTTTTCGAGTGTCTTATAGCAAAGGCACAACCTTCACTGTTTTGCACCGCGCGTTGACACAACATCATCATTAATTTATTCATGGTCTTTTTGTTTTTCTTTGTTACTATTTCACTTTCGTCTTGAATTTTCCTTTTCTTTACAACAAGAAACAAACGCTTTCTCCGGCTCTTAATGAAGATACATTCTTAAATCTTTCCCTGCCAAAAACGCCTACAGGTAGGCAAAATCGTACCAACTTTAGCTTTTTTATATAAACACACGTGGACATGATTGCAGATTATTACATATTAATATTGGCGGTCCCATAATTCACCCGCCTGTATCTGTGTTTGATGCAGTTGACAATTCATTAACCCTGCTTGAAACGGTTCCGCGGAGTTCATACTTAAAATGAAAAGAAGTCATAAGAGATCGGCACAAACTGAAGATCCGATTTTTTTTTCTCTCAACATTCGATTCTGCGCACATATTTCTGGCTTTTAACATCATCTTTTCCGATTTCGAGAGCAAACATACCCGTGGGGATAGTAAAACCAATTCTGGGCGTCCCCGTTGGCCGTTCGCTGATTCATTGCTTTCTAATATGCGCGAAAGGCGCACAGAGTATCGCACATGGGAAACGTTTATGTGATCCACACCTTTCTGCGAGATGTGTAGGTACGAGGTAGGAAACCATGTACAATAAAAACGTTTACGCTCCTAAGCCATCGGCGTACGCAAATAATAAATAAATCTAATTGATGTAGCATTATTTGTTTCAAACGCATGCATCGACAGGAAAATGGGAAACTTTTCTGCCTCGCCTGGTCTCACTGGCAACAGCAACATTGCAACGGGCCACCTTTTTCTTAATCTTCTCGCTAGCAGAAGGAACAGGCATGGAATGAATTATGGCTGTCATAATACTTCCCCCCGCACAACACAACCGGCTCACCTTGAACGGGGTGTTGTGTGTTTGAGGCGAATATTTCATCGGCGAAATGGAACGAGATGGCAAACAATCGGTTTCTCGGTTCGCGAACGTCTTAGCATCATCTTTTCTACCCAGCACAGCTAATGAAGTATGAAATTATTCAATTGAAAATTAGTCTTCGGCCGAGTGTTTCAACGATAACTTTATGGCTTTCCACCCCCCGGTACGGAAAAGGGATGAGGGGGGGTCGGATGGGAGTTAAAGTCTCCACCCACACACGCGGGGTGGATCCATGGTCTTATATCAAAGCATTATTTATGTGAGAGACTGCAGCCTAGCGATAAAACATTCTCGTCCGTGGTTTTTCGGGGTAGAAAACTCCAACTCCTTCCTTTCATTCATCGCTTTGTGGCACTGAAAGAGCCTGGGAATTTTATAATTTGAGTTCATTTTTCCTTGGTAGGAGCGAGTGGTACGGTGGAGAAGGATGGTGCATACACAGTTTTGTGAAATAATTAAACGAACATGTGAAGGCGTACGTGTTATAACCGTATCGAGTGTCAAAGAGAGTATATGATGAATTCTTTTTTTGTTCCATACTCCTTTTTTCCCTCCATTGTTAAAATGTCATTAAAACACCTCACTAGTGGGTGAAGATGGAAAAAATGGCTGATGCAAAACGAAAAAAAAAAATACATTTTGCCCGTTGGAAAAGAACGCACCACAGCTTCGATCCTTCCGATCAAAGGCTGTCAACGTGTGATGTGTGTGGTTCGGGATCCGTTTTACATCCGCACCCCAAAAACCCATCGGGTGGTATTAATTATCACCATCGGGTGTCGGTATCCATGACACTCGAGGATGAGACGGCGTCGTACTGCTGGCTGCCGACTGTCGCGCAACAATTAGTGGATCAAGAGAAGGGATGATGTCTGATAGCTGGGCGCTGCCGGGTTCGGATTGAATATTCATTAATTTTATTTCCTTTCCCTTTTTGACGATGGGCGACGATGGTCGAACTTGTAACATTTATCTGTCATCGGTTACACTGGCGCTTGTACTGCGGCACTACCTTACGATTTGGTGGTTTTACCGCACTAATTAATGGCACTTTGTTATGGCATAATAATCAGCGGTGCGACACTGACGATGATCTCGCCGGGTGCCGGGGAAGGGATTTATTGAGTGTCTTCGTCAAAGTGGAAACAACTTTAAGAGCGCGGAGTTTAGCGTTTTGCACACTTTAATGCGGAGACAATTTTTAATTCTTTTAGGGTGGAATTCATTACCATACCAAGACTTTCACGGTGGAGAGTGGTCGTTGGGGAATTTTTAAATAAGATCTGTTACTTTACAAAACAAGCAAAAGGGGGTTCTGTCAACTTGTAATTCAATCAGTTTCCATTTGTTTCCCAAACATTATCCACCGTAATGAAAACACAAGCAAATTCATTAACGATTTGGGTTTGGAAAAGAAACGTACAGAGATAAAACTTCTGCACGGCCTTTATTTCAATTTCTGAAAGATAAATAATGTACTCCTCACGTTAGCAAAAGCCTCTTGCTAAGGAACAACACTCGGGTAATGATTTATTTGGTACGATCGAATCCGACACATTACTCCATCCAGTGACCGTTTTTCAGGTTTGACCATAAAAGTTTTGTCCGCATCTCGGTGTGTCCATTAAAATGGAAAAACTTCAAACACCAAACGATGATTAGCTAACGTCGCTTTCGTCGTACAGGCGACCCCGCACCATCCATGTGTCGATACGATCCCAGTTAAAGGGCACACAATTTATTACACCTTCGAATGTTTTCCACAAACCCTTGTCTTGGCCGTTTGCTAGAAATCGACAAAATCACTAATAATTACCCACACAAACTATCCTGCCAGCGTATTCCTTGCGTTTCCATCCATCCATCGCAATCGAATTCCATCGCAAGTAGCCCTTTTTGCAGAGGGAATCGGGTGGAAAATATTCACACAAATTAATAACCCTAAAAACCACCCTACACCAGGTCCCAGATTTACTCACCGGACTGCTTCCCCCGAAAGACAATCGGACAACGAACAAAAGCTTGTCAGATTTTGTCCAGCCGTGGAAGTAGTCGTCTATGCTGCAGCACAACAGAAGGCGGAAGGATGTTCCGTTTGCTGGAGCTTGGTGAAAAGTTTTCGTCCGCTTCTTTGCCCTTTTTCCAGTGTGGCCACAGAAACACATGCATTACAATGATTCGTCCGGGCATACATCCATTGCCGAAAAGGCATACCGTCTTTGCGTTGTGTGGCAGGAAGGAAGTTTCCTTTGTTGGAAAGGATATAGGGTGAAGGAACCATCAGCACAAGGACATTAAGGGATGTTTTTAAACAGCGAAAGAGATAGCAAGATCAAACCCGGAGGTGTAAGACATATCGAGCCGTTTGTTAAGGAACGACGAAAGTGCACATTTTGTGTGCGCTTGGGAAGACAAAGCCGGTATAAAAACTGGCAAACCTATGATAATGTTTGGCATCGCACAAACCTGGAACACTGGACATCGGACGAAATAGGGTGGTGCGTTCCGTTCTTTCACCCCTCCGGCGGTCCGAATGGATTGAAGAAAATATTTTCCTACCGAGTAAAGTTTAAAATTACTGGTCATTTATTATAACGCCATCCATTCAATGGATGCTCATCGGTGAAATACTTCGGACCAGTTTTTGTCGTTGACTTATTGACATTGGGAAAAGTTATACGTTTGCGTTAAAGTTCTACCCATCCTTAAATGGGAGGAAAAAATAAGATAAAAAAGGATTGCATATGTAACCGCTCAAAGAAATTCTGATTTATAGAATTAAATTGATAGGAAAATTTGATCTTCACAGAAAAGACTGAATGGAGGTGAGCAAAAATGCGCCAAAAATGTTTCTTCCATATGGAACATTCATCTATCTGTTCTGTTCTGAATCATTCATAATGAAGCATTCTTTTCAAGTGTCAAAAAGGCAGAACACAAAACACACGGTTTGATGCTGTAGACCCGGTAAAAAAAACTTTTCTTGACAAGATTTAGGCACCATTCTCGTTGTTGATTTAGCATGGATCCGGACACGGTTTGTGGGACCTTAAGGATGCATCCATGATGGGCATCTTCCATTCTTTAAAGGTGGGTCAATGAGAACAGAAATGAACCAAACCGTCACGAAAGGAGCTTTTTTTGCATCGATTTTGAAACCCAATCTCGTTTCTCCTACTGGCACGCATAATGGAGTTCTCGGTGTTTTTTTTCCTGGACCGGGCGACATCGACACCAGCACCTCCATCCTTGCTGTCAATCAAAGAATTGATATTTTTTAATTAGATTTCATTTCCTCTCATTTCCAGGCGCATGTGAGATAACCGTGTCGAACCGTGTGCGGCCTATTGTGGCGTTTAACTTTTTTTTGCTTCGTTATTTCCTTTTTAAAAGCAATAATAGACCTGATCTGACTGTCGGCGGTTCTGTAGCACCCGGAGAAAAGCAGCAAAACGTTGCTCCGGAACTGCCAGGCGGCCTAAAATACGGAAATAGGAGCCGATAGTGATCAAGGAATTCCGAACTGTCACATTGGGTGAGTGTGTGTATGTTTTTTTTTCGGATCGCTTTTTTTCTTTTCTTTTCCTTTTTGGCTGACGCCAGGATCGAGGTTTCCGTTTGTTTGTTTGTTCCTTCGTTTGGGTCGTTTCGCTTGGAGAACTTCTGGTGTGTTCTTTTTTTTTCTCCTTCCTAAAAGAGGGCTCGTTTCACGCAACTGGTGATCAGATGCTTCTCAAAGCAGTGGCATGACCAACCATTGTTGATCTTTAGGAAGCGCGTGCCAATGCGCAGCTTCCAAAACCGTGTTGCTTTTTTATACCTAGTTCAACAGGAAAAAAAACATCAATCCGATACTTATCATGATATTATTTGTTAAGGACGGATGCTCCTTTGCGAGTCTACAGAGGATTCCAATTTCAAACAAATCCTTACTCAGTTCAACAGTAGTGTTTTTTAGAAGAACGAAAGCCAAACATAAGCGTGATTAAAATAAATGATAAACAACAAGTTCAATTGCCACCACTCGGATCGATTGACTGACCGATATTCAAGCGAAATATCATGTAAAATTTGCTGTAAAAAAACAATATTTAATTACATTTAAATTAATGCACCATAAAGTTCAACGCACTAACAACAGAACGGGCTCCATTGATCTGTTTAATTATAACTTAATAGGATTTGAGCTTCCCTCGAAGTTGAAAAGCGTGAAATGATCATCCAATTTAGCAAACAATTACTTCCCACCGGATAAACACGGTTTCACCACAAAACAATCCTTTCCTCTGTAAAGAACCCAACAAACCGCACAATTACGCCAATTACGTCAATACGTGTCATCGGTATATTGATATACGAATTAGAAAAGCTGATAAGCCGACCGCATTGGAAATGCACTCTACTCTAGCTGCTGCTGCTAGGGCACGCAATCACTTTTTACCCCTTCGATCGCTGTTGCACTATTTCCCATCGGTACGGAAAATGGTTTCCCGCCTACCCGCGTTGTGGTGCTTTTCCAATTCCAATTAGTCGTTATGATTTGTTGTCTCACTTCCTTGCTGCAGCGGAACGGCTATCAACTTGCTGCTCAATTGTTCAATTCTACGTGTCAACGGATGGTCACAATTTGCGACACGTTTATTTGTTGTTGCGTGAGGCGAACGAATGTGGAATCGTTTCGATAATGTTCCAATAATCATCAAATTCACGCAACGATGACCACTTCCTGTACATTACGATGGGTTAGTTTGTTTGTCCGTACAAATAGTGCGCTTGTTTTGGAGGGAGAGCTCCGTTTGGAGTACTTTAAGGATGGAATATCAACGTCAGTCATCGATCATTGCAGTGTCCGTATCATGCAATCCAGGAGTTACTACTTCCTCATTAAAATTGACTACTTCCGGTACTTTACCGTTCGTCAAACAGTACAAGATTCATTCCGTTAAATGGTTGCATTTCAACTATCCTGTTACACTGCTGCAAGCATGATTTGGAGCATGCTTTCAGGACTTCGTTAAAGGACCAAATAATAGTGCGCAGAATGTATGTATTCCTCGCTGTAGGATGCCTTCTGATCCTATGCACCATCAAAGGACGATGGTCACACAGTGGGACATCTTTGAGGAAACCAAAAACCCGATTGATGCTCGATGAGCTGATTTCTTTTGTTCTTTCTCGGTAAAGGATGCATTCAAACACTCAGCATCTACGGCTGCTACATAAATGAATGGCCTGTGCGCGTTCATGTTGTATGGTGAAGGTGGTAGCCCCGGAAATAGTCCTTGCCCATAAGTTGTGGTAGTCAAAACCACGGTCAAGGGTGGTTCACCACAGGATTGACCAATAATAGCGGCAACCCCTCGAGCTGCTTTCGTTATTGAAGTCATAATTTAAAGCAGAAATACTTGAGCACACCCTACTTCTTCCTTGTCAAAAGTGGACCCGTAGGCGACGAAGTGTATAGGTTTCAAATATCCGATTTCCCCCTTTTCGAAGCGTTTCCTATTTTTTCTCAATGTTGACTCTGTTGTAGGCGTCCAACAGGACCATGTCCGTCCGGTCCGTTCTGGAAAATGGGGAAAACAAACACGATTTATGATCGTATCGATGCTAAGGGGGAAACTAACTGGCAAAATGGGATGGAAACATATTTTGAAGTACTGGTAATAATGAAAATGACATCCAAATGGCAAACCTGGTGCGCAAATACATGAATATTAATTACGGAAGGAAGAGCAATGTAATGAATTAGCAGAAAGTATTTGAAAAATTAGCACAACGGGTGGTGAAAGAAGAGTAAAGCCATTTACATACGGAAAGTGTACTTGAAAAATGGCCAAAAATGCTTATTTGTTAATGTAAATGCTTGAAAAAGGGAAAAAAGGAATAATACACTTTTTAATAAATTAAAAAACTGAAAACACAAAACCATAAAAGCGAATACTGAAGGAATAAAGCAATTCAATAACCAAAAAACATGAACTAATTGGCATTACAGGGAAACATACATGATAAGCTGCGGAGAGCCCACTTTTGGAAATCGCGCAAGCGAATATGAAAGTGCGGAAGGATGATACGGAAACACCCAATATGTTAGCAAATCGCCCAATATAGATACGAAATCGCGTGCAATTGATATAAAATGTCAGATTGGCGAGGCGGTTTGAATGCTGGGTATATACTTGTCGGTTCGAGAGTTGAAAAATGTAAACAAATATTTTAAAATAATTTTTAAACTATATTACGTAGTTTGTGGTACGGTAGCGGTGGCCGGCGTACCTTTCCGAGATCGTTCTTTAAGCGTGCGTATTACAGGGAAACATACATGATAAGCTGCGGAGAGCCCACTTTTGGAAATCGCGCAAGCGAATATGAAAGTGCGGAAGGATGATACGGAAACACCCAATATGTTAGCAAATCGCCCAATATAGATACGAAATCGCGTGCAATTGATATAAAATGTCAGATTGGCGAGGCGGTTTGAATGCTGGGTATATACTTGTCGGTTCGAGAGTTGAAAAATGTAAACAAATATTTTAAAATAATTTTTAAACTATATTACGTAGTTTGTGGTACGGTAGCGGTGGCCGGCGTACCTTTCCGAGATCGTTCTTTAAGCGTGCGTATTAAATCCAACTTCGCGCGCCACGCCATAAAATTGTGTGGCGTACATTTTCCGATCCTCGATGGTCGTCGGTGCGTTACGCCGCTCCGGTATTAGCTTCACCATCTTCAAGGGGTAGTTGAAGCCTTTTATTTCCCTCGCTAGGGTGGTAGTGGAAACTCGCACACCGTGTTCCTGCAACAATTTTTGTGCGAGTGATTTTAGCGTCACCGTACAATCGTCATTGATCCAGCATTGAATATCGCTTATGGCTTGCTGCGATAATATTTTCTGCCCATTGCCACCACGTTTCTTGGCTTCGACCTGAAATGCTGTTTGGTATTTTTTGACAATACCGTAAACTGTCGTTAGTTTTATATTCAGCATTTGGCTAATGGCAGCATGAGTTGCTCCATTTTCATACGTTGTTACCACGCGCTCTATCTTCGTTGCTCGTAGTCTTTCGACGTCGAAGTGCTTGCACTGCCCCGTTCGCACTTTGAGCTAGTTCAGAGCTTTGGCTAGAGCTCATGTTTGCTTATATAAAATTAAAAATTTGCTGATTTTAGTTACAGTTAGTTTGCCTCAGTCCTTTGCTCAATTGTAACTTACTTTACTCTTACACGGTACGTTCTTGAAGCAAAAATTCATCGGCAAAGAAATTACTCCTTTCGTACTCAAGCGCCTGCAAGACATGAAAAGGCACGGAAATTTTAAACTTTTACACTATTTTAAATGAACTATTGAACTATTTTAAACGTATACATACCTTCAGGGGCATGATTGTATACACCAAAAACTAACGTACGTTATGCTATTTTGTAAATATCCACAAAGCACACAAAATTTGCCAAAGATTAATCCGTAAAACTGTAGACGCTTCGCTTGTAGACCAATATGAAATATTTTCTATATCCCAACGAATTTTAGCCTTCTCAACAGAACAGTTTTGAACACGGGTGTATATAGGCACTGGTTTAAATCTCCAATTTGAATTTTAGCATGTTTTTGAAATACAGTTTACAGTTATAGTTCGCAATTTCAGTTTGAGCGAGATAATATTATAATTATATTATTAAACAATAATTTTGAAACGATTTTCGAATGCACCAACTACTTAATTTAATTAAAAATTATTTTAAAAATATTTGTTTACATTTTTTAACTCTCGAACCGACAAGTATATACCCAGCATTCAATCCGCCTCGCCAATCTGACATTTTATATCAATTGCACGCGATTTCGTATCTATATTGGGCGATTTGCTAACATATTGGGTGTTTCCGTATCATCCTTCCGCACTTTCATATTCGCTTGCGCGATTTCCAAAAGTGGGCTCTCCGCAGCTTATCATGTGTGTTTCCCTGTATGATATGGAAAGAATTACACAAATGTACGCACTAACAGGTTCCCGTGTAACCGGTCCATGTCACAAGCTGCTAATTAAATTATGACCACATTTCTACAAAACAATGCACAATTGCAACAAGATAGATCGGAACTGGAACAACAAATCGACACCTATTAGAAGTAGGTACGGCGTTACAGATACTACTGCACCTCACTATTTATGGTCTGTTTGTTTAATGTGTGTTTTTCCTGCGTTTTAAATACATTCTAAACCACTTGCAAATGACAATTTCCATCACCTGAGCCGCGTGTACCGGTTGAAAAGCCGCGTTGCGTTGCTGCATTTTCGATCGCTTTCGACGAGTAATTAATGGTAGCATTGAAATAAATAACTTCCAGCACCCTGTTCCCGTTGGTGATACATTCCATCGGACCGATAACGTCGGTGAATGCAATTTGTTGGAATTGGAAAACAAAAATCGAAAGAAACACGTCACTGCGTCACCGGGGGGAGGGATGAATCGCGGCTTGTAAGAGCGGAGGGGCAGGCATACCGTAAACGCCTCATTTGCATATCGTCAATTGTGGGCAGACAAGTACCACGAACCAAGTACCAATAAGGTACAATTCAAACCCCGCGCTCGATGACGCCCCGACGTGCTGCTGATGGGTGTTGATGATGACGCACTGATGAATTGGCCCCATGTGCCCATCGCGTTAATCAAGCGTACGTATGTTACCCGTGACCTTCCGGGCGTTCCGGGCGTCTCGCGGAATTCTAGGCCAACCGATCGCGGCCTACTACCACACTAGCAAACTGATCGGGCGGTCCATCAACTGAACCATCCAGCGAGGTCACACAAACACGCGTTGCAAATCGATCACGTGCCAATGCGTAGCGACAGACACACATACACACACACGACCAACCCGCAGATTTCCATCTATCCGGAAGTAAACAAACAAAACCGTACCGGAACAATGCGGAAACAAAACAGACGTAAAGATGAACTTCTCCGCATCCGAACCGGTCGGGTGTGAGAAAATTTTGTGAAAATTAAAAGTTAATGTACAATTAAATGTAACGCCCGCTAGGTTGATGATGGCGATGACACTAGCAGTGCGAGACTGTGCGTGCTAATCGTGCCTTTCAGGCCATAAATTCAAGGAGACCTGGGAGACCGGAAAAAAGGGATGCCCCGAACGGGTGGTTGATATCACTCGCTCGCTGCTACAGCGACGAAACGTATTTCGGAGCGTTTGATAATGAAAACCCCCCTTCATTTCGCACTTGGAGGTGTTGGAGCACCATTCCGGGGACACATGAAGTATCGTAAAGCAATATAAATATAATAAAAAGCGTAACACCCCAACACTTGTCATTGCGTTGGTGTCGATCGAATAGGAAGGTGAGACCACGGTGTTTACTCACGGTTTTTGGAGACTCCTTTTGGAAGGGTGTTTCTATTGTTTTTGCTCGGTTCCATATCTTTACAGTGCACTGCAACGGGACAAAAGTGGAAGAAAGTTGCTGCTTTAATATGATTTCGTTCGGTTGTATCGGTGCATGGGTGATTTTACTTACGGTTGGATGTTCCGTAACGCATGGTAATGATGACACGTTACGGTACGTGTTCGCAATCTTATAATGCTTTTGATGTGTTACCTTCCAGCGGAAGATTCAAAGATCGTCGGCGGTACAACCGCTAATGAGCGTATCCCGTATCAGATTTCGCTGCAGGTGCTGGTCAGCTCATTGTTTGGGTTTGGACCGAAGCGCTGGATGCATAACTGTGGTGGTTCGATCGTCAACGAGTACTACGTGGTAACGGCGGCCCACTGTCTCGATGGGATGAACGTTAGCCGGATGTCGATCGTGGCCGGTACGAACGATCTGCGGGACGACGGTGCGAAGGGTACACGCTACCTTGTTGAATCGTACCTTATCCATCCGGACTACATCGAGCTGAACCGGAGCGATATTGGTGTGATGCGCGTGAAGGAAGCGTTCACGTTCAACGAGAATGTGCAACCGATTCGCTACTCGTCCGATTTTGTCGATGGTGGTGTGATGTGTTTGCTGACCGGTTGGGGTTACACGATGCCGATCCGTATCGGATCGACGCCCAAGGACCTGCAGGAAGCGGAACTGACGACGATCACGAACGATCAGTGCCGGGAGCGTGGTATGCCCGTGAACCCGACCGAAATCTGTACCTTCACCCGCGTGGGACAGGGCGCTTGTGGTGTAAGTGCCTGCAAGATGAGTTTGATGAGTGAAATGATAGCATTTGATAACGCATTGCATACTTACAGGGTGATTCGGGTGGTCCATTAGTGTGCAACAATCAGCTGTCCGGTGTTGTGTCGTACGGTACACGCTACTGTGGTATCGGTGTTCCGGATGTGTATACACGCGTGTCTGAGTTTGATTCGTGGATTCAGGAAAACACACAAACCGGAGGAAGTGGCACCAGTGGAAATTCAACAGCTGATGAGCCACAGCCGACATGAAGTGCGGCCGGACACTATTGATCGTACACCTTCTGACATTCCGTCCCAATTCGCACCCGTCGTGCGATGAAGATCTCCCAAAAACACACAAACTCACACTCCCTTCCTGCAAAAAATGAGAAAAAAAAGAAAAGGGAAAAATGTAATAAACGTAATATAATATTTCAATTTTTCAAAATCAAAACGCCCCAGGACACACCGAATCCGAACCGGCATCATCATCTACCATTACGACACACTTCAGCTGCATAATTAGCTCGAACAAAACGTTAACACTATTTGCAGCCCATCGATTCGATTCCCGCCAAGTGTTTGATTCTGACCGCGATGGAGTGTGCCGCACGGACCGCGGCCGAGAACAATAGTGAGTGCAACTTGTTCTATCGCTCACCGAAACAAAACAGGGGCCAGCCAACCAGATTGTGCCGCGCTTGGTGATTGTTGACGGTATGTTTCAATTTGGGTCGGGAAAGTACTACTCTGTACCTCCGCTGTTGACTATTCGTGTGTCCTAGCAACACCTTCAACCCATCGCTTTGTGTGCGCTTGTTTGACATACGCCCGTGGGGGTTTTAATTTTTCCCGGCTCACACGCAGCACCAAGCGCGAGACCCGAGAGCGTCCCGGACCTGCTGTTTTTTTGTGCGAATTGAAACAAATGTGTAAATCCGAATGCGAGACATGGTGGAAAACGGAATCCAATCACCCCGAGGCGAAACTAAATGAGAGAACTAACTTTTGCACTTATTAACGTCAGACATTTTGGGATGGAAGTGGTGAACTTCCAACCCCCGAAATACGTCTGCATCCTTGAGATTTACCCTTCTGTGGAACGTTTCAATAGCGAGAGTCAAAAAAAAAGGATAAAGAGACTGATGCAGGAAGCGCCTTAGCGGTTGGAGTTTTTGTCCCGCTTTGTGCACAAGATTCTGACCTCTTCGAAGCGTGTTTGATGGTGCGCACCGTAATGATCTGCGTGTTTTTTGGTGGCCTCAGACCCGGCTGATGATTCGTGTGCCCAAGATCAAGATGCTGCACCGGGGATAGCCGGTTTAGGGATAATAGTACATCCCACCACACACATACAGAAGAAAAAAAACCTCATCTGCTAGCCTCCGGGACACAAAGCGGATCGTGATGATGAAAATGATGGACCGGAAAAACCAGGGGGAAAATCAAAATCTATGAACTACGGTAGAGACGGGTTTGAGATGCAAAATGAGATGAAAAGTTGGCCGGGCAAAGAGTGCACGGGGTAAAATGTTACAGATGTCAAAGTGCTGTCAGTTTCGTGACCGTATGCTCGGGGCATATCGACTGCTGGAAGCAGTGTACAGTGAACGTCTCATTTTCTATGCATGCAACCTCAAAAATCCTTTCTTCTCAAAGCGTGCGTGCGTGCGTGAGGTTAGAGGGAAGTTTGAGAGATGTTTTGGTTTGTTCATCTCCGGTAGAAGACACGAGCGCCACGCGCACGAGGTTTTGATTGAATGGAGAAGAAGCGCTTCATCGCACACCATTGAAGGGCGCAGATAAAAAGGTTGACAGCAGCACAAAGCGCAACATTCCGGGCCGGCCGGGCTCTGATTGCGTGGTTAAATTGGGGACAACATAAAAAAACCAGTTGGCAGGTTATTCTTTACGTGACATGGAAAATAGATTTTTGCTGCGTGGTTGTGGAAACATTGGGCACACTTGTGCAAAATTTTTGAATAGAATTTGCAAATTTATCTGTTGCACAAGCGTTGAAGTGGAAATGAAATAGGAAAGGCTGATGATTGGAATCGGTCGGAAAAGAAGACGGGCGAGTGTAAATTACTTGCTTCTTTACCAGTGAATCTTAAACACTTTTCAACTGACACACTTCGCAAAACAAGTCTTCAACCAGCTGCGTATAATTAAAGTCTTGAAATCAGGTTTTTGTGAAAGAGGGAAAAAATTCGTTGAATGTTTTTTACCTTTAATTCTGTCACAAAATATTCCTTCCTCTTAAGACGACGACGACGACGACGAGTTTAGATTGACCCACTCCCATATCAAACTGCTCCTTTTTTCCTTACGGTCATTCTATTCCAAGGTGCGTTGAAAACTTTCTCACAAACGTTTGGCTATTTAATTTAAAATATTATGATCGATCGCTTTCGGCAGACATACAAGGCACAGCATGGAACGATCGTCCACGCTATACCCATTTCCCTGCCCGGTGTGTAATTGAAACACAGGAAGCGGATATAACACACAAAATTACCAACAAAAAAAACCATCACAACTCTCTCTCGCCTCATAAGCCTTTCCGTTCTGTTTGCTAATGGATGGATGGACGGCGTTAACCCCTTCTCGACGCAAAACTGACCGGTGCTGACACTGATGACCTTTGGGACCGAAAAAGAGGTACATGTGAAGGAGCATTACCTACCAAAAAAAAAAACTTCTACGCCATGGTCAACCCCTGAACTTCCGCTCCGAACAGACCAGAGAACGGGAAATGATTTCAGCGGCCTTTTAGTCCACAGTGGAAGTGGATTAATCCTTCCCAACAAAAAAAAAAAAACGCTGTGTCCTCGTGTGACCATCAATGCATTTTTCCTTTTTTGGAGTGAGTCTTCTTTCTTTACGGGAAAGAAAAATTACCAACTTCACCTCAAGCGAGTCCCCAAAAGAATGGTTGGAAAGAAAACTCGTTTAATGCAGACACGGACCGTCCGAAAGACACGGACCCGTTCTACGGTACATCGTTTTTGGGAAAGCTTGTTTTTGGGTGCAAAACAGATAGAAATTTTGAAAAATGTTTTGGACCCAATCGATGGTCCTACGACCATTTTCCCGTCTAACCTGTTTTCGAGGTGTTTCGAGTCCTCCGGTGTCGGTGGGAAAATGGTTACCTTTCTCACGAACATTGCATTAAAAACGGTGCGATTAGGTATTTGTCTAGTTGAAGGACATTTTTTTCTTAATTTAAAATCAAGTTTTTTTCCCGTCCGGCAAAGGTTTGAGTGCTTGGTCACAAAAACGCATGATAAAAAATAAAAAATGAGTCAACAGTGAATGGTCGTGAGAAAATTTTCTTCAGCGGTTTGATCCTTCAAACTGTTTGGATAATTTGAAGTTCCGTATGGAAATATTACTTTACGATTTAATCAAGCTTCTGATTGTAAGTTAAACATTCCGCTAAATCAATTCCTCTATCATGTATCGACTTCGATCATCACGAATAAACAATGTAAGCGCACCGTTACAGCGTCGCTGCCAGCTCAACAGGTGTCGCCACGATTCGACAATTGCATTCGCGACCATTCGCGAACCACTTAACATTTAGCCGGGAATGCGCATATGCCCGCATCCATCCATCCACCCAAAAAGGGCCGATAGTCATCTTTCCGCGATGTTGTCTTTTCTCCATGTGTGTACGATACTCTACCCAGAAGGGCGCGCGGTACAAGACGAAAGACATGTTAAAAAGAAGAGAGAAAAAAAACACAATATAATACATGCATTGGTCACATCATAAAACAACAGCAAACGGCCAAATGAAAGAAGTTGCCTCCCATGATAGCTTGTTCCCATCGTTGGCCATTATGCCTGCCTGCTGTGTGACAAGCGAGCCCAATCTCACCGCAGATAACAATCTTGCCTCGCCCTCCCCACCCTTATCGCTTTGCCGTCAGTTTTCCCTTGCCCATGCATGGTCGCGAATGCATCATTTCCGCGTGTGCATCTGCAGACACGTAAAGTGCACTTTTGGTGCCGCTGCCGGCAAGTCAATGAGCGTGGAAACGAACTTCGGGGCATCGGCTTTCTATCGTTGCTGTACCAAGCACTTTCATTGCTCGGTGCATGAGGGCATCGACAAATGGCACACAAGAACGGTGCAATTTCATGCCAAATTTATATGCATTAAAGCGACAAAACAAACCTTTTCTTCCTTAGAGCGGTGGTATGCTTTTTATAATCTTTTTTTTTAACACGAATTCAGTACAAAATATTTCTTCTTGAAATCCTTGGAAAACATTTTTAATCTTAGAAGAATATTCTCCAGCAATTTAAGTTTCTTATTACTCCTTAATATGTTGCCTCTGTCCAATTAAATTATCTTTTTAACTAAGCATCTTCTTTTCAATCCCTGTAATTGATTCTTAAATTCTTTTTTTAATATTTGAGGCTTTTGCCATCTCTTGAGACAAAGTGATGTTATCTATTGTTCTTGCTAACGCTTGTTATCTGAAGCATCTATTACCATTCATTCTTAGTCCAATTTCGACAATGTTTCTTTACTTACGAATCCCTTCCCAAATGTTCATAGTTTGCCAACACATAATCTAACCGTCTAAACAAAAGCAAGATTTATGTCTCTACCTTTCGATCGAGTGGCACTTGTGTACGGGCTTTAAGGAAGTACAAAATTGTACTATGATTAATTACCCATCAGATAACCTTCTTCTAATGCAGATACGTTAACCATTCTTTCCCCCCATCGCCAGGGATTGAGAGACGGATAGAATCGATACACTCTACGCCTAGTAAAAAGCCACTTCGACATTCGAATTGCGAACGAACACTAGAGGTTTGTCGCCAGCGCGCACAACGAAACTAGCTCGCAGCATGAGGTAAAGCGGGCGCGTTCGGTGACTTGATTTCCAGTGCAACACGCGAAATACTTCCTGCCGGGTCGTGCGCGCCACGTGGTCCATGTCACGACCGATGCAAAATGCCCGATCACGAACGCTTAACGCGCGATCCAAATCGATCGACTCACCGATTCCGCATGGTGCTTGGTTAACGCGATAAGTCGTCGACGTCTAAAATCCTCCACTAGCCGAGAAGTACAAAATATAAAGGTGTTCCAACCGCCGGGCCGGCCAATGGGCGTGCAGGTTCTTATCGAGATGATATCATGTGCTTACATAAGACACGACATTCCAGCAGGAGGTCATCATCGGATTCGCCGGAATTGTGGTTCCGTTTTAAGGAGTTCCTCCCTTCCCCATGGCAGGTACCTTCAGGCTATGGGAGTGGAAAAGACTCGGTATGCATATTCGGTATCGCGATGTAAAGAGCAGACATACGGGAGAAAAAAGAGGTCATAAATTAAAAATAATTATCCCGCTTATCTTTTACCGCAACTCGCTATCACAATACGGCTAAGAACAGGCGACTGTTGAGGTTTTGAAAGTTTTTTGGGAGCTTTCAAAGAAAATTCTTTTAATTTCATTCTGATTTTATGTCCAATTGAGGGAACTCGGATTCTACTCGGTTGGACGGTAACGTGCCCGTTCTCAAAGTGGGCAAAGCATCATAAAGCAAATCATGCATGCCAACCATCAGGTTCATCGCTCATTGCTTCCAGCAAAAGACACACTCCCTTGAAGGTGGCCGAGCCCGAAAGGAGTCAGCAAGAGCTCAAGTGAAGTTAATGTTTTTTGGATAATTTATAGCCCAGCTTCACTAAGGCAGCTTCACCGTTGTTGTTGACCCGGTGTATGAAGTTAAGATTGTGCTTGTAATGAGTGCTACATCGGAATTAGAACCAGCCAGCGATACCGAAATGTACAGCGAAATGGTGCTTGTTTTGGTCTTTTCTTTTTGTTTTACGGTGGCATTTGCTGTGGTACCACTAGACGTTAAGCGATAAAATTTAATGTCTTCACTCTTATGTTCCTCAATGTTCTCCCGATATTGCACCTAGAACGGTGGCATGGTGTCGTTAAGGTCTAACAAGCTACAAGAGCACTCCGGGAAGAGGAGTTCGTTCATAAAGCCATAACAGTTTGTATGTGAGGTGGGCTAAGATATAACTACCAGAACGACTAATTTCATTATGATATTTGATAACGGTCATCTTGATAGTTTTATCCCAAAAAGAACCAGTTTTAGTACGATATTCGTGGATAGAGACAAAAACATCAAATTTTCCTTCTTCTGTAGCTGTATTTGACACAGTTTTTAAAAATCACCAATAACACGTTTTTCCTGCTACCAGATTGACCTCCGTTTCTGTTTCCCCAGTTGTGACCTATTCAAAACGAGATGCATGCAAACATTAAAATAACAGACACTTCAAACGGTAGAATGTACTCGGCCAGGAAGCATCAAGAGTAAAAAAACCCAATCCCCCGAGTACATCCTGACATCAATTACCACCAACGGCCATAACCGTTGACCAACACGGTCAAGCGATCATGCGCAAGCATCAACTTCTGGACAACGACCTTTTGCCCAGTAAAACATCTTCCGGCACCTTTAAGTTCGTGATCTCCAGCTTCCGTCGAGCAAGCGTAGCGAGACGGCGCAGTTGTTCCATCATCTTTCCACCCTTATCTCAGGAACAGCATCACCAACAGGCGTCAGAGCTATGGGGCTGGGGTCAGGCAAGTGATAAATTAGAATATCTTGCCAGAACTGGTCCTGCGAAGTTTCCTCGGAAAATGAAAAGCGCGCGCACCATGATGACATCCCGTACACAATAGGGGTCATCACGCATACACGCGTATTATAAAGATTTGCATGCAGCAGTAGGAAAGCTGCCTAGGACCTTTTGCATTGTCGAACGGCACAAGGGGGCATATATTTAAATTGCATTCAAATTTTGATGCTATTTTTTCTCGTTTCAGTCGTTCGATCGTTGATGTTTCGGTGATGCTGCAGATGTTCCTTGCGCTCCTTCGGCGACGATGAGTTTGACCCTTACCGGTGGATGCGGTGTGGTAGTTTCTCGTACGTAGTAAGAAAAATAAACATAAATAAGTTTTCCTCCCAAAAGCTGGTTGCATAATCGCCTGCAACGGCTTCTGAGGATGGACCCTTTATTCCTTAGGAATGACCACTGGTCAATCGTCTTCTCGTCTGTCTTCGTTTTTGTTTCCCCTAGTCACACTACCCTCTACTCGGTAGTGGAGGGTCTTTAGCTCGAAATTCTTAAGGGTTCGTTCAGACATTAGGGAGAAAGACGAAAAGAAAATAAAACCATCGAAGAAACGTGTCGTGTCGCATTTGTCAGCTGACCATTCTCGTCCGCTAGCCGATTCGATACCGATCTTGCCTTGTTTCGGTACCGATTTGAGGGGACGCTCGTCGAACGGCGATCCTTGCAACGGTTCGTATCGTCCGCCCGGACGTGCAAATGATGCATGGGGACAATGTATATTTGCGTGAGAAAATATTTTTCCTGCCTAAAACGCAATTTGGGATTTGTTGCGCTTCCGATGAATCGGATGGCCGGTCCAAGGAGCCTAAGATTGGTGTCTTTATGGCCGTCGGCAGCAACTACACCGAAACGGATCGATCCAAGGCGATTAGACAAACGAGTACCACAAACCAACCGTTTAGAAGGAATGTGATTTCGATGCGATTTAATGCTTCGCATTGCTATTCCAGCACGCACAGGATGTTTGTTCTAGCACGTAGCAAAACAACAAATGAGACGGATTAAAGCAATTAGAATGCTCTTGTACGGATTAAAACTTTTCATTCGACATTTCTTCTACAGGAAATGTGCACAAACTAACGCAAAACTGCATTTATGCAATAAAACACCAATCATCGCCGAGCGACAGTGAACGATGGGTTTAAGGGTGGAAAGATGAACCTCTGGCTTTTCCCTTTCGCATCGATCATTTTGGGAAACTTTTCTCACCCGTTACCCGGGTGGAAAACTTTCTAATTAACACAACCGAAACGTTACGGGTAGGCCAGTACTAATTATTATTTCTGGTGTTTGCGAAACATTTCCCAACGGGTAAAAAAGTAATAATAATTGCCGTTGAATAATATTATTAGTACAAAAAATACACACAGCTACATTGATGTGAGTGTAATATTTCAATTAGAGAAAGAGACCATTTTCCCCCTACTGAATTGGGAGTCACCGAATACACCATTTCAAACAAAAGTTGTAATTAGACTTGTGACAATAATTTCAACCCGCACCAGACGAACCCGATGTCGTTCTTTGGACCTTAGCCTGGTGATATCAATTACCAAGAGCAGTGCTCTAAATTGTCCAATACCCAGCAAATACGCAAAACCCACAACTTCACGTCCACTAGATGCGCGTAGCAAGTTATCACACTTCTAAACTTCTCACCAACTTCAACTCCCATCATCATCGCGATTGGGTTGTTGGTCTCCTTACCGCGACAATTCTCCTGGGCATAATTCAAATCCTTGCGCACGGTCACACATAAACTTCACGATGTCCTCACGGGCGACCGGATCGGCACGTAACGAAGAGTTCTTGTCGCTTTCGCCACCATGTTCCGCGCTCACCATTCTACGCCGCATGACAGTGATAAATTAATAATTTAAAACCTTTCTCCCTGACCCGAACGTGAATACTTCGTGGCTTGCAGTGGGACGGGCAAGAAAATTTACCTCCTTTAACCCTGGCCAAAAGCACGGTAAAGTAAATTTTTGGTTTAGCCAAATAGTAACACCGAGCGATATCAACTTACGCTCTCTAAATTATGATTTTATCCGAGTTGATTTAAGAACATGAAACTGTTTGTTACAAACTTTGCTTATTTTTGGGAAGTTAATTTCTTTTGCTTTGTTTTTACTTTGCGCCGTTAAGCAGGGTACATATTTCTATTGCGAAAGATAAACTGAACTTATGATAACATTCAAATTGCTTTATTTATGCCTTTCAATACCTTTTCTTTTATGAAACAGCCCAACATCTTCATAACAAACGCAAACACGGAAGGCAATAATTCGCCCACCCACTAAAGATCAACCTCTGTGCCTTTGGCTAATTTGCATAATCAAATTGATTTACTTGCCTAATTCCATATTCCACCCCGTTTTCTTTCGACGGTGGCCGTGTTGTTCTTGTTGCAGCAAGCAGCGCACTTTATGGGTGTATATTGCCGATGAACTAATTCTTCCTTCCTTCGTTCGTGCCCTTCCCGACACACCATCAAACCACGAGCTGTTTGCAAAACTTTTAACGCATCCGAGCAGATGTGCACCGGGCCCTTTTACCCCTGCCAATGGTGGCGTGGGAAATAGCGTCTTCGAGAGAGGCGAGAAAAGAAAGGGACACTCCACACAGGGAAGGGAATGAACTGAGATCAATCATGGGTCTGAAGTACAAATACAAAGGATCACCCACGGAGGCCGCTTGAGTGCTTCGTGTTACAAAACGCAAGACACACGCTAACAAGGTACGCTTGTCTTTAAGATGTCCTGTTCTTCCGATATTTCGATCCCTCGGAACCGAACGTGGCGTGTGATTGATCAACAACACACGAGCAACCGTACGGCGTTGCGGGAGTTGATAAAGCAAGAAAGGTTCCGGAATGGAAGAACCGTTAACCGCAAAAAGGATACAAATATTTTCTCAAGTACATTACTCGTCCCGAAACAAAGGCATCGACAACTGCCGCCGAGGACGTCGGGGGATTGGTCTTTGTCGATCGGGCTTTTTGTTCCTGGTTGCAACGTAGGAGAAAGTTTATCTTTCATTAGTTTAGCTTCGATTCGTTTGTCGTTTATCGGTACCGAGTTGCGAGGGTTTTTGTCAGTTTGCCGTAATTATTTGGATAAGAATGAATTTATGGGACATAGTGTGGTCGCCCTCAGCAGGAATAATGTGTTTTTAGACCAAAAAGGAATGATCGGTAAACGGGGTCTCAATGGGGTGTTCCGTTATTTGACAAACAATACATAAGCAGCATGGGGAAATTTTTGGTGACATCAAGATTTCCGGTTTGATTAAAAAGAAAGCCTCATGTAAAACGGATTTTCCATGTAAACGGAATCTTCGTCAGCAAAACCTTGAAGTTATTTAAATCTGATAAAACCAGAAAGGAAGAAACGTTTCACAAAACGAAATTTTTTTAGATTCATTTTAGAAAGAAGGGGTTTTTTTAGGGATTTAATTTTATATTTGAGTACCAACAATTCTTCAATTCAATTCGATTCAATTCAATTCAATTCTTCTTACGATGTTTTATAAGAAGTCCCAAAGTTATCATCTCTCCAAGAAGTGTCCAAAAGAGACATTACGAAGAGGTAAATAGAGTTCAAAAATAGACTTAACAAAACAACTCGTTAGTTTACAATTCTAACCCAAATTTTAAATAACTTTTTGGCAAAAAATACATCACAAAAAATCTGTCAAACATTGAGGTACAACTGTATCAAGTAGCCATTATACTTTCATGAAATCTAACATCTGCTCATTACCATATTTACAATAAAATATTACTTAACTTAAATACCTTGCCATCCAAATTCTCCCACTTTAACATTACCAACATTACAACAATGTAATGCCTTGCACAACTACCCTCCGTACTTCTTCAAACTACTTCAACTCTTCCTCCATTATCGCACTTTATCATGCATACCGACTCCAGTATATGCTTCGCTCCATCACCTCCCAAAAGAGCTTCGCTTCGTTCGCTTCGGCCTATTGCCGCGCACACTTGACGGTGTAATCAGGCGTGCTCGAGGATGAAAAATCCTTTAATTTTCTTTTCTCGGCATACCGATGACGTTCGCTCCCTGCGGCTTCCTCATTTGTCAGTGCTGCTGGAACCCCTTTTTTGTGGTGCGTGGTAACGTGCCTTGGTGTCGTTTTTTTTTTTTCATTCTTTTGCTGTTGCGTTCCTCGGATGCGTTGCGGTTGTCATCATTCATCAGACGCATCGACGCATCACTAATTCATCACTCGCCTTATGGTGAGGGGTTAGGATGGTGTACGCACACATTGGCCCATTTTTAAGATGATTTGCGGGAATTGCAAATCATCAGCTGACATGGGGTGGGAGCCAAGTGGGCCACGGATAAGCGGATGGAGAAGGAAAGTATGTGATCAAGTGCATACGATGGCCAAGAGGACGGGAGTAAGTTGGAGCATTTACAGTTGTTATCACTTTATAGAGATTTGTTATAAAATCCTTAGATATGAGTAAATATTTTTTGAATAACAGATAATTTTCACCTTAAAACAAATGATAAAATTTGATTGTCTGCGTAAATTATTAATTCATCCTCAAGAATATGTCTATATACTTCTATGGCAAAAAGAAAAAAACTCCTGAACTCCTTTCCCTATTATTCAAACCCACGGAAAAACAGAATTGTAGCACAAAAATCACTCACCGTAATACACATCAACTCTCAAAACAACTCTCAACAAAAAACTCAAAACAACTCTAGCAAAAGACGTTTAAAAAAAAGTTTGAAAAAACATTCCCACTCTGATAAATTCGCGGCTCGTACACCAAGATTAAGCGAATGTTTTATCACATTTTATTGTGGCCCGTATTGCGGCGGGAGTGGTATTACTGCCACACGGAAACTGATTTGTTCATGTAATCCAACCAAAAAAGAACTCAACCTATCTGGATCCGGATCCCGGCAACGCGTCCCGGGATTATGAGCAAAACCCCGCAGCAACTCGTTTACTGTTTCGTTTCATGAAAAATGCGCTCAGCTGGAACTGTGCATCGAGAAAAAGGATGCGCCCTTTTGAGCATAATTCAACCGTTACCACACTTGGAAGGATGATTGTACACACGCCCCAGCTCCAGAAAAAGCCGATTTACGGTCTTACGGACTGATTAACTCGAGACCAGAGACTTTTTGCGATGACTTTCCGCACAACACTTGCGCAACATATACACACAATTTGTGTGAAGTAAAACATGTGCATTTTGTAAAGCCAATTTCTTAGGTGTGAAAATTATTAGAATGTTTTTTTGAAGAAGAAAAACTAAATTAGTAACATTTTTTCTCCTCTGTAAGCACCTCTGTAAGCGCAATTTGCTTCCGGATGTAGGTTTACGAGTGGACATTTACAGGTGATCAGCATCTTTTGACATCTGTCACCTAACCAGATCAGATCGTTGTATAAATAGACGTTTATTGCACACTTCTCCCTCCGCCTCTCTCTCTCTTTCTCTCTCTCTCTCTCTCTCTCTCTCTCCCTCTCTCTCTCTTCCTTCACTCACTAAAATACTAGCGGTTTCGATCTTTGCAACACACGATCGTGTCTGGAGATGAGAAAAGGTGGGAAAATCCACCTCCCACATGCACGTATGACGACCATTAGATAATTTTTCCCCAGTTCTAACGCCTCTCTTTATTCCCTTTAACGTCATGCTTTAAATGTACGCCTATAAATAACTCCTACCTTCTACTAATCGTGGCTTGTAAACATCATAATTTCATATTCGGGAGTATCTTTTTTCCTGCCCGTTTCTTTTCGTTACCCTTACCCAGATACGGAAGAGTTATAACCTTCCCTTTCTGTACGTTTAAAGTTCTAACGCGGCGCGATTATTCGACCCTCTTCGAATCGACTTGTATGTCATCCAGCGCGTCTTAAACCATCAGGCAGCCCGTTTTTCATCGGACACAGATTTTCGAAACCATTTGGCTGGTTTCTTCTTTTTTTTGTCTAACTGATGCTCTGGTGCGTCTCAGGAAGGAAGGAAGTTGTACAAAGGATGCGGCGTTTGGTGTGTTTGCGGTAAGGTGAAATCCGATAAACCGATGAGACTTTTGGTTGCGTTCTGTTTACGACCGGCAGGTGCAAACAATGTTACGATGTTAACAGTTCTCTAATGTTTCTCTACCCACTACGACCCTCGGGGGGAGATTTTTTTTACTTGTTGTTGCTACTGATCTTCTTAACTCTTTTTGTAAGCTAATATGCTTTGAAAGAGGGTTCTTTTTTTCGGTACTTTTTATTGCGATGTATTGAGGAACGGTAATTTGTTCCCCCTTTTTTGTTATTAATCATGTGTATTTTTGGAGTTGATATTTTTCCAATAAAAAAGACATCTTTCGCGTGTTAAATAAGCTAAAAAGTTCACCGGAATAAAGGTTTAGTAATAATAATTGATTTTCTAGTTCCAATCATTTGCTATCGCATTGTAGCGCAACACATTTAAAATCGAGGCCAAAGTGTCATACGGATCGTTCACGGTTTGTAACACTCCCGAGCGGAAACTTCTTTGCATATTACACCCGCGAACAAGCCACAACACTTTCTTATGCGCTCTTTCTGCCCAATCCTTTCGTGATGTGCCACCCTTGACCTAACAGTCGGTGCCTTTTGTCTTTGTTTGGGACCCCAAAGACTCCTCCCATACCTATCGACGGGTGGAACCTGGGCTGAGACTCGGTTGAACCGTACCAGCCAGAAGTCGCGCTACTTAAATTTAAATTAGGGTTAATGTAGTCAAAGGAAAAGGTTAATATTCTAAGCCAAGCGCAACGCCGGCAACGTATGGGAGCGTAAATTAAGCTGAAGCTATTTTAAGCGCATGGTGAAGTGGTTTGTGTGAAGCGCAGCGCTCAGAAAGAACCGAAGTTGTGTTTTATATAAGCATTTTATAGAAAGTACTATGAAGTGTACTTTATGGATTGTTGAAATAATGGATGAGTAAGTTATAGGAGCTCCAAAATACATCTCAACCAATTTAACATTCAAGCGGAAGCAATTGTTTGTGTCGCGTAATGCAATACCAACCGAAAGGCAATCTTCTCCGAGATATCTATTTCCCTGAAAACTACCAAACAATATGATCCATGTTCCAAAACTTCCGAACCGGGAGCGGATACATAATTAGCAGGAAGCAACACATCATCAACATATAAAATGCTCATTAATTTTCCGCTTGAATGTTACCGTAGGGGGGTTTTTGTGGAGGGAAAAGATATTTTCCAACCTCACCACCCCGAAGGCACTGACAATGTATGAGAAACTTTCCCTACACTCGGTAGCGATTAGCTCGCGAAATGAGAATGTCAAAAGCCGCCCTCAAGCTTCGTGAACCGTTTTGTGTCCGGAAGATCTTGGCCGAGGATCTTTCGGGGTCTTTCCAAACGAATTGCAGCTCGAATTTGCACACCCCGTCTGGAGACTGATTGTAAATGAGTTATTGTTGTTTAATTGACATGGCGTGTAAATATAGAAATTATTTCCGATTAACATCTCACACTTGCCGGCAGGCGAGGGAAAACGATGAATGTCGCGTGTGCTCATTTTTGCACAACCCGATGGAAAATCACTAGACGTCGGTGGACGATGACGCTTCCGTGATGGAAAGACGTACATGGACGTACGTGAGACAAGATGTTCGATAACGTCGTCTTTGAGTCATTCTTCACATTCTTGGATGGATGCCACTTCCATTGATAATGAAAGCGTGGAAATAATGAACAGTTTTTACGAAGCGATCTCCCTGGAATTCCCAGCTGAATGTCATGACGCTCCTATCGAAACGTCATTCAAATCTACTAACAAACAAGTCTTAGTCCAGCCAGATCGCAAAACTTTCACGGATACAACGAATTCACCAAAAAACCTTCCAGCAAGGACCACAAATTATCTTACAATTCAATTAAGGATGCCACAATAATTGGATAACACCACAAACAATGAGTTTTATAGGAGCCCTTGGGAATCGAACGATCCTTGGTCAAACTTAAGTTGCTAATTACAGCTACATCCTAATCCCATTCCAGTTCCAATGTTCA
Organism: Anopheles funestus; assembly: GCF_943734845.2. Classification (NCBI taxonomy): domain Eukaryota; kingdom Metazoa; phylum Arthropoda; class Insecta; order Diptera; family Culicidae; genus Anopheles; species Anopheles funestus. The sequence continues at coordinate 14,331,952 of NC_064598.1, forward strand.
ACATCCAATCGGACGGCAAAGCAAAGGATGAGCTCAGATCTAAACCACAAGCATGGCTTCCTCTGTAGCAAGGGACGACTAAAAAGCAAATCTCCAACGTATCACTGATTTCAGGACGACTACCGTACCACGGGTTGCTACAGTACACAAACTCTTCGCAGTGCTTTAGACGTCAGAGCTCCACAAATCCACCAAACGCTCGGGTAATTAAGCGGAACATCACCGGATCGTGTGACCTTTTCTGCGTGGTCCACCCATCCGAATTTGTCCGGTCCGATACGAGCAAAATTGGGAACGGTAATTAGCTATCGATAGCAGCGACTTCGTACTAGACGGAGGCATGAACTACCCAAAATTCTGACCGTTGTCCAATGTCGATTTGGTACGCTACCATCCTTACGAACGGGCGCACCAATATTGGAGCACATTGGTTGGGCTATCGTTACAACTAGGGATAACAGAACCATGCGGATTCACAGGAAAGTGCTTGTTTGGTAACGGATTTTATAACTTAGATTGGGCGATTTCGGTAAGTCCACACAACTGAACCACTATCGTAGTGTAGTTTGTAATATTTTCTGCTTTAAAAGTGATTGTTTTTAGCTCATTAAAAATATAGAAAAGTCATACATAAAATACCAAATATTTCTAAGAGTTCTCAAAATTGATAACAAGTTCTTTTATTCATCATATTCTCCTGAACGTCCCTGAAATCGTCTAACAGACGATGAATATTTGCAACTATTTTTCCGCTCGTCAAATCAATCGTCCCATGGGACGACATTGGAGTCAGTTTCCCATTGTGTGTATTGGCTCATCATTTTCATCATCATCATCATCATGGTTACCATGAATGTCATCCATCTCGTCATCCATTTCATCCTTGTCGTCGGCATCATAACCGAGGGCCGTTTCCGAAATTGCGTCTATCCGGTCGCGATATCCCCAAGAGGATACCGAGGGTTATTGGGCAGAGAGCGAGCGACGGGATCAGGACAATCGTGTCCTTTGGCATGATAAGGTTGAGGCTTAGCATTCAGATCCCTCCTGATTTGTACGGTCGCTTCGGTTGGATTTATCAACCGCCTGATCTCATCAACCTGCGTCGGAGTCGTCGTTCAGAAATGGTACTCCAATCGATTCCTGTCCACCGTGCGTTTGGTTGAGGAGAAGGAAAATAATCTATTGTGATGTACACGATTGGCTGCAATAATGTGTGTTTGGTGTGTTGAGAAAGAAGCATATATGGGTGGTATTGGAGAGGTATAAATATAAATGAAACCTTAATGTCTAGCGAAACAAAAAAAACACATTGCATCGTATCAGCAAACGGTAATTAACAAATAAGTAATTAAAACCGTTGTCGATAGTTGCTAAATTTAGCCACCCTTCAAGTGCATTCCCATTCTATCAGAAACCGATTCCTTTCAAGGCTTTAAATCAATCGTGTACTGCTGGGGTGATAAAAAAGTTCCACACAAACTACGGACGGCGAACCGCCACCTACTTGAGCTGAGCATTCCGTACGGTACATCGGTAACGGCTCAAGACCTTAAAACATTGCCTAAGGCCTTCGGTTCCCTTCGCTATAAATATGACCCTCCATGGTGGATCGAATGGTAAACGCGTCACGAGGTGAAGCAGTCGCGGATCCAACCTGTCTATGTGGCCCGCCGTACACGCTACAGAGACGTGATGCGAAATTCCACATTTTTGGCATTCCTGCCACACTCGAAATGTGCGAAACAAGTGTGGCACCGTGTGGCGTTCATCGCCGAACACAAATCTTATCCAAATCCATTTTTAGCCGCCCTCCAATAGGGAACTCTTGTGTACCGTTGGGTACAAAGCCTGGGCTCGACTTTGAGGCATGAATCACAGCACCAATCGATCGCCATTTAGAGACCTCGGGGAAAGAAGAATTTGCAGCATCTATCTTCGATGATGTTTCGAGCACTTTGATCGAGGGAAGGCGACTGGCGAGACAGACAAGAGGCCACTTTAGCGATTTGAATTGCAGCGTAAATGAACGTCCGATGAGAGTAACGGGTGCCGGGTTTTTGGGTGATTTTTTCTTCCTTTCGTTGAAGTCGAGTTTGGGTTGCTGAGTGATTTGTTTCCACTTTTGGCAATTGGCACTTCAGATCGGGATGGTTCTGTTCGGTACTAGAAGTGTTGAGGTGAAGATTGAAGATGTTAAGCGAGCGCACGTGAACACTTCGGGTTGACTACCGCTGTACAGTTCCGTTTGATGAGGTGTAACAACTCCGTCGGCTAGCTTGCAATTCACTTTCTTTTGGACATGTTATGAACAGTGAAACAAGCTTTAAATGTAAACTTTTCTAAAAAATACGTTAAGAGGAACTTCAAAGCTGTTTAATAGAGACATTTGGCTCGAATGGAAGTTGTTCGCTTATTAAGTAAAATTTATTATTAATTTTCTCGGTTTAACATGTACCCGAGTTTTATTGGAATTTCAAAGCATTTGGAGAACCAAAAGGCAACCATTAAAAAACGGCACTACTTTTTTGTAAAATTTCATACTAACACACAAGACAAGATGCTGCTTAAGAGCTGTTTAAAAGTATCAATCATTAAGATGCTGTTTCTTTAGTATAATCGTCATGCTGAGTCAGTGATCTTTAGAGTATGCATATTAACTATTAAAGATGAATGTTTGGGAGTCCTCTTATCAAGTAAACATGGAACAAAAAATTAAAACAAACAAAAAGCATGATTTATCAATACGGCCACGCCGTTCTAGACGAACGCAAACAAAATATGATGTAACATGATGTGTAAAATCATTTAAATATTACAATCCTCCCATTACTGACATATTTTTAGAAAATATAATACTAAAGCTGAGTATCGGACCTTCCTGTGTGGCATCATAACGCTTTCCCCACAATATGATCGTCTGTCCTAATTTGCCACAAACGTCACTCAGACGACCATCGGCAGATGGCCAACGGACGGGAGCAAAAATCGGCACGGTGGAACCGGGTCGCGCGTTAGTTTTCCACCTGGCCACTGTACTCCCGTTGCGTAATGTAACAGATGAAACGACCTGCACCCAAAGGTCCATTCTAACCGTAAATTACACCCCATTAACATTACCGGTGAGGTGCATATACATATATATATTTTTTCGCTCTCCCCATCTTCGGTTCAGTGTTCGCTTTCTTACGTGGGGCCCTTTTGCTTTGGCGTGTACGTGCGCGCGTCTCAACGACGATACTGACAACACCGGTCATAACCTGCACATAACTCGGCACGATTTATGTTCCTCCCGGTTTGCGTAAAGATGCCGCAACTGTGACACTTTTCCAGTCGCTTGGCAAAGCAAGTTTCCCTGGCCGTTAAGTGCATGGTCGATAGGGAGAAGAAGGGGGGGGGGGGGGGGGGGGCTGGAGGTTTCGAACAGAAGCTGCTGCTTTTCACGTTCGAACCATTAGTGCGGTTCCCCCCATTTGGTGATTGGCCGCTTCGGCTCATGGTGCGTTTGTTTGCGTATGGCATTAGGTGCGGATATTGCGAACGATCGCTACTGCGCCGTAAAGTTTGTTTGGTCTTTGTCCGTAAGGAAAAGGTAGCAATGCCGCGATTTGTTTCGCTTACTTGCTAGATAAAAGCTGCTCGATTTGTGACTAATTTGGAGAAGATTTTTAAACTAAGACATAGTTGTGTAATATTTCGATTGGAAGGATTATTTTACTGTTGTTATACTAAGTCTAAAATATTGTTTAATGTGCTCAATATAAACACAAAAAGAGACCAATTAAATCACATTTGAATTCTTCGCATTTTTCGCAATTTAAAATATTCTCACGAACTTCTAAGCCTTTATTTAAATATTAATGTTTAACATTATGCTCGTAAGGCACATTTGTCACAAAAGTGATTCAAGTCATAGTTAAATATGACCACACATTTAGCATCTAATCGATAATTAGTTGTGCTAACATTTTAAAACCATTCTTTCGAAGCAGTTTTGCATTAGGCACTTTCTGCAACAAAACCTGCCATTGTTCACGATGAGGGACAAACAGAATGAATATGCTGCAACATGCAAAATCAAACTCACACATAATTCAGCGTGAGAGATTTTCACTCGTGCTTTGATTCATCGTGGTAAAATGGTGGTCCATCTCTACGTTCTAGTTCTCTTCTGCTGGGCTAGGAGCTTTTACAGACGGACTATTTTCTCACACAACACCGCTGAAACGAATGTTTGCAGTTTCGTTCGGTATGTTGGAAGACAGAACCAAAACAGCAACAAAAAAGAACCGACAAACCATTTCGTCATGGTTTTATGCTGGTTAATTGTCACAGTTCTCAGCCTGGATTGCTTAGTGGGTTTGCAGCACGAAAGCCTCTTTTCACCCTGCCGTTCTACTCCGTGACGAATGCGATAGTGATCTAATTGGGTGGCTGATATGGAGAAGCACAGTTGTCATCAGTTGCATGGTAGAAAGTACTCATCCCGCCATCTCGCCATCTTTCCATCAGTATGGAGCTAATGGTGGACCCGTTGGCAAACGAATCTGTCACTCGGTTAGTGGGTCACATTGGTACGTCTTTTGCTCACATTAGAAAAGAGCGGGGTTCTGTTCAGGCAACTTTTAGCATGATTCTTGTGGCGTTCCACGCACAACATTTAATGCACCGAAATCTGAAGCTTCTCAAGTGTGTGTGTGTATAGTTTTCGATGAAAAATGTGACACATTGCAAGTGTGCGATGGTGTGATCATTTTTTCCTCCCCTTGGCATGCAGAATGAGGCGCTTTTTTCCTATTTGGAAAATCATAACTTTCTTGTCCTTTGCCATGTTCTCTGCTCCCTTTTTGCTCTCTGCACTCCGAGGTCGAATGATCACCAGCACGTCCAATGGAGGATAGAAACACGTCCAGTGGAACACACCATCGCCAGTGTGTTCGGATGGATCGCCGGCCGTTTTGGGGGATGGGGAAGGGTGTAACGAAGGGATAAGCTAAAGGAAATGAACGTTACACTCCCACACACACACCGTGCTATCATTTGCACTTTCATAAATCATTTTTACTGCCCATATACACCGTCGTACAACATTCCTAGCTCGCTCTTTCACTCTTTAACAGGATATCCGTATATATATTTTTTTTCATGCTTGTTCACTCCTCGGAAATTACCACGAATCCATCTTGCTTTCCCACAACAATCGAGCATTGCTTTTTCTCTCTCTCTCATTCATGCCTCTCTTCTTATCAGCAAGAAAATCAGCGCGAATAGATGAAGAGAGCCCAACGTACACGATGTTATAGCGTTGTAAGCTGCGAAAAGCCTTTTCTCCAAAATGGGGGGATGATGATGATGGGAAAAGCTTCCATTGTGCGGGGATGGATGCGAGGGAGCTTTCAACACCCAACCACCCGTTTTGTGTTTCGCGGAATTGATGGATGATGACGTTAGCCCCGAGGTTGGAGTAGCTCTACATCATCGAGAATGGATTTTCCCCCTGACTGCGTCAACCACCACCAGGCGTCTCCTTTTGCCCGTGTGTGTGTGTGCTCTCTCACTCTGTTCGTTACATCGTCAGGTTGGCCTGGGGGCGACACGAGGACCCCGAACCGAACTCTAGCTCTTACCACTGATACTAATTTCCACCAATGGGAATAGACCACGGAATCATCGACCGGGGAGGGCAGGGGAGGATGGAAAGCAAGGGCCACGGCTACAGGAAAATTGTGGTAAGTGTTGCTTTTCTTGTTTATCATTTATCTAGCTTTCTTACTTGTTCCTTGTGTGTGGAAATTGGAGCATCTCATCTCTAGAATGAGACACCAAAACTTTTTGCTAGGCAAAAAAAACACAAACGGGAGCTTCCTTTTATTCTCACCCGTGTAAAGAAAGAACACACGCCCCGAAGCCATTCTCCACCGTTCACCTGCTTCACTCTGCATCCTTCCTTTTTCTTCTCTTCTTGATGGAACCAAAAACAAAACGGGGAGGAGGGTGGGGGTGGAAGGAAAGCTGAAGTTTCCCTTCGGTTAACTGGGTCGCGTTCCGGCGGTCGTTCGGTTCGTGTCACTTTGCCCAACCCAACCTAAACCCCTAAAAACCCGACCCGACCCGAATCGAACCGAACATCTGAACCCTGGTGGGAAACACCAGTGGAATGTTGGCAGGATACTGAGCTATGGGAAAAATGGCAAGAGCCAGCATCAACTGGGAAAGGAGAAGGAGCAAAGAAAGAAAAAAAAAACCTGACAGGCCAAGCCAGGCCAAGCCAGGCCACGGAACCTGCAAGGCTTAAGTACGATCTCTCTCGTTCGCTGTTTTTTGTTCTTCTATCTCTTTCACCCCGGCCACCCATATCATAAACTAACCCGCCCGTTAAAGCTAAGAGGCTGTCAGGCACACATACAAGAACACCGACAGGACACCATTAAGCTTTTAAGCTGTAGGCTTTCCCCAAAACCTCCCCAGTAGCTTTCCATCCCCCCCGTTTTCTAGTGGATCGAATTCCAAGGACGGAGGTTGGTTGAGAAGACACAAAGACCTAGGAAATCGAATGGGAATGCTTTGAAATGGCACACCATTACTTCGAAATCTTGCTCCAACGGAAAGGAATACCTCGGTTCGCCGGTACTGCCACCAAATCGATACTTGTTGGAAAAGTTTCACCGGGTCGTTCCGAAGCGTTTGTAAAGGATATTTTCTTTCCTTCTTTGCGCAAAGTGTGTGTGTGGCTGCGATAGTTTCAGTAGTAATCGAGCGTGTTTCAAGCTGTAATCGAATGCCAACGCCCACACGATTGGTGGCCTCTTTCGTGGAGGGGTGGAAAAGTCACTCGTGGAAACGGAAGCTAAATGTGCACATATCCGGTACATTCCGGTAGCGGGAAGATCGTAGCGGTCAAATGTATATAATCGATTCGATGGCAACTTTGTACTTGTTTGCTTTTTGTGTTGTGTAACATTACGGTTACGTCTAACATCACGGAGTTCATTCGAAAATCGTATACATTTTATATTTAATTTATCAATAATTAAACCTACAAGCATATATGTAAACTACAGTGTCGAAGAGAGATCAGAAAAGTTAATAAACAATGGAACTTAATTATTATTAATTTAAACTTCTCTTGTAATAGTTAAATGAATAAAACTAAAATATTTTTAAATCGATATCTAGTCAAGATAACAAAAAAAGAATTGAAATCATTATTGCGAGTATTGACCAAGGTTAATAGAAAATAATTAAAATCATGTGAATTGTATGACTACAATTATATATAAAATAAATAAAACTATAAATCTTATTAAAGGCAATAAATACTTTAGAAATCGTTTAAATAATAAATTGATCGATTTTTAATCCATTTTTCCAACATAGAAAAGGTTGTATAAAAGCACTTTTCTACTATAGGTAAACGAGTTAGAAAGAAAAAAAAAGCTTCAACTCGTGCTACAATCTTTCACTGAGTGTGCTGCTCCTATGTACTACCACCCGTACCACCCACTGAAGCGTCTCCATCCAAGTAGACGTGCGATTTTTCTTTCGAGCTGCTGCCAACTCGATGATGTCACCCTTTGCGCCCTCGGAAGGCCAAAGGAGGACCTACCGGCATGACTCGACCAGGGCCCCCGGGTTCGTGAGGACTCGGTCTTTTCTGCTCCGATTGAACTCCACCTTCGCGATTCACCTTCCTACCCCTTCCCCTCCTCCTCCTTCCCACCCTCCTTACAACACCACCCCAAAAGGTAGGAAGGGTGGATGATTTCTTTCCTTGTTCACAGCACAGCTTTGATGGTGTGCGATTGTGTATATAAGAAAATATGTACCCAAAAAGGGGGGGTTCGTTTCCTTCGACCACTTTCGTCGAGGTGGCAAACAGCTTCGTAAACCTGCGCCATCTTAGCTCGAACGAGTGTGTGTGTGTGTGTATATGCATTGGGTGGTATCGGGATTGATGGAAGTGAGCAACGACAACAAAAAAAGCCAAGTATCTACCCCAAGACTGTTAACTTTTTTCACCCCTTGAATCGGTCTTGGTAAGGAACACACGCACCATTCGCAGACACACACAGCTCTGCACCTGTCGTTGAAGTGGAGCATTTGCAAGTGCTCGTATGGGTGTGTGTGTTTGTATGTGCCAGAGAGAAAGAGAACGAATGACATAAAGAGAAAAAAAAGCAACGGAAAGTACGAGCATAAATGTCATTCACGGTTTTTGGGCGAACCCGTACGAAGCGTAGTAAGCGTTACGTTACCGGGGTGATCCGTGTCTACTAAACGATTACCCAACCAAACCCCATCAAGGGTGGTAACTAGTGGAAGAAAAAGAAAACCAACCCACACATACACACACACTGGTAGTCGGTTGAGATTGCTGTGAATCAACAGCAAGCAGCAGCACCGTCTACTACGAAACCGTGTGCATCCATCGGATTGGTTTCAAAATTAAGTGAGAAAAGAACCACCGTTCGACGTTACGATTTGGTCTCGCTTTCGCTGAAGCGAGAAAGATAAAATTCACGCGCGCATGTCAAAAGGTCAGACATTGCCACCCATTTCGTTGGGGGGTGTTGAGATCACTGTGAGATGGAGAAGGTAAGTGCGTGTGTATGTGTGTTTGTGTGAGCTGTACATAGTTCGAGAGTTTTCCATTCCAGTTCGATTTCGTGTTCGAACTGTGTTCCGTTGAGTTTTTCTCCTATTTTTGGGGGTGGATTTTTTCTTCCCCCTCCGCACCAGAACGCAACACACAAAGGGCGACATTTTTCACACCGTGATAATACTGTGACACCAAACGACGATGGGTTTCGATTGCACGGAAAGTACATTCGGTTTTAACGTGTGCTTTCTACATTTCCCGTGCTGGATTATTGCATTTGCGAAATGTTTTTATTGATGTTTCTGCTTTATGATTCATGCTGCAAAGGTGAATTCGATGGCTAGCGGAATTCGTTTTTTTTTTCTCTTTTGCTGGAACTTTGGTTCGCGATCGATACATGTGATGTAGTATGTACAACACGGGAAAAGGTCATTTTTGGGCAGTAGGTACATAAATCAGAAGTTTATGTAAATTTACTGAGAAATGGATTTTCATCTCAATGATGGTAATACTCATTGTAAACAGTATGAACAGTAATCAAAACATTGAAAACCGCTTTTGATGCCGTTATTAAAGCTCTTTGATGTTCTGTTCCTGTATGGAAAACACATAAAAACGTGTTGATGAGTAGATAAAATTATACACAAGTTTTGGAGTTAATGTAGCATCATTAGACGAACGATTCAAACAGCGAATCATTAATACAAAATTTCTAAGAAAAATATAGTTTAAAAACTCTTGGAAAATAAATAAAATTAAAATCGTTTCGCAATTCTGAAGCAAAAATTATTTGTACTTGGCAAAATAAATAAAAACACTATAACGTGTTCTAACTAGTCAGTTAGAACATTGCAAAATATAACAACATTTATTTATACCCCTTCACCGGAAAACAACTCACATTGAATCCCTTCATTGTTAACTATTTTCATTAGCATACTCATTCCCTTTAAGGTTTTTGTTTTTAATGACTTACTCTACTCAACGTGAAACCATAGCCAACGTTAATTTCCACCCGTAACGTGCCATTTATTGCCATCCACTGCTCGGCATAAATTAGCACCTCGACTCGATTTCCCTTCTCACTCTCCGTCCCCCTTCTTCCTACCTTTTCCCCCCTCCCCAGTGTCGATTTGTCTCCCACAATAGCTCAATCGATTACAAATGATTTCATTTGCTCGAATCTATTTAAACGAATACCCAAGGCGTATCGAAAAGGGTAACGATGCGTTCTGACGTAAGACTTTTAGTGTACAGATTCAGATTAGCTCCTTCAAGCAAACAAATTCTACACAAGGGACATTGATTAATCCATGTTGTCACAATGCAAAAGAAGAATTTTTCGGTCCATCTTCAAAGCCTCACGTTTTGTGTGCTTTCTTTAATGAGCTTCTGCTGTCGGAGAGCTTCGCCGTAACTAATTTCCGAAGTGCAAGTGGATCGTCCCAACCCGCACTCAGCCACTCATTAGTAAAGGGACCGTCGCGTGCACCGACCTTGCATCGGGAGAGGTGTTAATTAAACGAATTGCGCAAATGGCGTCTCTCTCTCTCTGTATGTGTGTTTGTTACCAATCGAATGATTTATTCTTGCCAATTCGTCTTGCGCACAGAAGTAGTTGCGTGTGCGCGACGTTGACTATTTCTCACGGGCCACTCACATCTCGGGTGTCTCAGTGGTGTAAACAGAGCGAGCATTAAAAAACAACACGTAGAACAATAGTTCTACATCATCGCACTTGCGACTTCGGTGGATGGCGCCAACTGGAGAAGTAAAAAATAAAAACACACAAATCACAGTCTGGCATACACTAAGCACACAACGGCGACAACAACAACGTTCCATATTCCAATCAAGCGTCAAGCCGGTGATGACGGACACGCTCACCAACAATTGTACTCCTTCGTGGTTGTGGTGGTGGTGGTGGTGGTGGTGGACCATAGACGACAAATGTCGGAAATGATAACGACGTCAACTCGTTGATTGATGTCACCACATTCACGTTACTATCCTTCCCAAACCCTCCCCAATCTCGAGTAGTGGCCACCCAATGCAAGCGACTCCACTATTTGCATTTTATTGATTTAATGGCCATTTTGATTTAAACTGATCGTGAACGGCGAATGGTACTGGTGCGGGGTGAAGAAGACATTTACTTCGTGAAAAGGAAGCTCACAAGCTATCACAAAACCGAAAGATAAGTAGAATTACTTGGAGAAATATAAGAAATTGAAGCTGAATATAGGCAAAAGAAAGAAAAATTAACTAAAAACCGGGCTAATAATGGACTCCCAAGACTACTTGCACTTCTTCCAAAGTCACCGAGAAGAATGGGCGAACAAACAGCGAAACATCAACAGAAACCACCCTCAGTGGTTGTACTCCGTTTTAGTATGTCATCAGCTTTATCATCTTAGCTTCATCTGATCTGATCACCACCACCATCATCATCATCATCATCAACGGCAAAAGTTCTACATCCCATCGCTATCAAACAGACACAACTAGCGCAATCATTGGCGACTCATCATGATGGCACAAACATTGTTGTACTCGTGTGCCACCGCATCTACACGATTCTGTGACGATTTTTCTAGGTCATTTCAATTAAAAACCCACTCCACAACGGTCTATCTCTTACTCTTGGGAGTCGCTTTTGCCGAGACTAGATTTCCACTTCCACCATGTTTTTTTGTGTGGCGGAAAATATTTATTTTGTTGTAAATTTATTGAAAAATTAAAAAAAAAATCACTTCCAACACTTGGAAACGTTAGACATTTTTCTGCATGCAAAATCCTTTCCGTCTAGTGTCGCCACAGATTAGACGCCGTTGCAGTCGTAGGCTTTCCGGCCTGGTTAAATATCGTTTACACTTTCACGGGCCATCCCCATCGTCGTCTTACTCGGGTGAATGGTACACTAACTTGTACGGCACTCGAGTGACCTGCACCCGGGTGGAGCAGTTTTGTCGGATGTCACTCGAGGTCAGCAGACGACGATGTTCCGAGACGGACAGCGAGTATTCTAGACGAAAAAAAAACACTCCCCAAAAGCAGGTAAGTTCCTCCATTTTGTACTCTACTGTGCGCTGAGAGTCTCTTACGAGTACTCTCTTTAGGATTTTGAATATCCCAAGATTACTTCAAATTAAGCCATTTTCTAACGATCTTCTTATCGTACTCTTCATCAATTTATTTAAATTCTACTTGTGCTCGTCAACCAAACCACGGACACATGGGATCTTTCACAATACACTCATTGGGGAGCACACCGATACGAATTAAAAGAAATAAAACCCCTCCCCATTGTTTATGATTTTGCTGGTGGGATTGATTGTTGTCCGTCCGTTATCAGTGCCGTTGCTTCAGTCGGTCACCGTTTTTCTGAAGGGAGCACAACATCGCTCTCTTTGGGGTTGATGTTTTTTTTTTCAAGTGATACGTGCACCCCCTATTATCGCAGCTCGCTCGTGGAGAGAAGGAAACCTGACAGTAGATTGGTAGTGGAATTTGTTATTCCCCCAGTCCAATCCCATACACGACCTCAAGGCGTGAATGTGTCAGTAATAGAACGTCGAGATTTTTTGGGGCCGGTTCGATAATTCCCTGCTGCTTTCACATGTTCCCATCATCAAAGTTTGTAATCTTTTTCGGTTGGGGAAAAAAAACGAATATGACAAAGTAATTTGGCTTATTTTTAGCGGTGAGGTAATGTTGAAGTAATGAAACCGTGCACTATAAACCCGCGTTTGTATTATCAAAAGCACTATCGATTAACCGGATGGCAATGGCCTATATCGATTGTTGCGGGTTGAAGTTTGCTTCGTGCTAACGGAACAAAAAGTGGACAACTTTATACTGATGGTCAAAAACGCACCCGACCAAATGGGATCTGATAAATCCTAGACCTATATATCCTAAATCTTCGAAACAAAAATGAAATCATACCGGCAAAACTAACCACAAAAAAAAATGGAGAATAAAACAGACAAGCCTTCCGGCTTTTCAAAAACTGGATCACACAAATGGCGCCAAATTTTTGGTCAAAATTTCCATTTTTTTTCTCCCCGTCCTTCCAGTGTTGTACAGCGTGTTGTTTCCCATTGCCATAAAACACTCGGTTGCCCGGTCAACGGATAATCTCTCTTCACTCGTTTGCGAAACGGAAACGTTAGGGAATTGCAAACAAAACCGTAAAAACACACCGAGCGCTTTTTCCATTCCACAGGGAAAATCCGTCCTGTTCCAACTGTCTACATGTATGTGTGTGTATGTTTGTAGAAACAAGTTTAAATGGTGCATCATCATCATCATCACGATCATCATTGCTATAAGGGTTGAAAAGGAATAAAAACAAAACCGAATCAAATTCCCCAAATACGGTGGACGACGATGTCGACGGGACGTGCACATCGTTGACCGGATAATCGAAGAAGGCCACCGGGGTGCACTGCAACATCACCCGCCAATGGAGGAAAAACACAACAAAAAAAACCGGCGGGAAAACAAAAAATTCCATCACCTGCCATCAACGGATGGTCAAAATTAAATCCAAAACTCCACCACCCTGAACTGAACGAATAAATCACACATGCTAACACATTCGTGCAGTGAAAACAGGGGGGTTCCTGTTCCTGCCAGGAGGACACTGCTGTCCCGGTAGGATTTCCATTTCCGTGTCCGGTCGTTGAGAGTGAAATAAAAAAAAAATGGCTCCTCAACGGACAGTAAAACGTGGGCTTAAATGCTACATGGGGAGAGGGACTGTCAGGAGTGGAAGGTGGAATAGCATAAGCACGGACACGTCCATCGTTGACCAGCAGCGCCATGATGGACAGCCCGCCAGGAGATAGCGAACGAAGGGAGGAAGTTCACAAACCCCAAGCTGGACCCCGAGGACCTCCAGGACCAGAGAACATCGGCCTTTGCCAGGACACGTACACCGACACACAAACCCACACCTTCTCCCTAGTGCATTGCTGGTAGGAAAAACGAACTCTCGGAAAAAGCTCACGGAGCATAACGCTCCACCGAAGAAGAAAAACATAATGAGGAGGGAAAAACGTTCCCCCCCCATTCCGAGACGAAGGAAAACCCGGGGTGGCTTTCACATCTAATTCGATTTGTGCCCTTCGCCGCTTTCCATCTCGCTTTCGCGTGCTGTCCTGCTCTCACCATACAGCTCGCTCGCTCTGTTTCTCACAAACCGTTCGATTCAATCCCCACTCCACGCACCGGAACGCTTTTCCCCGTCGGAATGTAGCAAACCCCAGGGCGAAACAACAAATGTGCGAGAACGGGCGCATCTTATCCGCTGTTGCGGTACCACACGGTCATCTCGCTCGCACACCGCACCGCACGCTATTAACGGGCGTGGTTCCGTCCGTTTGCGTGCTCACTCACTCGCTCTGCACACACTGCTGCACTGCTCTTTCACCCCTTGCGGGCAAACGTTACGTCGTACCGTTGAAACGCTACCCCTTGTCGGTCGGTTTTAGGGGGTTGCGAACTTGCTGAACTCACCGTCGCGCCGGCAGCACTCGACACTCAGCAGACGGCGCACCCTCCCCTGCCACTAGCCAGCAGTTCGATCCGGTTGGCTGCCGCGTACCGGCCGGGCAGCGTGAGCGAGACGCAACCGCAAGCGAGACAGGCGGATGTAGACAATGTGGTGGGGTCGTCTGGTTGATCATCGCGGTCGGGTCGGGTCGCGCCAAGCATCAAGTTCGACTCGGGAAGTCCTTCTGGTCAGGCGTGTGCGTTCCGTGGCTGCCGTGTGTCTGCCGTGTTGCGCGCTTTGTAACCGAAAGAAGAAATTTCACGATCCGCCACAAACAGAGAGCATATCCGCGCGCGCTAGATTTCTGTGCATGTGCGTAAAAAGGCTTGTGTGGTGCGTTCGGGCAAGTGGTGAAAAGTGATTCAATTAACGTTACCACACACACATGCCGTGGCATCATTTTCTCTACAAACGGAATAAAACAAAAGAAAAACCAACACACACATACACCGTTTTTTTTGCTACGCGACGATCGTGCACGGGTGCGTATCTTCGATAAAGGATAACGATTTAAACACACGTGTTTGCGTCTTAAGGGTTTGCGCTTTGTTTTTGTGTTTGTTGTAATGCGGTTTTTTGCATTACATTGTGCTTTTGTTGCATCCCTTGCGTTTCCATTGTTGTTTAAACCTTTCGTTGGTGCGTGTGCCAGTGTGTGCAAAGCGTTTCGGTGTGTTTTGTTATGAAAAAAGAAAGTAACTCCAAGAAGTTCGTGTGTTGATTTTCATCGTTGAAAAAAAAATATCGAGATGTGATGATCGAGATGTTGGGAAGCAAATTGTGTACCACCCACCCGGAGACGTGTTTTGACAATCTGTTGTGAATGGTTTCCAATAGGAAGGAAAAAGGGTAAAAACACATAAATTCACCCTTGGTTCAATCCACGATATATGCTCGATCGCAAATGACAGGATCAGGAAAGGATAGCAATCTTATTGGTGTTGTGCTAATGCCGTGCAATCAAACCACAACAAAGTGATTGTGTAACGTAGGCGAGAATAGTGCACTGTGAGATTTAGTGCATCTCTCTCTTTCTCTGTGTCTGTGTGCACTTGTGTGCGTTTGTGCTAATGTTAGTGTCCCGCCAGTTCCGATAAACAGATCTACGCAAAACTAACCTCCACCCGCCGCCCACATTCATTCGCCCCGCGCCCCGCGCCCAACCCCCCCCCGCCGGCCAACCAGTTTCCCTTTGGCACCGGTGTAGGAAAAGCGGGAAAAATTTTCCTCGATAGCGTCGGCCCCGACTGTGGGGCCAAAACCGGAAGCAATATTCTGGCACACAACACCCTCAGCATGTACGGCGGTGGCGTACTCTGCCCGTCGCCCTCGACGGCGACGGGTTTCTACAATCCGCGGGGCCAGGGTTCGGAAATCGGTGCCCTCGAGCTGGGTTTCCCGCGGGGGATGGCTCTGGTGCCGCCACCACCACACGGTCCCTGGCGCGATCCGAGCAGTCTCACCGGTACACACCTGCCCGTTGCCTCCAGCACGGCATCGGCTGCCGGGGACGATATTACGACGCTGGGCGGTCAGGGTGGTCCCCAGGGTCAGACCGGTTCGGTAGTGCCCGGTATGCAAACGTCCTCGTCATCGTCGAGCGGTGGCGGTGTAGCGCAGGATAAGAAGGACTTTATTTCCTCCTCGTCCGGTGGCTCGTCGATCGGTAGCGTCGGTCAGCATCCGTCGGTGACGGGTGCCGGCGGAACCGTGACGCAGGGCAACGTGATCGAGAAGAAAGAGTTCCTGTCGCTCCAGCAAAGCACAACGCCCGGTTCGCAGAGTATGAACTCCCAGAACGGGCAGGATCTGAAGAACCAGAACATCGAGTGTGTCGTCTGTGGTGATAAAAGTTCCGGCAAACATTACGGACAGTTTACGTGTGAAGGTAAGTGACTGAGGAAAAGATATTTTCGTGCAAAGATGCAAAACTTGTTAAGTGAAACAGATTATTTAATGCCATCCGGAAGGCAAAGTGTATGAGAAATGTGCAATTATCAAGATTCGCCCATCATTGATTGATCTGTGATCACAGCCCAAATGTATGCAATTGAGAGACAAATGTGAATTATTTTGAAAAAATAAAATCCTAAAAGACTATTTATCATCTGTTGGACATCTGTTCCCTTATCTGAATACAAAGCTGAGAATGAAATACATCAATGTAAAGCAAAAGACATTAAAAATCACAAACCAACTTTAAAACTTGTCGTCTAGTATTTGTGGAACAGCTCGTTTGCGTGTGGGAACATCTGAACCATCCCGCGGGGACTCTTGGGCCGTGAGAAAACCTTCCATTTCTCAACAAGTCCCCATACATTCCGGTGTGTATGTTTTACAACTTTTATGACTTGCCCTGTTCTCCCCCCCACACTTCACCACCCCTTGTGCAAAATGCTGTTACAAAGCATAATTGCTTCGGTTCGTGCATACGTCACCACCTCACTTCATTTCACTCGGCGTCTCTTTACGCCTTGAAGTTGTGCAAACCATTCATGCATTCAACTGCGCTTTCGACTTCATAAAAATATGATTATTGTGGGACATATTCCGTCGCTTGTCCGCACCATGAAACATCACGAACTTCAGCAACAACCACGAAGACGATGATGACGACGATGTCCACGACAGTCCGAGACAATCGACATTCGCTCTTAAAGCTACAAGCTACTGGATTTCCATACAGTTCCACGCTTCTTTCGCTTAACGAGACTCGAACCGACAACGAATTGAGACGTTGTGCCCACCAGAGGCTCGAACACACACAATTAATCAAAACAAATAAGCATAAAAAAGTCATCATTCAACTCATGTACCCAGCCCGGAGGATGCAAAGGGTAATGCAGAATGATGTGCCCTTTTTTTCATATATTCCCTTTTTTATGGATTCTTAATAGCAGTGTAGTGTAGTCGATTATTTTCACGATTTTGGCTGCCATTTCCTTGTCTTTTTCTTCTCTCGCATTGCCGCAAGCTGGACCAAGAATTTACTTTCCCCACTGCAGGTTACGATCAATATTCGGAAGCATATTCCTCAAGCAATTGACTTCTAACATTATTTTTATTATGTTTTCCAACCCAGACTGGGGTCCCTTTCCGTTACGTTGCTTCCATCTCTTCCTTCCATCTTTCTCTCTATCTTTTGCCTTACTATTTTTAAAGGAATGTACAAAAAATACGGTAAAAAATAGAAATACCGTTGCTCAGTCCCCTTCTGTGCTCTTGTTGCACTTTGGTAATTGTTATGATTTTATTTAAAAGGTTCCTTGTAATGTGTTTTTTTGTTGTTGTTGCTACTTTTGCTGCACTCTTTCTGCCGACCTCACTTATGGTTACAGATTGTTTTTTATGAGCTTTATACCATTTCTTGTACCGTGCACGTTATCTACCCTCGTGTTATTTCGTTATGCGCGGGAAGACGAGACAAGTATTAGGGAGATTGTTTTCATGCTTCCGAATCTTCCGGGTCGGTATTTCTCTTAGGCTTTGCGTTGCTTTTTTATTTATGGTGAAACATTTTTCTACCAGCGAAGGAATTCATCCGACAAATCTTGAACTTGTAAGAAAAGTCCTTGCTTGAGGAAGCGTCTTCGAGGGCACCATGGAATCGATGGCAAAACAAGATGTAAAACTGTGTATTCCTTTTTTTTCTCTTGTTGTTGTGCATTTATGGGTGAAATATGCGTATGCAAATAGTTTGCCCATTTTTCCATCCTTCAGTAAGAAGATCCCAAGGAACAAGGAACTCTAGGGGATGGTAATTTCAAAGACTCCGCCAACCCCAAAAAACATCCTCGACTGGTTGTGAATATCCTTCTCTGTTCCGGGGTAGTAATTTTCCACCTCAGTTGATTGATATCGGTATTTAATCACAGCTATCCGAAACAACAACGCCTTTCACTGGTTTACCGGTGTGTAAGGAGACAGCCGAGTATGGAAGACATATCCTCGCTTGAATCCCACATATCCAGTTGCAGTTTTCATCGCTAATGAGATGAGCAGTTCATAAGGATCTTCTCGGTGAATGGTGGAGAATGGTTTCGGAAGCGTTCTTCACCGGGACGGACGTATCAAATGTGTACGCAATGTCAAGAATAACATTATGAAAAGGGGTCACAATGGGCCAACGGGGTTTCTGCATGCTAATGGGCTAGGCTGCGTAAGGTGAATGTAAATGAGTTGTTCAAGGGGATAACACGTCGCTTACCAGGGTTGGGACAATACATACCGACAGACGGCTAATGCAATATTATTTCCGCACAAAACAAGCGCAAACAAGCGCTTCAAAAACAATACCAATACCTTCTTCTAATAAATTGGAGCTTTGTGTTAGGGGTGGCAAACTGAAACCCCTAACGGATAATTTCCCAATCAATTATCGTAATACAACAAAAAATGCTATGAAACCAAACAATCGCTGTGTCAACAGAAAGACTCGCGACCTGATTACTGCCCACCATCATTTGTCGCAAGATCCACAATTAAATTTGATAATCAAACGGTTGGGTGGCCGTGGTGGTGAAACCAACGTAAATCACAAACACCACCCCGGATCGCCCTTCACAATGGAGGCTGACATTTGACACGGCCCCATGTCTTTGAGGCTCTCTCGGTGCGCCTTTTTATATTTGTGTATAGTAGCTTTATTGTAACTGCATTTCATTTGTTCAGGTTTTTTCTTCTTTTAACCTTTGTAATTCGAAAGGAACAAGAACAAAACGGTCAAAAGTCAAACAAAATAGACACGAAGCGACAATTTAATGCGCAAGTAGAATGTATTTTCAAACTAGTTGTGGTAAAAAGTGAAACAAGTACGGTGGAAAACAGTGTCCAACGATGGCGCCAATAGGCTGCGAATGAACAAAAACTTCGAAAACAAAACATTTGATAAGAGAATTGAAACGTACGTTGTTTGGGGTCTGCACAATGTTATTATATTTTTTTCCCCTTGGGTTGTGTACCACGGTGAAGAAAAGACAAAGCTAATCTAAATCTAAACATTGCGTCACTGTGTCGGGATGGTTCGGTGATTGTGCAAATATGATACACTAATATTAGCTATCATTATGTAACTGGAGCCAGAACCGAAATCACCCGGAAGTCGGCTCACCAACTCCACTGGAGGCTGGGCTTCTTCACACCTATTTCGGCAACACAAACGGAACCGAAGGGTGCGCACCGTCGTCCTTTTGTGAAGCCGACGGAAGTGAACCGGTTTTGCTGGTTTTCCTTCGTTCTAATCCACAACTCTATTTGGTGTTTAAAAAACATTCATAACTGTGGCAAAAACTAAACACACATCCTTTGAATATGGGCGGGGGGTGCTTCACCAGAAGGATAACGAAGAGAAAATCATGCAAGGATCACATAAAGTAAAACGGAAGAAAAAACAAAAAACAAGTATTAAAACACACACTCATACAAAACCAGTAGGCATCATCCGCACGATTGATGATGATATGATCTCTACCGATCCCCGCCACCGGCACAGCTTCATGTAACTCTGCCTCCAGATGGTTCGGTTTGTGCGTCCTTGTGCGGCTCTGGTCAAATGTCAAGCTGCACTGCAGTCAATTAATCGTAAAAAGAGCCTACCGGGAGAATCAATTTAGTTATCTCGCTGGCGCTAACCTGTTTTTACAACTAGTTTTGTGGTGTTCTTTTTTCCTTTCTGTGTTTGTATGCTTTTCTTTTTCCTTTTTCCACACCAAAGCGGGAGGAAGTTGGAACGTTTTTCACCCCTTTCACTGTTGCATGAGTTTAAAATGCTTGTCTCCCAACCGTTAATAATCGTTCACACAGATGAGGTTTTTTCGTTGTTGTCGTGTCTTTTGTTTACTACTAAATGACGCACAACCAAAGGAGGAGGGAAAACTAATCAATAAAGTCACCATCATTTGCTTACATTTTACTGTCCGCTTCACAAGCAAAAGTGACGTATTTATTAATACCTTCATCTCGAACACGATCGCCCATAAAAATCGGTTCCCCCGGCCTATGTGGTTTTGTGGCCCAAACGGTGACACGAACCGAGCGCGAAGGTGCGGGAAAAGGTAAAATAATTTTTAAAAAATACTTATCTTCCACCGACCGCAAGTGACGGGCTACACGACACGTGTCCGGGATTGCACTTTTTGTTGATCGATTGTTGGAGGCGAAAAAAATAACCTTCCCAACAAACGGCGCCATCCGTTGTGGCGGAGCAAGAGCAGCAAGGGGTGTTTGTGACCATCGGCATGTGTCAGAAGGTCAATTGCGTATTTGCTGTCGCGTTTATGGTGTCCAATCCTTGGCACCGAACGTAACGCTTACTGTCTGTACGATGCGCTGGTGCACAGGCCGATGTGCACCAAAGGGTCTATTTTTATGAAGTAAGTTATGAGAGGCCCTCTTCTACGTTTAAAGAGGTACAACGTTACGTGTCCCTTTTGCACAGATGGACATTCGCAAAATGTCGATGTTTGTGGAACATGACATTAATGCGAGCTTTAAAGTTAATGTTCCTACTATTAACAGATTAGATACGCAGGTTTGCTAACCTGAGTTGCATAAATTTGTTGCAGTTGTTACATCCACATAAAAGGGCTAATAAAAGTTGATTGATAGAAAAGCACGACCGATTTGATACATCAAGGCATTTCCATTCGTTCATCGAAAAAGACGATCCTGTGCCAGCGTTGGCCAGCCGGCAACCCGACCACAATATTACATGCTGCTGTTGCTGCTACTGATAAGAAGCGCCTGCGTCGTGTCTGGACATTCCGGATATGGTTCACGGTGTCTCCGTGGTGCGAGTGTGTCTGTGTGGTCACGACAGTTTACAAACATACGTGTGCTCATTTCCAGTGAAGATGCCGTGTACCGTGTGTTCACTATCGCGCCAGTTAATAGTGGTAGTCGCGTACAATCAGCATGGCGTCAAATGGTGCACAACGACGGCCAGGAGAATGTTTTGATTTTTTCAACCTCCAACCATCAGAATCCAGCCACTATCAGAACCGAATGGAGGCTGTGTTTTTTGGGGTGTTTTGCGATAAGCAGTGCGCGGTTCAATTTATGAGGTTTTTTTTTCTCTCGATGTGATGTGCTTCTTACTCTGCTTTATACACCTCTGCGATTGCGTCTTCGACTCGGTTCAGTCTGTCTGGCCATTACCGGCGGGACGGTGGTGCTGTGTGTTAGGGGTGAAACTCCCCCCGTACCAGTGTTACTAGGCGAGAGTGTTGGTTCGATTCCTTTTTTTTATGTGTACTAAAAGAACAATAACAAAGAAGAGTGAAAAAAAACATTCTACCGAAGTAGATCGTTAAAGCTGAAAGGATTGTCTCATGAACGTTAGTGTGCCAAGGTGACTATCTCATTGGCTAACCGTGAGGAGTCATCATCAATGGTCGGTACGGTTTACTGTGCCATCACTCCCAACCAGCTGATCGTGTGTTTACGAGTGAAGTTTTTGTGTGCGCTTGTTGTGACTCTGTCCCGCTATCTCAAGGTGCACGGTTTAGCTTCCATCAAACGGTGCATAATTGCAGTGTACAGGTGGGCGATTACAATCATGCAAAAAAGTGCATCCAATGCTTCCGTGACTTAGAACCTAGACAGCCGGAACTGTTCAAGAGCATCAGCAACACACCAAAAAGCACAACAACACCAAGAATTCGTTCCAAGAATTGAGCCATCAATGTCTTCACGATGTGAAATATGACTATCCTCCGTCTCATCCACAGCGGCTAACGAACTTTACCGGCATAATGCTCTTGTTTTTGTTTCGCACACTAGCGCGAAGGAAAAACGGAAAATTTATTCCAAACATGCAATCTTTTCCAGTAGGTAATCTGGATCTGGAAGGGAACTTCGTTTGCGGTTGGGAGTTGCCGTTTCCAAACATTCTTACGATTATCTCATCCACCGGTGGATCCACACTTGTTTTGTTCGACCAGTTCCCGTTTTTGTACTTTATGATGCCAATCGCTACCGCTCAAAGCGGAAATTAATTACTACAAAGTAATCGCATCATTTTCTCGCCCACGAAATAGACTTAAACCGGGGGCACGCAATTTCACACTTTGGCGTAGGACGTTTGTTTTGCTTTGATCATTCTGTTACGAGATTGTTGATTCGCGCTCGGCTAACTCTTCAACATGTGTTACTCTTCCGGTGATATACACGGAATGTTATGCAAGCCGCACACGTTGGAGTTGATATCTTTACCGATACCGAAATGAATCACCTCTCCGTAAGAAGGTGAGCATTAGGGTGGCGAAAATTGTGCAATCACGATAATGCTCCGAACTTCTCGAGAATTGCTTCACTAAATCCCAGAATTTCTTGGTAACTTCCACCGCGTGATGAAGGGAGGAATTCTGTTAGAAGCTTCCCTAATTCGACTAATTACCCATAACTGTCCACTGTTGCTTACCGGTCAGGTTGCTCGCATTTTTTTTCTCAAGAACTTCCCACCGGACCGTAAAACCGTGCCGGCACGATAGGGCGGCTTCCCGTTCTTGTTCTCGCCGGCATTCTGCGGAAGTTACTCAACCATTTTATTAGGGCGACGGTTTCTTTCGCTTTCATCCGGAGCATTGGTTGGCGTCGCATCGATTACACAGACGCCTACCGAAATGTCGGTAAAACTGGGCTAACGAAGAATGCGTAGTTTTCACCACGGAATTCCACAAAACGGAGCGCCTACCGGTGGATACGGAACTCCTAAAAAGAAGAACAAAAAAAAGCGATTTAATACCATATAGCACAACACACCGTACCAATTAAAATCAACACATCGTTACTGACCGGTTCGAGAACAAGAACAATTCGTCACGAAATCATCGCACAATCCTTTACCCTGCCTAATGTGGACTGATTGCCATTGTTGCGAATACAATCGATACCGTCCTCCGGTACGCTGGCAGCCGAGGTTTGATCCCCACCGAACCGAGCTCCATTTACGGAGGTGAAGAACCCGTAGAGGAACCCAACGCTGAAACCTCTGAGCCGGTACAGTGCACCCTCTTTAATGGTTCACCGTGTACTTCTGGGCCGGGTCATCTCCAAACGGCCAGTGCAGAACGAGGTGTGCAACCCGGGTCGCCATGGGTCAGGCAGCGAAACGAGCCGAGGACCAGAACAGGGAAAAAACGGGGTGGTTTTTATTAACTATTAACCTCAATCGAGATGATCGTGGCAGAGGATGGGTTTGTAGTGGATGCTGCACGAAACCCCATGGATGGGGAACGGGTGGTGGAAACTCACGCGACTACAATTTCCAACTCACTCGCCGCGAACTATCCAAAACCGGGATCGATCGATTTTCGATTTTAATCCAGCTGGATACAAAGCGATGGGAATAAGGGAATCGGGGTAGAAGCGAGAGATAAGACGGTTTTGATATGGCTTACCGTTGTATGGGGACGAGCGGGACAAAATGCGCGCGCGCCCATGATGAAGTGAGCAAAAATCGTGACCTACTCGTGCCCGCGATCAACTAACCCACCAACAGTTCTGTTTTCAAAGCCACGGACACAGGAACGCATAAGTAAATCCCGGGGCTTTTTTTCATGTTTGTGACTTCTTCTACTTTGGTTAGGGGGGTCAGGTCGATTTTGACGCACGCGGTCACACACACACACACACACCCGCCCTGTTTATCCCTTTTATCCTAAACGTGCTTCCTCTCCCGGGCAATGTTATTGTTTTGCCTTACCTCACAGCTCCTACCCTTCTTTTGTGTCTACATGTACATATATTCTTCTCAGTGTTCATCCACATTCATCAACTCTTGCGTGATGCGGAGTCTATTATGGCTTTTCGTCGCGATCCGCGATCAATCGTTTCGATCAATCAGCCACCCACACTACTCGCAGAACGAACCACTTCCAACCATGGTACCAAAAGACCCGATCATTCGCGACCGTCTTCTTTCGTCGCTTATTAATAATGTGAACGCGGCTCTCTGCCGGTGCCGGTATGGATTGGATCGGTGAGAAATCAAGGGAATGTTTATAAAACACCAAACCCATCACCATCACCCTTTTGCGATCCGATTATTATAGATCTTGAAGATGATGATGATGATGAAAACGATCAATATAATTAGTTGCCATCATCATCAGCGTCTAAATAGTGAAGCCTTTTCCGTGATTCTTTTTTATCGTTTTCTGATAATTATAATGAGCCGTAAGCACTGACGAAGAGGGAAACAATTCTAAAAGCATAACCACGTAACGTTTGTTTAAATTTCTTAACTCACAATCAGTTCCCAATCAAATTGAATCATATTAAGCTTCATTCGCCCGGTCCCGAATCGAAGTTGGGCTCGGTGTTGTTCGCGGTTTCTTAAATTGATTTTAATTAACTCAAATGCTTCCCAATGCACTCTCCTAAAGCCTCCTTTTTATGTATGCTGAATCAGACTGACATGCGCGCTTATTCAACGCTAGATACGGTACCGTTTTGTGACTCGAAGACAACGCACATCAGCTTCCTACCACTCCGCTGTTCCCTCCTCGAAGGTTCACTTTTACAACGCCTCCCAACACGACAAAACCCCATCAACCCGATGTTCGAGCTTTTCGAGTGGCACACTATTTTTAGCGATGTCTTTATTGCGCGACTATTCCACTTTACCGCGCTCAAGCTCATCGCATCCCTCTTCGCCGTCGGGTGCCACATAGATGGTGTTGAAGATTCGATCCCATGATTAGCATCCCAGCGGACGATGCGCGCGCGCGCGCGACAAGAGTGGCAACATTGTGGTACCCACTCGTATGCTACAAAACAACAAGAAGAAAACAACAAGTGATGTTAATTCCATCGAATGATGACACTTGAACAACAAACGATTTACCTGGTCGCTGACGAAAAGGAACTCTACTCCTCACGTTATCCACAGTAACATCGGATGGCTTTTGCGAGTGACGACATTTTAAACCCATTCACACGGATGTTTTTGCCACATGGAGTTCGGTTTCTAAAAGTGATGGAAAGTTTTAGTTGAGTTATTGAACAACGAACGCCGGATCGGCCATGGAACCATAACGTGGCGCTGTATTAATTGTAGTATGTTTGCAACACTGTTTACCCGTCGGATGATTTACGTCCCTATTTTTTGCTTCTTCCATTTCCATCTGGCCCGGCGTTTGGTTAATGAAAAACTTTCCCCAATATTTAGAGGCGGTGTAGAACGTTGACGGGGTTTTACTTCCTCCGCCAGGGGGGCAAAAATCTCGGGTGAAGTTCTTCCTTTTGCCTCCTTCTGCTGGTGCACCAATGTTTACTTATGAACTTTTTAAAGGCTCATTGGGGTATTTCTGGTCCTGGTCCTGGCTGGTAGATGTCCAGAGTTAGTTTTTGTTGTGTGCAGTTATCTGCTTCGTACGAGCTCGAAGCAACAAAAGCGGACTATTTCTGGTGAGAACGATCGGACCGTTCCGTTCCATCCTCGAGCAAAGATGATTTATTAACAATGAGTTTTAACGGTGATGATATTGTTTTATTAGCAAACTGTTTGGATTTACCGACCGGGACGTGAGCAAAACCGTGAAACGAAGGAAAGTAAATGATACATTTTACGTACTCTTTAGGGGATGAGATATCCCAATGTACAGAATAGAAATGAGCAATTGATTTAGTATAGCAACCTTGGTTAATTTACATGAAGATTAAATAACCAACAATAATCGGACCGCAATTAGTTAATTTTCTAGTTTTTCCTCCCTGGTGCTAAACAAATCTCAAATGTTCACATTTTCCTTCCGAAGGTCAAAGGCTACTCGAACTTAAAGTCCCATTCCGTAATTCGATAATTATCGCTGTGTTTGCAATTGCAACAAACACCGGACACACGAAAACCACCGTGTAAGAGGAACGAGAACACTACAAAAAAACAAAAAAATCACAAAACCCCCAGAGCCTGGGAACTGTGGGCCAGCCGCACTCAGTGATTCCAATTTTAATTCCGCCCTCGTTCGATTCTACCAAAGGGCCACAAGTGGCCCGAATGGCGCGCGCGCGCACACACACTCACTCTTTCTAGCAATCGATTTTAATTCAATATTATTTTGTTGCCCGTTGAGCACACGGCAGAGTTGCGATGCAAGTTTGCCCCACGGACACACTGCTACAGGCCGTACTCGCCCCTACGGCGGCTTTGCCGCACCAAAGCTCCCGTCGAGACTCGGTCGGAATTGGAGAAGATAATAGCCCGGTAAGTCACCGTGAACGGATCTCGCTACCCGTCCGAATATCGGCAGAGAAGCGGTACCCCCAGCGGTGCATTCTCGGTATCGTACGATGCGAAATTCGTCTTCCCTGGTCAAGCATTTCGGGCAACGGTCCGAATCCGGTCCCGGGGAGTTTCGGGGTGGGAAGTTTCGTAGGAAATAAACTCATAAGTACCTGCAAGTCGTGATCTTATTCTTTATGCATCTTGGAACGAAGCCTACCAACGATCGATGCGGAACAGTCGGAGGCTGAAACAGGAAATATCTCGATGCGATCGTTGCGCGCCCATGCTGCGCGCTTGCCCCGTACACAGTGTCGCACGGTTTTTGCACAGACTTTGGCGCAACTCCACGCTTCCCAGGAACCGTGTGCGGATAACGGTTTAATTATGTTTTAAGGCAAAGCGAAACACACAGCGCCGGTAATAGGGTTAATGAAATGATTTCGAGTAGGTGGATGAAACACTGGCAATGGACTGACTGTATGGCGGTTGGATAGAGGGTTTTGCAAAAAAAGCACACACACAACACCAAAAAAGATGCACTAAACGCAACGATTCAAGAACGAAAGGAAATAAAATCGCAGTACGGCCCTAGAAGGGCGCACAATCACAATGTGTTTCGTTTTGTTTTTTTTTTCTTCCTCTTTCCTGCACTGCCATAAAGTCTTCCACTGGATCGACGTGTGTGCGAGCGCGCGCGCGCGACCCAATCCGCGCACACATATTCGATCTTCTCGACGCAAGACCCGATCGTCTTATCTTGGCGCATCGATCGAAAAATAATTTATTATTTCATATGCCCCTTTTTATTAACTGCTGCACGACTGCACTGCGTCGCTTATCTTCTCACTCCGCTCGTTGCATTTACTGCTTCTGCTCCGTCCCGCGACCGGTGGGGTAAAGAAATTGCTTTTCAAACTCCTCCGGCACAGGGATGGATGGAGCCTTTTTTTTGGGATGATCGTGTTTACTTTCCCGGCCGGTTGCGCCGGATAAGCGGCCCATGATCGATCGTTCGCTGACGGACGGTCTCGAGTTTAGTGTTTTGCCCCGTGTTTCTCGGTTGCTTTCGATGAGTGGAAAATTATAAGATGGGAAAATTTTCACCACCAGATAACGACACGAACGGCGCGCAACGGCGAAAGGTGATGTCGCTTGCCGTTTGTCAGCTTTGTATCGGTGCAGAACCGGGGTACAAATTGTTGGTACGTTACCGTCAGGATTTGATGATCATGAAATGATCGCAATATGATTTAAAACAAATGTTTCCGCACATTAAAAAAAGACACAACAGTGTGGGGAACGGATGCTAAATTATGGGCTCAATTTCGGGCACTGATTTTTAATCAAATGCAATTCAATTAAACCTACATGTACGTCACTCGGTCATACGCTACAGTGACAAAACCGGTGATCGACCATGTGTCGTAAAGTAAGAACTGTTTTTATTCCAATTCCGCTACTTTCCAGTCGCTCACAGCACCTCACAAAAGCGTGCCTCTTTCCACCGTACGGGGTGGCGTTGGACGGTAAACTAAAAACACAAAAATCTCGAAAAACCATTGTGCATGCAAATTTATGCAAAATTATTTCCTGTTAAGCATTCGGGCGATATAAAACGCGACACCTTCCAACCGACCGGCTGTTTTGATATTGGAGATATCGAAAGGCGGAATGTAGAGAAACTGTAACCCATACGAACCTTTGGCCGTTGGCCAAATTTCCAATCCTGACGACTCATTCATGCCCGCGTACATTGATAGGGTAACGGGGGAGCACCGTCGTTGATTTGCCGTCGGGGGCCACTGGAGACTGCAGCTAGTTACAGACACATACACACCGTCAATGTGTGACCGACTCCTTGTATAGTTTATGAATAATGTATTCATACATCATATGTTCCTTTTCTCCTTTGGTACCGTAGCCGTGTGAGTTCTGAAACTGACTACAAAAAAAATCCATTTTCCCGTAGGGCAGACTACAGATGTAAAGGCACACCAAGCACAACAGAGTATTCTAAAAGGATACTATTTTTCGCCCCTCTTTCTACCTTCTAAAAACTGTCACGATTCTTCTTCGGCCGATGCAAACGGGGCACACCACCAACGCAAGAAGGTGGCGAAGGGTTCATAATCAATTATCTTCCAACGAACCACAAAATTATCTCGTTATGCATCCAATCCGCCCTCTCTCGCTTGGAGCGGTAAGAGCCTGGCCAAACACCGACACGGCCCTGTATGCAATATGCTCACCCAGTTTGGCCTCAGGACATTGCAATGGGGGCCCTCTGTTGTTCGGCCCCCTTGTGTACGGGACCGTTCTCGTGGGTGAACGGAATGGAGATTCACTTACGCCCGGATCTAGATAAATAGGTGTATCGTCGGATTTTTTAATTTAATTATCCCGATTTCTCTGCCCCTCCGGGGACGTGATGGATGGTACGAAGCGAGAAACGAATCCGTGTGTATAACTTAGTCTTTGCATAAGTTTGCTATTTAGATATGGTTCTCCAGTGCTTCAGGGTTTTTTTTTCTTTTTGGTTAGCATAATCGTACCATCTGAAATCGTGCGATTTTGCGAAGAGATTTTTTAAGGTGGAAAGAAGGAACACAACAAACATATCTCTTAAATGTGTTTTATTCACCCAGAGTTTAGTGCGAAGAATTGGACGAATAAAACAAACATTCCAAATTGTTTCTGGTATCGGAAACCTCAAGGAAGCTAAATAAATTTCTACCTCAAAACTCATCAACATCAAACAGCTCTTCCGACAGAGATTGTTCGCGACTTCCACACAGCCCAACATGTAATGTGCTACAAATTGAGCGTTAATCTTAAATTAAGCAATTCCCATCGCTGCACCGCCGGTGCATTGACCACCCGAGATGGTTGCGGGACGTGACGGCTGCCAAACGAACCGTACCTACGATAATCGGCATTGCTGTCTCGATTGCATTACACATATTACAGGTGTGCATTATGAGTGATGCATCTTCAACGGACCAACCTGCCCACAGTACGCTGCACACTCTAATTATCCAAGAACGCATCCAAGGCGACTCGTAAACAACAAACCGACCTACCTCGAGTACCTTTCCAACTTCTTTCTGTTTTTTTTTCCTATCCGAGCGCCCGATAATGAGATAAATAATGAGACCCAACGTAGGCGCTTCCGCGCGGTTATTTAAATTTCAAATTCCCTCACACATTTGCTACATTCAGTTCTTCAATCGGGTGAGAGCACAGCACACCAGTTTTCGGTGGTTTTGTGCAAGCTTTTGATCTTCTCCGGCGACCTCCCAGGGTAGTGGTCAGGCAGCACTGGAGCCGGTTCAATAATGAAGTGACCCCAACGGAGGCGAGATGTAATTTAAAAACAAAACTCTCTTCTTCATCCTAAGCTTAGCTTCCAGCTGCATCAATAGCTGCCCAATACAAAAACCCACCGGGAACCGATGCTACCGGGTGGGATTTTACTATTCCACGTGGTCCGGTCGTCCGGCTGTCTGGGGCTTTTGGTTCTGGTTCTTCACTCTTCATCATTACATATTATTATGATTATTATATGCAGATTGTGTCGGTACGTGCGTCGATATTCGGAAGCGCGAAACTGCTTTTGTCCCGCAGCGGTACCGAGAGGCCGAGAACGAACCAGATCGTTCCCAACCTTGCCTTGACCACGTGATTGCTGCATCGGCAAACCCGTTCTTCGCTCGCTAATTTACGTTAACGGAGCTGAAGTAGAAGTAGTGAGAGGATCCGTTAATATCCCATTACCAGGCTTTGTAACCATCACTCCCGCACCGGGTCGCACTGTGTGGTGTTTATGCTTAACGTCAATTTTATTGTTTTTCTCCATTCGGCATGCATAGGAATGAGCTTTGATTTATAGCCTTCACAAACTCCCCGGCGAACGGACGACCGTACCGATCCTTCTGATTGATCCTTTGGTGGCGGTTTTGCGGTTGAAAATTGAAATTCATATTGTTAAAGTTCGTGCATAAAAGTGCATAAAAACTGAGTTCTCCCCGTAAGGGACACATCCATCTGGACATCTGGACGCAAAAAAACCCCTCCAAAGCACGACAACCGCGCGAAGGCTCCCGGTACTGCCGCAGTGAGTTGTTATAACTCAATTTATCACCCATTTTAACCAAACCGCGATCACAACACCGTACCGAATCGGAAACAATTGTCTTCGAAGTCTCGTACCAGATTTTCTACCACGCTTGGGCCAACGCTTTTTTGCTTCTGGGTGGGTTTTCCGATTTTTCCAAAGCAGGGACGGAACCACTGCCACTTGGGAAACGGTTTTACGATGCATTCGTCTTTTTGCGGATTGGTGTAGCCGAAACGAGTCGTCCAACGACCAGGTTTCGTAAGGTGAGTGTCAATTAGACACGACTGCCAATGCAACCGCCGGAAGAGAAATTTATGCTTCTCCGCAAATCAATCTGTCGAAATGAAACTTTCCGTTTTTACGATCTTTCCCAGCCGGGCTGTTTCGGTTTTACGGTTTGCAATATATTCTAAGCATAGAACAGCATAGAACGCAAAAAACCAGCGCTCTTTTCGCTTTATCTTCTTTGCTTTCTAGCTAACAAAATGCATCACCGAGCGCACTCTTGTGCCCGTTCAGCAACCAAGTGTTATGTAAATGAATGTGAAACCGTCATTTCCTTTCGGAGCGCATCTATCGTAGCTATATATTCTTGTGCTTCAGTCCCAGCTTAACTAAAGCATAACTTTTTCTTTCTACTAAATGACCACATCATGATGCTCCATCTCAAACATGTACGCACTGTGTTCAGGGGCAAACAATGGTTCTCTGGTTAGACGTAGAAGAAACATCGAAGCATTGTTTTGTGCCACATTCAAATGCACCCCGGAATGCAATTCGTCTATTATAACAAGAGCGTGAAAGCGAAAAAAAAGTGTCTTCATATTTGAACCAACAACATCCACCCATCATTGTTAGGTCTTTTGGAACATTTTTTTTGTTGAGGTTTGACGTAAAGAATGAAACATAAAAACAACCCTAGAGAGCACAACACCGGGGAGAAATAGCAATCGTCCCCGACATTTTCTATCCGTAATGCACGCAATTCTTTCCCGTCAGCAGGAGTCCAAATGCGTTGGTATGGGTCGGGCCGATACATTCGCAACATTTGAACAAAATAGCCGACATTGCCCTCGAGCGGAGCAAAAGCGAGCAAGGATACCGATTGAAATTGTTCCTAATTAATAGGACCCACCCTGGAGCGATTTGGTTACAATGTTACCGTTACGCCTTCCCATTGGCTTCCCGTTGACTCCACCAGGAGCCGTTGTTACCGGTGAACCGATGCCGATTGTTTGACAGTTTATCAGGATCGGCCCCTTTATTTTTTGGTGCTGTCACCAAGAATAGACACCATGGTGCGTGTGCACGTTTCTTTTTGGTTCGCTGGAACTCCTTAAGGAATCCGTACTTATGTGACATTACACACCGAGATTAAAGGACAAGAGGAGCAACATAAAAAAAACAAGCCTTAAGGAAACAGTATTGCAAATTGCTCTCATTCTCAACGGCAGGAGACCACAAAGGTTGGCAAGTTCGCAACCGAACCAGTTGGTTGGTTGGCTTGATGGATGATTAAAATGTTCCCAACCAACGCTACGGAGCAAGAGCATGGAAAGCCTATCGAGTCATTATCGAGAACCCCGGTCTTCTTGTGCCTAAAAAGCCGGCAACTTTCGCCGCCAAAGATCGACGCTCACTGATACCGCAAAAGGGACGGCACCGGGTAAGTGAGCGACCGCGGTCACTTCAGCTAATTACGCCGACAGGGAGGTTAAACTAATTAATCTTTCCACGAAAAAAGGGTAAAAGCTTACGCCGCCCTGCGCGTTATATTAAGGGTAAGGTAGATCGAATCCCTCAGCCCAATGGTGGCTGGGCGGTTGGTGGTGGCGCTAAAAGATCCGCCCCGAAAAACAGTCCAAAGATCACTCTCCATGGACACGGGAAAGCCAACTAAATAGCTTCATCCATCGATCAAAAGGTACCACGCGCGAAAGCATCCACTACACTTCGTAATCGATCGACATTTGACCAGACGTCAAGATCACGTGTTGATGTCGTTAATGTGTATGAAGTTTTAAAGTGTAGACTCGTTCAATATCATTGTCCTGCGGTATAGTCCTGTATTTTAACTTCTTCCCCATTTCGTTTTCTCTCCCTCTCTTCCAGGCTGTAAATCATTCTTCAAACGCTCAGTACGACGGAATCTCACCTACTCCTGCCGGGGCAATCGAAATTGCCCGATCGATCAGCACCACCGAAATCAGTGTCAGTTCTGTCGACTACGAAAGTGCCTCAAAATGGGAATGCGACGTGAAGGTAAGCTTGGTAAAAACAGATTTTCTACTCCTCTTTGCATGTACTTCACATCCAACTGTTCGCCAAACGCTATGACATAATCAGAATCGCTAGCCGTCGTCTGCAATACATATGCTACTGTGGTCTGTGTGGGTGTTTTACTTCTAGATAATTAGATTCGACAGTTTGCACCCTGAACGGTGTTGTTCCCTTTTTTGCACGTTTTGTTTTAACAACGGGAGGAAGCCCTTGGTAGCTTGGTCGCTTGCGTGTAACAACCCAGAAAGCCGTTACCGCATTCGCACGTCAAGTGACAAACGATGTCAAACAGTTGCCGTGTAGGTGAAGCGGTGTCGTCATCGACCCGCTAAGGTTGCTGACATTCTAAAGTTACTAACAACCGCGACATCGTTGCAGAACTCTTTCAAAATCAAACAAATGTGCGTCTCACGGGTCTTTCAACCAGCCATCGAAATTCTTCATTTTCGGCCGAATTCCTTGAGGCGCTGCAACATCAGCTGCAAGGAAAACCAGATCTTTGAGAATCTTGAGAATTCATTCAATTAGTCTTTTGCCTGGAGTGACATACTGTTTTGATACTCCCAGGAAGCATTGTTGTGCTTTTTTACGCTACGAGCAAAAACCACGAGGGAGCTCAAATGTATTTCCAACGAAAGCAACTTTAACCCTTCCATTATTGGCCGCGGGCGAATATTGTACGACCAGGGAGTATCGTTAAGTAATTACTGTTTTTCTCAAGACTGTGCTACGCATTGTTGCTATTGCTATGCTTGACTTTTCTGAAAGGCGGCAACAATAATATCGTTTCCACGTGAACACCTCACCGGTAACGACACGACAAGGCGTCACGCCAGGAAGAAAAGAACCTAAAGCAATTGTTCACCGCATGGGCCAAAACGCGACAGCTCCTTAGGGATCCTCCTGTCGATCCTTGTAACAGTTTCACGTTTGGGATGCAATTTTTTGAGAAACAGTTGACAACATTTTCTCATCGAAAGTGCACTCGATGTGACCCTCTTATCATTCCGCTACAATCAATTGTTACATGTTGCTTTTGGAAGCGAATCACAACATTCCTGACTTTGTATGGCTTTGTTTCCGGGAGTTCACTCGATGAGAATGATTCCAGATAATATTGATCCCATCGAGTTCCCAGGTGAGCCGCCGGATGAGTTCTCATCAAGTACATATCCCGCTGCTAGTATGAGGAACCAATTGAACACAAGGATCTTGCAGTATGGACGTTTGTGACACTTAGAACAATTGCGTATCAAAATAGGACCGAGGCTTGAGTGGTTGCATGTCAAAAACATGCTTCCTGATATGTATTTCCCCGTAATGTTCGTATGGACCTCAATTGAAACGCTAACGGAAATTTTCATGTCATGTTCGTGTGCTATCCCGCAGCTAGAACGATACTTCACACTGGCAGACCGAAAAGGACGATGATTTATGAAATCGTTATGATTTTTAATATTTAAAACAAATATACCCGACTTAGAACATACATTACGAAGTCCGTTACGCAGTCCTGCCCTTGTTCGCCAGATTTAAGGGAAAAAGGGGTTCATGGCTATATTCCGTTGCGCCACCAGCACGTTGCTTGCCTTTGCGTTAGAAACAAAAGAAGGTCTTCCGAAATGGGACGCCCGAAAAGCGCTAAGCATTGACCAGACATTGCACCGTATCGGTAATGGAATATTTGAACTATTCTTGCCAGACCATTATCTGCAGCGCCGTGGAAGATTTATTGCCTAGTCGAAGGATAAAGGGCCCTAAAACGATGCGAAAGGAAAAATATTACGAAAAATAATCATAATAATGACTGGACACTGTCCGGTACGGAACTCGATCGGGACTTTTACACCGAAAAGGATGACCACCATCCGTGTCTTCGGTTGGTTCGCACTAATCCGCTGAGAAACCAGCGCACAGGAAGGTACACTCCAAGCGTCTGTGAGAATATTACGGAAGAACCGGTTTTCTATTGCACACCCTTGGTCTTATTGTCCGGTCGGATAGGTTTTCCGGCAAGTTCCCCTCGAGAAACTGACCAAGACGAAACTGTCCACCGCAGTTCAGTCGGCTCGGACGCTGGTCAAGAAAATCAAGACACTGGACTGACCGTTGGAATAAATTATAATTCATTAAGAAGGTCCAGGCAAGAATGACACGGCCACCAGAGTGCCGGTATGTAATCCTTGCAGTAGCCGGACAGGGTTAAGCAACATACAATTTACGCAAGGATATATGCTTCCTCCCATTCGAAGGGTTCACTGATCGCGAGATCGAGGTCACCGAGATGTGTGTATGTGGAAGAAGGGAGAGAACACATATCCTTCCTCTCCAAGCATTACGACTTGCGGCAAAAAGCCACAGGCTAGGTTGCATCGAACTGTAGGGAAAGTATCGGTAATGAGGAAGGACAGAAAAAAATCCCCCAGAATCCCAAAAAGAGAAAGGGTCCAACACCGACTGAAGGACATCACCACCGAGAACAACGGGATTTGGTGTGAAGATTACGGGTTTAGACGTTTTTGTTTCGTGACGTACCACACATCACGCGTAAAGAAACGTATCCCGAAGCTTGGCCACAATTTGACAGATGACCGGATGAAGGTGAAAGTTTGTTCCGGATAAATAGGACCAGCAGCAAAGCCTAAAAATGATGATGAGAAAGTTATAATAAAATATAGCACAAGAGAAGGATAGTTCTGTACATACGTGATACACATGCTGGAGTGCGATGTTGTACTGTGCTGAGTAATCCCGATCACAGAATCACATTGCCACTCACGATCGATTATAAGAAAACGCACATTTTCACACGCTCTGGGACGACAAAGTCCATGAAGAAGAAGAAAAAAAGCAGCATCCCAGTTCGCCGGGGGATTACGGCGATAGTATCGTGCCCCGATCCATTCCACTCCGCAAATTGATGATTATATTGTTAACAACTATTGGCAAGCGGTTTCGGCACAAGCGGTCTCCACTCGTTTCAATGTTCCGAAATGGATTGCGCGATGTAATCGAATGAATATGAACAGCACCGGATAAAGGTGAACGACAATCGGGATTCGGCATCTGGTACGAGCCCTTACAACCCTGGAAGGGAAGAATGAGGCTATGGGAGGGCGCAAAAAAACATAAAACATAATCATAAAATAACACTCCTTCACGAATGCCGCTGCACACAAGCCTCAAACATACATTCTTACACGCCTTACGATCTTCGGTCGCTGGGCCCGGTTACCCCTGGTGCTTGTGGTGCTCCAGATCGCGAGGTTCGCATGTGAAGGTAAATGGGAATCGCGACCGAGCTGCGCCAGAGCGCATGAGCTGGAAATCGCGCACCTTCAACAACACGCGGAACGAATAAGTTGTGCCCGGTGTGCACAATCGAGAGCTGGGTCGTCGTTTTTCCTTTACACAACAAAAAACGAGAAACAATCACTCACGCTGGTGGGTGGATGATGACGACTACGGTGATGATGATTATGATGCTGTTGCTGATCATGTTTTGGACGATGTTTTTTGAGCGTAAAAGTGCGTCCTGCGGGACCAGAAGTTTAAGTGCGTTCGTGTCAAGAACCGATGAGAATGGTTGAGAATGGTCTGTTGGGGCCTTTCACCAAACCAACTGGGCAGGGCTAGGCCGCTTTGCACTGCTTATCTGGCTGCTGGGATCAACGGTACGATGGTTCAGTTGTGCCGCAAAACCTTCCCGGGCGGATGTGTTTCATTACAACCAAAGACATTCGATCCAAACATAAGATGCCATGAATGAAGGTTCACCTCGTTCACTCGGTCGGTTTTGTTTACCATTCTGCGCATACTGAAGCATTCTATTGTGTCGTCATGGCAATAGATAATGGAACAATAGTGCGCGTCGCCTCAAATCGATCAAGACGCACTGATAAGCGAACAAAACCCCTTTGCGCAATGGAAGCTGCTCTTTCGACTTTCTCGACCACAAGCATCGAAAACAGCGGATCGGAGTTGACTGTAAGATTTCAGGGACGCGTTCCCCTACTTAGAAAATATATCCTTTTTTAGGTGAGAATTTTTGAAACAAACCGTTCGGAACGCGTTTTCCATTTACGGGACATACATTACGGAGCTGTTTTGACCACTGGTCATCAGGAATAATCAACCTGGTGAGGATATCTCAAGGCGCTACAGGTAAAAAAGAAAGAAGTGCAAGGACAACGACATTATTCTATCGTTTCCGTGCACCAACCAAAAAAAACAGAAAAAGGGTTAGGGACCCGCTTCAAATGCTTAGACGACCTCTTCCAACAAAAGGGTATTGGCTTTGGAAAAACTTAATTAAAATAAAATGTCCATTTTTTAAATGACAAAACAGCGTCATAAATAGCGTAAACTTGCCGCTGGCATATCGCACTGTTCAGCCTCTTTCGGCACAATTCGTACGAACGTCTGAGGATGTCCCTCGGATGGAAAATCCCGACCTACCGACAGGAAACGGGGTTGAAAAAAAAGGATTCATACTATTCCAACAGCCTGCCGCGTCAAGAGGTTTCGTTCGTAACACGGACCACCGTCCGCTTTTTGGAACTGGTGGCATCCGCTAATGTATCCTTTTTTCTCCGGTGTTGCTCGTCGTCGCCTCTTCAGAGTTTGGACGGAGTTTACATTAAACCCCTTTTGTCTCTCAACACCTGAAACTAATAAGTGATCATAAATTTGACCTTCGAGCATACCGATATCGTTCGCCGTTCGGCTGGGTCGGTTTGCTGAAGCGACCCGAGCGGACATTGGCATACCATCGCTGGAAAGGGTCGATTCGGCCAAGCGCAGCCGGGGGTATTTGCATGGGAAATTGTGCAATTAAAAGGAAAAATGCTAAACCGACCCGAACACGGCTCGGTAAGGACTCTGCCGGCAGGACACAACGCCCTGGTAAGGATGGTTTGACCGGCAACGCAAAACACCACCGTACAAGAGTGATGGCAAACGATTAATCAAATTAGGCCCACTTGGGAGGTGCCCGCAGTCAAGGTGGAACGGAATGGAAAAAAACCGTTGCATACTTTCCACGTATGAAATTCTAGGAAGTCTATGTATAGGCAACTAAGTCATATCAATAGGTAAAATGAAATGTAAATCGAACAAACGATACTTTACTTTCTAATGGGCTCATCACTGCGAGAGTGACTTGCCAATTCTTCGATTCCTTGGAAATCATCAGACATTATACGTTTCAAAATCCAACATCGTCATGAACACTTCTAAACATTTTTTTCATTTCCATACAATGCTCATTGAAAAGGAACCGTTACAAATTGAACACAAAAACTGCAACTCGCCGATGAGGAAATGGACAGAACCAGTTGCATTTTGACGATTCTAATCATATGTCCATAGCGATTTGTAACATTTTGCACAAGCTGCTCTCAAGAATGCGTAACAATCGTACTAACCATGACCAATGAAGGTAATGTACCCCGTATGTCCTGTCATTTAAATTACGCTCATCTTTCCGTTTTCCTTACATACAAAAAGGAACCATTATGGGCTCGATTGTGTTTTGCAAAATGAAAATCCTCCAGTTTACTCCGGCCAGCCGAAAATTCATCCATGCAAATCATCCCCTGACCTGCGCGACTGTCTCATCGTCCCGTTTCTAGTTCTTCGCATAAAACCTTCTGCCAAATCCCGATCCCAAGCCAAATGGGTGTGTGCGAATATTTTTGCGTACACTCATTATGCAGGACGTTCCCTGGTTCCTGTGTCATGTCCTGCATGAGACGTCCCGAAATTCTATCGCCCCATGTACGCGACCCAGTGTCTTACGATCCCGAAGGCACACAGAACAAGAGGATGAGCACGAACCGTGCCCGTTTGTTTCTTTCTTAAATCGGAGGCACTGCAAAAGCAAAACACGAAACGATACAGCACACACCGGGCGTCCCCTTTTTATCTTGTCCCTCGGCCTTAAGGGAACGGTGCTGTGCAGCTTGCGCAATTTTTGGACGACAAAACACACCGCACAGTACAAAACGTCCGGTCGATAATTATCTTTTGCCTGTCTCGTTTGCCCCCGTTTTTGGCCGTCCGTACGCCGATTGTTCGGGTTCGACCGGATCTAGCAAAGGTCAGAAATCTAGCGTACAAAATCATCGACCACACCGGTACGTTAGACTGTGTGTATGGATGTTCACTACACGATGTTCACGTCCGCAAGCGGTACGGAGGGACTCGCGCCTGTCTGTCTTTCACCGTGGTGAGCGTGGAGACACCGACACTACAGCAGCCGCACGGTCGGGAAAGTATCCGCTTACAAACGCTTACGCCAGTCACTGAGCTATGCCAGTCCCTGGGTACAACCTTCGAAGCTTGGCTGGGAAAGTGACCGGTACCGTTCACCGGCGAAACGTTTCGTTTACGTATTTCCGTTCCGGATCGCTCGACAACTGGGGATCATCAGGAAAATTAGCCCAGTGGACGCTTGCAACCCCCGGGTTGGGTGTATGTGTGTAACGTGGTGTGTCGACTGTGGTCGCATTCGGTGGTTCTGAAACTGATTCGGTTATTCGATACTTTTTTCCGCTCGTACGTCTTACCCAGCCGTAGTTCTCGCTTGGACAGAAGCGAACTTCCCAGAGTTCCCGAGCACCACTGCATCACTGGTAGGAATGGGTCTTGTTCGCTTCACCTCACTGTTTGACAGTTCGGGAACACTGGAAAACACCGGACCCGGAGGGGTTTCGCGAGTAATTTGAATAATTGTTCAAGATGGCGTAATGATATCGGCTTCGGAATCACAACATGCGCACGCACGCGGGTAAACTGGTGAGATGATACCTGGCAAGAATTGCGCCGAACTGATGCCAACTTTGTTGAGCCATTCACTACTAGGACGGGAACCGTGAGCGCTTCGGTTGTGCCAACACAATAGCCTTCTCGCGGACACGATTACCCGGGGCTAAATGAGGTTAACGATGGTGACGCATTTAACGCGGCTCAAACCCCTGTTGAGCCGCCGAAGATCTTTGCGACCAGGCCAGGCCAACGAAGGCGAACAATAAGTCAATAGCCAATCATACATCGACACCTTCCCCAGGAGATGTTTGAAATGGATAAAAAAAAGTTGTTTTTCGACGATCATTCGATCGCATCATCCACATCGATAATCGTTCGTAACAGTACGCGCCCCTCGAGGCAACACCACTCGCAAGACAGTTTTTGATGCTTCTCTGCGCGCTTTAGACACCCTCTCAATGGGGCATTAATCGCTCCGCTGACGGCTGGAAGTGGACCCGAAGCCACCAGCCAAAGGCAAGGTGTCTTGACGCCCGCTGGTTTGATTGCCCATTTGCCGGGGCTGTTGGACGGTCATCGTTCCATTAGGTGGCGCATATCAAGCGTGTCGGAAAGCACGTGCCCAGTTTCTTTTTTTCCCCCAAAAACCCACCAACCCGTGCTCTATGGAAGGCTGCAGCATGAGATGGCACCTTTTGCGGTGACGGTAAATTCCGATTTGTACATCATGCGGACGTTTCGAGAGATCCGATGGTTAACATTCTGATTGCCACACCAACAAATTTGATTATAAGTGTGTTATCGTAACATAATAAGAATCTCGATTAATGGCAGTGGGAAAGGAAAGAAACCCGAATCATTCACCAATCTCGGTTGATTCGTGCTAAAGACCCGCCCAATGACCATAAGTGTATAAACACAACCAACAACAAAAAAAACACACTCTCGTCTGGATGTGAAGTGTTTCGAAAATTGGATAAAAAGCCATAATTCATACCGTTTTTAGGGAGGAGGGGGTAAATTTGCACCGCACCGTGGACCACAGTCTCAATTGACCCGTGGACAGGAGTGCTGCCATTTGAACTGCGTTACCCGCTACCGGTGTACACGAGCACCGGGTGCATTTTGGCAATCACTTCCCGTTGACATGCCGTTGTTAACCTCTTTAGGGCGCCTCTTGACTCAGCAAGAAATTCTTCCTCGACATTAACCAGTTTTTTTCCAGGCTTCTTTTACCAATCGCTTTTTTGTTGTTGCTGTGTTTTGTTCCAATCCCAATCTTTAGCGTCTTTTAATCCTGCGGCAGGAATGCCCTTCGGAGGCTGTGTTGCTGCTACAAAGAGAAATGACGATTATGCACACACAAAAAAAAACACCTCACTGTTTAAGCGATCCCTCTTTCGGAGGCTGACTGTTTCGGCTAATGTGATTAATCTTCACTTTTTTCTACTGTGTCGATTCCGTCCCTCCGTGTGTATTACATACGTTGACACAACATCACCTTGCCTCAAGGTCCTAATTCTTGTTTCTTTTTTTTTGTTTGCGTTACTGGTTGTCTTACTCTTGCGGCACCGGTTTTGCCAAGCCCCTTCGGCAGGATTCCGACGGGCATCCTATTTAAACATCATTTAGCGCACCGTAAAGACAGGCACCTACTAAAACGATACACACAAAAAGTGTGAGTTTTTTAAATGTTTACAAAAGAAAGAATGGAATGGAATAAATGGTTGTTGAATGTACCATCGGACGACACAGCAAAACAGGCCCTTTTTATACTGTAGCAAACATGTCGCCGGTTAAATAGTCCGACACCAGCAAATCGTGCCCCGAGCCTATTTGCTTTTTGCAAACTGCAAAACCATCCGTGAGGCTTCGGTGTTGAGCGCCTTTTGTTCCGACGCGTGTTTTACATTCACCAGGGGAATTCGGCTGTTGGTGGTATTACACCTAGCGATGCTCCTGATTTCGGTCTTCTTATCATATTAGGTGAGAAATGTTTTGAGAATTCTCTCCTCAACAAACGTCACTTCTTTACGAAGAGTTGAACCACAACAACATTGTTGTTGGACCCCATCCTTGAAACGGCAATATAAATTAATCAGTTTTCTTGGGCAAAAATATCGCTTCGCAGCGTAACGCACTTCCCATCGGGCGTTTTACACATTACTCTCCTCTATTACGATAAGCGGAACATACACGCCGTAAAAC
Organism: Anopheles funestus; assembly: GCF_943734845.2. Classification (NCBI taxonomy): domain Eukaryota; kingdom Metazoa; phylum Arthropoda; class Insecta; order Diptera; family Culicidae; genus Anopheles; species Anopheles funestus. The sequence continues at coordinate 14,373,710 of NC_064598.1, forward strand.
ACAACATGCGAAGACTCATTGCTTCGATCGAGTAAGAGATCACCAACCTCACACTACCAGCAGTACCATACTGGATCCTGGATGTATATGACTACAGCGTGAACGACTCGTCCCCGTCCCTTCTGTCAGAAGAAGTTCAACGCGCAACGGTTGTTCCAATTTTATTTATGACTTCTTGGTGCGGGATGAATCGTCTCGTTTCGTTTGCACTGTTTTCCCAAGCTTGGTACGCTCACCATACCCAACGTGCGGTTATCGGTTGTGGAGCGATTTTTATCATCTCAACCACTTTGAACACAGCGCTTGAGAACCATGAGAAGCACGAGAATATTTGCGCGAAGTGCACTTTTTACCCACTTTTGATTTCGCATATCATCGGAAAGGGTTCGCGTTCGGTTCGCGTCAGAAAGATAAGTTATCGCACGTGATGATGTGAAAAGTATATCACGCCACACGGATATCCTGACGTGGAGAAGCAGTAGGGAGAGTTTAATTTTGTTCTTTTTCGTCATACCGAAATGAATGGTCGGGTGAATGGAAATTTTGCATGCCCTTCCGTTTGACGGTTAGAAAGACGCTTGCAACTTTACGAAGCACTGATACACGCATGAGCAACACAAGTCTTGGCGTTAAATCGGGTTTCTTGAGGTTCAAACGGAAGCTCCCGAGTGAAGCCCTGAGGTGAGGGAACTTGATAAAATATCGTACACGGGGGAAACCCTACCGGTCGGATGCATCAGCAGCAACCAACACACGTGTGTGACCTATTGGTGGTTCTTCACATGCATCCAAGAAATTGAAACAACCACAGGCAACGGTCCACAAAAAGCGACTATCCAATCACCCACACCGTAGGATTTAGAGTCCTCCAGTTCCTCTTCACGGCGGTGCCTACGGCCTAACGTAACAGATATATAATTATGGTTAAATTAGTCGGTATTCACCTTGCCAGAAGGCTCGAATCGAGTGCAGCTCCGAGTGCAGTGGATGTGTTGTATCGTTACCCTCGACACGACACGCGGAAGAGAGATGCCCTTTCCTCCGGTCGACGATTTCCTTGTGCGTTTACCCCTCTTCACCCGAAAGGTTCAAGTGGAAAGGGCTAGCCGGGCTGGCTGCCAGAAGCCAACCAGCTGGGAGACCTTAGCTCCTCGAGAGGTCTTCAGTGCATCGCTGCACGTTGGACGTTCGCTCGCTTTACGAGATAACTCTTCACCTTAGGTGCTGCGTAGCCGTTTTACTTTTTCGACATTTTTCTTCCCACTGCTGCTAGCCGCATGTTGCTGTTGGTGTGTGTGTGTGTGTGCGTAGCTCGAAAATCGATTACGTCCATGCATCGATACGACCTAGTCCGGGCGTAGTGGCCGATCCACTACAGGGTTGAAGGATGAGATTCTGTCCAGCGCGACAAGATCGATGATCGAGCATGAGTCCGTCAGGTTTGGACGAGCTGGTACACGCACAGCTTGGCGCATTTACCACCCCCCAAAAGCACCCTCCGATCGTGCTGGAAGCGTCGTTCAAGTTAGCGTACAACACGTAAAAATAGAGAGCGCAAGTAAGCGAGATAGATCCTAGTTTTGCGAGCGCCTGTAAACAATGCGGCAAGTGTTTTGATTGATGCCTTTTTTTTGCTTCTCTCCACCGCTCCAATGTTCGCCGGTGCCCGGTGATGATGAGGCGATTTATTGGATATGACAGTCATACGGTTTCGTAGCTCTGCACGATAGAATCAGACGAGGTGGCATGATTTAACTATGGTCCTCTATGCACGTACAGCATGGGTTTTTGTTTTCGATTAGACATCCAACCGAGTGAAAGGTGACAGAATGGGGTAGTTACCGGTTAAGTAGGTCGCCTTGACCTCCTGCCTGGGCAGCTTTCGCACCAACAAGATTCCCAGCTGCGTAAACGATCGGACGAATCGCTCGTCATATTTCGTTCAGATTGCCACACTTTTACACAAACTTTTAAGCAGTTTTTTGGAGATCCCTCCATTGAGGTTTCTTCTCAAGACTCCAAGGTTTTGTTGTTCTTCTAAAAACAATTATGTTCAAAAGTCTCCACCATTTCGGGCGCATCCGTTACGCTACATTCCACCAAAAAATGAGGTCGTTCACATTGCGTCCCTTTGGCAACGAATCTGACACACCGACAGCTACACATAAGCAGAATTCATCCTTCGCCGGAAGAGTTCTACCAGCGGCAATGTATCCAAAACAACATATCGTGCGGATCACTGCCGCCGAAGCTCAGGCATAACCGAACCGGACAACAGATGTACCAGTAACACCCGCAACAAACAACTTTGCCGTACAAAAAAACTTCACGCAAAAATAAACGTGCTCCACTGCACCAACGGTGGGGATCGTTCTTTGCTGTATCCTTTCCCAAAGCTTCCCTTGCGCAACTGCTTAATCTGGGTGGAAGAAAAGGCCACAGCGATACATGCAGGTATCGCGCAGGATTACCTGGAACTTGGTCCGCGAAACTGTTCGCCATATGGTGTAAATTCAATTTTAAGCAACTGCTGCCGTTCCGAAACCACACCGACTGACTCCGTGGTACGTAACGCACACCCGTGCGATGGATGCTGCAAGTTTATGCGCAACGTTCGTCTACCTTTTTCCTGCCTGTGAATTGATTCCGGGCCGGTTCTGTCGGCGCGGTACGGAACAATAATAATAACACAACAATCTGCCACGAAATCCTGCACAGAATCCACACCCGCAATATTACTGGACGGACGGCCCGCATATGTTACGCGCGAAGCACGGAAAAGAAAACGTGCAGCGCATACACAACACACAACAGCAAATCCTGTCGATGCAACGGAACCGTTGGGTGGGTGTGAGAATGGTTTGCGTATAGGGTACGGAATTTCTGGTGTGGTGTGCGAATTACCTAACAAGCGGGGGAAAAGAACGCAACGGTCGTCACGTGAGAATGCATGAAATGAAGTTCCACGAATTGCCGAAATTGACTGTAAAGAAGGTTTCTTTCCTTATGCTCAATAAACTGAAGAATCTTGTAAATTTGACAAACGAACTCAGAAGTAATCTAATATCGTGTGTTACGTGTCTTCGAAGGATTGCCGAAGTCTCTGTTACATCTTTAACTTAAAGGGTAGCAATCCAATATCCTGGAGCTCCCAGCTGCAATGCTATAGCTTAGAATGCCCGCAGTGTCGAAGTCTCACAGCCTTTTTTTTGGGTGACATTTGGCCCTTTTACCTGACATCGCATACCATTAATCACGCAATAACTCACCCGAATTGAATTTCCCACGTCCTCCAGGATATTCTGATTCACCTCTCGGTTTTTCGGATCCCGATATCCTTTCCCGTAAGAGTGTCCTTGTTGTACTAATTGATTCAATTACATCGCGTGATTAATGATACGCGAACATTATAAAAGTAATGTTGCTGATCCTATTCCATCTATATCTCTGGTGTGCATTACCGGCCCTTAATTTTCTGATCAGCTTTACACTCGCAAGAAATTGTTTCCAGTTTCGATCTCTATCCAATACCTCTAAAATGTAACACTAGAACACCTTTCTTCCGTACTGCATGTTGTGTACTTTGTTCGAACGGAGAAGAAAAAATCACTGCAAAAATCATCTATTGAGGGCGCTTTTACTTCGTTCCCAACTTGCATCCAAAGTGACTGCAGAACGATCGGTACATCCCGAAATGGGGAAATGGGTTGGTAAAGCCACATGAAGGCTGATGCTCGACCGGGTGATGACTATCATCATCAGCACCATCAACGGGCCATCACTCGGCCAACTCTCTTTCTCTCTCTCTCTCTCTTCGTCCGAGCGGAGGGTTACTTTCGGGTGTAGACCGTAGCGTGAGAAAATTCCTCAACTTTTATGATGATGCACCATGCTTCGTGATATGCCGGATCGCGAGAACGGCATGCTGGCATACCCTGCCTTCTATACCGCGCACCATTTCGCACGTGCCCATCCCATATCTTGCGCTTGGGCCGGAGAGATCGTGCCGGGCCTTTATCCGTTTTGCCCTGAATCGCTCGCACTCCGTTGAAGATGCACCGATTGCAAGGGGGTTTTCAATGCATTCCGGTCAAAAGAAAGCCTTCCGATAATGACACTCTTTTGACCAGACAAGAAGCTTGTCCGTTGTATCGCACGGTTAAAGGTCGTGCAGTTTACTAACAGCTAGCTCGAATCAAATACTTTTCATCGTGAAAGTGGTGGTAACATTTTAGAGCAAAATATATAAAAATTGCCTTATTCAACTTACAATGTAAAAAAGTAACAGATGAAGAAGAAATATCGAGTGATATATGGGTTCTTGTATCGTTTACGGTCAAGTCAGTCTACCGTCTACTATCGGTCTACCCGTGTTCGTTTCCAGCATCCCCGATTAGATAGCAAACACTAACCTTGCATCTCATACGTCGATAAATAGGATCTCCCACACGGTGTCCCACGAGGGAAAACAAGACCCCACAAGACCAGACTGCTTGTGTATCCTGTCCAGTGTGTATACACAGAAGATAAAAAAAAAATGTGCACTGATTGCAACTGCAACTGTGGCGGGTCACCGAAGGTTTCCTTTTGCTTTGCTCGCAAACATTAAAACAGGGTGCGAAGGGAGGGCGCATTTGGAGCGGCCACAGTGCAAAGGGCGGAGTAACTACTACCAACGTTGAACCGTTGAGCTATTACAATCCCAATCCGAGTGGTTCCGAAAGTCAGACAACAATGTGCGTCTGGCGCGCATGTACCAACATTCACCATCAACCCTGGTAACAACTACACCCCACCTGGCTGAGAGCGAGAAAGAGAGAGACAGAGAAAAAAATTGGAAAACAAATGTGGCACAAAGTACGAGTGGGGAAAAAACATAACGCGAACTGGACGCACCACACCACACGGTTGACCGTGCGAAGATGGTCCCCAACTCTCGGCCCTGTACGACGCGAATCCGACACAGCGCACACGCGGAACAACCGTGAAACATACAGGATATGTATTGCCGGACCGATATCACATAAGGCACGGCCAACGACATCGAAGTAGAAACCGAGAGTATCAGGTATCGCGTTGAGTTTATTGAGATTAACATTATTATGTATCAGATTAAAAATAAATTATAATATTTTTATACTTACACACTGCTTGCCATTATGGGATTTTAAGGTGTATCGATTCAAACCATTTTTCCGACACTCTGGGTAAGCAGTAAGCAAGCAGTTAAAAAAAACATGCATTTTTCCGGAAAAAGATTTTTTTTCTTTTTTTCTTCCTTTTTTTGTCTTTCCTATAGAGATTGTTTTTTTTTTGTAAATGCTCGGAAGTCCTTTCTACTTTTCTTTCTCCACCCCTGGAAAGCAATACCGAAAATAAAAAAAAAACCCGTTTTCGTTCCTGTCACCATCGCGACCACAGGCTCAAAGATTTGTGTGACTTCGTTTTTTCGGTAGATTCAAACGAGCGCGCAGCACCCGCACTGCATGAATCCTTTTACCGTTGGCCCGAAAAGAATCCGCCGTAAATGTTTCGTATGCCAACACAGGCAAGAAGAACCGGCCCCGGCAGAGCCTCGCCAACAACCGGCCCCGGGTTAAGTTTATGCTGTGTGAAAAGATATAAATAATTCATTGCACGCCGGGGGTTTTTGTGCGGATTCGGGTCCTTGAATTGAAACATATAAATTAGGCCAGACTCGGCACGGCAACCGATAGAATACAATCCAATCGCGATCGCAATAATATGTGCGCAATGATCGTGCCGGTGAAAGGGTAGAGGGAAAGGGTGGTGGGTGAGCATGAAGGGTTTGCTGTTTTATGTTGCAGTTTGGGCGCAACAAATGCTCGATTGCAACGGATTGCTACGGTGCAAACACATATGGTTCGTGGTGGTGAATGAGACAATTGAATGAGAAGAACTTGTGGTTTTATTTTCCTTTTTTTTGGTTGATTTCTTGGTGGAATTTTTATACGATGTCAGACCTCGATGGCTGATGAGTTTATTTGATTTCCCGTCGTTAACGCATAATAAGGATGATTTAAAAAAAAGAAACGCAGCCGTTCAAATTATGCTTATTTGCCATTGCGCTCGTTCTTCTATTATTGTTGACATTTTCTTTACTGCTCATTTTCCCTCCGCCCATCTGCTGGTGATAAATTCCTGAGCCCATTAAAGAGTTATGCACGCGCGTCAGTAGTGGAAATGGTGAAGTGTTTAAATGCAAAACAGTCAACATGAAGAGCAAAGAACCATTTTTGTATCGGTATCATCGTAGCGTTTGATAGTTGGCTGTAAATTTGGCATACTGTACACACTTCACGGAATCATCATTGTACCTACGTTCGGGCGTATCTACAAACCTATAAAATTTAATGTACTTTCCACTTCTACTTCGAACGCAAACATTCGTGTTACATTAAAACGCTTATCTCGCACGGTACAAAGCGATAGAAGACTTTGGTTCGGTGTACCGTTTGCCGAATGTTTCGGCACCAAACATTTTTCCCCATCTACTGTGGGACTCCTCTCGGTGGAAAACTCGTGGAAATAAAAACAAAAGGGAAAAAGCAAGATGCTGTCCATAAATTACGCACCGAGCGACAAGATACGGGGCCCATGGCAGTAAAATGCGCCTTAGTAGATTTGAGAAGGTAATATGTATAGTTCGGGTTTTTCCTTTTCCTTTATCAAGTAATGTTTTGGACAAAATGTTCCCCGAGCGGGCAGGTGTGTTGTGCGTATTTTCCACTTTCTTTTTTTGTTCCAGCAGGAAAATGGAAAATGTAGCCATGGTTAATGTCTTTTTAAACAGCGTTGATTGCGGTTCGTCGCTTGCAAAGCAACCGAAAAAAGCCGCCACCTCACCTTTCTCCACCCTGCAAAGAGGAAAATCTTCAGCAATGAAACAACGAAAGTACACCAAGGCTCATCAAACTCTACTCTGGAAATTGTCTTGACAGTCGTCGCAAACCGCAGCAAAAAAAAGGCGCAGTCGAGAAGTCGTGGTTATTTTTAGGCGGTAATGAACCTTTTCTTATCTGCCATCTTCTGCCACTACTCCGCAGCATGACGTGTGGTTTCGCTGACAAACGGATTTCGAGTTTTCCGAAGCCGCGGGAACCAAGTAATGTACACTCCGGGCCGCTCGGCCAGAACAACCTCGCGGAGAGCTCAACTGGAGAGCTTGTTTTTACTGTTCTGTTCGCAAAATGACCGTGAAGAATTGATTGAAATCACGTACACGAAAACCGGGCCACAAGTATGTCCGATTTGCTTCCCAATTTGATCGCATTTCGCTTCGTCAGAGTACAGTCCGTTTCGCGCGGGTGTTTCGTTACGTGGTGACGCACCGTCCTGCGATTCCTGCTGACGAGAGCCTGGGATGTGCACCACGAACCGGTACAAATAAAATCGATTCCATAATCATGATTGGTTGCACCAAACGGACACTTTCGAGAGGCGGCGGTTTTTGCGGTCGCCACCCGAGGGCAAAGGGAAGAAAAGCAGGTGAATCATTACGTTGCCACAACGCTCAACACTTTTAGTGCGAGAAAGTACTGCAAGCGAGGGATTTGCAGCAGTTAGGGTAAATTGGAAAATTTCGCATATTCCATCATACTTTAAAGGGTGTCCGTATCGCAGCGTCCGAAGGAACCTTGCGCCAGAATGAAGAAAATTGATTCTGCAAGAATTGCGCCGTACGCGAAAGGTGCAAATTGGGTCCATTTCGGTCGATTAGGGAAATTCAATTGGATTAGCCTTTTTTCTGCGTGCAACACTTCGCAACGAGCCGCACGCTTCGATTGCAAATTGGATCACCAGAACGTGACATGATCCGCAACATTGTGCGAATAATTGAACTTGTGAAAAAAAAGATAAACCTTGTAAAAGTGTTAAATTTCACAAGCTTATTTTTAAAAGTAAAAAAAAAAAACTAACAATTATTATATTATGAGCGATTTTCTTAACGATCTTGATACGATCGACATGTAACGATCGGGTATAAAATTGTGAACATTCGCATTATCAGCGAGTTAATAATTAATTACGGACGTACCCTGACAAGCATTGAAATTTTCACAAAATAAAACTATTTTCAATTATATCGTAAAACGGGTCTCACTGTTACATTCAGCCGGGGATCGATTTTGTACTTTTACTAACAAAAACCAACTTCACCTGCATTCAGAGAGGAGGTACTCGAAACCTGTTGCAGTCTTGCCATAAATTTCCCACCCAAAAGCAACGAGAACCTGTAACAAAAGGTCAAAGCGGTGACAATTTATTTTAAATGGTTTGACCCTTATCTAAATCATTTTACCCATCAGTTTCCTCCCAATCTCGATGGAAATGGTGTGAAACACTTTTTTTATGCCTCCAAAGTAACTTTCACGTGAAGAAGAAATTTATGTATTTTCAATTGACATCGACCCGTTTTTCATAATTTTCATGCTTTTTTTCCTTGTCCTCCACTGAAAGGAATATCTTTTTTATTATAAAAAATCGTTACCATTTTACCGGGCCGGAAAAGTGGTTTCCTATTTTTCAAATATTATTTCCGCGAGCTTTCAGCGCGCACCTTGCCCGATAACTATCAGTCGGATGCAACTGCTGAAAGCAAGGACACACAAAAAAGTTCTCTTTCACTGCAACTGAAATGGCGTAGAATAAAAGCACGCACACACACCCAAGGATACCTTTTATGGTGGTAGAAACACAAAAACGACCGTCAAGCTACTGCGGCGTCCGGTTCTCCGTCGACTGGAATGTTTTTTTCCGCTCCACAAATGGAACAGGATATCGGCCACGGGTGCATTTTACAGCTTATGGTGGTTGAAAAGCGCATCCGATATTGCAAAAGATAACACACAGATAGGAAGTGACCGGAACGTGGCCGACACGTGCATGGCGTAAAAACTACACTCACTAGGAAGCGGAAGCAGACACACTTGTCAAGCACATTGACTCTCTTATGTGGAAGTGAAAGTTTGCTGTAGTATGGTTATGGGTTGTAAATATCTTTATCAGGTTTAGTAAAGATTTTTCGATTAATCAATCAATTTTTAAAATTATTTACAAATGTCTTCTACTATCACTTTTTCTTTTGATTTAATTCTAAAATCACAGACTTGGATTCTCAGTTTAAATACCTAAAGGCAATTAGACTGACAAGTCTGTGACACGCATTAAACAAAATCTTAATTTAAGAGGCAACACACCTTTTTGCTCTAGACAAAATTTGAACCCTAACTCGGGCAGGACATTAACTGGCTGAGCTGTTTCCATCCGAATGGCTACGCTGCGCAAATCTTCAAACAAACGCTTGGGCAAAGTAAAAATTTTGAATTTTCCACCAAAACACCACCAACAAATAACGCTCACAAATCAAGCCATACATCTTTGCTAATTTAATTTCCATTTTAAACCAACCAGCTGCCAACGTGAGAGAAAATGCCATAAACGATTAGCTGCACAGCAAATTGCTTTTTTCTAGCCTTCCGGTACTGATCGGCACCGAGGGCAAGCCAACATTTACATCCTTTTTCCTTTCCACCGTTAAAGCAAATCGTTTCATTTTTCCCATGCTGTAAACATAAAAAAGCATAAAAACACAAAAAAAAAGAAACGACCCCGCAAGTGCCATATTGTGCTTGCGGTCGGTTGCCCTTCCACCCACGGCCGAGAGGGTGATCGCGAAACAAACCCTTTTACGTTCGGTTCTTCCGCGTCCTGCTTCTTTTGCGGCCAGGCGAGCAGGGTAAGATTTATTGGCTATTTTATTTCATTTTAAATAGCATTAATAATCGATGCTCGCGAGTGTGTTAACATGAGGCACAACAATAATAACCTTGTCTTTGTGCACCGCTTTTTTCTTTTGCTCAAAGAAGAATAGGGATCGATACCGAAACACTGGTTCGTGTCTTTCTTCAACACACACACCCTCCCTACCGGAGGCATACAGAAAGATGATGGCCCGATCCTTCCGTACGACGGCAAGAGTTGCATCTTAAGGCTGCATTTTATTGGTTTACATCTGTGCTTGGTAATGCGGCTCTCATGCTGCAAACTACCACTGCTGTTCTTAGTATACACCCGCTAGCTTAATTATCTGATTTATGCCGGTAAATCTGCAGCGCACAGCTTGAGGCGGTCTGCGCGAAAGTGCACGATCGTTTACGAAACACGGCTAAGCACGGTACACCGCTGCCCAGTTACACATGGCCACCGGTTCCGGCAGCAAGTTGCCGGGTCGTTTAAGCTCAGTTTTGATTCAATTACCATACCTCTTATCGGAGCTAATACAAATGCCGCCGGAGCGGTTCAATCACGAGCAGCGAAATATGTTCATAATGCTTCACTTCTGCACCTTCGGACGGGCTGCAATAATAAGGAGGATATTTTACCGCCCGACCGACAGCATCTGGAACACAAGACGCGCACGCAACCCGCGAATGTAAATAAATAATGATTGTTTCGCTTACGAAAACCGTTTCGCAATCGGACGCTTCGTCGGGAAGGCGCAAAAGAATCCTGCTTCGAACGGCTGTTTACAACACACAAACCGTATACAAAAAACACATTCCGATCGTGAGCTTATCACAAAAATGGTACTGATAAGACATGACAAAACGAGATGCTGAGGTTTCGACGATAGACCAGAGCTCGATTGCCACTAGTCCATTTCACAGGGGCTTTCATTTCACGACAATTAACTCCTCTAGGTCACTTTAGCAGGCACAGGCCCGTCATCTCGTGGCGTTTGCCATGCTTCTAATCAAAGTCTCTTAGATAAGTAACAGCACGGCTGCTAAGGCAAGGGCATGAAACCGCTCGCAAGAAGCTAGAGGAAAATTCAACCTCTACTACGCCATCCCCCCCCATCGCTTTACGCAGTTTGATGGGACGTTTTTCTTTCTTCATAAAACCCACGATGTAGCACCTTGGACGGGGTGGTGTACGTACACTCAATGACAGTAATAATCATAAATAATTAATGCTCATTTTTTCGAAACTTCATTGTTTGCTCAACAAGCGCACGCTTGCATCAATGTGTGTGCGTAGCCGAGGAACTTGCCGTTGTCATCGGTTGTTGGGGAGAGGAGTTAATTGTAGCTCCGGACTGGCACACGAGACGGCAGGGTGTAATGATGAAGGGTTTCAAGGGTGCAATATGGATGGAAAGCGGATTAACGGCGTCAGGTGCTGCATACACACATACAGAGACGACATCATAATCAACGAGTACTTCGAGGTGCCTCGAAGTTGTCCAATGCGTGTTTCCCCGCCGAGAGTTTCAAGTAGGCCGATTTTCAAATAACACCGTTTGAACGTGTACTTGTGGTGCACTGTTCTAAGTGGCCCTGACAGATATAACGGACCTGGAACGGGCACCGCGAGCTAGCTGCTTGCTTCACTGGTCTATGAATATTTAAATTTCTGGATGCTTTAAAGAAAACGAAATTGAATTACAATTGCACTATCGAATGAAAGCAGCGTGTCGACCCTTACACTCAAAAATTCTGACATTCACTGTATCTGTCATTTTGAGGACGCTTTTCGAAACGAATTTCTCAACAACTAATCAACATTCTGTACGTCTCCTTTCTCTGTTTCTTCGCAGCCGTCCAGCGAGGTCGAGTTCCACCGTCACAACCACCGGGCATACCGTACGGCCAGTACTCAATACCAAACGGTGACTCCGTGACCGGGTTCAACGGTCACTCGTACCTTAGTTCCTACATTTCGTTGCTGTTGCGGGCGGAACCCTACCCCACGTCCCGGTACGGTCAGTGCATGCAGACGAACAACATTATGGGCATCGACAACATCTGCGAACTAGCTGCCCGGCTACTGTTCTCCGCCGTCGAATGGGCCCGCAATATTCCCTTCTTTCCGGATCTCCAAGTCACCGATCAGGTGGCGCTGTTACGGCTCGTCTGGTCCGAGCTGTTCGTGCTGAATGCCTCCCAGTGTTCGATGCCATTGCACGTGGCCCCGCTATTGGCGGCGGCCGGTCTACACGCTTCCCCCATGGCAGCCGATCGGGTTGTCGCCTTCATGGACCACATCCGGATATTCCAGGAACAGGTGGAAAAGCTGAAGGCGCTACACGTCGACTCGGCCGAGTACTCCTGCCTGAAGGCGATAGTCCTCTTTACCACAGGTAAATTGCTGGACAATCTCTTCGGCGATGTCCACGCACTGCTTGCCAAAACCAGCACCCAGCTACACTCCCTCCAGTCCGAATCGGACGTTATCCATCTGGTGCAGGTGCATCTGTACCGCACCGGTACCAATACTACCTCTAACACCGGGTTTAACACAACCGGTGGCAACACCGATTCACCTAACAGCTCCATTGCCAACATAACCCTGAACAGTTCTAGTGGTAATTCTTCACTCACCTCCTCAACCTCTATGGTGTCCAACTCGGACCAGGCGGATACATCGGGTGCGCCCGCAGTAGCGTCCTCGATTGCGTCCCCTTCGGTGACCACGACGACGCTACCGGCACCCAACTCCACCACCGAGGTCAACACCACCACCGCCCATAACCATAACAATAACAATGATCTTAAAACCATTAACCATAACCTAACCACACAGTCAAACGCTAGTTCTGCGGCACCCAGTGTTTGTTCGCCATCGCTAGTGGCGGCTGGTGTCGGAGCACTGTTTGGCAGCAATGCGCAGTCGAAGACACCACCGCTGCCACTGTTCAACTTTCATCAGAACACACCGAACCGATCGTACCACGGCACGCTGGATGACTTCGTGAATCTCAGCAGCAGTAGCCCGTACGCGGTCGGTTCGGCCTTCTCGTCCAGTTTCGGCTCGAATGGTATATTTACCCCGTATGGTAGTAGTAGCTTGCAGGGTCCGATACCTTCAACCGGTCCAAAGTATCTTAGCCATGGTGGAAGTAGCTCGGACTACAAGTTCTCCCCGTACAGTCCTTGGAGTAGACGATAGTGTAAGCACAGTGACTCAATTACTAGCGACGCCTTGTCCACGGGGATATGCTCTTTCGACTGATCCCATTCATGTGATTTCACTCGAAAAACCATATCACTCTGATCGACACTGTACTTATCGCACTGTGCATAGCGGTATTCTTTAGTTCCTAATATTTAAGCCTTCTAGTTCGTAGTTGTTCTGTACAGATAAGCGTCCTATTGTATCAGTATTTGTTACCAAAAATACAAGTCAACGTTGCCATGTATATCCATAGCTCTAGTACTAGCTTAATGTAATGTATCTCGCTCACCTTCCCTACCATAATGTGGTACTCTTAAGCTATTTATTTAACTTATGCTCCACCCTGTACTGTATTAAGCATTGGTTACGTAGATTCGTAAGTCTTCATCTGTACACACATCTGTGGGTTATTTCTGGTCCACCTCTTCCTAGCTCGTTGCGCTGTACCTTTGTTTCATCGCAAAATTCGCTCAGGATGGGATTAGATTAGACTCGAGACCATGGCCTGCAAAAGTAGAGTGAAAAATAAATGCGATTTCGTTCAGCAAAAATAAAACCGTACCGTGTTCCGTTCAGTTTGCGATGTTGTCGAATAGTTTAAGTCCGTTGATCGATAGAGTGTGTAGTGTCTCGATTTGGAGGATTTTGCTTCTAGAGTTCTTCTCCGCGCGTACTGTAAGCATGCATTCTCCAATGTTGGGAGTTTCGTGATAGGGAAAGTTCCGTTCTCTTCTTGAGGTTTTCTGTATCCGATAGCTTCGCGTACTTGGTTGTCGCATTCTGCATGATTCAATCTTCCAATGTGTGTCGTTCGTCAGAATTCGTGTCGCAATCAGGTCTCCGCACATTTCTTCCTCACTCTGTCTTGACTCGTGTATGTATCTCGTAGGTTGTAGATTGGATTAGGTTGTACATCACTCTCCTCGAGAATTTCCGTATTTTCTTGCCTTTTGAATGACACACTCACACACACATTTACACGTGCACTCCCGGAATCTACCGATCCGGTGCAAGGCGTCACATACTCCAAATTCCTAACCATCATTCCCGGTAACGGGCGACATCGAACAGAAATGTTGCACATTATGCGCGACGGATGCCTTCAACCGCTCGCATTGCGACATTCACTGCAGCTCTTGTGTTTACCACTTTTCGGATAACATTACCGTGCACGGTGCCTCACAACACAGCGCAGGCAAAGATGGGATGCGAAACGAAACGAAATCAGAATCGGACACAACAACAACGTAAACCGATGCGAAGCCGTGTTGCGAGGAATTGCTTGGTTCGCTCTTGAAGATTTCGTTGTTTGCTTTGTACTTGCACCGGGCAGCCTCTCCAAACCATTTTCCACAAGTGATCGTCCACAACGGAACTCGCGCATTCACATACAAGACGAAAGCGATACACGGGGTGAGGAAGAGGGAAAAAAAATCCGTCGACCACGGCCAAGATGGAAGATGTGAAGTGAAACAAACGCAAAACATGAATTCATGTCTCGTGCATTTTCATCTTCATCATCATCATCAACGCCACGAACGTCCTCGTCGACGTTGACTGCGCCAAAGCGCCGCTGTTTCGTGACGTACCTGGCGTACCTATCACTCCCGACGCTTACCCAACCATCTGACAGTCTTCGGAACGTGGTGCTGGAGAAGGTAGCCGCAGCAGTAGCACTATTGCCGCCGGAGCTGCTTCTAGCGTACTGTATTCCCTTCCGGACAAATGCTCATATTGTCTCCTCGGGCACTGGTGCATAAATAAAGCGTATTGCTGCCTTGCCTCTCTTCTTGCATCCCTTTAGCACCCCAAGTTCAATCCGTCCAAAACGAAACGAAACGGAAGGATCTCGGTTCGAGATTAGAGACCATGACCGTGAACGTACCGTTTCTTCTTTTCAATTCTCGGCTACATAGAACCATCTTCTGCCGGTAGTCCTTTTTGTCCGAGATCCGCCTCGGAAGAACCGAGAACTGCAATGGGAAAAGGTCAGTGCGATGGTCACACCGGTCCGTAGCGCGCGTACATTTCGCGGGTTCCTACCGCCATGGAACTGCCGGTTGAACTTCACGCGAGCTGATCACCAACCGTTTTGCTAATGGACCGAATGCACTCTCAGCTGCCTTCATTTGGCCGCTTTAGGGTGCATGTTTCGCGGAAATTAAATTGATATAATTTCACAACACAAAACACACATAGGCTTCTGGAAGACAACCTTATTTCCCGCTACCATGCCTTACCGCCACAGGACGCGCTATCTGACCCGAGGTACATTCGTGCCAAGATGTTACGACTCTTGGCGCCTGCCTAGCGACACGACCAGGGAAATGTTGCACGTTTCCGAAACGCTTATCGCACGGGATAAATTAGCGATGTTTACAAGAGCTGGTAATGTACCAATTCGATGTTTCGAATGAAAACGAACACCGATGGAATGCACCAAGGTTTTTCGAGTCTGTTTTCCAGCGCCCCGCGCACACTAAAGGTTCACATAGGACGCTGTGGAAGTCAATTGTCAATAAGAGAGTTTTAATTTACTATTATTTTAAACCCAAAGATGAACTTTATTTTGGTTTCATTCATTCACATGCATAATATTACCAAACCATGATCTCATACCTACACTTTACATCAACGAATTATCGATCTTTTTAAAATCTCACTCCCAATAGCCTGATCATTAAATTGACTTTTTTTTCCTCCCAAACACAACATGTTACCACTGAAAGACAAAAAAAATTGATACGTATCCAACAAAAAAAAACCTTGGGGAAAGAAAGCAAAACTCCTGCAAACTGTGGTCCATAAATAAAGTCCACCAAAACGCAAGAATTATTGTAAATCAATTTCTTCCGCTCAATAAATTCCACCATTCAGTGTCATGTGTGGTGTACCGAGGTTGAAGTTATGGTTTTGCTGAACGTTTCCCGCACTTCATTTTTTTCATTTCGATTGAATTTCTCTTTGATTTGAGTTCTTTACTGTTTCCGACCTTTGGGGGACATTTTTAACAACATAGAGAAGAAGAAAAACCACTCGGAAGGGCCTTTGTTGCTACAACAACAGTATCACTTCCGTGGAAAGGAATGTCAGTCGCTTGTTTCGATTACGATTAAATCATGCGAATAGATCAAACGGCAGACGAGTGGTACAGTGGATTGGAAGCGAATTCTTTAAATGTTTTCCCCTTGAAAACAAAACTCCAGCTTCCTCCAATGCGCGGTCAGAATGCATCCGGCGGAATGTTTGTGTGGTTTGTCCCGACAAAAACAAAACCAAAAATATAAATAACTGCCAAACATCTGTAAGACGTGCCGCAATCCGGCCACATACATCCGACAGATCCGCATTGTCACGTGCTCCACGTACTGACAATAAATTTCCATACAGCATACATTTTTCTTCCGCCCACAAGATCGCAAGGTCGAATCTCTTCCACGGTTCTTCCACGTCCAAGAGAGCGTCCCAGAGGGAAGATTAATTAGAATGCACAATGGTATAATCCGACGGGAATGTGTTACACAAATTGATTCCTGTTTTATCTTACCCAGACACTGGCGTATCACCACTTCTACGACACGGAAGTACTACGATCGGATATGGTTTCCAAAAGTTTGTCTTCCTTCCTACCGAGTGTCCAACATACCTGAGGCCAAGGGTTGGGTGACCCTCTTCCATGCTACTGAGCTGGGATACAGTTTTCACCAGTTCTGCTGCTTGGTACAGTTCGACACTAATATATTAAATTGTTTGCACATTTGCTCGCTCCTAAACGGGATCCTCCCCATCAGGACACTGTTTACCCTGTTATCCAGTCAACTAATCTTCGACCTCCGGGAACACCGGAGCGACAGCAACAGTGGGTACGATGATCGGTACCACCGATTTGTGCGTCGTCTTTATCGTAGGGATGCATCCTAGTCCAGCAGATTTGAAGTATCCTACAGCCATAGCCATAAACTTTATACTAGTACACAGTGGTATGGGTACTGTTTAATCTTTTAGACCAAATTTACATATCAAAAACTAATGCCACACAAAACAATGGGTGTCATTTTCAAACCAACCCGAAGCTCAAAGGTTACCCCCCGCAAAAAAGGGGTAAGTGTGGCGCGTGATGGCCCATAACAATAAGCGTGTCCCTTCTTATTTTGACTTAATTTAATATCGTCCTCCTACCCCACGACTGGAAGGTGTTACACTAACCTCTGTCGCGCTCTATTGTTCTGCACGATTCGGTTTTCCAAACCCTGCAAAAGGGATTTTTCAATTTCTCCCCGGGAAATGTCAATTTCCTGTACATCGCTGCTGACATTTTCGACAACCAGATCCTTTCAGGCAGAGTGGTTGGGTGAGTCGCAATCGTCGGCTCCGTTTGTGTTACGACTGTTGACCGTAACGAAATGCTTTTGACACTTCCTTTCTGAGCAATAACAAGAAACAGTGACATTTGTGATTGGTTACGCTCAGTTTAAAGGGCAACACAGGCGTTGGAAAAGGTGTCAAGAAAAAAAAGAAATACTTCAGGGCGAATTTTTTTAATCAGCAAAAATATTCCTCCCAGAGCAGGACAAACTGAAGGACATCCTATCTCAATTTAATTCACGCTTTGTTATCTGGTCTAAAAATGTTGCACGTTCATTAAGACTTCACTTCACGCTTACACACCAACTCCAATCTCCTAAAGCCACAACAACACCAGAAACCAACCCAAAAAAAAACCTTTACAACTTAACCCAACCCGACAGAGATGATCCGATTCACCATCGCCGATTAATGGCATAAATAATCAACCCTAACTAAACCTCTCTTTTTAGTCGGATTTTGCCAGCTGCTGCTACCCGGGCTGACAGCCATGGTTTTCCCCCATGGCCGAGATTGTGTGGGCCACAAAAACATACCACACAACAATCAACATTTATCTCTTGCCAACCCTTTTTTGCGTGCAACATAATTTACATACTTCCCAAAAAGTCACCTCCTTCCTTCCTTTAACAAAACCCCTGTCCCTGGGGAACCCCCACCCCTTTTCCGGTGGTTTCGGTGTGGACAAGCATCCGGTACAAATGGTCGGCACACGACCAAACACTTGCTACCATTTAGCACCTTCCGGCCCGGTGCGGGTTTCTATCGCGTTTCACCACACGGGACAGCTGCGATAAGGTCTCCCCAGTCGGGATAGGACACTTTCTTCACAACGACGACAAACCGTCCGAGTGACCACAAAAAGGATAATATGATTTAGTCCGAGCGCGGCCATACCGATGCGCGTAAATTCTGGCGACATGTTTCGCGGCTCAACGCACGGTGTATATATATTTTAATTACAATTTCATTCGGTACAATAAAAAGGTTAATTATCACTTGCTAAACGTGCGCCAGAGTTCAACCGAGGATGTGGCGAGTCGAGAGCAATTGAAAACCTCTCCTATGCCTGTTATTTGGTGACACGTGCGAGGGCAGAACAGTGGTCTATTGTTTGCTCAGCTTCAATCCTTCTTGCTTACACCCCACTTAGAGGACTCGTGCGACAAGAGAGCTATTGACACGCAAGGTTGTAACACACTTCAATCCACCACTCTCTGCTGACCTTCCGCAGCAGAAGGAACTCGAAGTGTTGCATTGTACAAGGTGTCGATATGAAGGTGTGCCAATTGAGATTCTTCACATATACCTTCGAGAATTCTTCCCACAACTTGCATTCTATTCCACCTTGCAATTTGCGACTAGAAAGAGGTGGAAACGGTATAAAATTGCACATAAAATTACGCGAAAAATAGGTGCGAAAGGTCGGACGGGATTAAGGCTTCACCGCTTCCAGCGTGGAGCGGTTACATTCGCAAGTACGCATGGATGGAGAGACGCTTCGAAGCACCTTCCAGAGAACAGAGTCCCCTTACGAGTACATTCGACCGGAGCCACACATTAACGCCATAAAACATAATCATCATCATAACAATAAAGCAGCCAGCAAATTAAACATACAGTAAATTTCTGCGTAGATAATAAAATCTGCTATTTTATCACACCGGATTGCGCATGAACGGGCATTCGGATGTCTGAAGCTATGGCAGAACGTGGATAGGAAGGGAAAAGTAAAGGAACGAGGAGTGTTGGTTCATTACAGTCAACGTCATAGGAGAATATCTGCCGGAAAATGTGCTAATCAATTGGAAACTTCATGCGATATTGCAACAATCGTGTACGATCGTGTGGAAAATGTTTGCCTCATTACGATGATTTGACCCATTTACAGTCAAAACTTTAGCTTATTTTTAGACTACAACTTTAAAGTGCTTAATCGACATCCAATACTTCCGGTGGCACAACTACTCTACGTAATGTGTACTAAATCCAACGAATTACATACTGCTAGCGGTTCCTTTTCGAACGACTCGAAAGTGCATTTGTCTAACCCGGAAGTAACCTATTTACACGGGAGAGGTCACGAGAGGGTCTTTCCATCACAAGCAAGAAAGCACGAATTGCGTAACCCGACACGATCGATTTTAATCCATGAAAATATCTCGAACACTCCAGCCCGGAACGTGGAGTTCGGTTGTTGTAAAGCTCACGCGCACCTATCCATTGACCAACAAATCGTACGTTATATTTCCGCTCTTGTTGGATTAGATAGAGTAGTTGAAAACTTTGTTTTTATAAGCTTAAAAACTGACTAATCACATTAGAGAGATGGACAAAACAAAACACACGAGCGACGTTCAAATACTTCCTTCCTGTTTTGGTGCATCGTATATGGCGGGTCTTGCCGGACCAGTGCATACCCGACCAAGCAATGCCGGACGACCGGTATGACACCTTCAAAAAATCGTCGGCGTTCACTAAAAAGGTTCACCCCACACAATGCTTTGGCCAAGGGTCAGTGCATCGGAGTGTGTGTGGCCGCGGCAATTGCGATTGGGCAGCATGATAACGCAACATCGAACGCCACTCGAGTATACCGCCGTCCAAAAAACCCATCGCCCTCTAACCTAACCTTAATCACCTTAAATATAATAAAATAGAATAATCCTCCGATGCGCCAGCCGGGCTGTACCAGAAACCGGTTCCGGATTTTGGCCCGATCGCACTATCGGTATGGTGCGTGAAAAAGGGACAAAGGCTCAGCTAAGCTCTTTAGCGCATCGCCGAACAACAGTTGCCGAATGGTAGTATTTCCCGCTTTTCACTGAAGGATGAAGGCGGGAAAAATCAACAAAATCTTATTCACCTGCACCAAACGCGCTCGAATTTCGGTAGTAAGTTCACTCGTTTATTTACCGGTCGCCGGCATCCGGTATCGCTGATGCCGAACACCGTACCGGACTAAACTTTCAACTTTCCGGTCTGGCCTGTCGGTTTTTTCCAGCACCGTACACTATTGATGTTTCGCCTAGGAAGGGCCACCGATTGGCCATCAGACGAAAACGCTAACGATAAACAAAAACCATGGGGACAAAACATTTGAGCGCAAAACGGAATCGCGTCCATCGGAACAACGGTAACGTTGTTTGGATTTGGCGCCTACCTTGGCGGGCAACCACTACACACAACCATGTGTCATGAACTGTGCCCCAAACACCTTCGACACCTTCGAAATCTACGTAGTACGATGGTAACCGCGCCATTTCCCAATAATGAAATATGTGCCAAAAAAAACTCGATACCAAGCACAGAGAGAGAGAGAGAAAGAGAGAAAAAATAGAAGGTAGGGAAAAATAATCCTTCGTAAGCCATATTATTAATTTTTCTGTGAGGTTTTCCATTACACACCGCCACATAGTGGTGCGGGATGGTGGTGATGGATACGTTCAGTTCCGGTATGGAGAAATCATAGACAACGGTCGCAGGTGGCAGTTGAGCTGAGGAACCTCCAAAAAAGGTGGACTTTCCTTTTCAGTGGAGGATTTTGTCCCAAAAATAACAATGCACCGAAGGTGATTGGAAAAGCGTATTTGGTGTGGAGAAAAGTAAAGGCTGTTCCAGCTCATCAATGATGGACATTGTCCAGAACGTGGACGTGAGAACAAGGGTTTTCTTGTTTGAATAATGCTTGCTGCTTTTGTTTTGCGCTTTAAACAAACATTTTACTTTGTTTTGAATTGTTTAAAATATTCGAAATAAGTATGTGAACATTTAATAATAATTCTAAAACCGTTGAAAATAACCTTTCAACACAAAACCTTCACACCAATAAAAGCATTCGCGCTCGAAACCATCATCTCAATGCAAATAGAATAAAACGAAAATCAAATTAAGAAGATAAATATACAACAATACACCACAATTTCCCTCCGTGTGGGTGATGAAAGTTAACCCCTTTTTTCCCGTATCTTGCTACGGAATCCTACCGGGAATATAATGCCCGTAAATGCCATAGGCCAGCATCCTGGCATTTTCACCCAACAATCGTTTTCTTCCTTGCGGTTTAACAAATACAAACGAACCAGAATAAAAACGCCATCCGCTGATCAGTAAAATCAGCGAAATGGAATGAAGTGCCCGATCCTTTACACCATCTCCAACGAAGTACGCAACACGACACGATTTTTCAAGGGGGGGGGGGGGGGGGGGGGGGTTCCGAGCAACCCCGCCAGAATGAGACGATTTTGTCATTTCCTGTGTTTTCTTCCAAGCGTAGGGTGCGGATCATTCCTTTTTCTTGCTCTTTTATGCCGGCATTTGTTGTTCGCTCTTTTTTTTTAAAAAAGCCAAACCAACGAAAGCGCCATGGAGTTGATATTTTTATTTAATTTTCAACGAGCGATATTATTATCGCTCATCGCACGCGGGATAACTGTAACCCTTCCGTCGTGTGCAGCGCGGTTTGTTGGGGATTTTTTTTTTGCTTTTTTCGCTTATGCAGGAGTGAAATTTCAATTTTATCATTATGATTACACTTTACCATTATTTCCATCATGCGTGCAACATTATCCTGTGTTTGCGGAAGCGTGAAGGGGTTCCGTGGAAGAAGAGAAAAAAAAACCATTCCCGGGAACTGCTCGCTCGAGTTTTCCTCTGCCGTTTGCCTGCGTTTCATTTATATCCGTTGGTAGGTGCAAATGTTTGTATTTACACAAGCTCGGTTTCTGGTGTACAAGTGCACACATCTACATGCAGAGCTAGGTGGTTGAGTTTTCCGTTGTTTGCCGTTCTGATTTTCTGCCACAGTGCGCAGTGAAAGAAAAACATTCAACATCCGTGTTTCGATGCACAGATATTTACTTAAATTTTTGCCCATTTCTCATTGGTGGGTAGAAGTAAGGTAAAGAAACCATTTATAATCAAATTGAAATCTACGTATTGGAAGCTCATTATTTCATACATAGCAGGGCAGATGATTATCAATGGTTCATAGTATAAAATTTTGTGCTGGTTCATCCATATGCATAATATTCTGGCTCTTAGCCAGTAGTAATGAGAATTGAAAAATACAAAACCTACATCCCTAAAGTGAATATCTGCGGTAATGGATGGGATAATCGGATTGATCCTAAACGACAGAGCTTTGTATCAATTCCTATTCGAATCGAACTCTCGTAACCTGGATTGACTATCCTGCTACAGATAAATAAAGTGAAGGATGTCCAGAAATGACAGGCCAGAGATCTCTTGAAGATTTCTTAGTACCATAAAATAAGAAGAAAAAGAAAAACTCCTTATAAAAATTCTACTTCTCCTCCTGAAGCTCCACGCTTCACTTCCGTATTATTTCAATCCGTCGTTGAAACATGGTTAAGGTGTTTTACAACATCAATTAAATCAAAGATCGAATACATGACATATATTGACGAGAAAAGAGAGTTGAGATTCGATATGAAGATGTTGAAAATGACCATTGGGATCATCAGTTCCTTGATACGTTCATTGAAAGTGGAGCATTTCAACCTCCAAGAAGAACCTGTACTGTAAGCCAGGTGAACTGTAAACCAAAACATGAGCATTAAGGTACAAGTCCTAATCATACTCTAACGACCAGTGCTGCAGCATCATAAACATGTAAATCATGCATAATAGATCTATCCTCTGTTGCAATAAAACTCTAGTGCTATAAAACAATCTGATCCAAACTCATCCTACACCCGGACCAGAGACCTCGAACTAGAGTAAGGACATAAATCATTTTCTAATACACCTTCTTCACCAGAGCTTTAATTGAAATGTCTCATAAAACGCTTCGGATTTTATAGGAAACCACAACATCATCTTAAAGATGGTTCAGCTTCCTGGTACATACCATGCGAGGAAGCATGCTATTTTACGTTGAACTGCATCCAGGATTGATGTGCAAAAATAAAACTAAATTGCATTCCAGCGAGCCACGGATGCGATTTGATTGTAAACTGTGACTGGATTGGAATTTCTTCTGATTTCTTCACCCATCTGTCCGTCATGTGATTGATATCGGTACGCTGATCTGCAGGTCGGTCGGATGTCACCTTTGCCCATGGACGACCATGGAGAAAGTAAAGCGCGTTTTTCCGACAAATGTGCGTTAAGCTTATCAAAATTGCCGGGGATAGCCAACAACAAAAGCTAACCCGTACTGCGTGACGAACAGGATGACTCAGCATGACTCTTGGGTCGCCGATGGTGAGACAGGGTGGTGCCTGGAAGGTGCAAAATTGAATAAATCATTAATAATTAACTAATCGCGCAATATTTACACTTCATTTCGATGCTGATTTATGACAGCACGCCGCAGGTATCGCTCGCATACTCACGCAAAGCGCACTTGGCAAATGATGTTGCGCTGTTGATAGGTGCCGCCGGTGGCCAAGGGTTTGGCCATCGACCGGGAGCAAACGATCGGCGGAAAAGAGAAGAAGCAACAACACAGCTGCTAAAGTCATTGGACGTAAAGGAGGTAAATCGAAATCAGATAAAACACGCGTTTTGGAGTGGAAAAACGCCCTTCCAGTGTGTGTGTCCGTGAAACGAAACTCCTGCTGCGGGGGTAGGACACATCTCAGCAGCAGTGAAACTTGGCTGAGAAAACAGACCACAAAGCTAAACCGTGGAGGAATCGATTTGGATCGATCCGCTTGCTGCAAGCTTTTAAAAGGGTCCAAAGCTCCCATTCCCAAAAAACGGCTTGTGCAAGGAAGAAAGAGTTACTCAAATATTTATTATTGAATAAATGAAAATGACAAAAACTCCCGCTGGGCCGTTCAGGAAGACATAATAACTTTTCACCCTTTTCTCTTCACCCGGTACGATCGCGGGGCACTCGTAAGAAGGTTTAAGCCATGGAAACGCAAACCCACCCGCTTAAGGACGGTTGGTGTATATGTACAACATCGTGTTCTCGCACGAAGTTTAAAAGTGCAATTTATAAATTTTACACCTCGAACACACGGTTCAAATAAACTCAACCCAATCGATCCGTATCTCGCGCGTTTGCTTCAGTGGGGAGTGCTTTTTTCTCCTCAACTTCGTGCGATTACCGCTCGATTCAACGCCGAAATACGGGCAAAACCATCTCACGAGAATATGGCTCACAAGCGCACCAAGCGCGATCATAAATCATAGCGTTCTCGTCGTTGGTGCTCTCGGTGCTTTACGATTGCTCCTTTTTGTGGTTCCGGGTTAGAGATAAAGCGGTACTGCCCAAGGAGCGGACCGCCAAAAGAAGGGCTTGAGGAAGCAATAAGACACAAAACGATTCCGGCATTATCGCACCGGACACTTCGCCGTGCACATTCCGCGGCGGTGTTGGGTCAGAACAATAAAAGATTCGCTCAACAGTTCGCACGGCAGCGGCTATGGTCCTATCGGTTCGAGAAAGCATCCCTCAAGAGGACCCAATATCCAAGATGGAGATACGCGGGAAACGGTTGTTGGGTCATAAATCGTTGCGCTATCGAGGTTGTACAGAGCCCGGTGCAGAACTTTCCGATCTCGAGATCTTCCCTCCGACGAACTGAAGGATCGCCTCTCGCTAGCACGTTTCAAGACTAGAAACCACCGCACATCCCGAACTCCGAAGAACCCGGTGGCTCATTTGTACTACCATTCATCGCCAAAAACAGAACAACGGCCAGAACAAAATCATCGCATGTTTTGACATTGTGTTATGATCGTACGATATCTATGCCATTATGCTCTCCTGGCAGCCCATACAGACCATCGGCGGGTGGTGGCACGCGTGTGCGTGCTGGCACGGTAAAGATTTATTGGAAAACAAACCCCGAACACAACATCTCGCCCCCGGTGCGTTATTGTAGGGTCCGCTGTACTATTATGTGCCTCTTCAAACAGCAGCTTGGGACACTCGTCGACCCGTCGTAACACTCTGTTTGTCCCACACATAACACGCACATCATCCGCAAGCGTCGAAGAGCATCTATTAAGACTCGGTAAAAAGGTACAGCCAGGGTAGCTGCGGAAAGGATCATAAATTAGGTGTTTACCTTGTCGTCCTATTGATGAGGAGCTGCTACCTCGAAATTACCACGCACGTCCCAGATCTCTGGCAGGGTCTGTGTGTACAAGTCTTTTTAATGGCTTCAATTATCGAAAGTCATTCAAGTCGATTAGATAAATGGACTCCTGGACGCAACACTCGACAGTGAAGAAACAATGCGGAGTCAGATGCGTTGTGGATAATTCTGGCACTCGAGTACCCGAGAAGGTGTCAAAATATCAAAAGCGCCTGATGTACGGTATGGGCATAATAATAAATCTACAAATTGAATAGAGCGTGCAATCTGTGTTTGGAAGTTCTTCATGGTGAAACGCCTCGGTAGCTATGATTATTGAGGATCTTTTAATAAACTCCCGAGATCCTGTTGGGAAG
This sequence comes from Anopheles funestus, assembly GCF_943734845.2. Lineage (NCBI taxonomy): Eukaryota > Metazoa > Arthropoda > Insecta > Diptera > Culicidae > Anopheles > Anopheles funestus. The sequence goes on from NC_064598.1 coordinate 14,399,490, forward strand.
ATTAGGAAGATGTGCCCCACAATAGTGCAACCAGGGAAGTGTCACACCACACCAACGCGTCGAAGTTTTCTGTTTAAAAAAAATGAAAATAATACTCATAACAGTGTAACAACATCCAACGATCCGATTTTAGTGCAGCGATTGAATTCTTCCACCTCTGAAATGCTACCGCAGGTTGGATTAGGGCGTGTGTTTACCTATTTCCACGCCAGGTGCTCATAAAATGGGACACCCCATCACGCATTAAAGCACTAAAAAGCGTGTGTATAGGTCAGATGTGGCCCACGCCTTCTTGTCCACCTCACTTAATGAGTTTATCGAACTGCGAGGGATTTTTACGATCAGCGCGCGCGGTACAAATATCGCTCGTTAAACCACGCACCGTCAAACCCAAAGCTATCGAATGAGTTCGGTCGGACTTTGAAAAGTCCGCCACGATTACGCAGCATTCCTTCGATCGATTCGATCGATCGTCGTATAACAGGCGTGGAGATCGTTGAGAATCTGCTTTTATTACCCCCGAAGTGACATTGCGATTAAAGTCAGTCTGCTGCTTGGAAGGAGCGAGAAAGCGATTGCTGCCGCACTGGGTTAGTCTCCCATAATGAGATCCATAAAAAAGCGAGACCCACCGCAGTTTGCGCGATGCATCGATATCGTTTGGTGGGTCAAGTGTGAGCCCCTTCGGCGCATATTCAACGCATAAAGAAGTGTTAATATCCTTCCCAACTCCAAGACCGCAGCCCAACGAAGAAAGTGACACAGTCATTGCGAAGTCATGGTAGAGACTGGACCTCATCAAAACCGCAAGACATTTTTGGGTGGGTTTTTTTAGGCGGCATTTCCATGCCAAATGATGCAACACACTACACTCAATAAGCTATCGAGTGTGCATTTTTACGATCTACACAAATAACGCGAGCGCATCTTTAAGGCTTTGCCTTCTGCCGAAAGTTCGAAAGAAGTCCATTTAAACTTCTTCTCGCGTAGGCCCTCTTCTACCGATGGTTCCTAATTAGAGCGGACCACCGGACACGTCCTGCCACCCATTAGACAGTGCTCGTTCCGTTTATTTTCAATTTCGCACCATACCATAAACATCGGCACACGATATTTCTTCGCTCCGTACCACTTCACTCCAATACTTTCATACTAAACCGATTTACCATAAATCACCCAAACGAACGTACTGCTTTCGCCTATTCCCGACCACCTTTAATCGATTTAATCAGCCATATAGTGGGCAATTTGTACGGTCGTAAAAACCGAATCCCCAGCCATGCTTTGGGGAACGCACGACGATGACATCGGCATTTAAAATCAGCCCCGCGAACATCATAAGCGAACGGGTGATGCTATATCCCGATCATCTTATAGAATAGGCGAGAACACATGTTGGTTCAACACCTTGTCTATCGGCAATCGGCCGTGTACCCGTGGCTGATGGTCAATAGTTTCGTTTTTATCCCTCCCAAAACTCTATCCCGTTCGGTATGTCAATGGTGTGACAGCGACATGATCAGCCAAATGGAATGGACGCACCTTCTTCGCGCCGACGATCTCAAAAAGATGATATGACATCTGAAAAAAGGCATCAAAGAATCGTTTATTAGGTCGTAAAAGTTAGACCGCATCGTATTGCCCATCAACGGGCCGATCGCGATCGGATTGAACTAAATCCTCGCCCCGATTCGAGGATCGCACAGTATTGCCGATATCTGGTGGCCTTTACGTGGCCCACCAAACGATCGGAGCGAAAGAGTCCCAATAATTGTCAACGGTTATGCGTCGTTTTATTACACTTAGCATAAATTATAATCTCATTAAACTACGGTACTCCTCACTCCACGCGAACGGTATTCCTCTTTCTCTCCAACCATTGTCACACCAATACAGTGTCCACTTGGTATATCCCTCGAGGAGGAGGGCAAGGGGATAATGGTGGTGCCGAAAATAAAAATCAATCTGACACCGCAAGTCGTATTAAATCGAACCCCTGGCCACGGTCACAGATTGGTCATAAAACCGCGGACCCTGACCATTTCAATGCATGCCGTTTTAGCATTATTATTGTTATTAACATTATTATTATTACGCATATTATTGGTATTATCGGTCTCCTACTACCTCGCCCTGGGAGGATGGTGCAGGTGGAGAGAGTACGGATTTGCATGCACTGCCGGTCTGCCGGTCGAAAACACTATCTCCATCACCATTCCCGGCGTTATCTCGAGAACCCAACCCAGTTCTTTGTATTTGTAGACGGAGACGCTAATCCCCGGTATGGCCGGTGCGGTTCCAGGTCGTCGCCGCTATCCAAGCCAAAAGAACGTCATAAACGTAAAAACATCGAAATAAAAGCGAAATTTGAATAATTCTACCATAACATAAAATCGATTAAACGCTGAACCTGTTTGTTTTTAATTGAAAATTAATATCAAAATCCCATTCCAGACGTACGGCCGCTATGTGTCGGCAACTTTTTCTGGGTGGGTTCTGACCGTGTCCATGGACGTAATAAACATGGTCGATGTTTTTGGAACGATCGAGCCGAATTGTATTCGTGTTTTGTTTGATGTGGCGCTCGAACATCGTTTGGACGAGTTGACTTCAAATGGACATCTCTCATTTCGCTCTTCAAACATTCGATCGTTGAATTTCTCGAAAGTTAAACAGTACCTTCGGGTCGCGGAACTTATGAAGTTCATTCACAGTGTTCATGGACACACATCTGACTATAAATATAGGAAGAAATGAAACTGTTCCCAGCTCCAACGTTTCTTGTCTTTATCTCTATTTCTATCTTCTCCTGTGACAACGCACGTACCTGGTGGTCTTATTCAAATGACATCCATCTGTCAGCCGTAATCCCAAAGTAACCAAAACCTAGCTACCTAAACGCCACCTGAACAGTGTATTTCCAATTCCCACCGAAAGGTCACAAGATGCCTTTCCGACATCACAAATTGGACCGGTACCAGCAGAAAGAAAGCACCGCTACAGGAACACTGAGAACAGGCAGGAAATGTGTGAAAACCAAGTCACCTTCTATTGCCATCATTAGCCTCCTGGGGGCAAGCATTTGCCGATTTGCTAACCAAACCACACAGACAAGAAACGAAAGGTCCCTGCTACGATGCAACGAGTTTACCACACACCAAATGGGTCATCAATTGGTTACATTGGGCCGCAAAAGTCATAACCATTACTAGAACCGAACCGCTTCTCCACATTTCTCGTGCACCACTCTTGACCTTGCTGCCTAAGCTACCGGGTGTGATTTACGGCTCGCGTACCAATAAAAGTCGGATTTTGTGGTCATGCTGTAAATGTTCCGAGTAAATTGCGGATCTACAAATGCCATAATCCTTCTTTCGCGTCCTCGGATCGGATCTAGGCGCGAACGCGCGAAACCAAAAACCCCGTTAGTGGTGTTGCCTCGCTACCTTGGGATAGATAGAACCGCCCGACCACTGTAAGAACTTGAAGATGCCACCACTTCTTCGCCATCTGACCATTCGGCAGCTTGCATATCATGGTGTAAGAATCTTCACCAAAGCATCATAATGCGGCGGAACTTACTTCCGTACAACAGTGCCGCAAGTCAAGGAAACAAAACTGTTTAGCTTTTTGCCCGATTGTTACCTTCCAGTATCACAGATAATCGATGGCATTGTATAGACGCTACCGTTTCGAGGTTTGGGTACAAGATTTTGGGATTGGCTTGACAGATGGCACCGGTTGAGCCGCTCACGAGCTGCAGAACAGTGAAGAGGCAAAAGAATGCCACAGCAAACAGGATTAGGATCAGCTGAAGCTACAGCAAACACAAAACCGCCTTACGGTTGCAGCAGCTGTACACACCATAGATGGACGCAATCTCGCACATCAACCTTCTGACCTTCTTCCTACCGGTCAAAACAAGCACTCCACCACCGGAGGGTCGCATCTTTCATCTAAAATGAAATGAGAAAATCCATTACAATCTAACAGTTAGTATCACGTACATTAAAGACCGAGTACCGCCCGGTGGAGAAAGCTCGTACAGCTATGACGGTTCAAGGTTTTCCAAGGTAAAACAACCGGTACGCGGTACTTGTTAATTTTCTCACGCATCTTCGTCATCACCGGCGCGGCGAATATGGTTCCACCTTTCTCAGCATTCGCCAGAATTCAGCGCACACAAAAATCCACAACCGACACGCAATGCACTTTTGCACATACAGATCGCGTTCCGTCTTTCTTTCGCAGTTTTGCATAATTTCTGTACGCGCAACAATATGCGCACATGTCTTGTTCGCGACCACGACCACGGCCCCATAATCGCAAGGTCCCCGTATGCGCGCGCGTTGGCCATTATTACATTATGCAAATTAATCATATTTGCAAGATTTATTTCTGTTCTCCTTGCGCTCTCTGTATACTACCGCCTGGTTGACTGTATCAACCGACCCGGTTAACAATACGTTTTGCGGAACTGGCAAATCTTGCAAGGCACCGGTAAGTCTTTTCGCACCACACCGCACAGCATCATCTTGCCGAGAAAGGTCTGTACGGTTGGATTCCCCTTGGTCCGTGCCCAAATTCGCAAGAAAAACAATGCAATGATCGATATAAGAGTGTTCGCTGTGATAGGAATCCTCTGGTGGAGAAGTTGGATTGGAGATATTTTTTGCGGTAGGCCACGACCGGAATGTCTAACGAGATTTGACTACGACAGTGCGCTTCTGAGGCTTGTACGACCTGTATCAACGAACGTTTCGTAAACACACGGTGCACACAAAACGCAACACCAGGATTGGTATGAAAATTAATTTTCCTCTCTGTAACCACCTCTTTATCCACATCCTGCGCAGGTTGTAACACTGCAAAACAGAGAGATCAAGAATTTAATCCGGCTCATGACCTGTCGCAGACCGATCATGAAACCACTCGCCCTATTCCCTTTTCCTTCCCAACGACGGAAAAAACCCCCTCTTCTAATCATGAATTTAAAAAAAAAACATGCTCAGCACAAAATCACAACCTTTTGGCACGGATAGGTTTAATGTGACCTAGTCCACCCACCGATAAACCCCGATGGACACTGCCAAACGTCCAAAAGGTTGACCCCTTCCCTAACGGAGGCACTTTGGCCATCGTTTTACTGCTTTATTACACCAATCGTTTGCGAAAACTCGTTGCTACGCTCAATATCACCATAATTTACGGTGGTTTTATGACCCACAACGATGTCCCTTCTCTGGAGAGCACGTTTTTTAAGCGCATCAGGGGTGGATCCAGAGGACCGTTGATTTGAATGATTTTGGTAAACTCCGATGAAACCAACCCTCAACCGTTGTGCTGGACTCACCCTTCGCGTACGTTAATGCTAGTATTCTCTGCCCTTCCAAATGGTCAGCAAAACAGGACGTATCACTTGTTTTGTCCTTCTGGTTTTTTTGTTGCTATTCTCTTCGTTTATTTGCAATCATCCAACATGGTAATAGATTTTTCAATCCTCACCATCCGTCCGTACCTACCTTGTTCCGTTCGGTGCTAAGCCTCTGAAGTTGAAATTGCATTCGATTCCATCCCACCGAGAGTTGTCAAACAATAGCATTCTCGCCGTGCGTTCTGTTTTGCGAGGATGGAAATATGACCACGCAGCTTGCAAAAACCCACAAACGCCAAATGAGACCGTCCCTAAACATGTTTATTTTTGTGCAAGAGAGAACAGCATACGAAAAAGATTGCAATCGATTGGTCAATGTCGTTTGGTTTTGTTTCGCAAGAGGCCCTTCAAGGTGTTTGGATGTCTAAGCCTTACAGAGATTTCAAATTTGCCAACTTTTTGGTAACTGTTACTGGAAGTGTTTCATAAAACGAGCTTCAATCGAATAAGTTCGACTCAGTTAGACTTGATCAAAAAGTACGACTTAGCTGCGACTCATTCTCAACACTACGAAGGACCTACGAGACACAACAAGATCTCCCTATTTAGAGCCTGTTACGATGACGCCTGTTCATGGTGACGAAGCGCATCAAGCATCATCGACACATTCACGTACAGGTTATAGCTGCCGCACCGCATAGCCTGACCTCTTCAGCTTCAGCAAGCCACAACACCTCGACAGTGAGTGGAATGTGTGTCTGCTAGGCGCGCGCGCGAGCTCGCACGCTCTCCGGACCATCTCACCCAGCCTGTCAGTGTCCATTACGTTAGATTATTGTTATTTTTATTACATTACGCCGTGCGGTACCTCATTTATTCGATTTTTGCGTGCAAAATCCACAGACACACGAGAAAAGGTCGTCTCTTTCCCCCTGTGTGACGATCAATGGATTGATTTCTTCCCAATACGTCCTAACGAACCGGTACGAGGCAAGTATTGATCGCTAATGATAGCCTCTAGCTACAGCTGGACCAGCTTCGACCTGCCCATTTCATCCTAGCATCGCATTCTTCGCGCTGCAAATTCCAGGGTCATGCTTTGGCCGTCGTTTCATATTCACCCGTTGTTTACGGCCCGTTGCGAACCGTTTTGGGTTGATGGAGCCCACGGTACAACAGTATTGTGCCGCTGCACTCCACACGTTACGAAGGTCCGGGTTTTATAGCTCTGACCTCCTTACCGTGCAAGGTGTCGGACACGATCAAGCGCGAATCTGCGCACGCCACCACCTGCACAAGCTCGCCCAACGCCGCCTTTCGCATCTTCCATTTAAATTTTTTTCTCTGATACCCTGATAGTAATATGCGTTAGAAAATTGATCTCACGCGATTCAATTTGGTCTGCTTCATACGTGACATTAGTGATGGATACATCAGCGACACGGCACCCGGTAGATGAATGTGGCCGGATAAAGTGGGACACGGGTAAATGGGGTTTTTTTTGCATAAAAGTTTCGTCTTGTTCGTTTGCTTGTGCGATTGTTCGATTAGAAAAGCTTTCCGTGCGAATGATCGATGCTCGACGCTTGTTTGATGACTGATGAAAAAGCGATTGCTGTCCGTCAGTCGTCGTTCCGCCGAAAGCCGCTGATGAATGTTTTCATCGACGCATTGTGTGTGCACTGTTGATCGAGGGAAAAATACAAGCGTGATGTTATTGAAAATATATACTTTCCCTTCTCTTGTCACAGGGATGATCTTCTCGTGGAAACTTACCTCTTGATAAGAACGAACAGCCCGTTGCAGGACAATCGTTAGATTGCCGGCTGTTGCCGAAGTGACAGATTCAATGTCAAGTTCTCGCTTACTCTGCACTCTATGACCTTCAACTTCAACATCACCCGTACCACACAACTACCGGATCGATGCGATACAGTGTCGCGTGTAAAACGCAAAAACCGCCCAACAAGCAAACAAACTTCTTTCCCGTTGCCCAATCTGCAGACTAAAATTTGAACGGTCCGTACACCGTTTACCGTGCCGTGTTACTATTCCTTCTAAACAAGGATGTGCAGCGTTTTCTCTCTGTGCGTATGCAGACAAGCATCCCGTTTTTCCATTTCTTTTTTCCGGTAACACCGCCGCATCTAGCGTCTAGCCGCAAAATATACACCTTTTCCAACCAACGTCTGATACGACGATCCGGGTGTTGCCTTTCGACCGCAGCACTAAGCCAATAATCACCCCAATAAAAAAGCGACCGAATAAAACAAAACCCCTGGGCAGGCAAATTTTCCACCCTCCGGTTAGTTTGTTGGCACCGAATACTGGCAAAGGGGATTGCATCTATATCTACTGTCGACTGTGCAAATGCCCGAAAAAATAGACACACACAGACCAGCAGGAAAAAAGGACCAAAACGGGCCAGAAAAACCAGAAGCTCTCGCCACCAGAACGAATTAAAATAATTTCATTTAACGGCCAACCCAGCCCAGCATCCCCGGTTGCCCAAGCAAGGACTATGACCGGTGCTCGGTCAGCAGACCTGCTTCATCTACTGGATGCAACACATCAGCCAGGGGTGGAAACCGTCACCTTCCGGTGCCCTTGATGGTGGCGTTTTGGGCAAAAACATGTGTTTCGCTGCCCGATGTCCCGATGATCGTCAGGCGCGAAGGACGCGAAGGATGAAAAGGAAAAAAATCAACAAAAAAGCGAAACAAAAAAAAAGAAATGAAGTGACAAAATGCGGTGCGGAAAATCGTGTGCCACCTATTCTACCTACCGACCCGTGAATCTCTTTCCGACTGTCGATGGTATTGTCTGTCGGACGCAGATTAATGACTTGTAACGCCAAACGGCACCAAATCGTCGGTGTGGTTACGGTGTTTTTTCCGTCCCTTTTTTCGCTCTGCCTCTCGCGTATTTACACTATGTCCTTGCCCGTGTGTCGCGACACTGTTTGCGTTCGCTGTTTGTCGCGACATTTTTTACAGCACCGAGCACCACATCATTGTCCCTGCTATTGCTGTTGGAAAGTTTACACCAAATATAATTCGTACTCGGTGAGATTAGATTTTTGGCATGTAACCATTGGTATCTTTTTACTAACGGGGACCACACGTTCGACAATGACTAATGGGGGGTAGTATATGTGTGTGGCGTGCAGTTGATTCAAACCGATCCAATCAACTCGTAAAGGAGTAACATTTTACGCGATTTTCATTGACAAAAGGACACTTTTACAGAAACGCTATCGAATGATACAGTCAATTGCTGTTTGGTGCTATAAAAGGTAGCCCATCCCCACTAAAACATGTGTCCTTTTGAGGCATATCCATTCTCCAACCATATGAAATGTGGTAGAAAAATTCTGAGCACACCACCAGTTCTTCATCTGTCCATTTCGATTTTTCAACAATTCCCTGTCTCCTGAGACCAATTGCCACAACAGTCCTTCCAAGTGCACTAACCTGGAAAGCCTTTTGCGTGTAAGATAAGCGACAAAACTTTCAGCCAATGTTGACTTACGAAAATACGCAAACGACAAAAGTCGCCAACACCTTTCCTTCGGTATCAAACCCATTACGGTCGATTTAACGTATCGGAATGACAATGCTTTTGAACGACTCTTGCGTACGACTGTACCTTCGGTCCGTTTCTATTGTTACCGGCGTCGAAATGTAACAGGAAGTGGAAAAAAATTTGTTTAAAATTAACAAACAGATGAAAAATGTGGAAAAACTTTACTTACCTTGCGACGTTCATTCAACCAACGGTTCGATAACGGGAATGTGACCACCTATCATACCCTTTTTCCAGGTGACAGGTGTTAACACTTCGAATTATCACACACCTACTATCCTGGGTGAAAGTCGAAAGTCCTTCCTTTCCGTTCGCCATACACCCTCCTGGAAAATTCACCAAATGCCATTCACACAAATGACGCTCTTGACGGCTGATACTATCACCATTTTCGGTGCTTCACAGTTTCTACGGTTGTCTTATCAAAAACCTTGAACGCTCAACAGCTTTTTGTACGGGCGGGGAACAAGACAACACTAATTAAATATTTTAATTTGATTTTAATTGTTTTGTCAACCTCCACACGTTCCGACCATGCTCGGAAACTTTTGTTCCATTCGTTTTGCAACAACACTGTAAACCCCCAAAAAGCGGGCCCCAAGCTGTAAAACAAGCAACTTGAGCACGTTTTACGAGATTCTTTTCAAACATGAAACTTTAAAAAGGACACACACACGTTAGGCACTTGAAAAGTGTTGGGCTCGGCACGTCTCGCCACATGTCGCTGGCATGCATGCGGTGGAGAGCCTGTGTGTAGACATATGGTTTACACCCGATTACCATCATTATGATTAGCAATTTGCCCGTGATTAAAATTATTGTTTTACGACATTTGCTCCCCACTCACCCATGCCCATATCCCCGCCGAAACCTTCTTAATGAAGGCTTGCCCTTTTGCCGGAACGGGGTAGCGTGAAAGAATGTGGCACTTCGACATGTTTCCTCAAGAGAGCAGTCTCCCATCTAAATAATGGAAACACCCCTTGGCTCTTTCGATGTAGTTGCGGATGCCATTAAACTGTTAGTAGTGGTTTTCGAGAAGGTATCCGAACCTTCCGGGAGTTGTCGCTCCGGAAGCTGAGAAGCATTATCTCATATTAGCATCATTTATGTAACCTCTGCAGGAAGCAACCAGCCGGCCCATGACACGAGATGATGAGCTAAGTGTCTACCGTTTAGTGCCACGTACTTTAGTTAAGGTGTCAAGTGTGGCGCAGAGGACACGGCTACTTCTATCGGAGAGAGGGGTTGCATTTTCGGGTTTGGCAAGGCAAACAGTAAAACCATCATCAACAACTACGCCAAAGCATACCGTTGCTCTCAAGATTTGCGATGGATGAGATATTCCAGACCAGCATACATCTGATGACATCGTATCAGTACCGTTTAGCTGCCAGCTTCCCTATCAGTGCCACGTCTCCGAGGATATGCGTGACTTTTGTGGCAGGAAAGGGTGTGCGTGTGTACTTTGCCACAATGTGTTTTACTTGAACCAACAGTACAGTGTACGATAGTACGTGACAGTTTGTGCCTAGTTCGTTGCAGTGCGGAAGTAATTATGGCGGAAAGATTGCACATCTGGCATATTGCCCTGACTAAAATCATCGATCCATGTTGACTAAGTACTAAGAGCGTCTGGATACATGTACTAGATGCATATGAGTTGTCCTAATGGAACTTTGCAACTGCCAGAAGAACATAAAGCAGAAGGACATTCTGCGTCGCTAGTTTAAGGTGCCTTATCCCGTCTTAAAGGTTTTTGTTGACTGTCTAAGAACTAATTCGTAAGATTCAATAAATGGCTTGTATTGGATATTTTGTACGTACTTTTCGAAGATTTTTCCTGCAAAAAGAATAGGAATTAAAACAAATACGTCAATCGAATATACAGCAACGTTCTACACCAAGATAATTACCTCTTCCGAATCGATGTTATCGCCTCGACTACAGTGGATTCTCAGCAGCTGTAAAAGAGTATCACTCCGATTCATAAATCACACATTACCTCACACTACGGTCACAACATCACTCACTTCCGTGTCAGGCTACCGGGCCTGATCGGTCACAACACTAATCACATTAATAAATTATCCACCAATGCCCCGGCACTAACCGCAAAACGACAAATGTCAAACGTCAAACAAGGAACCACCGTAACGGAACCGGAAAGGAAATCCACAATCAGATGAACTTACAACGAAATACACTTGCTGGGTTCATAAAAAATGCACCCCTGCTGAAGGGCGCCATCGAATACGTACACAGGCGCGAAATAATAGTTTTCCACGTAACATTTCACCACCGAATAGAACGAATTTTCCAACGCAAACATAACCTTTCCGGAACTAATAACGAACGGTGTTTGCGTGATCCCGGTGGTTCCAGTGCGAAAACCTCACTTTAAACGCTGAAAACAACCCATTTTCCGACGCACGAGTTGATTGAAATTACGTGAAAATCGTCTTCTAAACGTACTCTCACCACAACACCACACATTATACACCTGTTTTGGATTACTAGATTGCTTGCTTTTGTTTCTCGTTTTGAAAACCACAGCGTTGTGCGTTCAAAATAAAAAAAAAAAAAACAAAACTAAAAGGGGTGTGGGATCCGTTCCGGGGGGTAAACCATTTGACGTTTGATCATCTGATGAACAACTGTCACTTTGAATTCTCGCTAATGGCCCGCAACGGCTTTTGCCGTATCGACATCAACATCAAAGCGGACAAAGTTCCACATTATCAGAATCTGCCGTACCTCCATATAATGACGATTATTTCATCTCGCATCATTCATAACCGCGCAACATTATCAACCGGATAATACGGACAGCTTTAGTTTAATGTACTCTTCAATTGCACACTGGCGACTGTGCGTATAGATAAAGGTGGCTCAAAACGGCTGGATAAAAACATACCCCCACCGACATTAGGCCACAGCCCATACCATCATCACGTGGTGGATTTTATGCGCCCTTGCAACAATACCTCAATAGCATAAAGCGTCGCGGGTGGTCGTAGGTAGATTAAAAAGTCAAAATCATCGCTTTGTCGCTGTTTTTAATGTGTACCCTTTTTTGCGAAATCTGGGGAAGTTTTTGTAAGAGGCCTTGGTACCTAGCCCAGCAGTCGTCAATTTGCTGAACAGCTTTAGTTATTGAGTAATTTGTGTTGAACTGGTGTGGCTTTATCCTGGTACGACAAACGATGGTTTTAATGTTTTATGATCCCTTTCTGTATTGGAGGTTTTTGGCCAGACATGTTGAGGATGAATCATTAAAAAGTCGAAAATTATTCATTTTTCCATTCTGTGCCGATTTTTGGTAGTCTGATTGATTAAGTCGCAAAAGTTTCCCTTTATGAAAGTCTTTTACGTAAACTTCAGATCTAGAATACCTCACGAATTCAACCGAATCCTTTTGTGACTTTTTGCAATAAGAAATTCCAAATAACTGACAATTAACAATATCCAAAACAGCAAAAGACGTAATCTCCAATAGACTATGGTGGAGACAAAGAAAAAAAATTAAACCAGCACTCTGCACTTGTTTGGCGATTCAGTCGGCAAAAGGATTGTGATGGCAGCCACTCCACTAACGGCCATGTTCATGTTCATCGCTTGCAGTAGTAGAAAACGGTTTAAAAACAGCAATAACCGACCACCGGTTTACATGTAATGAACGGCCATATATCACTGATGGGTATCTGCTGGCTCATGTACCACCGGCATAATGCGGGCGGAATATACGATGTGCAGTGCGCGAGATCGGCCCCGAAAAACGTTGAATCCAACATTCCTTCCAAGGTGCGATGAGCAAACGGGAAGGATGGTGCTGAACCTGCGAGTGCAAGTGCGGCATGGAAATGTCAGCCTGTCGGAGTATGGCAAAGCTCGCTCGGATGTTACACCCGCCGGACGAGATCAGCCGGAAGGTTAACGACGGCGAAGAGCGCATCATCAGCAACACCAAGAGGGCGTTTACAATCACAATGTTTACCGCCGCATGCTTCGACCTCGCGTTTCCTCCTGTGAAACGGCTTCCCGCCCTTCAACAACATCATCAGGAATGGTACGCGACGACCGTACACGCGAAACCAATGCGCCATGGCCAGTTAACGCCCATCCAGGTCCTGAACATCTTTTGGGCATTCCAACCACCCAAACATTTGGTGTCTCAATGTCTTTTTGTGTGTGTGTGTGTTTGTGTTGATTTTTCAACAGAGTAGAGAAACCCAATCGTAGTAGCCCATACTGAGACTTTCAAACGAGAGCTGACAGCTGTCTTGAAGTTATCTAGTCGTCCCCAGTCAACACCAACACAGCACAATAGGATGTGAAGGTTTCTTTTGGGATGTTTTCCCCCAAAAAACTTAAAGATCTAACTTTCAACCAAATAGACTCCCCCTTACCTTAAGCGTACTGCAAAGATGTTTTCGGTCCTGACTCACCGCTGATAGGACCACCCGGGTCCCAGCTACAAAGGAATCCCGTTTTCCACCGTCTGGAACACACCGGGACCGAGTGAAAGCGCACACGTACAAGATAACCCGCACGCTGGCAAAGTTTATAAATGGCAGTTGTGCAATCACCACCGGGGCAAACAATAAAACATTTCAAATATTTGTTTTTACGATCATCGTGGTCATTGTCAGGAGGAGAAGAGGAAATGGTGTCCGCGAAGGGGGCCGAGAAGAGCGTGCAAAGAATCGCGCACACCAACCAAAGGACCGACTCATCATGCCAATGAAATTTAATAAAGTGCGCTATCTTTTATTGGTTGATTCAGCCAAGCGGCAGCAGAGTAGCAAAAATGTATACAACAACAAAAAAAACATCCCAAGCTTTGCAATGGTGTTTCAGACCCATCCCCTGTCTCGCTGAAGGTGGTGGACCCGAGTCGACCAGCATCCACCGCTACACAAACGTTTATCGATTGATGATTAATTGATGGATAAATGCACGGGGAATCGGGATGCATCGTGGGTAGTGGGGAACGATGACGGTTTGTAGTTTACTGAATGGTAAAGATTTACTTTTTGGTTTGCGTGAGATTTTTGTCCGTTTTCTTGGTTACGAGCGCGCGCGCGCGCGTGCACACTGACACATACATCTCCCTGGAGCCATCACGAACTGCGGACAACCTTTTTTTGCCAATTATGGCAAGTGCATTCGGTTAACCAACTTCTCCTCCAACCGGGTGGGGTAGGGTAGTGAAGATGGACCAAAGGGAAGGGTTTGTTTGCACACGGAATTAATATTGCGCGCCACAAAATGGCGATTGATGGGGGTTGGGCAAATTTTTGGGGGAGGGAAACTGTGGGTCGATATTGGTCAAGGGAAATTAATTATAAATTAAGTACCGAACGCGAGTGCATTGGCAGTGATCCAGGAGCAGAGATCCTTGCATAACAATTTTCCTTTCAACACCATTTTGAATCTGTGTGAAAGTAAATTATAGTAAATTGTGTATCCGTTATGCTTTAATAAATATTAATATTTGCTCGTATTGTATTGTTCATTATTATACACGTTTATATCAACTTTAGTTTATAATTTCCGAGCACCCGATCGAATATACTAAGAATATGCACAACGGGTTGCATAAGCACAGGCGTAAAATGATACCGAACCGAATCGTGGGTTCCTTTCATGCATCTCTTTGTGTAATAAATGACCTTTTGATATCACTTTCTTTGTTTGCATTCCATTTTCCGCCCCCCCCCCCCCCCCACCCGGCGGGGGTTGATTAGAGCACTCCCATGCTTTATTAGTGAAGTGCAATGAGCGTCGCCCCTATCGCACTACGTACGCACCCACCTCTCTGAAGCATCCAATTACAAACAACTCTAATAGTATTAATTTAAACCATTCCATCGATAACAACAGAAGACACTCTTGTTCTTGAGGAAAAAAGAGCACCAAACGCCACCACGCGTTCCCAAGGAAAGCGGACAAGTGCGAAGAGCTATTGCTCAATGTTATGCATAACGGCAAAGGCGCATAAAGAACAACGCATCAATGCGTGGCATTTAATTTACCATCATTAAGCTGAACCGGGTAGCAGGTTTGGGGGTGATGTTGGATCAGTCGAAAAAAGGGGCGACCAAAACACCCATTCACCACGTGTCGCATGTGTCGCATGTGCCAGCTGGAATTCCCCTTGATCTATTAACCATCCGAGGGAGAAATGGTTCCCGCATGCTGCAAACGAACAGTAGTAGAAGAAAGTGGTAATAAAAGCATAATAAATATTTCGCTGACACGGTACTTAATGACTCGATCGAGCATTGCTCGAATGCTTGGATGTCGATCGCTACTGCCAGGAGTCGGCGCGGATGTTTGGGAATGGTAAGCTAATTTATGACGTCCCGTTCCAGACATTCCCGTGAGGAAGGGCCATCACTGATGCATGCATCAAGGAAAGGCAATTTTGACGGCTTAAAATCCCCATCTCCCGTATTATTCACCTTACGGAGGGAGGGTGGAGTGAAAATTCATCATCATCGGATTATTACCGTACATTATTTAATGGATTGCCTAATCCGACTTGTATGCGGAACTGCGAAATGTCTTTGATGTGTGTGGTTCCACCGTACATGAACAGATCCGGATGAGATGCATCCTTCTTCCGAGATTGCTCAAAGCGTTAAGGTAATTGTACGAAAATTTGCATTGCTCAGCGACTGTTTTTTTGTTCGCTTTATGGGAAGACAACTTTTTTAATACTTTTCGCAAGCAAACAAAACCCGCTCTTTCCTACAGAGGCCCATCCAGGAATTGGTGAAGGTTTTGGCAAAATTTGCTCATTAAAAATGGCGCACACTGCAACAAAAGATGGATTCTGCTTCGTCTGATTGCGTCTGAAGGAGAGTATCAGTTACATCATTAAGATGTTTTCTTGGGTGCAAAGGATGTTTTGGGTCGATTCTTGGAATTTTTAGTTTGTAAGACGATAGTTTTAGATGGATGATGTCTTAACCAAGATGTTCTATCATTTTTTTTTGCAAATGAGCTACTACCTTAAAGTTCGGAACAAATTCGAATACCTTCAACCAGGTCGGCAAGCTTTACTGATGCGTTTCACAAATCAATTCCCTACAATTGGATGGGTCAGTACATCAGCTACATAAGCAACCGTTTGCCTCCAAGAACTCGACCACGTATCCAAACACGGGGACACCCTGGAACACCCAGGGACTCCACCCACCCGCGTTCGGTTGTCAATCGACCTACATAAAGTGTTTGTAATCAGTAGCAATTTGCGCTAATTGGTCCGAATGGAGTGAAGAATGCTATGTTTGCCAGACCGGACAGTGTGTCCCATCGCGGCAAACGAAACATAAGAACAATCCTGCCCCATCCCCGAACCTCCCTTTCTGAGACCCGATCATCAACGTCGACATCGCCACGACATCGCGATGATGGAAAAGAAAGATTATTGTCTTTAATTTGGTACCCACACTCGGGGTCGGTTTGTCTTTTCCACTTGGTGCACATGCTGGAAAAGGCGAAATGGCACAATGGGTTCTCTATTATTCTTCTCGTTTTTTTTTTTTGCTCCCTTCCTATTCTCACCCCATCGTAGATCATCGTCATCGTCTTCCTACGATCGTGCTCGGTACTATGCGTGATATGTCGCATTCTAGGTTCATCAAATTGAAGGCAGTTTAATTGAATTTCATCACCCCTGTGTGGTGGTTGCTGCCGTTAACCGATCGTGTGTCGATCATCGAAGTCGATCGTTCTAAACCATGCTTGCGTAACCAGTTGTCGTGTATCATTTAGCTTTTTTTTTGAGGATAGACCAAAATTTAAAAAAACATGTTCCCCAAATTTGTTTCTAATTGTACAAAAAAAGTGCGGAAAAGTCTCTTACTTAACCCTTTAGCCTTACAGATACACGCTTTCCGTTGATCTTTGAAGGCGTGATCGAAAGCACATGTTACACTTCATCCGATCCGTCATCCGAAAGTCGGTTAAATGGCGAGATTTGTTTTTGAAGAACCTTCCTACAAAAAAAAGAACCACCGAAAGCAACAATCAAGCCCAATTAAATAGTGACATCCACATTAAGTTCACAGCGAGCACAAAAAAAGATTGTCGACATGAAACAGGTGAGCAGCAAGACGAATTCCTACATGCTGTAGGCGAGCTGTTCAAGCATGTTCCGTACGTACGCGTGAGGGAATTATGGTTTTCCGTGCTCTACACATCATCACATCATCATCATGTGTCCTCGGCACTCAAGTACAGACCAGTGAAGAGTGAAAAAAGGAAACAGCAGAGTTTGAAGAGAAAAAAAAATCTTCCATGACAAACAGATGTTATCGGAGCAGCTTCAAGAGCGGTGTCCCCGCACTATTGGTTAACCCATTAACGAACGCGGGAGTCAAGTGCCCGGGTTTTTTTTTTGTTGAGAAGAGGGTACCCACTCGTCAAAATCCTCCGCCGGAATGTACACGAGTGCGTGCGCACGTCAGACGGCGATGAATAAATTTTAATTACCCATGCGCTACTTGATTAGCAGTCTTGGCTCTTTAACGTTCTCACACACTGCTGGACCGCTGTGGGGCTCCAGCTAATGGGTGACAGTGGCGCACGCGACTTCGTAGTAGTGAGCACACGCCTCGATCTGCGTCTTGGCCCGTTGGGCGTCTGCTAGCGAATGGAATCTGCTATCCGTTTATTAGTATTTATGCCTCTGGAGCATTAGTGTGCAGCATCGGTTCAATTGACCTACAACCGATGATACTTGGAATTAAGATTGGGAATCGGGAAACGATACTATACCCCTACGAAACTGTTCCTTTTTTTTCATTTTTGCAGTTTGCGGTTGCTGAAAGTCCGCGCATCAGATTGCGATTTGCGAAACCCCGTGGAACAAACTGGACAATTAAAACAAAACCTCCACAGGCAGACATACTTTTCGCCGACCTCGTGGAGAATCTTTTCCTTGGGAAAACGTATTTTTTTTCTCTCTCTTTGCTGGAGTAGAACAGAAACCCAAAAAAAAAAAAACAAAAATGTCATCTTCTTTTTCTGCGACGTAGTGTTGTGTAGTCGCATATTTACGCAAGGAGATGATGATCAGCGGTTAGGATGGGGATGATGATGCGTCAACTGTACCGTGATTTATGGGTTCCTTGTTCTTGCGGTATGTGCAAGATTAAGGCAAGGAATTAAGACGGCATTGACGTTGTCTCGAGTGGATTTTCGGGGAGGGAGTTTTCGACGTTTTTCTCGTTCGTGCCTGTGTTCATGGTGTGTCATTCATTGTAGTGCGTTAACGTTTCGTTGAGTATCTCCAGTAGTCGGTAGTGAGTAATTTATGCCCCTGCTAATGGCACTCACGTTTTTGAGGGTAGTGAACACACTTACCTACACTTGCGATAGTGATTGTAGTTTGGTGTGGTGTAAACCATTTCATTCTTTTTTCCTTTCTCTTTTCTTTTTTTTTTTGTTAACCATTCACTTCATACATTAATCGTTTCATTTTTCTTTCTTCCAGCTAGCTCCATACACTGTTCTGTTTTTTTTACCTACATTCCTTCCATTTATCTTATGCTTTTCTTTTACTAATATGCATCTTAAGTTTTTTTTTCTATTATATATTAGTTCTACTACTCCAATTAACCCAAGCTTTCACTCCAACGCCCAGACACGCATAATAGATTCGCACACAGCGTTGCACCGCGTTGCACCTTTTGCACCATTAATTGAATGATTTGTTTTCTTCTAACAATCCGTTAACACAAAGCACGCACAGGGTAAAAGGTGGATATGATTTTTTTCTTCTTTTTATTATTTACTTACTAGCCCTAACCCATCCCCCGTTATCGACTCCTAAATATCAAAGCTCTTCTGCTTCCTCAAAGCTTTCCCTTTAAGTCTGTAAAATTGTAATAATCACTCAAACACTTGCCTTTCTATTCTTGCAGATGCTTGTGGGCTTTCGGATGTGGCACACATCGAGTCGCTGCAGGAAAAGTCCCAGTGCGCGTTGGAGGAGTATTGCCGGTCACAGTATCCCAACCAACCGACCCGTTTCGGCAAGCTACTGTTACGTCTTCCCTCCCTAAGAACCGTGTCTTCACAGGTATGTTTGGCGGTGAAAGTGATTAAGCTTATGTGCGCGATCGTAACTGTTTCTCCTATATGTATCCCACACTATCATCTGCAGGTTATAGAGCAACTGTTCTTCGTCCGACTGGTAGGCAAAACGCCTATAGAAACCCTTATCCGTGACATGCTGTTATCGGGCAGTAGTTTCTCCTGGCCCTACCTTCCTTCGATGTGACACACGGCCGTGTGGCGCCAACTGACAACGACATGATCTTCACTGATGATGGGAGGTGCGTCTACTACCGCGGTAGCGGCGGCCACCCTTCAACATCAACACCACCAACAACAGCAACAGCAGCAGCAACAGCAACAACAACAGCATCATCTGGAAGAGTTGCAGCAGCAACAAGCGCATTCGAATCAGCAGCAGCTGCAGCAGCAACAGCAGCAACATCATCAACAGCAACTTGTCCACCATCTTCAGGCGCAACAACAGCTGCACGAACAGCACGATCCCCATCATCAGCAACAGCTACAGCTACAGCAGCAGCAGCAGCAAACCCCTCAGCAGACACTCGGCATGGCGCTTGGACAAAGTAACACCCAGGCATTAGCGTTATCTCCATCATCCAGCTCGTACTACAGCAGCTGCTGTTCGGATATGGCGGCGGCTGCCCTGTCCTCACTGATGGCCAGTACCAGCCAGTTCACACAGTTCCAAAACACGCTCAACTTTGTTAGCGGTGGTGCGATTGTGGCGGGAAATGCGGCCAGTAGCAGCAGTAGCCATATTAGTACGGGCAGTGCTGCCAGCGTTAGTAGCTCCCGCAGTGGAGCTAGTACTGGTGGTGTTGAAACGCACACGTCCGGTACGAACAGTGCGGGTCACAGTGCTGGAGCGGCCGGTAGCGGTAGTGATAGTACGGCTAGCTGTACTACAACGATGGATGGCAATGAGGACACTGCCAGTGGTGCTGGTGCCGGTCATGTAAATAGCTTCGACAGTACACTGGCAGCACTGGCCGGTGCATCGACATCACAGACTGCTGACCACGTGGCCGTGGACGAAACGACACAGCGCAAGATACGATCCCACCCACCAGATCTGCCGGCCATCCTGATGGGAGCCAGTCACGTCGCTAACCTTCATCTGATCGATGAGATCGATCGTAGGGGTGCCGACTCAGACAGTAGCAATGGGCAGCAACTTCGTCACCATGAGGACACGAACGTTTCCGTCGTCGATGATGAGACGGCATGAAATGGTCACTCAACGTGGACGTCTGGTTGCTCCGGCAACCGTTTCATTTCCTTTCCGTCAGATTCTTCAGTAAACGTCTCCACTCTACTCTACATTGAACGTGCAGAAACACCCTCGGTGCAACTGTACAACGGTATTCTCCAAGAGAATGTTAGCCCAGTTTGAGAGCTAATTAATTATTTATCGTGAGCAATCTCCATTTCGATCTAGTTTCTTTTTTGTTTTATGTTAACTCACTCGAACTCGTTGTACGTTAAATTATGTTTCGTATACTCGTAAAACACTCAGTGCAATCGATAGATCAGTGTTGCCAAGAGGTAGTGTGGCGGGTGCCGCTACGATCGCAACCCGTCGATCACGCGATCGACGCTTTTGGCAAATGTTTTTGGAAAACAGCTACTAATCGAATTATATGTGTATGTATTTGTGTGTCTGTGTGTAATTAATGCAAAAGCCATGTGCTCTTGTGGCGATGAGAGAGAGAGAAAAGGGGAATAAAACTGATACTTGCAATATATAGATTTAACATAAACAAACAAAAAGAATGTAAAACAATAAACTGTGGCATTTTTCAAGCAAAAAGAGCAACTCTGAAATATCCATTTTAAGGAGCGCGAAAGCAGGACTCAGTCTTATTCTTCTCCCGGCGAAAGGATCACCCCTAATTGTGGGGTAGGGTTTAAAACATTGTCCAAAATAGCTATTTTGTGAATATTCAATTCCGAGTTGAGCGGAACTGTGGTACGTACCGGGTAGGAGTCAAACATTTAAACACCGCAGAAGAAGAGCAATTCTTACACATTGTGCAACAAGTCTAATCAAAAAAACTGTTGGCCGTCCATTATGGTTCTCTTCAGTAGTTCCAATCGATGTACCCCGTTCCCTGCTATCCGCTGTGTATGCGTCCTGTTTTGTTTTGTTTTAGCTTTCTTTCCATCGTGTACATAGGTTAGTGACGCTGGCTGCTCTTTAGTATCCTTGCCTCACCAAACTTTAAGGTATATCTCGTTTGAGTGTAATCATTCAACACACCGAAAGCGTCCCGAACTGTTCGCCATAATGCAAGTTGCTAGAGATGAGAGAACCGGACAATGTGCTGCTAGTGTTTGTTTTTAGTTGCCAGCAGCTGATCAGAGACGGAGGGCTTGAAGGACCTTTTTTCGGGTAGCTGTAGCATACACAAAATAATGATTTAAGTACATCCCACCATCAATCATCACACTCACGCTACGAAACGAACGGTCTATGTACATATACGTATAATCATCTACTCAAAGCAAAACGATCTTCCGCGGGCAGATCGCGCAAACAGTCGGAAGAATATGTGTTAAGCAAAGGGAAAATACTACGCTAGCTGTAACGCGGATAGCGTCGGTAGCAGAATCAAAATAGTTTAGTTAATTTAAATGGTGTATTGTTTGGTGGTGCTAACTAAGCAAACGCCAAGTGTTTTCTTTTTTCTTCCTTCCGAGATCTAATTGTTAGTAACTTTATTGCTCTCCTTGTAGGGACGGTCTCGCAATGACGCCAGGTCCTATGAGAAATTTAGTTCCACTCCGTACGGAGCGTAAATGCGAAAGCGAAAATGGGCGATATTGTGTTATCGTTTGTGTTTCAATGATACGTTGCATAATCAATAAACAAAACCAACAACAAAAAAAAAAAACAAAAAAAAAATCGAGAAGCAATGAAACGATCGCTCGCGGAACTGGATGAACAAACTAGTTAAACGAAAGTTACGAAAGTTAAGCAAATGCATGGAAGGTTTAGGCGGGAATGTAGCATCTCGCTGTAAGCATTGGAAAGGAAAGTAAAGATAGCGTACTTTTAAAAGAAATACAACAAAAAACCCACAAATAAACACACACACGCATATGTAATATTTATATACAACCCTTGATTGATTGAGGAACGTGGGAAAGTGAACGTGGTATGCTAGAACAAGAAATAAACAAAACAATATGTAAACATGAAACAATATGGAAAACGGAACCGAATTTTACTGCTTGTTCAACATCACAATTGTATATGTAGATGGGCTTAGCACAAACGATCATACTCCATTCATACAATAGCAACACCTTTCTTTGGTCGATCGATCGTTATCGTTGGATCACATTTTGGGCACAAGAAACTTCTCTTTTATGTGCCCTTTTCCCTTTCTTCTTCACTTCTCTCTTAGCTGCCCCTTTCGGATAGTTTCTTTAAGAAAATGCCACCCACCCAACGGAAGGCGTTATTTGGTTGAAACGATTTTCCAATAAAATATCATTAATTATCATTCGATATCATTAATCATTTCGAACGCCATTTCACGACATCGGTCCCTATCTTGCTGGGTTGTAAAATGTAAAACTTTTGGTCAATCGAATGTGCGGTACTGTCCTCACGCTATGTCTAGCGACCGGAAGAGGGCTGATCCTTTCTTGGGCTTTAATGGTTATCGCCCTTCGGTCCTAATCAAACAATATGATGACACCGTCCGTACTACCTCGTTTGAGAACTGTTTGCATTTAGTTCTGTTACGATTAATTATTGTTTCTGAGGCAAAATGACAATCGCAAACTTTTATCATGAGTTTTTTGTTTCTTCAATACAATGCAGATTGAAATTTATAGAAAAAGTTGTACATTTTCCTCACATTGTACTACAACCTATCGCGATTTGAACAGGAATCTACATTTTAATAAATGAATAATGCACTTATTTTTCTAGTTACCTTAACTTAATTTAAAAAATGTCGTTTAAATTACTACCGATTGGTGGGAAAATACTAAAAATAAATAAACCATGCAATATTTTGTATGACCGTCACCTTACCACTATGAATGATTCATTTCCCTGCAGTTCACTTTCTTTGCAATAGATGGCGCTACTGACATGATTTCGAGGTGTTGGAAAAAAATCATTCCAGTTGTCGTATGAAATGGTCGAAGGCATATCTTTGGTGCTTTGTTTACCTACTATCAATTTGAACGTGTTTTAACTAGCAGTGAAAATAAACAGTAAAATAGCATAATCAAACGGAACATTAAGCAATTGTGGCACGAAACGAATGGGAAAGTGATTAATATTATCCCTGTATCATAGCAATGTCTTCCAAAACATATTCCACGGTAGAGTGTATGTTTGTACTCTTGCTAACCTCATCCTTGGCCGGTTTATCTGGATCGCGTACAAATACGTTCCCAGTTCTCGTCGAGGCGAAAGATGTTGAGAATGTCCCAGAGCTAGATTTGTCCAAAATGATCAACGAGAATGTTTGTATCCTTTTCAAAACCTTAACCTTTCTAC
This sequence comes from Anopheles funestus, assembly GCF_943734845.2. Taxonomy (NCBI): domain Eukaryota; kingdom Metazoa; phylum Arthropoda; class Insecta; order Diptera; family Culicidae; genus Anopheles; species Anopheles funestus. Next base: position 14,423,066 of record NC_064598.1, read on the forward strand.
AATGCACGTAAATTGTTTTACAAGGAAAGCGACACGTCAGTGCTTTTCGACCGTACATTATCTATCCTATCTAGCTTTGATAAGATTGGCAACAAACAATTGATTTTCCTTAATGAGCTTATTTCAAGACTCCAAAATATTTGTACGGAAACGCGAAGAGCACAAACTGCTGGTAAATCATCTTCAATCCATTGACGATTATGGGAAACGCTACAAGCTGATGAAAATAGGAATTGATGAAATCATTCGAGTATGTGGTGGATTCTATTAAATTGTTTCACCTGTAAGTTGCTAACGTGTTGTACTGCTTGTAGATAATCCGGGAAGAAGGAGGAAAACTGCGTGGGAATAAAATCACATCGGAATCGGAGTTTCCCAAACTGCAGGAACTGATCAATGCGCTGGCACAGTTCCTCGAGAATACGTGTCTTTTCGGTGAAATGGTTTTACACTTTCCCGACATGTCCTATCGCATACTGAAGAATGTTTCCGACTGGCGCACGCTAATGACAGACGCGTTGAACTACAGCAAAGCTTTTATACAAATTTTGGATGAAAAATCCATAGAATTGCTCAATTTGCTTAATCAAGAGATGAACGAAGACCAACGAACACCAGATTACGTCAATCCATATCGGGAGACCGCTTCAACGACCGAACCACCCAAGGACAAGCCAAAGAAAAAAATCAAATCGAAAAAAGGACCATCTTTGTCACAAGCGAAAACAGAGTTATAACGCACACCGTTCCGGTTGTAGAAAATGATTTCATTCGCTTAAATATACGCTTATACGAGAAATTTACATTATAGATTAGTTATCCTACCATCGGCTATTACGTTGCCAATGGACACACTCTCTATTCCCGCATTGACGGAGCGCCTAGCTGACCCATCTGTACCATCTTGCCATAACCGCCACGGCCCAAATCGTGATCTTGTCGGTATTCGTCGCGCACTTGTCCGCCCGTTTTACCCCGACCATACTGACGGCCCTCGATGAATCCGGCATCCCAATCGACACGAACGATTCGATCGTCCAGCCGTGTTCCGTTGATGTATCGCATCGCACTTTCCGCATCTAACCGTGAGTAATACTCTACAAAGCAAAATCCACATGGTGTTTTCTTGAATTTATCCAACCCCATTATGATACGCCGCACATCTCCACACCGGGAAAAGAGTTCATGTATCTGCTCTTCGGTGGTGTAGAACGATAAATTGCCCACGTATAGCGTGGAGGAAAGGCGCAGCAATTTTTCCTGTTCGTGGCGCGAGCCCTACAAGTACAGAAAACAAAAGTAAACATTTAGCCAAGGTTCAACTGAACGCTTCTGCTTTCCCTTGCAAATGCAAGGCGTAGTTTTGAATGCGAATGAATCGTACCTTAAAATGTTGATCGCGATATTTGCTCAACGCTACCGATGGTGTATGAACGGATTGGATTTGAGAAGCCATTTTCGAATGCTTTTAACTTTAGTTAAAATTCACAGCGCACGAAACAACGCCGCTTATAATCAAAACAAACTCTTCTTGACAGATTTTCCACAGGCGAAGAATGACAGATTGTTGAATGTCGTTCGTGGCTGTAGCGCCCTCTACACCTCAAATTAGAAACTGATAGTTCAAAAAATGGTTCGCAAAATGTCGGCAAAACGTGTCAAGAACATCGAATTTAAAATTAAGGACTAAATTAAGCACTAAATGTGGTACTAACAATAAACATTTTTTTCATAGGTTCACTGAAGTTGGTATAGATAATTCGGAGCGTAGATTTAAATCGTTACTTTATTGAAAAACACTATCAATACGTCCAGATCGTAACACTCCATTATATCAAAAAGCGTTTATCAATCAACGTTTTCTTGGCGAGATTATTCTTCAGTACATAATTCATGACCATCTCGAAACACTTATATACGATGCCGATGACAACGATGGCCAACAGATAGTTTTCGGTCAGCAGCACAACGCAACAGAACAGCAATAGCTCAACTTGGAAGAAAATGCTCTCGTTGCCGTTAAACAGAATTTGGTCGAACGAATGGCCGTTGTCAATGTAGAAGACTCCTTTATCTGTTGGAGGAAGAAAAGATGAAGAGATGTACTATACGTTACACTCATAAACAGACACTTGAGCTTACTTTCCGTTATATAGCTCTGAAATTCGCAGTTAAGAATGTTCTCCAGGATACTTCGCTCTTGAATGATGTAATCAAGATCTTTGAGTGCCTGTTCCAAAAAAAGCAAACAACGTAAGCTTAACATGTTTTCCTCTGAATCTCCACCTGTAAATGGATTCTTACGTGATCAACAAACGCAGCAAAAAAGCGATTTACGTTGTAGTACGTCAGGATGGTTCGCTCAAAGTTGTACTCCAATCGGCCCCCACCAGGACTGGTAAATACCTCGCTAGTGCTCATCTTGGCACTTCCGATCAGTTGCGGCTGGTTTAGATGTTGGTGCGGTCCCAAAGAGGACGAGTTTCGCAGCGGTGTTATCAACTTGTCATAAAACAGACGTAGATTTTTTGGCACCAGAATGGAGTACGTTTGTTGCTCGGATCCCGGCAGAAGACCTCGATTACCGCAGAGGTTATCTTCTTCGCGCTTGAACTGCATAATCATAGAGCACATGTCCGTATCGGAAAAACCGTGCGGTGACCGACCATGGATGTAATAGCCGTAGGATTCCATGCTGAGTATGAACACGGATATGTTCGCTATCGATGCGACATCGATAAATTGTTGAATGGCATTTTCTATGAATCGATCGTGGATTAAGAAATTGTACAGCCGTTGGGCGATATATACGGTTGTGTAGATCAAAATTCCAACCGCAATCAGAAGCATCTTGTCTGATTTGCCGAGCAGTTCATCGTTCCTTTGCAGGTGCAGATGGAACGCGTTGGAAGCCCAATTTTCGAAGCCCAATATCACAAATGCCAGGGCCAGCGAGATGATGTGCGCAAACATGGAAATTTTACGCTTCGTCGCCAGTTCCTGCCATTCATTCGCAATGAAATAGTTCCGCCAAGCAGATACACTATCATGCGAGGTGGTTGGTTTGGTCTGAAATGAGATAAGGAAGATGTTAAAAGCCGTCTAGGGACATTTTTCAGCCCACTCACGTTTGTGCTGGACGCAATGGAAGGGGTATCCAGCTGGTGTAATCGCTGTCCCATGGTGCTGATGTCAAATATTTTTGGACGTTCCCAGTCGATGAAGAAAATGTCCACATTAACCATGTAGAAAAATACACGTATCAACTTAAGTAGCTGCAAAGGAAAGCAAGAATTTTGAATCAACTTGCAACAACTAATTTATTCCATTTCTCACCTTTAAAGCGAATCCCACGTATATGAATGCCTCCACAACATTCTGCACCTCCAACGGCAGCAACAAATGGACCGTACTTTGTGTTTTATACGTGAAGAAAGCATGCAGCACAATAATCGCCAACACGACCAAGAATGCCGTACCGAGATACGATCCCAGGTAGATGACAAAGTTCCAAAATACCTCCATATCGTAATACACCTTGTTTTGGCGCAGTTTATAGCAGTAAGATTGAAATACGCTCATTGAAAACGCCAACAGTATGAATATTGGTAGAAGAATCTGGAAATAAACATCCACAAAACATGGCATGAGGGAATGAGGCAAATCGACTATCGACTCTAGATGATTGCGTCCTTTACCTCCAGTAGAGAAGAATAGCTGTATGTCTTCGTAAACGTAACACTAAACTCGAAATTGATCGTGCTTGTCGATTGTGCCGACGATGTCATATTGAGCAGCGCATACTCCATTCGTACTAGCGGTATCGAGATGCGGTTCGGATGTTTTCCATGATCCGGATGGAGCTTAAACTCTAGTTCGATCTTCCTTACGTATCGTAGGAAGAAAAATTGATTCTTCACATCCATCTCACCATAGAGTTTTGGTTTGTGCAGCTCATTCAGTCCCGATACAGTATCAACGAGCAGAAAGCGTTTCACCAGTTGCCATCGGTCCGGTTCAGGGTCAGTGTTTTGGCTGAAGGCGTTCCCAATCAGTATCGGAACGGAACGCATAAGACGAACTTTCTGTTCATAGTAGTTCACATACAGCGACAGGAACTCTACCTCCCCAAAGTCCTCCACGAGTCGATTCACGTTCAAAACACAGTTGCGTTGATAGTTTTGTCCAAAGCGTATCCGCTGTTCCTGGCTCACATCGTACCGTTCACAAAGATTCAAATCGGCAAAGCGCATTTCGCGAAACTGTCGTAAATGGCCATTTAAATCGTAACTCACCAAGGTGAAATTGAGCGTGTTGTTTATCTGAAACGATGGTAATCAATCAGGAAGCTTTAGTGCGCCCTATCGAGTTATTGCAACATGCTCGGCCCAATACCCCAGCTAGTGTGTGCATGTGCAAATAGTTCGTGACGGTACCTTGAGGCGACATTTGCATATTCGTGTATAAGGATATTAGGGAGCGGGAAAAAATGAGCTACTACGACACGTAAGCCAACGGTACTTACAGTGCACTTAAAGGCATAAAAGATTACCGCCGAGATTGTATGGTGCAGATAAAAATGGACTCAGAAACGAGAGACACAGGAGGAGGGCTTATTCTTGCTTTCCTTTCAGTCTATTATCGATCGTTAGCAACCGTAAGTCGGCTGTTTTGATGTTTAAAGAAAGTTTAAATATAATTTCAAATACTAAAAAAGTCTCTCGAGTTTTTTAGGCCACCCTTTTGCAGAAGAAAGCTAATGTTGATTGGCATATCCGGTACAAACAATCAAGTACGCCAACAACAACATGTTTATCGGTAAATGCAACATCCACGACCCCAGCAAACAAATCAAAGCCTACCAATGTTAAATATTTGCTCCTAGTAACCGATGTAACCTATCAACAGTTGTAGGTACAACACGACCGCATGAAAGACACTCGTCCCGATATTCGAACGCACATGGGTGTTTTTTCATTGATTAAAGCAGCCATATTGTCATGTGTGATGAATGGGACACGTGATTCTATTAAATATTGAAGAGGATCAGTTCATAGTGACCTTCGCTGATGGTAAAAACATTTACCCGCCATTCAGACAACATTGTCCGGCCACACGGAATCACGCACCGTTATTTGATTGCACTTGACCGGTAATCCATTAGGAAGGTCGTAAGAAGATTATTGAAACTTACCAAGGTAATATTAAATAAATCGTTTCTCTTCATTTGCCCGTTTAGAACAATAATGTAGAGAATTGTGCCCAATATTAATTCTAAGCTAAAATCTCAACAAGTGGGTCAAAATGAGCCACAGTTTCTTAACCCCCCACAGCGGAAAGGATTTGTGTTAATTTTATTTTCAGTACATGCTCCACTCTATAAATGCTCCACACGACCCGGTTCTAAAAAGGATTTCACTTTCCAACCCTCTCCTGTTTGTGTCTTGTTTTGACCCACTTCAAATACCAGTAGGTGGTGGAACAGGGGAGGGCGCTATCGTTAAAATTAATCATAGCGAATACATTATCGCCCGCAACACTTTTTCTTACGCTAATGAGTAGCATGTTCGTCCCCAAAACTTATGTCGTCGGCACTGTTGTCCGGTGCTAGGTTTATGCTTAGGTACGGAACAATGTCACGCAACCAAAGGGGTCATAGAAATTTGCCCACAAAAAATTATTAAAACCACGATCAATAGGGTGGCTTGTTTTTAGTTCTTCGAACGTAAAACCGGAAATGGTGGTGAGGTTTCTTATTTTCCACTTTTTTGCAAATGAATATTTCTGTCGCTTAGGTAATGGCCAATATTAAAAATAGTACCGCAATTTACCTGGTTTGTAACGTCACTGTCGTAGCTATAGTCCAGATATTTCTCCAGTAACTCACTGACGTACTTTCCACGCCGGTAAAACAGTCCCGGTCGAACGGCATCGGGTCCCAACTTCGGCAAGGATCCTCCAGCACCACCGGTTCCATCACCGTTCAGATAGCTCTGACTGGCACTAACCACACTTGGCACACTACCAGTGGTTCCCGCTCCATTTGCACCTAATGCGGCCAGGTCGTACGTTTGATAAGTGTAGAAAATGGCACACGGTGAATGTCTTTCCAGGCTGTAGAAGCTGAGAACGCACAGATTCGCCAACTGCTGGCAATGTCGTACACTTCGCATCACATGACAGAACACTATTAAGTACTTGACATTTTTGTACACGTTCACATTCTGCCGGTTCTGGTGCAAGAACCGATTCAGGCTAAAGGCTGGAAAGTGCTGTACGTCGCGTAGCAGTGACAGCGGTATGCAAAAATTATGAGCACCACGAGGATCACCGGGCCATCCGTCGCGCTCGATGTACAGCACGTTGGCCTTTAGGTCACACTCACAAACCGAACGTTCGCTGCCGGGCGGAAAGGTACGGCGCCGTTGGTATACGCTTCTGGCTGATTTCGTCGTATTGACGATGCCCACTTGGATCGTCTTGCAGAAGTTGACCGTATCGAACCGTTCGCCGGCAGGAAACTGGGCAAAGAAGTCACTCACATTTTGGCACACTGGCCGTTGAAGGACACTGTCATGGTCACGAATGGCCACCGCTTGTTCGTTGCAAATGCAGGATAGTTCTAGAAGATGGACAAAAGGAATGTTAAATTTTTACTTCCTTTCCGTATGCATATAAATGTGTCCTTTTATAGAATGAACTTTAGAGTGGTGCATTGCATAGAAGGTTTCGTATTTGTTTAATCGATACGAGGTCGCTTAGTTCTAAAATTTAAACTGCTGCCTATACTTACTGTCTTTAGCGGGGATCAGGTGCAATCCGTCGTCACACAGACTACACTTGAAGGCAAACAGATCGTAGTACTCGTTCGATCGACAGTCGTCGGGCGTGGCGTACAATTGCACATCGTTCGAGTTGTAAAAGTCGGCATTTGCCAGGACGACGAAATTACTAGCCGAGAGTGTACTCAGCAAAAGCACGTTTCTAAACATTGCAACGTACTGGCCAATTGAACATCCATAAATAGACAAATCCATCTTGGAAAGGCTCAGGGAGCGCTCGAATTGTGCATTGTCCGTCCCCTACACTTCACAAACACTTTCACTTTCACCAGTATCCTTAAGGTCGTCCAAATAGGCCGTCGAGAGCTCAGCGGAACGTATTCACCCTCAAGAACGTTATGCTAGACTGCATCGTACCAGGTAGCTGGAAGAACTTACCAGCATGTAAACATGGTAACATTTGTTTAGTAGGTATCACCAAGGCAACGGACGTGGTGTGCAAATACGATTCCGGTCACAACCACCAGCAATCGCACGACTGCAACAGATAGAGCTATTAAATTAATGGTGAATTATCATTAATTTTCCTCATCCATAATTTTACTTTTTTAATTTATGAAACATCGAATGAAACAAACATATTACTGATTGATATTACTGATTTGGGAAGTTTCTAACATTACAATCCCAAATCGTTTTATATTAGTATTCAAATCTCAATGTGGGTTTAGGTTGATCGTATTAGAACAAGAGATATAAATTTAATAAAGATATAAATTTAATCGTAATGTAAAAACATGTAGATATCCGGGAAGCAGGATGCTTTTCCGTTGCAACGTTCGTTTCAAAACGGTGTCGGCAACATGACTGTCACAGAACAGCTGTCAGCGTGTTGACGTTTTGGTTCCCCGTTTTCATTTTTTTCATTCCTTTCGGTTTTCATTTGTATGGTCAATTTACAATTCAGTTTTCCTCACGGCACGGGTTTTCTTTCGATCTTTCTTCACTGAAAACGAAAAACAACCGGCCGCATTTGGCTTCCAACATTTTCCGGGAGTGCAGGTTTCTGCTGTGCCGTGCTGTCCCGTTTGCCACCTGTTTCTAATTAGTGCCGAATATAGTTTTCTTTCCCGGAGCTGACCGCGCGAGTTACGAAACTGAAGAAATGTTCGAAGAAGCGGATAACTTTGCGGATCTGTTCCGCGGTGGACTGCCCTACTATCTGCTGATCACGCTTCCAATTTTGATCATTTGCTCGTCGAATCCGGTGCTGGCTGCCAGCGAGTTTGGTGTCCAGCGGATGTCACAGTATGATGTTCACGGTGCCGCATACGGTAAGAAGGGATTCCCCCTATATTAGGTGCTAGTGTCCGGTTGAGGTTAGGGGAACTCGGGGACATAAATTAATGTTTGATTAATGTTCATACGATGTAGACTGTCAATATGATTTATTTGTGTTCCTCTTGTTTTAGGGTGCCGCGCGTCGGCATTGAATTTGGAAGCCAAATCCCTGTATACTTGGCAGACGTCCCGGCATTGTGTGTTGACCCGGTTGCAGGATATGACCATCGACCATTTCCGCGAAATCCGTGCAAAGGCGGGTGGTCTTGTGGTTCTGCTGCCGGAAGACACAGCCGCTCTGAGCTTGGAGGACAAGCAGGTAAATATCAATACTGTGCTTAATTCCGAAGCAGAACAGTTGACTATCGTTCTTTAAGAAAATCCACCTAAACCAATTAGTCCGGTTAATTCCAAGCACTTTCACTTTACGCACTAATGCAATTAGAGAAGGCTACTATTTAGTGGGCTTCCATACTGATTTAGAGATACGATTTACCTTTCGTAGCACATTCACCTGCTGGAGCAAGCGATGATGGTGCAAGATGTCCCCATTCCGGTGTACTTTTCTAAGTTCGATTCCAAGCTGAACAGCATCATTGACGAAGTCACACGTACCACCGTACGCAATCCTAAACAGAGCACCCAGAGCCGCGAATCGGCTTTCAGCGAAATATTCGGTTCGATATCGGCCAACGGTTACCAGATCGTGGTGTCCGGTTCTTCCCATACCGCCAACAAGCAGTCCAAGATACCGATCATTCAGGGTGAGCTGGCCCCGATGAAGCCGAGCAAAGCGCTGGATGGCGATAATAAGCTGCCGCTTATCATTGTAACGGCACATCTCGATACATTCGGTCTGACAAACTCCCGGCAAAGCAATGCGGATGTGGCCGTACTGCTGACGCTGGTCGAACTTTTTAGCAAGCTGCATGCAAGCATCCCGAAATATCGGCTCATATTTTTGGTGTCGGAATCGGGTCTATTGCTTAACTTCCAGGGCATGAAGAAGTGGCTCGATTCAAACTTGGACGAAAATATCCAGATACAGCATGCGGAATTTGTCGTTTGTCTCGACACGATCGGGAAGCTGTTGGCGAACGAGAACGTCTACATGCATGTGTCGAAACCTCCGAAGGAGGGTACATCGATGAATAGCTTTTACAAGACGCTCCGAACCGTTGCCCAGCGGTATGGAAATGTGAGCGTGGAGGGAGTGCACAAAAAGATCAATCTGGCAGACACGTTGCTAGCTTGGGAACACGAGCGATTTAGCATGAAGCGCATGCCCGCCTTTACCCTGTCGAATGTTAAGGTTGGTAGTGGAATTATGTAGAATATGTGGTTTATGCAACTGATTGGTTATGCTTTACTTTCTTTCAGAGCCATAAAGACCCAATGCGAAACACCATCTTTGATGATGATACTGTGGAGGAGCAGTTGGATGCACTAGAACGTAATGTAAAAATTATCGCAGAGGCACTAGCAAGTCACATCTACAATGTACCGGCCGAGGACGGGGCAGCTGGAGAAATATTCACCGGCTCCATGGCAATCAGTCGGGAGCAAATTAAGCCCTGGTTGCACATTCGGTCGACGCAGCAGAACAATGATCTGAAGTACGCGTTCGAAAAGTACCTGCGCAATGTGAAGGTTACCTACGAGAAGCCGGATGCTCGCGAACCAGATTTTATGCTGTACGACGATCGCGATGCCTTGCTTAACATTTACAACGTAAAGCCGGCCGTTTTCGATCTGTTCCTTACCTTTATGATTGCTGCCTACCTGTCGGCGGTCTACTTTGCCATCTTCCACTTTCCGAGACTGTACGGTATCTTGTGTCGCATGACGGTAGCTAAAACCAAAGTAAACTAAGCGAGGACAAGGAATAGTGGGCGCCGTTAGCATTCATCAATCGTTTTAGAACACGGGTAGTGTGTAGCGTGTAGATTACATTGTTTTGTTTCCCTTTCCCTGTTGAAACTCAATTGCGTTAGCGTTTCTTATCGAACCGTTCATTTAGGAAAGTAAAATATCATTTGATTTGCTTCACTAAAAAACACTCTTTCCATACAACTGCACTGTCTTCATCATTTCGTTTGGCGTTATCTGCATAATTATTCATAGCACGTTTTGTTACCCAGTACCACGCTAGTCGGTAGAACGTTGAGTACATCAAAATCTGTTTCGTTCGATGGTTTTTGCATAAGTTTTCGGCAATTGTCTCTATTACTTTGCTTGTATCGTTTCAACTAAGCAGATCTCTTCGTACCGAAGACTAGCTTTGAACGGCCAACATCACGCGAAACCCGAGCAAAGACAAATAAAAATCATGTAATTGCCAAGCGGCCTGAGCGTTGCGACTATAATCTGAGAACATTTAATTATACGCATGGAATGTGCTTTTCTTATACCATCTTCAAATACAATTGTAAAAGAAAGGGATATCCTCTAAACGTTCGTATAGCGCAAACAAGATATAAATGATTGAATTGGTAACAAATAATTTAGAATTCAGTTTGAATTTTGTTAGCCAAGATGCTGTTTGAAATATTTCATGGCTGTATCTACACCCGGCAGTTGCAACTCATGTGACTATTGTAGAGACTGAATGTTTTATATAGGGACATTTAATTTAATGGTAGACTTTCCAAGGTTAATTAAATAAATACATTTTTAATTGATTCGTATTCCACAAAGAGTCTTGCCTTTATTCGTTGTTTTCCAAACCCAAAAGAAAATGATTTTCGAATTTCGAACAAGCGTAGCAACCGTTTGACAGATGATCACCCAACTTGTCAGTTTGCATTTTCGTAACGACAATTTTGTATAGACAACGAACGTAAAAAGCAAAGCAACGCTTGGATTCCGTCCGCTTGTGTTTATTTCAGTAAAGTTAAGAAACAATAGACGCGCTGTGAGGAGATCTAGTTTTCATGGCTAAACATCAACCGCTTGGCACTCGTTGTGGCAATATACCTGCACACAGCGTTCTACAGAAAAGTTAAGTGTGTATTATTTCGGCAAACGATACCGAAGCGGACGCCTATTTCCTTACCTACCTCGGAAGTGGCAGTGTTCGGTTGATTCAAGTGCGAGTGCTGTGAGTTTATGAAAAACACTAGAAACCATGGCCTCTGAGATCAACGAGTAAGCATACATAAATTACATCATCATCATTGTCTCGATTGCTTTGTTAAATTGTACCTATCATTTCACTACTAGACGTCCTGCTTTTAGGATATCGGATGTGGAGGAACTTATACGTCAGACTGGAATGGATACCTCCGATACTGGCGGAAAAATAGTGGATTACTTCAAGAATAAACGAGCAGCGCTACAAAGTAGAGGACGCCTCTACGACGGCTCGGACAATCCCATCAACTTTAGGTTGGATAACTTGAAACCAGTTCAGCTATCACAACCCACCACCACCAGCCAGCCGACCGAATCATCACCCGTGCAAAGTTCGAATGATACAGAGGAGGCCAGCATCGCACTAGTTAAACCGCTTTCTGAACTGTCTGTGGTGGAAAACAGATTATCATCGTTTGTTAGTCCCGGTCCTGTGGTGGCTATTTCCCCGGTACAAATTCCACAAAAATCACACACAAACGCCATATCCAGTCCTTCTGGTAGAAGCACAGTACATAAAAGCCCGTTGGTTTCAAATACAAATTTACTCAGCGGTACGACGAATCTTCAAAAGCAACTGTTGTTACAGCAATATCAACGAAAAAATCAAATGAAATGCGAAACTATTCGAAGTGCCTCTCAGCTGGTATCGAGTACACCCATTTTAGGTCGAGAAGCTTCGAATCAAAGGGGCGATAATTTGCTGGACATCAGAGAAACTATCTCTCCTATCCATGAAGACCAAGAACATGGTACACCACAACGGGTACTGCGATCGCCAACTGCAGAACGACAACGCATAGCTCCGAGGCCGTCCACTCCGAGTGTTCGGTCCATAAATACACCGGTACCCGCTACCCAGGATGTGCCGGACGGAATGAATCATGATTACCGCGAAAACACTCCTCCGCGGGATGAGAACTACATAACTGTACCGGAAACACCTAGCCCCGTGCGCCGATCACCTCGGCAACCCAGCACACCCTTGAGTGGTCTATCGTTGCAGCGTCGTTCACATTTACATGCTCCATTATTGGCGAAATTTGTCTCGGGCCAAGGTAGACCGACAGAGAGTGGTATTCGGAGCCCATCTTCTACACCATCACAGAGGAGCATTCTGAAGAATCCGGAAAGAAGTTCTTCTGCTGTAAGAAATCGAGTCAGTTTTTCTGAAAAATTGTTTACAGTTCGTTCATTGACACCAGTTAGACAGTTGGATGAGTTGGAGATTACGTCGGATGAAAGCGAGGATCAAGAAGCGGAAAAGGACAAATCGATTAGAAAAAAGGTATCGCTTAGTAGAATGAAACAATCGAACGGTATTTCGAAGCTTCGAGCATCCCGCAGTTTGTGCGATATGGAAACGGATCAGATAACATCAAATTCACCTAAATCACCCGAAATCGCTGCTAAACAGGTTGCAAATAATAATGCGCTAGCCAACTCGAACGAGACAAATGTCCGAAATGAGGAACGGAACGTTCATCGTTCTCGGCAGCTGTTTGGAAATAGACGATCAAACGCAATCGAACGCATTGAAGAATCCTTGCCAGCTTCACCGGATGCGATCGGAAGGTGTGATAATCGTACTAATGGAAATGTGATTAATATGATTTTGGACGATTGGAACGAAGAAACTACAAAACGTATGGAAGTGGAGGCATCGGTTGAGAACCCTGTTCCTCAACTAGCGAATGAAACAGTCAATAAATCCGTTGCAATTACTAACATCGAGACACCGCGCACGGTTATGATGGATATCTTTGATCCGCCTTCGGCATTTTGTGATGATAGTGAGCAAGGTGATCAGAATTCGTCCCAAAATGACCACACAGCGGAGCATATGAGTTCGGAAGCACCGGGATTAGATCGCGGAACGGATTCATCGCGTAAGCGAAAACAGGACAGCCTCTCCCGGCGAGATTCGATTCATGCCGACGTTGAACCCGACGTTGGCTTGAATCCTAATGCGCCCGTGTTGCCTAAAAGAAGTGTTCTACCGGTAGAGCGTATCGTAAGTGTGGATTCTCCGAACGACCGTGTACCGATGGATATGATAGAAGTGGTAGATATGATTCATAGCCGTGCCAATTCCGAGATGATGGCAACTGATGCGGAAAACGATCGGCGGACCACGTTAAATATACCACAGAAGCGTCGCTGTACCAAATTGAAGGCGGATGTTACTACAGAAATGTACATGAAATCTATTCAAAAGCCTGGTTTGCAAGACGAGACAAAGGCGAAAAAGAGTAAAAATCGCCGTAAATTGTTCGTACTAGAAATGATGGAGGGACAGGATGGTAATAGCGATGGTGATGAGCCGCAACCGTTGCCAGCAACGCAAGAGGTCGTCGCTGTTCCGGCACAACAAGAACAGGATCACGGTTGTGTGACGAAGCCGTTGGCAATTCTAGTGCAACGCCTTTCGGCTAATACGCTTACCATGGCTACAAAGGCAACCCCGATATTACGGAATGCAGAGATAACAGAAATTAATGAACAACACCATAAGCCCGTCGAATCTCCTATCAAAGAAAAGCAAAACGAAGAGCAGAACGAAAAGGAAGGACGTTCGAAGATCGCCCATGGGAAAACGCCGGCCGTTGACGACAGCGAGCATCGTGTTGTGGAAGCTGACAAGGGCGCTAAACAAAAGACGAAGCAGCGTGTAAGGAAGAACAAGAGGAAACCGCAGACCAACGGTATGGATAAGTCAAATTTAATGATGGATAAATTTTTGAAGAATGTGTCGAACGAAATTCGACACCAAATTGAAAGCGAAAACGGTCCCCGCCGAAGCCATCGTAATAGACGGTTAGCTGCAGAGGTGCTGCGTAACAATCCGGACATTTCTCTTCATGATGCACCGAAGTATGTGATGCCTACCATAAAAGATGTGCTGAAGTATTGCCAACTAACAGACGTGACCGGCACCAGAGCTAAGAAAAAAACCACATCTTCCAACGCGGCTGATAAGAAAAAGGACGTGAAAAGCCAAAAGGTTGTCCCTGTGGCGACATCCAGCGGGACAAGCAATGAGTTAGGGACCAATATCGAACGGGGCAGGGGCAGGGGCAGGCCAAGGAAAATTAAAGCTCAGAAAGAAAAGTTTGATAGTGATGGATTTCGCGTACCTGACGTTCCACCCTCCGATGGGATGCCGAAAACATCATCTACAGTGGCTTGCAAACCGGCGGATCACTTCACAGAAACAATATGTTCGTCCACTTCGGGCCTACCGCAGGGTGAATCTATCGATTCGGGGCTATCATCAGCGGCCATGATGGTAAGTATCCTTCAGTTACTGATTGTACCTCGCTGTACAGATGTAGAAGTTATGTATTGAAATGGCTCTCTTCTTCTCCGAAACAACCAGAGCGATGATGCAACACCACAACCCGTGCAACGGCCATCATCGAAAACGTCCTCGAAGCCGAAGAAAACCCCGATTGAAGATGCCGCTCCGTCGGGATCGTCTGCAGCGTCCGCATCCAATGAAATACTGGCGGAAAAGCGTAAAACCCTCGACTGGATGATGATGCTGATGGAAAACCGACAGAATCGACCCGTAGCATTACCGACGGTAGAAATCCAAGGCTTTACGCATCTGTCACTGGAGCACCTGGCATTCGAGGAGCGCGATGGCATCGAGTATTCGTTCTACGTCTACTCCAATGGAGACAACTTTGGCTTTTTACGATTTCCGCCCAAAGCGGAAAAGAAAACCACACGTACAAAGCGTTGTTCACTGGTAAGCGGCAATTGATCCTTCGAATTGACGAACCGATCGAGCCGGAAAAATTGAAATATTAATAATTTCTTCTTTTTTTTCACTTTGCAGAAATTTCTCATCCTTAGCGGATCGTTAAAATTCATCATTAACGAAAATCTGGTAAATGGTGTTGGGGGTGACTTTTTGATGATACCATCCAGTAAGTATCAGACGCCAACGCATGTCTAGCCAACGAAAGCAATATAAATTATTAATATCAATATATATATTAATTGCCTTTTTCCTCGAACCATAGGCTCATCTTACCGCATCATCAATGGCACAGAAACGACGCTCATGTTTATGATAAAAACAAGTGTTTCGAACCAAACTGGGCGTGAAAACGGTGGCTGAGAAGAAAAAAACATACGGTTTTTTTTGCATTTCATTTATAGTTTTGTTATATAGGCAAAATATGTTCGAATCCGTAAGATCTTTTTACAGCGGAATGTTTGATAGGTCAGGACTGTAAGGTGCTAGTGTTGTGTTGATAAGAACCAAATAGCATTAGAACATACAATATGAGTGTAACTATCACTCGTATAACATGTTGGTCCACTGTATGTAGGTTGCATGGGGAGAATAATGTTTTCGTTTTATTTGTTTTTTCTTCTTATGTCTACGATTTAATAAATTGCATTTAAATAAATAATCACTTGAGAAAAGCAATAAAATATGAGCCGCGGATAAAATATTTGTTTTGGTAGATCAATCAAATTAAACATTGCTTGAACGAAACAAAACAAGACACAGAAACAAAATGAATATACATACAAACAAACGAAGAAAAAAAATGCGTCGCACGTGCTCAGTCGGCACAACTGTCTATTAATGTAGGCCATCGTACCGTCGACCGACCCGTACGCACAATGCCACCTGCTAACTCATCAAAACTCCCTTACACACTAAACGGAACGAGCGGTGGAAAAGTTGCCACCTTACATAATGTCTGCATGTCAGGTTAGACACGTGTGGCGTACCTCACACCCGCTCTGACCCACTTTTTCTCACACCCCAACCACCGATTGGAGCTGTGTGCTTTCCGTTCGGTTGTTGTTTGTTTTTCTTCCGGCGCCCACGCGCTCATTTGGGGCTCCTTCCTGTTGTGCACGTCTGCCGCTTACGGACGGTTGAAGTAGGTTTGGGGTCGATGTCGGCACACGGCGCGAAGATTGTCACACGCGGGAGATTTATCTATGAAGGGAAAATATGGATTATGCTCGAAGTTTGTCCGTGTTTGATGAAATAGTTCGGTTGCGACTATATTAACAACACAGATACCAATTAGAGTGTTGTTAGTGTTCCATACATTGGGACGTAATTTGGCAAATAACGTGACGAAACCATGTGGATATGTGTCGTCAAACCTGTGTCTTAAAATTCCATTCCGCACACACACACACACACCAATTACCGGAAAGGCTTTCCGTTTCCATACGATTTGCCCGCACAATTAATGATTTGTCACGAGTTTATTAGGCACAATCACGTGGTGCACGGAACGGAAAGAAGAATGTCTGACATCCAACGTGTAACATTCCACCGATATAGCTCTTTCCTAAGCTTTCCTGCAAAGTAACACACCGTGGATGGGTTTTTTTTACCGTAGGGAGTTCGGGCTGGACGGGTGCCGGGCCATCATTAGTGTCGGATGTCTTCGACCAGGGCAGTTTAGTAACTGGCTTGCGAATTGGATCCCTGGAGGCAGTCGCGTGGCATTAACGGTGCCGCTCGCGGAACGAAACGTACCAAAAACGGGCGACATGAAGTAGCCACCGGCAATGTGTCGAAATGTGAGCAAGCTTCGCAGCAAAACCTGTCGTTCCACGTGCTTCTCCTGACGGGCACGGTACGGGTACTTTATGCTTAACGAACGAAACAAAAGACTAGCACATCTCATGTTACAAGCTGGCGAACTGTATGAATAATTTGGATACCGGACCATTCCAGGATTGTGTTCGTCGTTAGGAGCATTTAATGAGTTACGCAAGCTTATTACTGTTAATAAAAAATGGCACAAAACAAAGGAGTGATCGTTTGAAATCTGTACTAAAAGTCTGTACTAAAAAAAACTCTTCGGTACTTATCGATATGTTATCGCCGTTAGGTTGATTTCCTTATCGAAAGATATGCAACATTTATGAATAATGCAAAACCGAGTGGCAGCGAGTTTTGGGGCGGCTAAAAGGAAGAAATCTCACTAGCATTTTCACGTTTTCGCACAACAAGACCTTCATCCTCGGTTCAACGTGATCGTACAGGACCTGGAAGACCTGGAGGCTCATGATTTATGAATGATTTGTTTATTGTCAGTGTTACCTTACAACGCATCTGGCAGTGGTTCAAGAAAACGTGACACACACAGAACAAGAACGCTGTTCTTGGTGGTTCTCATGAGTATGCAAAAAAAAAACAACACAACAATACCGAATCCCAACGGAAATGTAGAGAAAAAACATGTGTTTCTTCTGGTAAATGGAATTGAGCTGGTTTTCTGTTCTTTCTGGCAAACTTCCAAATACCTACACGGCGTATTACATTGTGCCGAGATAATTTGTTCTAAGAAAACGGATTGATTACTATAAGCGCAAGGCACGTGCCATGCCAATGTCATGCGATGAACTTTTCCTAATCCTATATTTGATGTTTGTGACTTACATTTATTTACAGAAATTATTAGTTCCTTCGTTGTTTATTGTGTTAAAAAAGCAACAGAAAAATTCAGCGGCTTGGAGTATCGTAAAATGATTACGAAATAGTTGTCCAAAAATTGCACACATCCTACCACGTGGACTACCGTCAGTTGACACTAAACGCTAAACGGTGCGGAACAGACAGAGAAAATGCCGAAATGTAAATTGCTCTCCATAAGCTAAAAATATACATTTGAGAAGAAAACAAAATTTACACATGCACATCTTCCCGCAGTAGGTATGCGACGTACGTATTATTATGCGAGTTCGGACACAGTTCCAATTCCGGTTGGCCCTACTGGTTGGATAGAAGAAAAAAAAAACATGCTACATAATTCACTATGCACACGGCAAACCACGCTGTAACGATTCTATGGTGAAACGGGTTAGAACCGAAGGCACCAAGCTGGTGAGAACGGTGCCCGCGATTAGTAAAGCCGTGTCGTGAGCACGTGTTCTGGCAGCCTTCCCCGTGACTCACAATGGGATTTTTGCGCACGGCTGCGGTGGTCGGAAGGGTGCGGGATGTGAAAATGTGACGCGGCCAGTGTATGCGTGTAACCATATCGATGTGCATTGTGGCGATGAAATTCGCAGAAAAGCTGCTCTCCGAGGTGAGGTGAGAGAACGCTTTACCAACAGGCCGGACGTAGTTGAGTTACATGTGGCGGTGGGTGAAATAAGGGGTAGAAAAACAAGCAACCATCTGTGTACCATGTGGATGGAAGTATTTTTTGTTTTGTTCCCGTAGTGTTGGAAAAATAATTGCCAAAAGAGAGGAAAGAGAGGAATCTGATCTATTTTTCATGTGAGCTTTGAAGATATCAAACAATTCCTTATATGATCATGAATTTTTGTAAATGTAAAACAACTATCTAAGTTAAAGAAAAGTGTTAAACAAACGTTCAATAATAATTTATAATTTATTGCATAAAATGCATCCCGATCGGAACGTGTTCGACACCCTTGACGAGTGAGTTGAATGCCGCGAGCAACTCATTTTGTACGAAACGCACTAAAAAGAGATGGAGAGCATAGCGTACAGTGGTTGTGCTTAGAATAAGCAGATGTATATTTAATTCTTAAAATTTATTTCTGCTTGCTACTGTTATATCTATTGAAAAAAAGGAAAATAAATTAAATTCCAGTTTAACTTCAGTTGTAGATTTAATTGATTTGAACAGCTTCCATTCCATCTTGAACCATAAATATTCAAGCCTGCTTATAAGAGCGTCACGGACTGTAAAAATAGCTGCGAGCATGAGCAAAACATTCAATGCGCGAGAGAGCGAGTTAAAGAAGATACGCTCCGGGAACATAAACAGCATTAGATGCGAGGAATGTTGCTTTTGTGTTCAGAAAAGCAAGAGAAACGCTACGCGTCTGATGTCGTGTGCCCGGTCGTCTGAAAGTAAATTTTCCCATCCGTTTTCCGTGGAACCGTCGGTCCGAAGGTTTTTTTGAGTGAACATTTCCATTCCGTTTTGGGCAGACAAGTGTGGAAAGCATAAACAGGCAGAAAGAAGCTGAAAAAACGCACTTAGGATATTGACCACAGTGTTTGTGTGCCCGTTTTTGGGGGTTAGTGTCTGGCGCTTGGATGATGAATTTTGGAGCCAGCAATTAGCACGGTTACTGTGGGCAGCTGCGTAACAACCGAACGGGTTTTTTTTTCCACAACGTTTTCGACCATCAAGCACAGGCGTCGGACACAAAGGAGAATAACAATCAGCCCGAAGAAAAGAGCTCTGTGCGAAGAAGTTGCGTTGTGACGGTGCGGCGGTGCATTTGATGTTTTCCGTCGCTTGCTTTGTTATTCGTGTGGTTTTGTGAATAATTTGGAGTGCAGACGGGAAGCTTTTGTCCGTATAGGTGTGTTTGTGTATTTCGAGGCAACAAAATAGCCTTTTTTCTGTCTACCAAAAATTACCCACCCCTAGTGTATTGTGTGGCAAAAAAAACGCAGCGTATTTTAAGGGCAAAGAGTTTGCGTGTGTGTTTTTTTTTCTTCTCGTGTGGAATGGAATAATTGATGTGTGTACCCCGTCTGAAGTGAGAGTGAACAAGCGATTAACAACAACAACAACAAAAAACAAACACACACATACACACTCGCAAAACTACCCTATCCAAAAGGGGCCACCCCTGATGTGTGGTCGCGGAATTTTGGGGGCGATTGCAAACAACACGTGAAAACGGTGAGAATAAGTGCGAAAGAGATAAAAAGTGAAGAGCGTGTGCGTGTGTTTTTTTCTTCTCTTCCTTCGTTCGGCGGTTTTGCTGTCTCCTCTGTTGTGCAGCGGCCATTTTTGTGCTGTGCTACGGAAAGTGAGTGTTCCGAGAATTTCCGTAAACTCCCTGTACAACATACTTTCTCAACAACCCCTTTGGCTGAAAGTTTGCGTCTTGGTGTTTGGATATCGGTACCGTTTGTACTGCTGTAAGCTATTGGCGTTGTTTCGGGGGATTTTGTTTTATTTTTCTGGTACTTATTCGCGCGTACATGCCGACTAGACGGCACCCTCAAGTGGGCTTGAGCTGTTGGCTTCTGTGTTTACTGCAACAGGCGTGTGTGTGTGTGTGTGCGTGTACTTCCATCTGGCGAATAATCTTGGCGTGAAATAAACAAGACGCCAAATTACAAGGGTAGATATTGCTTCAGTTTCGCGGAAACCCAGTCAATTCTGCTGCCTCGAGTGTGTAGGCGTTTGGTACGGAGGGTTCGTCGCTACCCAGGAAACGGAAACTTACGCGGAAGGTAAGCGAAGCTAGCAGAAGGAAACGGCTCAAGTTTTTGGGGTTTTCAAGGTTGAGGGTTAGAAAATTGCAGCCACTTACCGGTTTGGGGTCGATGCTACTGAAATGAAGAGCCTACCTTGATTGATTACCGTTGCGAAGGTTAATTTTCGAAACCAGGCACCGGACGTACCTAGGTATATTGTTCCAGCAGGTGTAGTTTGTATGCAAACAATAAACTGTTGTTTATCTCCGTATCTCACCGGTACCCCGGTCCTCATAAAGTGATGAAGGGGTTTTACTTATCAGGCAGACACTTTTACGTAACTGGAGAATTGACGAATGAGGTCGTTAGACTCAAAGTGTTTCTGCAAACATAAAGCTAAACCAACTAAAGTCACTTGTCTGGCAAATATTGTTGGGGGTTTTTGTGAAGGCTAATTCATCTATAGCTGAAAAAAGGATGTCCTTTTACGAGCTTTTGAGAGTCGTGTATTACCAATAATTAAAATGGCCATAAAATAAATTTATTACCAAACAATCAAGAGAACAGAACGGACAAAATAAATCACTGACTCCTCAAAAGATCACTTCATCCCCCAAAAACTGACCTGTTCGTCCATCCAGAACAATCGCTTCAAACATTTTGTTTTGTACTATTTCTATTTTCGACCATTATTCCATTACACACTATCAGTGGCCCATACGTCCCAAATGGACGGTATTTTTGCACCGTGCGTTTAAGTTTTCCTTTTTTTTGTAAAGATGTCTCTCGCCTCTCGCTGGGGCTGACCAGAAAAGGGCACAAATAAAATATGAAACATTTTTCTTAATTATCTCACTGTGAGTGTCTCACCTCTGCACATCCCGTGTGTCACTATTCTGGCCTGTTGTTGTTGTGTCTCGTTATTACTGATAACATGGGTTATGTTTTTCGTTTGTAATTTGTTTCTCTATTTTCATGAACCCGGTAACGGTTCGGTAAGGAAAGTGTACTATCTGGGCAGACGGATTTTTGTTGCAAATAGTAAAAAGAAAAGCTATGAAAAATAGCATTTATTACACGAAACAAGTACTGATAGAACTCGTTTAATTGGTAAGAAAAATGTTGCCTGTTTGCTTCAAGAAGTCACTTTTAATCTTCGTATCGTATTTCTTTTTTTTTATTCGTTTCGTTGGTTCACCTCTGACTGCCTTTTCTGTACCAATTGAAAAAGCTTCTAATTAATGTGTTTCTTCTTTACTTTTAGCAAATCTTCGCGCTTGTCCGACATCTGGACGACGCCGGACTTGATCCAGCAAAACAAAACATAATAATGCCTCTTTCCGTGACGAAAGCACCGGCAACCGGTGAAGCTACTGGCAAAGATCGGTTACTGGAACCACCACCATCACCGTTGGAAGCGCGAAGCGAATCACCATCGATGTCACCGTGTCCCAGTCCCGCCCAACCGCCACCAACCACAGTCGGAAGTGCCACCGGCATTCCTGCGGCCGTTGCCAACTTCTCCGTGATAAACTATGGTAAGGGGGCAACAAAAGGGGGTTTTAGATGTCTCGTTGCGATAAGTGGCGCAGGGAACGCCACGAAGTCTCCACGTGATCGCGAACCGTACAAGTGATCAAACGAGCACGTGGAGCGCGTCGAGATCGATCAATCGCAAGATAGGCGTGAGTGACAGATTAATAGATCCGTGTTATAGCTCAAAGAGGGCCCGAACTAGCTACGGTCGGGTAGGTCAGTTCCCCCGGGGAATGCGAGATGAAACGTCAATTTGCAATTGAAACGGGTGCGTCCCGAGATCTTGATCGAGTTTAATACGATACGATCATTATCTACGGCTAGTTCATTGTGAAACTCTGTACACAAAAAAATAAGGAGATGATCTAACAAATCATTTGTCTAAAGTAAATATTGTACTCTCCTTTGCAAAAGCCTCACACAGTCCGATCACGATTTGCAATTCCACTGGAGAGACTTGAGGACATATCTGAAGGAGGGGTGAGGTGCATACTGTTTAGCTAGCACCCCTTCCTCTCTCGGTTGTTGGTTTGATTGTGGTTCGCGTTTCATGGCGCGCTCGTCACGTGTATGGGCAAGTGCTGTATGGTGTGTTACTGCGCGCGCCAACCGCATGCACTGCAGTCAACGTGCTCTCGCGTCACTGAGAGTGCGTTTCTTTCCATCTGCTCTGGCTGATTCTTTTTAGCGCAATTATTTAGCGAGAATGGCGGTCAGAACGAGACACAATAATTGTGCTCGTCCGGCACCGCAAATTCAAAAAAAGGCTGCAAACTGCAAACGTACTGTGACCGGTTTTGCAGTGTGCATGCGAGCAGTTTGTTTCCATTGAAATGCAGCGTTCCGTCGAGAGCGAGATTCACGAACGGCTCTGTGGGAACGAAAGTAAAAGTTCTCCCTTAGCGTGTCGAGTGCTGTTCGCAGAATGCGTACCACGACCCGAACTCGTCGTTGCTCGTTGGGAAGGGACGAGACCGCAAATCGGCCAGCGCATTATGTAAACGTAATTCCGTTTGGTTTCCATTTCTTCTTGGTTTTGTGTGTGTGTGGAGATTTTCTTTAATGCTTGCTCTTAATTCCAACAACATACGAATGGTGTCGTGTGTATCAAATGACTTTTTTTCTGAGTCACAGTTTTTCGATCGGAGTCGTCCAAAACATTGACATGCGTCTGGTTGGAAAGTTCGAATTTTATCACCACAACTCCCGACCGCCAACCGTCACTTCTTCGGGTCCTGCACTGTCCCATCTGTGTGCGGTCAAGATCCGATCACTTGCCAGCACACGTGACGTAGTCGCGAACGTGTGGTTTTAAAAAAATGTACAATGGTTGCGTTGCTAACGGAGTGTTTTTCTGCTTTCAAAAGCGTTAGCACGCCACATCTTCGACCGCGGGACACTCACTTCCGGGGGTTTAGCTATTTGGCACACGAAACAACCCGAACAGTGAAGTGATGCGTTGGACCGAAATGACGTCAATACGTAGCCATTTTCTACAAATGGCAAAAGGCGTCTTGGTGATTAGATTGCATCTTAACGAAGAAGATACAAGTTTCACTGGGGTGGCCTTAAGCATATGGGTGGAAGTTGCTATGACTGGATGGGTCTTTTTGAGACTTCATTTAGCAATATGCTAAATATTCCGTGTCGGCCATGTACTGCGTCTTTGTATGAGAGCACCGTGCATAAAAGTCTTCTTTCTTCTTCGAAGTTGTCTTTCTTATTTGTCAAAAGACTCCATTTTTTAAACTACGATATGTAATCGAAAAGTTCTTTTACTACGGGCTGAAAGCTACTCGGGACCAGATTAGAGATGTGCAAAGTGAGTAAAAGTGAGATAGTGAGTTGTATTGAACGAGTTTCGTTCACTCACCACGAGGAGTTTTAGCGACTCCTTTTTCACTTACTCACTCATGAGTGTAGCCGTGGTGAGTCGAATTGCAAAAAGAGTAATGAGTGAGTAAGAGTGAGTTGAAACACAAATGAGTTGATACTTTTAGGATATTTATCGTCCACTACGCAAACTAAGCGGCCACGGGGGCTCCGATTATAATTAATAAAAAAAAAATTAAAAAAATGAAAAAAATTGAAAATTACCAAAGCCGTCTTTAGCCTTAGCTTTT
Source organism: Anopheles funestus (assembly GCF_943734845.2). Lineage (NCBI taxonomy): Eukaryota > Metazoa > Arthropoda > Insecta > Diptera > Culicidae > Anopheles > Anopheles funestus. Next base: position 14,447,170 of record NC_064598.1, read on the forward strand.
TTTTGGGAAATTTAGCAAAATTTTCTAAATTGATATATTTTAATGCGAATTGGTAGAAATAAGTTTCTTTTCATAAAAATAATGCTTTAAATAAAAAATTGCTTTTAATAAATAAAGAATAAAAAATAATTAAAAAATTAAAAAAAAAATTAAAAATTGAGAATTTCTAAGGCTATAGCCTTAGTTTTTTTTGAGTAATTTAGAAAAAAAAATTAAATTGATTTATTTTAATGCAAATTGGTTGAAATAAGTTTCTTTTCATTTGAGTGATGCCTTAAACAAAAACAAAAATAATAAAAAATCGCACATTTTCGTTCAACTCACTTGCACATTTTCGTTTCAACTCACGTATTTACTCTTTTTGCAACTCAACGCACCACGGCCACATGTTTACACTCATGAGTGAGTAAAATGACCGAACCTTAACTTATACGATTATGCCGGGTTTTTTATGACTCCGAAATGAGTCATTAAACGAGCTGACTCCTAATAACGCTTCATTTACTCTGAGTTGACTCACTAAAAAGAGTTGTTATTCTCATCTCTAGTCCAGATGAGTTTCGATCCACGATTTTTGGGAACGCTGATACATGATACCTTGAAACGTATCAAACCTGTACTATTGATTTTAATGTTTGATCGGTATAAAAAAGTTCATCTTTACAACACAAATCTACAACTAACGAGGCTGAATTCTCGTATAATAAAATAAGTAAAACAAGCTCACACTGACTGAACCGTGTGTGGCTTTCATCGATCAACATTGTATTATCACCCTGATCTTATAAGCCATCCATAGCGTCATCCTGTTTTCCACACCTTCAACCCATCGAATCATCCTCCCACACTCACCAGGCGCATCTGGTCAGCTGGGTGAGATCGGTGCCTCGAAGAAAAGTACAGCAAGACACTGAACAAAGCGGACACGTGACCGAAACAGCTCGCGTTAGGCCTCGTGAATAAAGCGACGCATAGATGAAGCGCTGGAACCTGATGGTAAATACACATGCAGGAGAAAGAAACAAAACATCATCAAAAGAGAAGAGGAAAAAAACGCTGAATAAATAATGTATCAATTTCATTTTAGCGTACACAGGAAACGCTACTAACGGAAACATGTTGAAACGGATGTGAGTTCCATTGCCGGCAGCATTGCCTGTTAGAGTGCTCAAAGGATGCAATCCCGCCTCGATCGACGTCAATCGCGTTGCTAACGCCCGGCGTTCGTGTGAAAGTGTTGCACACCTCACGCGTGATAACGGCCGAGCACGTGGTTTTTAGCGTCCTGCGCCGCACTTATACCGGTCCGTGTCACAGCATGTGTGAGTACACTTATACGCTCTCGGCTTGGCTTTGTTGCTCACCCAAAAGGGCTAGACTGACGCAAACCGCACAGAAAGGGGCGTTTGGGGGTAAATGTGTGACTTCCTGCTTGTTTGTGGAATGGAAGCTCCCACAACTTCGATACCCCACTCGGAACCACCCTTGTGTGATGTGGTTGGTGGAGTGGTTGCTACAGATACACTCCCACAAACAGGCACACAACCGCGCTGCTCGCAGCAAAACGGTTTACTGGGCACCGGCCAGGCGGAACTGTTTCTCCCGCTCTCGACATCGGTTGCATCCACGTGGCCTCGCGACTGGGACGCGCGAGTGTGAAAACGTGTTGCAACGCGACGACCTGCACGTTGTGTGCCGGATGGGTTTTACAAACGGTTTGCCCTTTTCATAAGTACGGCAGCCAGACGCTACTGGCTTGCGGTGACTGTTCACGGCCTTACCGGCCTTCTCGCCTTCCGCGTTGATGATTAAAGGGATGAGAGCATTCCGATACGGGAGGGAACAAAACAATAATCGGTGGGAATTTAAACTATTAGCAGCGAGTCATTTCTCATGCTCGAGTTCGAGTTTTATGGAATCGGAAAGGTGAATGGCCGACCGTTGTGGGGGGTGTGCTGTGTGTAAATTACTATTTGGACAACTAATTAACTAAGTTGCCAAGTGGATATGATGAGGGTAGAATTCCGACCGAAGTATCGATAATCCAACTCTCTAAGGGTGGGGTTAAAACAAAGAAAACGTTACTGAAGAAATATTGAAGACTTAGACGTAATCGGATTAACTTTTGAATGACGCAAGATAAAATTTTCCTACCATTTGGTTTTTATTGTCTCCTTATCAAAACGTTGCAATCTTTGTTTTACTTCTTGTTTTTTTTTTGCAATATTAATGCTAACGCATTCTCTTTTGTCCGACCTGTGGACCGTGCATGTGCGTCTGGCAGGGTTTTAAACCCATTACGAGAGAGTGTATCGGTCGTCTATGTCCACTTCACACTTGGCAGGGAATTTGCTGCTGATGGCAACAGCGAACGCAACGCATGAACATATGTGTGTACGCGCGACGCGGTTCCCTTGTTGACTTCCACTCCAGTGGCCCAGAACGTGATCTTGTGATCCGCATCGGTGAGGGTGGCGCGGGTGTGAAGTGAACATCCACCGTCGGTCAGTCCCTTCCTTCCTTGGGGTTTTGGTATTTATTACCGGGACCGGATCCCGCTCCAGAACGTGCGGGCGGGGGTGATATTTATTTAAATCGGGTAACCAACTGAACAATGTTTTTTTTCTTTATGACGAATGGCAACAACGAGAATGGGTTCTATTCATTTCGAAACGGTGCTACGATGCAATATGATTTAAACTAAATATGCGTCGGGTTGGTGGGTTTTTTTTTCTTTTACAGAAGTTACGTGCCTGTTACTGGTGACGGTTCATGTCACCTAACAGTTCAAGTGGTATTGGATGTAAGGCAATGTTTTCACGGGCCGTTACTGCAACGTGAGGGTTTTTCTTTTGCTACTTTGTCGTAAATCCCGACAGTGACTCAAGCAAAACAAAACGGAATGAGCATCTCGTAAGCTAATATTATTTGTTTGGGGAGTGTTTTAGAGAAAAAAACTTTAGTTAATTGAATGAATCTTGCATTAATTGTATTTTTGTTGTATTTTTTATTTGCAGTTGGTAAAATTCAAAAGCAATCATCTTACAAATCATCTGTCCGTTGCCGAACACCGTACGAAAGGTGTAGTTTGCGGTCGGTAGGACCGACAGCAAGTCGCATCTTGGAACCGCAGATGGACGATACGACCAATTCTTCAACCTTTTCCTCGATGGAGTTTGGTTGCAATAGTAGCAGCAGCAACAACAGCACTGGTATTGGCTGTGAAACCAGCCCCGAATCCAGTGACCTGCAGGACAGTATCGATACGGAGGATGGAAGTACGTCCGGGCCACGATTACGCAGTCGGCGATCGATGAGCGTTTCCTCCAGCGGTTGTTCCAGCTCGATGGATGATCGAAACTTTGACTTCTCGCCGCTGGGAAGCATAATTAGTTGTCGGTAAGTTGTGTGAGCGTAAAAGTAAATCCACTGTATGATTGATTATTTTATTTCTTTGTCAATTGTAGGTGTAACTCGTACAGCATGTCCGACTTTGATGATGATGGGTTCCGCGAAGATAGTAGCGTATCGTCGGCGTACGCCGTATTGTCCGGGTCTCGGTCGTATCAACAGCACCATCCGCTACATCATCATCACCAGCATGTACCCCATCATCCGAACAATCACAAAGGACTGTTCGATATAGCGCTGAAAACGGTGAAACTGATCCGGCGTAACCAAGAGCTGCAGTTGCGACTGGCCCAGCTACAGGAAGAGACAAACGCATTCATCGATTCGGTAATGGCCAATCCGGAGAATGAATCGTTACGTTCGCATTTTTACAGCACACAGAACAAGCGTTTACCAACAGTGCCGGTAACGGTGCAAAAGTGAACGATGGTTCCTGTTCGTTGCTGGAACCGGGATGAGCACTCCGGAACAGTTGACGCGGAATGAAAAGCGCTACAAGTGAAATGCTACATTGCTGTTGCGAGAACAACTTACAAACTTCTTAGGTTTAAAAACTTTCCAACCGTATGATTCGTGTCATTCGCGTTCTTATTTGCGCGCCGGTATATGGCCACAACCTCAATACGTTTATACTGTTTATCGTATAAAAATTAAGCTAAGTTTAGTTTATTTTGTTTCATTATCCTACTCTCTAGACAAGGCTAGGCCAGAAGAGAAGGAGGATCGTTTTAACTTATTGCCAAAAATCAGGCACTAAACGTGTGATGGCGCGTATCTAAATTGTTCATTCATTCTATCATTGTACTGTGTAGGGTTATGTCAATCGGTTTGCTAATCATAGTAAAGCTATTCAAACGGGAAGTCTTGCGGTGAACGATCGCGAACGAAATGGACTGTAATACTGACACAAAGCGACAACCGTGTGAACGATCCCGATTTATTAATATAAACAGTGCTAAGCCACTATTTCAATAAGCAATCAATTTATCGTGAGATATAAGCATACTGTATGAAAGAGCTTTTGCTGAATTTATACGCCAAAAAACCCTATATACGATGGATGAGAATCAACACACAGTGAAGAAGGCTTGCAATGCCGCCATTTTAGTTTCCCGTTGTATCTGTATGTTTTCTTGTTTTTTTTTAGTATTCGATGGAATCGATATGAAGTGATAAAATAAGTAAACAATCTTCTCAGTGAGATAGTGTGTAACAATCCAAGGAATGGCTATCGATCCGAGAAAGTATCCATTTTCCCTCTATCGCAGTGATTACAATAGTTGCAATTGTTTGTGGCTGATATTTAATTATTGTGATTATCATTTTCACAAATGTGACCATGGCGCGTTGCGAACCGTGGTGTTTGTTTAAATCCTTTATCTGTAGCAGTTGTTAGAATTTGCGCACAGTTTTCCAAAGCTGCCACTTTAGTTTTTACTTTAAATTTAAAAAAATACTTTTTTTAATTCCTCCCTTCAAACAAAACAAATTGGTAAGCAGAAATAGTAAAAAAATGTATGGAAGGTAGTTTTATGTTTTAACCGAGTATACATTAAGCTTCTTATGAAACATTATGGACGATAAAAAAAATCACATAAAGCAAATAATATACTTATCATTCGCGAGGAAATGTAATATTGGATCGAGATTGGTATAGGGTGTGTTTGTGTGTTGGCGCGCATTATTGGCCAGAAAAATCTCAATCATATTTATTAACGATTAAGCAAAGGTGATCACAACAATATTGTAATCCATTTCTCGAGCGATTGAATGAAATTCAGCTTAAGCTAATCGCCGATTAGTGTCGTATTCGTTCGAGATAAAAGTTACGTAAACTCCAAGTGGTATTTATATTTAATTATTTAATCTAAGTATGAAAACTAAAATAGATGAAAAAGTTTTTTCATTCTCCAATTCAAAAAAAAGTGTGAAAATAACTTGTAAAATGAGAAAATATTCGAATCATAAAAAAACAACACAAATAAGGTAAGTTTTAAAATAACTTTGATGTACCTAAATATTTCAAAAAGATTTTACAATGGGTAAAAAAGATTTTCTCTCCATCGTTTGAAATGGAGAGAGAAAGAGATACACTGAAGATCGCTGTGAGCTAGCTGTAACTGTTGTAAGGTTCCACGGAGAGCTTTATTTGTTAACCCTTGTCATGGGAACAGCAGTAGTTATTTTTCCATCGCGTTTAATAATTCGTTTTTCAAAAAAAACCTGTTTTCCATGCTTCAATTGAGAATACTGTTGAAATGAGGATTAAATAAAAAATATCGAACAATACAAGGCTTTGGTTTAATTCTCAACAAGACCAAGCAAAGAAAGTGAAGCATTCGATAATCTCCGGAATAGCCGTGGGAAATTCAATATTTTAAAGATAGTTGAACCTATTTTAATGTCTCTTTAATAAACGTTTATTTTTAATTGAATCAGGTAATATATTCTACATTCGATACTATTTTTTTTACTTACATATTAATCTGTACCCAGTATGACTAGTTAATTGGACGTGTTTAAAACGTCGAGCTTTTCTTCTGTTTAGTGAATTTGATTGTTCCAGTAATCTTTCACCATATCGGCCGCCTTTTCCCCGACCATTATAACAACACCATTCGTATGTGCGGACGGTATGATCGGGAAGATGGAAGCATCCACCACGCGCAATCCATTCACGCCGTGCACTCGCAGTTCTGGATCGACAACCGCATCCGGATCGCTTGCCGGGCCCATCTTGCACGTTCCCGACTGGTGCTGAATGCTGGCACCAACCTGCCGCAAGCAACAGCGCCAATAGTCGTCTGATTGGAAACGATGCTTCTCACAGCCATAGAAGGGTGTACGGAGCAGCTTCGCACCGTACGAGGCAAAGCTGTCGGACTCACCGATACGTACCGCCATCTTGATACCCTCTACCATCGTGGCCAGATCGTCGGGATGTTCGTAAAAGTTACCTTCCATGTGTGGCCATCGGTACGGATTGCGGCTCTTCAGCGATATCCGGCCACGACTTTTCGGACGCATCAGTACAGGTGCAATGCCGAATGCATGCTGACCACGGGCCGAACCGAACGATCGTTCGTAGAATTCTCGCGTCATGCCGAATGTGTAGCGTAGTGCGCCTGATTCATCGTTGTTGACTGCACCCGTTCCAAGCACTAGCTCCACATCTGGATAGTCTGCCGGCGAGCGAGAGTTATTCGTCTTCACGAAGGCGATGCCTTCTGCGCCACCGGGCACGGTGAAGGGACCAGTACGTCCTAGCAGATAGCTAAGCACGTTAACTGGTCGGCGCATGTCTTGCTCCCGAATGGTTACGGGCTGATTAACAGTGAACACCAAACCTGAGAGCGTTTGGTGGTCCTGCAGGTTATAGCCCACACGCAGATCCTTGATTACCGGTATGTCGAATTGCTGCAGATGTTCACGAGGTCCCACACCGGACAGCATCAGCAACTGGGGAGAGGCTATTGCACCAGCCGCCAGAATTACTTCCTTCCGTACACGCACAGTGTAGGTACGCTTGTTCTTGGTAAACTCCACCCCAAAAGCGGTCTTCGTGACGGGATCGATCAATATTCTGGTAGCCCACGAGTGTGTCGAGATGTCCAGATTGGATCGATAGGCGACCGGTTTCAGGTACGCACGGGCCGCACTGCAACGTTCGCCATTAACCATGGTGGCCTGTGCTTTGTAGAATCCAAGCTGTACTGGATCGTTGGGATCGATACGTCGGTAGCCGAAGCTTTTACCGGCTTCGATGTATGCGAGCGCACACACGTAACGCCCACGCCCTGCCCACGTCCACAAGTAACTTCGTAGAAAGCCGAAACAAACCCTCTATGCTTACTGCACGCTTAAGCAAAACAACGCTTTACCGAGTGCTACCCCGAATGCAGCGTACGTGGTATTCTAATGCGGATCGCAGGTATAATTTCAGAATCCTTTTTCACTTCGAGAAGATCCCAGGTATAATTCCCGAACCCTCTTTCGCTTCGCGATTTGTGGACGCGTCCAGGACAGGACCCAATTTTTTTGAAATTTTGTATGACTTCGGCTTTTGTGGACGTCTCATGAGCCGTCGTGTGTACGAAGCCTATCGCTTCAACATCGGAGTTTCAAATGAACTCTCCTCTATGTGCAGATAGCCGTAAGGGTTGTCACGCTTTCCTTTGATTTTTTCCGCCTTCTCGAAGTACTTCCGGACGTTACGATATCCCCAGCCATAGTTTCCCGCTTGTTCCCATTCATCATAGTCACGTTGATGACCGCGACCGTACAGCAAGAAGTTGATCAGACTCGTACCACCCAAACCGCGTCCTTTCGGCCAATAACAAACACCTTGCTCAAGACCCTTGCACGCATGACGCATGGGATCTGACCGGTATCCCCAGCTGTACCCTGTGATTATGAGGCAGAAGGTTAAACAAAACGAGGTGCACGAGAGGTAAGAGCTGCAGAATATCCTCACCTGTAGCCGTTGTCAGTCCCGCCGTTAGTGGCAAGTTCGACACAATGTTTTCCTCCTTGCCTACCTCCAGCAGCAGTACGCTCCATTCGGGAACTTCGCTCAAACGGTTGGCCATGACGGATCCGCCCGAACCAGCGCCAATGACGACAAAGTCGTACTCCTTTCGAATTCGCTTCGTCTCCGGTATCGGCACGGATGCATTAGGGCCCGTGCGCATCAGTAAGCTCAGCTCATCGAACAGACTTTCGAAGACGATCGATGCGGTGGAAGGTTGGTTTCCGAGCACAGGACCGATCGTGAGTAAAAACACGATTAACAGATGAGCGAACCATCGCGTGCCAACCATTACTGTCCGTAGCATCTGTGGAGGGAAATTAAACCGAACCGGATTGGAGCCAAAGAACAAATTGATGATATCTTAATGTTTGACGATCGCAAAAGATCGCCAGTGGCATGTACAATCAGTTTTTTTCGTCTCTCTAATGCTAATTTTGTAGCCCATAACACCTAACCATTCTATGAATCCGATGTTTGGTGTTTTTTTGCCGAGGACATAGCAATAATGGAATTGAAAACTTTGTGAAGGTTTTTGGCGTATGTTGAGAGTATAAAAAAGAGAAGCAATGTATTTTTTTCCCGATAGACAATTGCGAAAAAAGCCGCACAAAACGTCAAAGACGGAATGATCGATTTGTTCGTTTGATTAGCCTGAATGTGTGCCGTACTGGGTTTTGTTTGGCAGACGAACATGGCCACGATTGCGCAAGACAATAAGGAAGCAATTGATGTGTCTATCAAGAATTTATAAGAAAAAAAAACGAAGGGCGCCATGTGAATTGCACGTTAGACATCCTATAGCATGCAGTAAATCGGTGTTTATGGTTATAACAGGACGTTGAGGTGTGGTAAATTGAAGATCACGTCCGCGTAGTTGCTATATCCAATGCATTATTTCTGCTTGACATCTAATTTGATGTTTTCGTGTTGTAATTACTGCGTGGTAAGAATTTGAAACAAAGAGGAATTAAGACCAAAGATTGGTAACCTTCCTACATACCGGTCGAAGATCATGCTTCAGCTTTAAATGATTTCAAACTTTTGTTCCATTGCTTCGTGCAAAATGGAACCGTCAAAATTGGTGTGTCCTTACGCGCGTCACGCAAGTCCATTCTATCAAGAATTCTCAAGTCTTTTTCACTGTTTGGAAATATTTAGAAGGTAGATCCTCTGACTAAAGCTGCGGGAGGGCTCATTTGGTGTGGAACTAGCAATCCATCAACTTCGGTAATTATAGTTCTGTGTTAAATGGCGATCATTTATCGTAATATGTGACCTTGTAAACTACTGACAAGTTCTAAATGGTAGATTAGTAGTTTTGAAGCCGCATAACACTTTTATCCCACTCGATACTTGAACAATTGTTTTACAAATGACAAGTCACATGTTTTTCACTGTTTCCTTTGTGTTGATAATTTGTGCCCTAGCTAGAACACGCTCATTGTTTAACGAACGCACAACATGATGCACTTTGCACTTTGCAAGCACTTACGTTCCACGCTAGCGTTACCAGATGAGTGTGTCCTCGTAGACTCTAAGCACAGCACTGCACGCACAACACAGGTCATGTACGCGTTGTGCACGTCAAACGGTACGAGGATCAAGATCCACTTCGGCCAAAAACTACCATTCGCGGCCAGAAACGAAATGCAACTAATCAAAAACTGCTCCAACACCTAATGCAACCTCACCATGCGCGAGAAGCTCGTTTCGGGAGGGAAGAAACGTGTGCTTCGAAAGTCATCTAAAAACTAACGCGACGAGTAACAGGCATCGAACGCTAGAGGTGGCACTGTTTGCCGTTGATCCGGTGGGGAGCCCAAAAGAGCGACAGGCGAAACCCGATGAACGGTTCAGGCGTCCTCGTGATCGTGACAGATCGCCGTACGCGAGCGGTATTTGCCGGGCACAACCAATCTGCACCGTGCGGTCGTCGACGAAGTTCTTGATCGGAAGGCAGCGAAACGAAACAGCGACGGACAGGCTGGGTGTGTAACCGTTTCGAACAGGTACTTGACGCGCGTTTCGCGTATCAATGCTGGCCTGCGATGCGCATCAAATTGTTCAAATCGACGATGATCAGTTACACACACGATCGTGATGTGAGATCCGCGCTCGCAAAACCGTTTTTCTTCGCATTTGGCCATTTTTGCATACACACACGGCGTACGCGAAGGTGAAGTTCAGGTGGGCCGAGCTGTTCGCTAAATAGTTTTGTTTGTACACGGACACCTGCAGTGGACCGTGTGACGGCAGCGATCGAGACTTCCGAGAGACCGGTACTGGCTGCTGGTGCCTTGTGTCGAACGTTGGACCAATCTGGCTGTAATCGGCAACGGCGATTGCGATGCGTGTTCGCTGGACGTAACCATACTTAACGTTGTGACCTACATCGAGCAAGTTCTCAGCTAGCTCACCACCGCTTCCTTTACTGTAATACCCTGCATACCATTCGACGATTAGGGGCTAGAATGTGCTACGGCGATGGATGGATGGCGATTAGTAGAGGTTCGTCGCTACCGACCCAGTGAATGTCGACGAGCGGGCGGTATCCGATCTACGGTCCAAGATCGGCGGATCCGGTTTGTCGACTTTCGGTTTCGGTGTTGCCCTCTCGGTCATCTTGCAATCGTTTCCAAGCATGGTCGATCGATTACACCACACCGGCCAATGAGCGTTTAGTGTAAAGCATGCTTATGATCTCACTTGCACGTTTTAGAACCTCAAGTATTTCGAATTCTTGCATACGATACGAGTGAATTATTGACAAATTAGTTAAACTATTCGCTTAAATACGTGACTATTTTACAGATAATTTATACCAAACAACCCAAAAGTCAATAAACTCTCCTCGTTCTGCTTTGTCCACAATCTGCTGTCCACGAACTTTTCATCGCTTCAGAAGCGTGACACAAATATAAATGTGCCAACTTCTTGGTCAGTTTTAGCATATCGCTATTGAAAAGAAAGTGACGAAACAAAGATCCCCACAGGCAAAGATCGGTTAGTGCTATGACAAAAAAGACGATTTATAAATCCTGCCTAAACCGAAACCAAAATCAACATATCACTAAATCGAGATCATTAAAGCGATGATGCAAAGAATTCCATAGAAGATTAGGCTAGTTTTTGCTTTCGCTTTGAGGATCATCATTCGCGAAAAGAGCAATTTTGTATGCCGTTTTTTTTCAGATTCCCCACACAGATCGCATATATATATGCGGGGGAAACAAAAACCTGTCGCGATATCGGACTCTCCTTTTCACTGAGACCGGTCCTTCTCGGGTCGATGGCTTTCTTCATACGAGACGCATATCGGGTTCACATTTTGAAAAAGAAAAAAAAGAACCAGATACAGCCTTGACATAATTAAAATTGGCATCGTAACACACTTCACATTGATGGTCCCGATTTAATTTCCGTTGCTATTGTGTTTTTCGCGTCCTAGTACAAGTTGGATCCCAACGATTTGGTAGATATATTTTATATATTTTTATAATTTGCTTTCGCCCACATGTGAAGATTAACGGAAAATGATGAAATCGAAAACTACAACCGAACACGGTGTAGGTAAAAGTAAAAGTAAAAAGATAAAAATGTCATACTAACATTACAAAAACAAAGACCCACGAGGTACCCTTTAACGGTATGCTGTCCTTGGAATGCACGTGATCATGCATCGTGGATGTACGTATTGTGGTGGAAAACGAATGAAATTAAACTTTATTTTCTTTCCCTTTAATCGAAGGTTTTTGGACCAGTTGACCAGGGAGGTGGGGTGTGATTGAAAATGGAGGTCATACTGTGGCGTTGTTGCCTTTTTACCAAAAAAAGTGGCACTGAACATGAAAGGGTGGAGAACGGGTTTATCATATTGTTTTAAACCGCCGCTGCTCGATCGTGTTTGTCCTCTTTTTATTGTCGTTCGTTACCTTTATTGATATCAGCAGCCGAGAATTGGTAAAAGTTATAATATTTTGGTAATGTTTTTGGTCTTGTCGGCATACCTCGGTTCTGTTTGTGTGATGTGACCAGGGGAGAACAACTTCCTTGGAACGCGTGGCACGCTCTCGTAAGCTGAAGGGAAATATCTTGAAGGAGTTCCCACAACATAAGAAAGAACAGTGCATTGACCGCAACAGTAAGTAAGGGATCGTTTAGACGAAGTAAAAAGGGCTACGTGTTGTAGTGCACGCGACTGCCGACAACAAACATCTGTGCTGCCTGCTTATCGAATTTCTTCTTTATCTTCTTATTGGTTTGTACTGCTGTAGTAGTAGGTCGATGGTTATGGTCTGTCTGTCTAACACACACTCCTCCTCACACCTTTTACTGCTGCTCGTGTCAATCAGTAGTGGACCTTAAAAGTTTTATCCATAGTCGGAAAAACAGGCTTTCTCTCTTTCTCTCCCATGTATGAGAGCTGAGGAGAGGTGGTGTAATTGAGATTTGAACTCTGGCCGAGATTGTGATAAAACCATGCGTTAACATTCATACCATACGACGCCCTTATCCACCGCAGTTTATCGGTCGATTTTAAGCAGCTCTTGCTTACTGTTAATACTACCGTTATTCCAAAAATGATCTTTCGCTTACAAATACCATCTAGTACAGCTATTCTTCTCGATCATAACATATTACAGTGAGTTAAAAATAGAACAAGTTCAGTTATATTGCGGTTTCATTCGATCGATAATACCGTTCCAGCGATGGAAGGATCGATCGAAGGTTTTAACGATGTTTTTTTTTCGTTTTCATCACCAACGGTCGATCAGGTTATCCTTGACGTGTTGTGCCATGCACGTATGCCACTTATGTATGGTGTATACATCAGGCATTATCCATGTAAGAGACCAAAGAGAGAAAAAAACAGCAACTAGCAATATTCACAAGGAGTCATTGCAAGGTAAACAGTGACGATGACATGTAAAAAAATCTCTACACGAACAGGGCCCACCCGGCATAACCCGTGCAGTTCTGTGATCGAATGCACCTTCAACCATAATACTATCACAAAAGAGTTTAGCGGCGACTCATCAACACTTTTGTTGCCGATCTTGCATCCTGATCGGCTCAGTAGAGTCAGCGCAAATTATGTCACTTCCTTGCAAAATAAACACTACAGCCGATCGGTGCCCAATTTTGGTACCGATTTTGCACGAATGACAAATTATCGATACGCAACTGGTAAATGGGACGCATCGAGATGTCTTTTCAATTTTTCCGCATCCCATCCCATCGTTTCTGATTGCCCTTTTTTGGAAATACGCATGGAATGTTGTGCACGGAAGAGAGAAATGAGTTTATTTATTCGTAACAGTTACCTTTTTGTTGATTGATCGATCGAATGAGGCTACCGGCATTATTCTATTCAGTTGATTTGTTGTGCAATACATACCGTTCCTGTGGGGTGTGTGATTACCGCTGGTCATTGTGTTACTTTCGTAGCTGGAATTAAAAATCTTAACCCATATACCATGTATGTTATGTACAAAAGAAAAGAAAAAATGCGCTTTATCAAACAACAAACTCACCGACACGTGACATTTCTGCGTTAATTTAACCACAACTTGCGACAAACGGCTCTTGAAATCGTCTCGATTGCATAAAGCTACGCAATGAATGCATTCGGCTACGTGCGGGTGAAATCAGTCAAGCTTACACTGTTTGGATGTCGTCGCTTTTCCCATGATCCTCGTCGAATCGCTTATCGTTTTCCTGTGATTTATCCAACAAGTCTAAGCTTTTCACCTTCAAACTAATGATCGATGCTGATGGTTTTCTCATGAATGGTGGTCAAGTGGTATAATTGCATTAGTGGCTGCCCTACTTTCGAGGGTTCATGATACCGACGGCAGTGCACATCTCGCCATTTCGCTCAGAGTGCAAACCATTCAAAAACCGGCGGGCTTATTCAAAGCATCACAAAGATTGGTTTGTCCTTTGCAAGCAAGAAAAGCATAAAATATGTCCAACGTGAAGCAAAATTGTTAGAACGCAAGAATAGATGGTTTTGTTTTGTTGCTGTTTGCTGCTGCTCGACTGCTCCATATTGCCTCGTAAATGGGGCTAAATTGCGCGTAATAAGCCGGCACTTAAACCCGGCGTAACGATTACTTAAACTATCTCACAGCAAACAATTGATTATGGAATGACGCTAGGCATATTTTTTTTGCACAAATGGAAACTCTTTTTCCATGAAAGCTTGGATTGGTTTGGATGTGTAAAGTCGATTGATAGTGGTTAAATTGTGATTCATATCAAGCGATAGCCATCACTAAACCACTGTTGACCCTGTCCAGTGATCGTCTGCTTGTTGTGATAATAACAAATCTGTGATTAACCATCAACGAGGTCGACCGAACTGATGGTGGCTAGCCTTGGTGTGCTAATTGAGTTGGTTATTGCTGCATACAAGCAAGCGCCACTACGTTACGCCCCAACGCCCAACGCCCAACGCTACCGAACGTACTCGTAGGTTCGTTGCATACTACACGTCCCAGGATACTCGTCAGAGTGCGAACGTGTCTGAAGTTTATGATCGTGTTGCAGAGTGCGTATCAGACAGAGCAAACACCCACCGAACGCATGGAGCATGTAGCGCAACATAAAGTGGTTTCCCGCGCAGTTCTTTTTCGCAGGGATGCTCAAGTTATCGGCTTTCTACATATATTTGTATCATTTTAAAAAAATATATATTTTACTATACTGTTAATGATCGGTAAAAGACCATCCATATGTCTTATATAAAGTATTGCTGAGTTTTAGTGTTTTTTTTTGCTCGGTTAGAACGGCCTGGCCGTATCAAGAATTATTTTACCACGTAGCAGGATAGTCAGTCCATGCTACGGGGGGACGGTCCGGATGGGATTTGAACCCGGTCCTGCCGTGTGGACGGGCGCCGTTTTTCACATGTACCACCGGGCCGCCCCAGTTTTACTGTTTTTGTCGAGCAATTTATGTAGAAGAATTCATAAAGACAAAAAAACTTAAATAGTTGAGATTTTTACAGGAAGATTTTATTTTTCTTCTTCTTATGTGATACTACAACCTCAATCGCCATATTTTTCTAGTCATAAACTTGGAAAGATCTTTGACAAATATGTGAGTATTAGCTTCCATAGTAATGTCCTGTACTGACTGGGTGTAAATCTCTTAGTTAAGTAGTTAATCCTGTAATGTTTTAGACCTTCCAATCGTTACCTTAGATACAATCCATGAAATATTGGGCAAGTTTTGATGTTTGTTCTTTGGTGACGCGATTTACAGTTTTGGTATGGAATGACTTTTTGGTCACTAAAAAAGGAAAAGTACTTTAAGTAACCGAAAGCACTTGGCGTTGAAAACCCCTGCCTAGTACTACCAACGTAACACAGCCGATAGCGTGCAACATTTCGAAGGGGGTTAAACATGTATCTTCGATCGTGCTGCCGACGACCACGCGGAAACCGGTGCGTTACTGTGCTAAGAAATCTGCGAACACCATTTAGTGATAGCGGTGCGCCGTGAACAGGACCTTTTTCAGTTCGGTCTTGCAAAAGTTGACTGATCTTGTAGTGGGCAGTTTCGCATTAAAGGTTTTAGCGTGCAAACTAAGTGATCGTTATTATATGTTTATTTGCGTTTTATAAGAAAGTTAAAAAAAACGTTACTTATCGAAAGCAAATGTGTGTAGAAAGTGTTTATACACAGTGCGACGAAGTGTGATGTAGAGTTGTGAAATGGTTGGTTACATTTTTAGAATCAACTGATATGATAGTGTTACATCAGCTGTGAAATATCGAACGGAAAGTGACGAAAAGCGCACCTGTAATAATTGAGAAGAGTTTCACTAAAGCTTCTTCATTGAACAAAAAAAAAACACAGATGAAAGAATTTGCTGTAAAAATGGTACGGATACGGAAATTACGTGTTAAACATTTTTCATTAATAATTCAATTTTAGTATATCTAATTTACAATTATATGTGCGTGTTTATGTGATCACTCAGAAGGCGTTTAGTTTAATAATAGATTCTTAACATTTGTAGACACACTTTTGTTTTCTATTTGATTCTAAAACAAGCCTACTCTTTCCTGCCACGCTTAGACCCACTCAGGGGCGGCTGCCAGTGATTCCGCATTCAGGCAAACACACCTTTACGCGCGTTCTCTCATGCGTAAAGGCAAAGAACATTGCCTTGACATAGGGTTGCGGCAAAGTGCCACTGGTAGCAACACGCAAAGTGATCCATTGACCGATTGCTGGAACATTTGTTGCGATCGCTATAGGCACGATGAAAGTCAGTTAGCACGAAGTCTCGGGTTTTTGATATGAAGTAAAAGTGTTTGGAAACTTAATCGTGTGTTAGTAAATGCAAGAAGGGTCGACTTTGCGAAAAGTTTTAATTCAGTTGCATTTGATATGTTTTGGCAATGCTTTCGTTTGAGAGTTCCCTTTTCAACTGTATTGCATCAGAAGATGCAGAATCGAAATCAAAAATAACGCTTCAAAGTGGCACATCGCTGTTGTGATGTGTAAAGTTCTTGTGCCATTGAAGTCACTACAGTTACAGACGAAGGTGTGTAATGCAACGTCATTACTATTCTGGATAGAACGCATCGCCTGGAGCAATGTGCTAATTGGGATGTTAATTTTTGCACATCCCGGCTCGATTATATAATACGATCCGCTTCAAGTACGATCGAATGTCACAGTGAAGGTGTACTTGGTGCACAAAATATTAATATTACAAAACCCCAAACACACCGTACCGTTGATATCGGGCGTGTAAAATGAATCAATTGTGAAGGAGTTAATTGCAATCAGTGTAGTATTGTTGCCAGTTTTCCTTCACATTTGGAATGTCATTTGAAGATGACACGATGTCAATATGGCGATAGCTCATCTCGCCCCGATGTGTCGCATATGTTGTGTGCTGTGAGGTCACTAATGGACGATGCAAATTATCTACCAGGCATGAGGTGTCCGGTACGCGAATGAATAACTGTGACTGTTTACCTTTGCTTAAAATTTCATCTCTCATTGCCGTGTGTCAGTCAAAGGCACAGCATAACAACAAAACGCTTCACCATTTGACGGCTCTAATAGTCGCTAGGGAAAACAAACCATCGGTCTGGTTTTCGCCCGGCACGCTGGACCTAACCTTGAAACGGATCGCAGTTTCGGGGGGGCAGAGGCACAAAGATAAAGGGGCGGAAAGAGCAAAAATGAAGCCAAAGAAAACGTGGCCGCTGTCGTAACGGTGGTGTTTTTGGGAGAAAATTTATGCTGCGACATCAATCGATGTGAATCGGCCAACATTGTGCTCGCCTAGTGCGCGATGGAGCCGAAGAGGTCCGTGAAGTCTTTGAAGAAATTCATCGTCGTGTACCCGTGGCGTAAAGTGTGATAAAGTAGCTGGTGGACCGCTAAGAGTGGAGCGCTTACTTAACATTGGAGGTTTCATTAACCGAAGGTGGAAACACTGAAGATGGTTAAGTTTAGTGCTGTGTTAAGTGGGACCTCTTATAAAGAGAACAAATTGTGCCGATGGGCACAACACCGCCGGAGATGATATTCATATTTGTCTGACTGAAAAAAAAGAAACCGTTTGAGTTATCGCGGAAGAAATTAATTGAATTAGATCCTCCAAAATAGATACTATCAAAACAGTTTGCTCGGACACGAAATAACAATTATAGGGATTGTAATTAATTTTCCTGTTCTACTGCTTTTTTGTTTCTTTGTTTGTTTGTTTGTTGGGGAAACATTTCCAAAACCAACTTCCCCATTTAATTGGATTTTAAATAATTGGTTAAACACGAATGACATAAGTGATCGATCGCCATTTCTGCTTTTATTTTCACGAATATTAATTTATCCACCTTCGCCCTCGGGGGGAAATAAAACTGACACGAAACTGTTTCTATTCCATTAGGCTGCGTCATTATCCAAAGAGGAAAACGAAAAAAAAACATCTGCGCCAAACTGAACTTGGCCGGAGGTCTTTTGTGAGTTTGCATTAGGAAGCAGACGCAGCTAAACAAAAACCAAAAAAAAAAAAACAAAAGTAAAGAAAAAAACTGACCTGCCGGAAACAGTCGGTGTGCATTTTGTGCCAATTTTGGAGCAACGGGTTTTGAAGGTTACCGGACCTCCGAAATGAAGTTGCGATATTTGGTAGTGGTACGCTAGCGATCTAATAGCTAATACCGATCCGCGAAGAATCGCACATGACTTTGGTTTTGTTTACTTTCTTTCTACGAGTCGATCGTACGCGATCGCTATTGCCTCATTATGATCACTCGTATAAAGTGTACGTTTTTTTTCATGTAAAGCTCTTTCAATTCAAATGACTTCCAAATCGATAAGTGGAGCAACATTTGCATATAATTGGTTTCCGTCTCAGGAAACTGCCAGACGAAGGCGATCAATCGAAAGTATCGACTATTTGCTCTTTACTACCTTTGAGAAGGTTATGTCGAGAGTTGCAATTTTGATTCATTTGAAACACATTCACTTGACGCCAGTACGAAAATTGCGATGCATGTCCCAAAAAGCAGAAGAAGATACCTTCACCTGAAATGCAGCTGTAATGTCTTTACCAATGGGACGGAATGCATCATACAAGTGACTTGAGCTGACTTGTATTTACCTTGAGCGTGTTTTGCTAGTGCATTTTGTTGCAAACCCCGAGAAGGAAAGAATGGTCAACGAGAGATCTCTTTCCAACCTCCTTGGAGGGGTTTTACTTTCATCCGTCTTACTCTCACTAGTTTGCTCCGTTTTTTTTCCTGACCTAGAATGAAGGTGGCAATGTGCACTCGTTGCTTTTTGCATCGTACAGCATGGCGCAATGGGATGGAACTGGCGTTGATCACCTTGAATCCGTTATTCCAACTTGCGACCTCAGCGAACGCTGAGGTTTGTACTGAACTGGTTTCCGATTCCCAAAGTGTCTGGATGCAGAAGACGAAAAAAGAAAAAACAAAATGCCCAAAAATGTCCGACGACATTGTGTGGCGTGGGCAATAATTTCCCACACACACACACACACACCCTTTGGGATAGTGATGATGATTTGCTGTCAATCGGATTTGTGTCTGCAGCAATCAGTGTCGCAAAATCGGCAGTTGGGATTGATTTATTGTGACGCCTCACAAGCTAAGCAGGTCAAACAGACCATGGTCAACGGCAACTACCGTTGGTAACCTTTGGTAGCCTTTGGTCGGACCGTTGTTATGAGCGTTTAATAGTTGTAATGTTTAAACGACCCAACTCCAAGAAGATTAATCATGCACACAATCAAGGTCCTTGCTTGCTGAGATAGTGTGATGCGAACATTTCCACTTAGTCGAACAAAATTCAACTGAACCACAACATCACAAAGCATCACTTACTTGAAGTTACGTTCTGCATTCGAAATGCAATCAAACTGCATACTGGCATACGTATGCATTCCGTGTCCAGTTTCTCAGCCAACGACGGTTCTTAACATACACGTAACGCATTTCTAATGTAGGAAACGATTTTTTCCCACTGACAGGTGAGAAGCAACGGACAAACAGGTTTCGAGGGTAGGCCTTCAAAACCCCCAACGAAAGACATTTTAGACGTGCGTCGGTGCGTAGTGTACTGCAAATAGTGACAAATGAGCTTCGATTACTTTAGTATGCATCTGTGTTTTTATTTCTTTCCGTAGGCACCACGGGTCCGTAAGCGTGTCGGGCCCAGTCGCAGTCCACCGCTGACCGGTCGCCTACGTGACAAAGCCAAGGGGAAGGTCATACGGCACGATATCATAAGTTTTCGTTTGATCACTAGAATGCGCTTTTAAGGAGGGATAGATATTGTAGTAGAACCGTGTTACATTTGGATGGAAGATGTTTATCAACCGAATGAAGGGCAAGGTCCATCTAGCTTTGTTGCAGGAAAAGACACCCGGCATTAGCTCGGTGTCGGTGTTGAATTCATTCAATAACCTACTGCCGCAGGAAATTCGGCGCTCACTAAGATTCATTAAGCTTATCATTGATCGTGCCTTAAAGCATTTTTTTGGGGTTCGGATAATATGTAAAGTGTTTTGGGGAGCTTTACAGCTTTAGTATGAGTGAAAAAAAGGTTTATATCGAACTGATCGTAAATATCAGTAAACCGTAGCGATGATGCAATGCCACTGCTTGGTAAAATAATTCGTTACAATTTGAATCTTTTGGACATCTTTCTTTCTTTTGTATAATGCGGTGGATATGTGATAATTATTCCATGGGTTTGTTTTGGAAAATGAGGTTTTGAATCATTTATTTCAAAAGATAATTTATCGGCTCAAACGTTTTAAAGTTCAGGTCTTGGTCTGTCGTGCCTAATTACTGGCTTTGGTCCGAGTTACCCTTAACTGGACAGTCGAACCCTGCACATGCTGGACTCTGGTACTAATGGCTATATTAGAACATGAATTTGGTTCATAGCCGGTAGGAATAGTCTAATGAGGTGTAATTAACTTTTCCTTTTGCAAAATGGTATATCCATAGAAAGAAGCTGGACGTGAGCAAGCGGTGAGATCGAAGGGATGAATCTACTACTGAAACGATTTAAAAAAAGAATTAGCAAAGCAAATCCAAATCTTAAATTATTCATAACTCATAAATATTCCTGTATTTAACACAAATAGATTTTTATTTCGTACAAACATGTCAATATTCTATTTCGTTTCACACCTGCTGACGGTGGTGCAAACTGGATAAACCGTGACGTAGTTAATTCATCATCAATTTGCATTAATTTGACTACAAAACATTCCTGTCAAAATCCCGATTTCCATTTCATTGGATCGTGTTCCGAACGGGACGAGCAGATGGGACTGTGTGAAAAAGGTTTAAAAACAGGTTTGTGTGTATTTCTTTCATTTGCGAAAGAACACCCTGGTGAGATTAACGTCAAAAGCCCCTGGGGGAAGAATTATAAAACTGGAACTTTAGTCGGAATACTGACGCAGTTCAATACCGTTTGGGGGGTATTTTTGTGTTTGAAGTTTACGTTTTTGGGAGGATGAAGCCCAAAAGACGTGAGATATTCCTCAAGATAAAGCCTTCCTTCCTGTGAATCAAATACTACAGACGTCAGCAAATCGTAACTGTTTGACGCAAAATGGAATCCCGTCAGGTGCGTTTTAATCGCCGGTTGAGGAATGTTTATGCACAATTGGCATCACTTTTTTGTGGACGCTCCGTGATCGTTTAGCTGCCTGTCGGTAAAGGTACAATTAAACCAAAATTAATTCTAAGCAAAACCTCACCGTTCGGACATGTGTTTGTGGCTTTCGCTTTAAATGTTTGCTAACATCCGACATTAAATATGCGTGCTTCGTTTTATAACCGGGCCCCAATCGATCGTGCTTCTTGCGCTCGGTCGGTACAGTCGGAAACCACGCGTCTAGAAGGAAACCTCAACGGTCTGTAACACCGATCCACATCGATGATAATTTCCCCCGCCGAACTAGCCACGGCTAGGGGGTAGATAATTAGGCTGATACGGGAGGACATTCGTTAGGGCCTGTGTGTGTGTGTACGGTGGTATAATTTATGTGCGCGCGTTTTGCATGGCGTACGTGCGAGTACACCGTGCCCCGGGTGACAGGGCGTTATGATTATGGCGACATCTTAATGTCGCGAAAGGCATACCCCAAAGGTATCCTTTAGGTGTAGACAACGGTTTTTTGCACGAGAAATTATTAGCCGGTACGAGGCGGGGGGTTATTAATGTATGTGACGCAAAGCCATTTATTCTGATCCGTTATTATCCAGGTTTGATTAGTTTTATTTGCCCTCAGGTTATGTAAGTGTCTTCCAAACACAGTCGCATAGTTCAACAATTCATTTGAATTACTACATGATTTGTGGGTAAATATATGCTTGAAAATAAAACAAAAAAAAAAACCCCACGACAGCTCTTCTAATAAGCTTCATTTATGGCAGAACATCTCTTAATTTGTTTGTGCCAAAAAAAAACCAACATCTGTGCTAAAATGCAACACTCATTCACATGCTTGCCGCTGGCTACCGAAAAGCTAACTGCTTCGTCATCTTCGAGGCGTAACGCCGGTAACAGTGACGGTCAAGGCCGGAGCTGTCAAACTGGTAGTAATGATTCATTTCCTTCACCCCAAGGGGTAGGTGAGAAGGGATGAACCACAGCACCGGGCTTTGACCGGGTGGTACCTTACCGTAAGCACCCCGTCCGTGTGTTGGCAAAGCTAATTAGCGTCCGTAAGCAAATTTACTCGATAACCGATCAATTAAAAAATCACCCCCTTTACTAGTTTGGTTTTGCTTTCTCACATGTTGATCTGACAAGTTTAGTTTTGTTTGTAACTAAAATTAGAGTATCCCAACTAGAAGAATTGTATTAGCTTCGTTTGGTTCAAAATTCAAAACGACACAAATTGTATGAATAATTCAGCAGTAACGACGTTCGGGTGTTTTCGATTTTTTTTTTTGTTTATTTGTGTCAAAATATTTCGAAAAAAAAGTTATATAATAACATAAGGCATTAGTCAGCAACGATGCGTGCGTATTTGATATCAGCTATCCTATTGCGAAGTAAGTTCAAGGTGTGTTGGTTACGTTGACCTAGTGGCGAAATGGAGTCTCGGTTTTTTTTGGACCAATTGACCATGTGGAAAAATATGCTAAAGTTGCTCGAATTTCACACGCCTTCAATGATTAATTCAATTCATTTAAAGCTCCGCCGATAAATCGTTTATTAGGTGCGTTTTACAACTTGATATCTTTCTTTCTTCGTTCTATTACGTTTTCTCGTTTTTAAAGTGAAACAAATTTCCCCCTAATTTTTATCAATCTTCTTAGTTTTCTACCACTTGGTAGCATCTTCATGCAGATTAATGTTCAATTATAATTACAGTAATTACAAGTAATACTTCATTTGATAGAAGAAAGAGATTGGTTCATTGAAAAATGGCAATAAAACTGTGCTAAATTAAACCGATATGCCTTTCTAGACTCAATACGTTAGGATGTTATTTTATTGGGCATATTAGCTACAGCAAGGTAAAAGTTAGCATGTACATGAAAGATCGCTTCGTTATTAAATTCGTAATTCGTTAAATTAGCCAGCGGCAAAGCTACATCCCTTTCTCAATACAGTTCACTCTCACCGTAAAATCGTTCAAGGTCTTTTGGGCACTAACGGTTTCCCATGTAGGTTAGCTATTCTTCTTCGAGCGTCCGTAATCAACAATGAAGGGTCACTTTTGGGGCGGTTCTCCTTGATACAGTTTGAAGAAGATACTGTTACGTTTGTGGCAGCAAAAGGCCACCGAACAAAATGGCGTGTGCGTTCGGAAGGACGTTTGATAAATCGTTAATGGACTTTAATATTAATACCCTTCAAAAACGGTGGTCAAGCGTAAGGTCAACATAAGGGCCTTTATTGATGACACGATTTACCATCGTTTGTGAATGTAAATTTCCGTTGTCAACCGAAGATCGTTTCGAGCCAAAAGGTTTCTATTTCCATTTCCTGAGTCCACCCTCTCGTTTGGGTTTGATTACAATTTTTCACGGTCAATATGCCGGCACCGTCATTCACATCGATGTCGTTTGATGTTAGTAATGACGCCATCTTATGCATGTTTGATGCCGTTTTGAACATTTATTATTATACATTTATATTATAAAAATATCTTTCTATTTATCTACTTTCAACAGTCACCAGCTTCGATGGTACTGCTGGTTCTTGTTGTCGCAACACGCTGTAGCGTGACCATGCAACAAGATACCTTCTTCCAAAGACTGTTTGATGAAACGAGCGTCCTGTTTAATAATGGAACACCGCGCATTCCGGACACGACCGTTTACCGCAAGGAGTACGATTTCATCATCATTGGTGCCGGTTCTGGTGGGTCCGTCATGGCGAACCGTTTGTCGGAAATGCGCGAGTGGAATGTGCTGTTGCTTGAGGCGGGCAAGGAAGGCAACATGCTGACAGAGGTACCACTTACCGCGGGTCTTACCAGCATTACAGGTACGGTGGGCTTGGCGTTTGGTTTGATAATAAACTTGCGTTTGTTGATTAATTTCATCGAATTGATCCGAAATTATAAAAAGAAGATTCTCTACTGTTGTGAAGATCTTCCAGTCGATTCTTACAGAATGAAACGATCGAGTGATCGTATCTAGTATGAAGACCCCATTTCTATGCACCAACTGAAAGCGATAGTGGCAAAAAAGTAGTCGTATCTATCCTCTGGTCATAGATTTTTTCTCGTAACGAACTTATTACTTGAAATTATTCCAGCCATACGTTTGTGGGTAGGCATTTGTTTTTCCATTCAGGACCGCAGTTAGATGCGAGCTGTTTTGAGTTTCGTTTCAATTTTTTTCGGTTTGGAGTTGTTGTTCTCTGTGGAGAGAGATTTTATTAGACTGTATTGATAACAGGTTTTTATATAGTTAATACGACATGTACCGCTATATGTTTGTGAGTTGTGTAAGGTAACTCCCCCCTTTAAACCATGAGAACAGCAGACTACTCTAATGGGATGTGCGGTGGAACTCCTATATATACACCTCATTGACCGTTTCACTTCTAGCGATATTTAACGAACGGGGTCCGGTTTCTAAAAATAAATGCCCCTTCTTTAGAAACTCACGTTTCGCGGAATACCCTCCCTTTCCGGTACGCAACATGGCGCATCTCTTTCATACGCGTACAACATAAAGGGTTGTTGTTTTGTGCCTGTTCGTGTCTTGCGCATTCAATGCGCAAGCGCACGGCGTGCAGTTGTAGCGCTCTGCGTAAGCTTCATTGAAGCTTTTCAAAGGGAAACCCTTCAATGACAAGGTACATTGCAATTCAATGGTGAGTAAAAAAACAAAGAAACAGATGTGGTGAATGACCTTGAAAGAAGATCCTGTGAGATCATGCAACAATGCAAGCCACAACACTGGCGTAGTCGAAAAATCTATAGAAAATCAACATAGTTGTAGAACTCGTTACAAAACGTAGTTATAGCAAAGTGGAGTATGCAACGAACTAATGAAGCACAAGTTTTGAAGAAGTCACAATGTCCTTAAACTATTCCCTTTCAGGATATAATTGGGGCTACAAAGCCGATCCTATGAAGGGTGCCTGTTTGGGTTTAAAGGGAGGTGTTTGTAACTGGCCTAAAGGGCGCGGTCTCGGCGGTACGAGTCTTATAAACTTCCTCATCTACACAAGAGGACATCGGAAGGATTACGACGGTTGGAAAGAGGCGGGCAATCCAGGATGGGGCTTTCGCGATGTGCTGGACTACTTCAAGAAGTCGGAACGTGTGCAAATTCCCGAACTGCGTAACTCACCGTACCGCTCTACGGCAGGTCCGGTCGACGTGGAGGAGTCATCGTTTGAGACACCACTCTTGAAGCACTTTATCGCTGCAGGACGTGAACTGGGCTATATGGAGACAGATCCTAATGGCGAAATACAGCTCGGGTTCGGCAAGGCACAAGCCACAATGCGTAGAGGTCGTCGATGTAGTGCAGCGAAGGCTTACCTTGCACCAGCCGCCCGTCGACCAAATTTGGACATTTCGATGTACTCCCGAGTGACTAAAATACTGATCGATCCAGTAACGAAGCTGGCGTACGGTGTGGAGTTCATGAAGCGCCGGCGACGTTATGTGATCCGTGCACGAAAGGAAGTCATCTTGGCGGCCGGTGCTATTGCTTCTCCACAGCTACTGATGCTGTCTGGGGTGGGACCGAAAGATCATCTGAAGGATATCGGCATTCCTTTGGTGCAGGATCTTCCGGTTGGGTACAACCTACAGGATCATCTGAATCTGCCCGGGTTAGTCTTCCCAGTCAGTCGACCGGTGACTGTACGGGAACAAGATATGCGCGCTCCGCGGTACATTCTTGATTATATGATGAACGGACGTGGTCCATTCACGTCTCCCGGCGGTGCCGAAGGTGTTGCCTTCGTAAAGACAAACACCAGCTTTAACCGTAAGTGTAGCGCTCTGAATGACTGTTGTAAGGTTCCATCTCTATATCTTTCTTCTCTTCTCATCAGCTTCAGACTATCCGGATATTGAGCTGGTGATGGGTACGGGAGCCTACAACAACGATGAATCCGGATCGTTACGGGCAACGATTGGAATAACGGACGAGTTCTATCATAACACGTATGGAACGATACTTGGGAAGCACGCGTTTTCTGTCTCCCCAATTCTCATGCGTCCGAAAAGCCGTGGACGAATCTATCTGAAGAGTGCCAACCCGTTCCATTGGCCACGCATGGAAGGTAACTTTTACGCCGATTATGACGATCTCGTGGTGCTGCGGGAAGGTGTCAAACTGACGGTGGATCTGATCGAGTCGCGTAGTTTCCGCGGCGTCGGAGCACGATTACATAGTACACCGTTTTATGGCTGTGAGGAGCATCGGTTCCGAAGCGATGAGTACTGGGAGTGTGCCATTAGAAGAGTCGGTAGCACATTACAACATCAGGTAGGCAATGGCCACGCTGCATAGTTTGAGCCAAACTCCTATGAACTGTAACTTGTGTTCTTTATTATCGACAGTGTGGTACGTGTAAGATGGGACCAGCCACCGATCCGGAAGCGGTCGTCAACGCCCAATTACAGGTGTACGGTATACAGGGTTTGCGCGTTGTCGATGCATCGATCATTCCCACAATTCCAGCGTCACACACCAACGCGGTGGTGTTCATGATCGGAGAGAAAGCAGCCGACATGGTGAAAGATTTCTGGGCCAACGAAATTCGTTGAAGATCGTCCGCTTGTCTTCTGTATGCCATCCGAATCCGAGTGCCTCGGATGGTCGTTAAAGTCTTTACCCTTCTCTAGTCATCTCAGTCACCAGCTCAGGTGATCACAGTACAGTGTACGACGACCAATCTCATCCCGATTTTGCTATCCGTGCACTTCTTTAATAGAAGCCATACGTTCGATCATCAGCTTCAGCTTTCCGGCTCCTTCTAATGTACTTTCTTCTCTTCCTATGAAAGAGTTTGCTCCAACCGAGCGACGGTGTAGAATTTAGCGAAATAAAGAGACTGTAATATTGTAAACAAATCGTTACTTCTGGCGCGGAACCAGTACGCCGTTTATTTGTGTAAGGCGATCGTCGGCTTTTTCCGTTCCGTGCCGTAAGCAGAATCGTAGCTGTCTGGCTGCTACGGTGGTAAGGAAGGTGCAAAAATAAGTAAGCATATATGAAATCATGCCGTTCCCATCTCGTAGTGGCCTTGCCCGATGACATTAGGAAACTGTTGGCGCTGTTTCGTGTGTTTCGTGCTTGATCAGAAATAAAAAAGCCGCGTACGGACAGGGGAGCACGCCGTGTGTACGGTTGTGATGGTTTTTTTTGAGAAATAATGTTAAGACACCGATACGATTCCAGTGGCACCGTACCACTGTGTTACGAGAACAGCGTCCTGGCGCATGCGATCCGGTGTAATGCCGCATGTTGTAACGCTTTGCTGTGGCTGTTTGGTGAATGGTTCTCGCGAAACAAATTCATCGCGCCAGTGTGGGTGGTGGTTTATTTCAATATTTTATTTCGAGACATAATTACTGAGACTGTTTCAGTAAATTTCATGGTCGATTTGAAGTAACGATCGCAGCTTCCCAAAAACAGGTGACGGAGGTCATTTGCACCCAGAAGGAAATGGCACATCAATCAATGTCGAATGAAATAAATAGCGGCACTGTGCCAAGAGATGATCGTTGAGCAAAACAAAAAAAAAAACAAAAACTTTTGCCGCATTTGTTAGTGACCATTTTTTGCATCACTAAAACCCGGGGTTACATGATGGTTTTACAGTGGGTGTGTATCAAATACCGATTGCCGGAAAATGGGCTGTTAGTGTATTTTGCGCACACTACCAAGGGTTGTGTATCCGACTTCTACTACTCACTGTGTGTGAACTGTCAAAACAAACACCGCGAGACCCGATGTACGAGCGGTGCGTTCGTCCTACGAAACAGCTGGAAACCGTTGCTGTGCACGAATTTTCCCGAGCACGAATTTTCCGAACGAACCAAACCGTGCACAACGGAGAAAGCCCACCAGCTGATGTTGGTAGTTGCGATTTTCCACTCGCACCGTAACGGTGTACGTATTCGTGTCTCCAACGGCGCGTATCTCGAATGTACGCGGGAAACTTCCAACCTGTTTAGTGACTTGCCTTGTACGTTAGTGAAGTTGTGTGCCGGTAACTAGAACAAGCCAGAGTGGGGCCACCTTGTTTGTGAGTATGTGTGTGAGTGTGTGAACGAATGTAAGTAGATTTTTTTTTCGTGTTGTGTGTGGTGAAAAGAGTTTCCACCGGATGTGAGAAAGTAAAAAAAAGGAAAGATGAAATAATTTTACCGTTCGTTGTTCTAGCCACAAGTGGAACGGTCGTATCCGAAAGTTACTTCTAATTGTGTTAACAAAGGTGTGTGTGTGCACGGGTGCGGATCCGGGAGTGGTCGTGTGTGTTAAAAAAGGATAAAGTTTTTTTCTTCTTGTGTGTGGTGAAATTTGTTACCTGAAGAGAAAAATAAGCTTCGTGTATCTTTACTGTCCCAACGACGGCATCGATCGACAATCCACTATACTATTCTTATTGGAAAGGAGGCCCCTTGCTGACGAGAGGCAGGACACCCGGGGCGTTTTGTGGCTAGTGCGAGTGACACGAAGAATATGAATGTTTAATCAGCAGGTGTATTTTTCGCTTTTCCATTTGCTACATGATTCCGTTCCATTCCGGAGTCCTCAAAGTGACGAATCTTTCAGAGCCTACCTGCTCTGGCTCGACAGGATCGTTTGGTTCCGAGGTTATAGGTAAGAGAATAATTCCTTTTTGTAAATAAAATGTAACTTTTTTAATACCGCAATTATTAAAATTATTTTTCTAACATTGGGGGTGAAGCTGATAGAGTAAAAAATTATGTTTTTTGTATGACGCATACGAGTAGAAGCAATCAGTACGAAAGGCTCTACCTCGCGGATCATCTGACCACCGAACTATCAAATTTGGTAATTGACCCTACCCTCAGCGTACGAAACACAGCGCAAAAGAGAATGGCACCTCTTTTCTAATATGCCAACAACGATTCGCACACGCAATAGAAGCGAACGAGCGAAGTGCGAGCGTACGAACCGCAGCAGAAAGAGGAAGACGCACGACGATCGGATCGCATCTCGTCACAGGATCTGGCATGATATGGAATTCGGCTATTTTTAGAACGCAGTTAACCATCGCTAGAACTGAAACGTACCGAACGTGGCATATATAGAGGAACGCATTCTGCTTCCTTCGGCAGTCTGCCTTCTCTCATGGTTGAAAGGCTTGAAGTTACCTTTAACAACTTCAACCCCCCCGTCAGAAGTTATGTCCTAGAGGCCGTCAAAAGCCGCTTTGATATTTCCTAGACACACTCTCGATATCGCAAATCGCTTAATCGCTAATTCGCTAATCGGAAATCAATTTCGTGTCCCCATGCACGTAATGAAAGGAATCTATGTTCCAAGCGACCCCCCCAGGGTCCGCTTCCGGGATACGTTCCAACTCGCGTCGTACTATAAATGTACACAGAAAAGAAATCAAATCGAATTCGCCATCGTGCGCAATACAGAAGAAAACTCGGTGGATAAGGTTTAATATCCACCACCTGACCAGAGAGAAGATTCGACTGCTTTTTGCTGCCTGCCTGCCAAAAACCCAGCCAGGCACACAGGATTATGTTTATTATTTGTTTGTTTATTATTGTAGCCATTAGAATGGGAGAGATTTGGTAAATATTTTGAAGCGCACGACAAACATTAGATTGCTGCATATTAATAATGATAATTTAATTCTTTCTTTAAACGTACCTATTCGATGGAAAAAGTGCTTGCCTCTATTTAGTTTAATTTATCCCGGTAGAAGCGAGAAATGCGACCAGAGCGAATAAAAAGTGAAAGAACGCATTTGGCGCTTACTGGCGAACAAATGAAGTGCAAATATTGACCAAACGGTAGATTGCTATGGCCGCTTCGAAACGGCATCAGTTCCGAAGCAACAAATTTAATGAGCCGTACGGCTAACGGAATGGTTGGAAAGGTCGCTTTTGGGAAGAACAAAACCAAAAAATCGCACCCTGGATTAATTAGGCCACGAAGGAAAGGAAAAACCGGTCGGTTTGAAAATCGGAATGTTGGGATTAATGAGTGTTGAAAAATATATACATATTTCACAACATTTTTGTAAAAAAAAAAGACGGGCACAAAAAAACAAAATGTATCAGTAATAATGCGTTACGAGCAGTTAGCAAACGTTGAAGGAAATATTGGAAAGTGTAATAGCTTCGGGGCGTTGAGTTTTTCATGACCCATGCCCTTAGAGAAGAACAGAAAGTGAACGTGCCTACATTAAGACTACTTTTTTCGCCATTCTCTGATGTGGTTCGTCACTAGCAAAAGGGCATCGTATAACAAATCCGTCGGGGGAAAGGGGAAATCGATTGTCCTACCCGTTGCTAGCGAGTTCCATTTATGGTCGATACGGAAGTTAGCATCGATTTTACTTGCAGCCCAGTCTACATTGTTGCCGATGGTGAGTCGCGTGCGTGATTATTGTGCTCATTTGCGTATCGCGTGTGCTCCCGACTTCACCACTGTATGTGTGTCCTTAATGGACGAAGAGGCGAAGGGACTCCTACCAAAGCGAAGGGACCTGTCCTTGCTATTTCATGACGGCGCCTCGAAGCGCCTTGTTGCGCGCCTGTTGCGGTCACCGTAGCTTCACTGTGTACTTGCGTGCCATTTGAACATTTTGTCCGTATACGTATCGATTGGTTTGCTTGCTTTGGACCCACATGCAAGTGAAGAATCTGCCTTGAGAATGAGTTCAAAGAATTGCCGGGAGTTTTCCTGAAAGCTTACCGTGGGCCCGATTATCGACCGTGATGGAAATTCGTCGTAACGTTACGCATGGTGGATATTTTCGCGAGCGATCTTCAAGGGTTAAAAAAGGGAGTGGTTTTTTTTGTTGGTGCGATTGCCTAACCCTGTGATAAGGCACTAATTAATGGATTTGGACAAGATAAGGTTCGTTTGATGTGGGTTCTGTGCTTCTTGCATTTCTAAGGAACAGTAAAGAACAAGAACTTGTCGATTAGGTCAATTCCGGTTCAGAATTCAGGAGAAAAACAAGCAAATACTTATACTTGTTAAATAGCAAAAAAAAGTCACTGAACGATGTCAAGAACTTCCCCTCACGTAAGTATCGTTCTTATGGTTGTTTTGTGTCAAAATGTAACAGCGCTACAAAGGAATAACCTTTGGACGAGGGCGCCATTGCCAATGCCCCAAGGATAAGTACGCAAACTGTCATCCTAACGATGTGTCTGTACACGTGTGGTTGTGTAAAACATTTTTTTATCCTCTACCAGTTTACTAACCTCCCTGTGCCAGTTCGTAAGCGTCCTGGCAAGAAAATGGTAGAACACGATCGATTTGGACCCGGAAACATATCTCAAGTGGACGTCAAGTGCAGAACAGTTAACAAATAGCGCTGAGCTTATGGCAACTTGCTACAAAAGTGGATTGAAAATTAAGGTGAAAAAAAGCTCTTCGCCTTTACCACGGTTTTACTACAAATGATAGTGACGACAGTGAAGAAAAAAAAGACAAGCTGCTTCTCAAACAAAGAAATAATTTCCGGAAAGTCATCATCCCCTTCTCCACAAGAAATGTGGCACAAAAGCTTGTGCGAATGACTTGGTTCAAACAAATCGGATAACATCGTTGATTACCAAGTGCGCCAGTCCTTGGCTAGAAGAGGGCCATAGTTGGGAGCCTTATTTTTTTTCTTGAACCACTGGAATAAATTTTCCACCCACCTTGACCTTGCTTGTTTTTGTGGCTGTGTGAAAGGACACAAGGCGCTAGTTTTTATGTGAGATCATCTCAGTTCTTTTCTTTTCCTTCTGTGTGCAAATGTTCCGCGTGTACTGCAGTCGCTGGTGGTCGGTGGATTAGTTCCGGTTGTTTGCCAAACTTCTAAGAAAGTAAGGTTAAGGGTGGTATCGAAACAAAGCAACAACAAAAAACCCGATTCTTTTCTCCCATTCTCGTCGTCCATTTTGTAAACGGAACACATGTTTCTGTTTGACCTCTTACCGGAATGCCGGACGGTAAAGCTTTCCACGCCGCATCAAGAAGCGCTACCCTTTTGCCCTTTTGTTTTGCCAACTACAAAGCTCCCACCACAGCTTACGTTACTTCGCGTTGGATAGCCTTCACCAGCACGAGAACGAACGTTTGGAGTTGGACACTGTATAGAGCAGTACGCAACCGCCTGGTTCACTATGTGCGTTAAGCACAACCAGCCCAATACGATGAACTAGGAAGGGTTTTGATATAGTTTCCTTAAGACGACGAAAGAACGGGGTGCGTTAGCGATAGGAGAAGATATGAAAAAGGGTCATAAAAATGGTCTTTCTCCCTCTTCCTTACGCACACAAATAAACTAAAAACCACTAAAGAAAGTTTACTCGTGCGAAGTAGAATTCTGTGGCAAGCTGGAAATGGTCAAGGGAGAGAGAAAAAAACGGTCGAACACCAAGCAACCATGCTCGTGTCTGGATAGTCCCAACAGAACGTGTAGAAGCGTTTGGCAATCGGTACTGCTTCGAGCTAAAAATAACAAAACTCTTCTACTCTATCAAATTGTGCGCGTTTTTTTCTGCTTCTCGTTGGCTGATAGTGAGCTGGTGGAACCTGGCTTATGGTTGAAGAAATTGGATGCTATAAATATCGATTAAGTAATCACTATTATCAGCGAAAGCATTACTCGACGATGAGTTAGATCACTAAGTGAGGGTGATGCTTTTTGGGGGTGGAAGACAGTGCAATGTTTGAAGTGGGTCCCCGAGAAAGAGAAAATCCCCATTCAGAGAAGTCACTCCTACATAGGGAGTGGTTTATGTCTGATTGATTTTGTTGAGCATCTCGTTATTGAGTTAGTGTTAATGATTGGAAAATCTGACTATAATTAGAGTTGGCTAGTGATTAGACAAACACTAGGTAGCAGTTTAGGGAATCATTAAGGCGAGTGCATCTGTCGGCGAGATGAGGCTGTCAATTTAACTTTGAAAATGGTGCGTACATAATGCGCATTTCGTATGACATCTTCATATCTCCCCAGGCCCGATAAAGCGCGCCGAGAGTCATTTCATGGTTCGTCAATCAATTTTGTCCCATTCTGAGCGAGTAGCGAACTGTGTCGAATTCCATTTCACGATTGAACGGTAGCCTGGCTTTCGGTTCGAGGGCACGTTTTTTGCATTCCACCAGTTGATTCCATGCGTTTCTCAACCGGAACAACGACAAAAGCTGAATCGTATGCAGATTGACTGATCATTTCCATCCGTACGCTGTAAGCCAATTCCCGGGCTGAATTAACATATTTTAGTAGCAAAACCTCCTTCTTCACCCACCGTCCAGTGGGTCAAAAGTCTCGAAAAGTCCACTTTTCGGGTGGATGGATAAAAGGGAATACATTTGTAGCAAATTATAGCACAAGATGAAACATAGCGTGTAACGAAAGTTTTCCCATTCGGAATGTCTTACAACGGGAAAAATGTGTGTTACAAAGTTAGCCTTATTAGGTGAAAAGCAAATGCGAATGAAAAGGCAAACTTTGTAGCTTAAATTATTAGCATTTAAATGCGAATTTCAAAAGGTAATATACAAAAGAAAGAACAAAAAATAAAATTGGGTAGGCTTCAAAGATACAAGACTATGATGGAGGTGGAGTCTAGTGCATAGACGTGTAGCTGTTAACCGAACAGTGTAGCGTATTGCAGATTGCGAGTTCAAATCTCATCATTCCCTCTTAGTAGGAGCACCCAGTTTTTAGGATTGGATTTGAGTAAAAAAATAAAGCAGCAGTTCTTAAAAGGGAAGACAAAACGTCTCTTTCATACATCCAAAAAAAGCAGCCTACCCTCTAGGTGTCATTAAACTTTCGAATGTCTTGTATAACTTTTCTACTCAACGGCTTTTTTTTCTGCTCCCTAAAAATCTCTCTACAAGAGAAATCTTATCACAAAGTACAATAAAACCTCTGTATTGTTGGTAATTTCCGCTCACGAGACAACTCGATACGGTAAGTTCATTTCCGAAATTCTACCACCGCCAGGCCAATGGTTGCGATGTGGCCCGAATCCGAGTACAAGGTCGGTATGGGATCGTGCCTCCGGGTAAATCGCAAGATGGTTCAACTTTATTCAGAAATCGACCTCTGGAAGCCCCCGAGGTTTGTTGTAACAAACCAAATAAAGGCGCTTTCCATGTTTTCGGTCCGATTGTTCTGCAAAGTATTAAACCAACGTGTATACACTTGGATAGATGGAAGATGGGTGCACTAACAAGCTGCTCGAACGCTCGAAAAAGTGGAAAGAAAGTTCTTGATTACTATTATTAGATTAGTAAAGTCAACGTGAGCTTATGTAATGTTTCGTTTATTAGTAAATGATTGTAAGGAGGTTTTTCAATGCATTTTATGAATTAGCTAGACTAAGTATTAATACTATTATTAAAAGAAATTAATGAATAGTTTGGACTTAAGCGACCTGTTGTGTTGTTACTGGAAGACAACTTCGTCATCATACCCAACAAACAAAGAGAAACATTGGATATGGTTGAAGAGATTTCAAATCGAAAACTTTACAACTGTATCTCGCTCTTCATTCTTTCCTGAATGGTAACAGAGAAGTACAACTTAGTTTGTGTTATCCTTCCACAAGCGCATTCATCCACAAAATTAAGTTTGCTCTACAAAACAACGTCACCAAAAACAAAAAGTCCATCCATCTTTATCTATACCAATTTGTACCATGCTTTCGATGCATATCGATGCTACCCATCGGAAGGTGGTGAAAATATGGTAAATTTTAGACACAACAACAGGGCGAAAAATCAACACAAAAACCAAACCACAACGCTCGTACGCTTGTGAGAGAACGATACGTGCGTCCTCTTTGCGGTTGGGTCGGTTTTTTTTTGGGGTGTACTGGAAGTTTCGTGAAGCAACAACCACTTGTGCTATCGCTGTCATCAGCGCCACCATTAATATCATCATCAACATCACCGACCGGTTGATCGGTGGCAAGGATTTCCTGCTACAGCCCTGGCAGTTTGGTTTCTGGTGGGAAGTTGAGATTTTGTGGAGAAATTTCTCGTGGTTTCGGTTACGGTTACCCGTGCATCAGGCCGTCCCGTACCATGGTCGATCAATGGGCGAAGAGTGGATAAATGCTGCTCACGCTACACATGTACACACGTTTCCCCCGTCCTCGTTAGAAGAATGTCCTCGGTACGTTCCAATGTCCGTGGCAATAGAGATGTGTTGCTTTGTCGTTCTTCCTGACTGTTGTTGTTATTGTTATGCTGTAGCATTATTTGGCATTTTCCAAAGACAAAGAATGCTGTCCCGCATTCGGTAATGCCCGGTACAGCATGTCATCCCATCGCCATTCCTTTGTATTTTTAGTGCAATTTATTCATCTTGTTTTCTTTCTGCACCACACCCGTCCCGCACTTGACCTTCGTGGACCGTGTTCTTTACGAGCGAAAGCGATAAAACGACGATGTTCGCCCGCCGTAATGTAAAATAGCATAATTTATGACGAGCAGCAGAAAGAATGGTACCGAAGAACGGCGACTTAGCGCTGTTTTATTGCAAAACCATCTGACCACGATGAAACCCCCCCTCCCCGGGGCAGCGTCCCAAAAAAGTACAAAGGAAACGCTCGTGGGATTGATGTTTCATCACCCGACCGACAAATGCATTGGTTTTCAGATGGTCACGGCAAACCAGTAAGGGAAGGAATGCCGCAATTGTATTTTAAGCGGCGCTTCTTATCAGCGACGGTGCTAAGGATTCGCGAATTTATTTCACCTTTTAGTGAGAGGAGATGATATCGTTGACGAACAAAAAAAAAAAAGCCAGAAACGTTTTGCATTCTTACAGCGAAACCAGCGCGGCTAATGCTGAATATTTGATGTCCTGTTTGTGCATCGTGCTATTTGCTTCGGTACATTCCGTTAGCAGCTCTTTCAGCACCGTGAGAAGTGTGAGGTGAAAGTGACCATATAACGGATGTACAATTTCACCATCCGGCAAACGATGGTCCAATGCGGTATCTTCGTTGCAGCATCATCTTCAATGGATGCGCTCTAGCGCTGCAGTGCACACCATGTGTGACTCCGGTGTGTGGTGGCCGGTGTCACGATGCAACAGCTGCAAGAGGAAGTAATGGAAGTAATGCCAAACCTTAGCGAGTGTGCCTCGCGTTGGCCATGGTCAGCACGAGCTGCAGCAGTAAACAGGGCGGTTGAGCTGATTTTAGGGATTTTAGTTTAAATGGAGTAAGTAAACACGCCCCGATAAACAGGGTTGTGGAATGGCATGAACGAGGTGTGAATGTGTGGGTTAAGAACGTGCTGTAGAGTTTGTCTTGTAACGTACCAAAGTTTACTCATGAGTGTGGGGCGGGGGTTTTTTTTTGTAAACCCAAACAAATGGGGACCATCTGTTGGGAGATAGTTTTGCGAAACGGACAATTAAACATGGAAAATATATTTGATGAGAATGCAGTACAGTGAGGGGGTAGTTTATACTTTACGTTTTGCGAAAATTTGATACGTTGTGGCGGCTCAGGGCAGCTTTCGGTAGAAGCGTAAAACGCCGTAAGGTATGCAATGTATTTTTTAATGTTTGTATTCATCCCACGTGGGTTTGCAAACTTCCGGTATTAAAAATTCAAAAAGTTCCCTCTCTCTCTTGGTTTATTTGGTAGCGATGTGGGTCTTTACACGGCAGGACCAGGTATCAAATCCTATTCGGACCGTCCTCTCGTAGCAAGGACTAAATATGCTGCTAAGGGAAAAGTCAAGGAAAATCAGAAATGGCAACCCAAGGCACATACACCTCCCTTGAGGTTGTAGTGCTACATACATAAGAAGAAGGAGAATAGTCCTTTTAAGTCTTATAAGTATTAAAATGGTCTAGAAATTTATTAATTTAGACATTGCATACATTCGGGCGTTGTTGAAAAATAAAATGTTTCCATAATGCAGGGATGTTCATGCTAATAGTTAGCTGATCGTCCTTTCCATAATTGATTAAAATTTTTAAATTTGCATTGAATGATAATTGATTAAAAAAATAGTTAACTGACTTTTTCTTCTTTGCTTGTTCGTTAAGATTTAATATTGAGATCCTCAGTCCTGGAGTTCTTAGACGTAATGGCCCTGTCAAGTACTTCATCGAGACCGAATCATGGTGTTTATGCTTTGCTATTCATCTCCCATTCTTTTTGCTACGTAATACATTATGCAATTTTTCTTTAGTTCTGAAACTAAATCAAACCCAATTTCTTGTACGTAAGTCAACAAAATTCGTTGAAAAAAGAAACTATTTCTTTTCCATATATGTTCTCACCCATTCATACAGCTCGGTTCTCCCTCGTATGAAATGAATTCTAAAGGTGCTACCTAAACACACCTTCGTGTAATCTTTTCATGCCTATTATAATAGAACTTTACGATAATAGTGAACCTTCCGCGAACGGCAGCAGAACAGAGCGAACACGCGCAGGACTTTACCGACAAGTTGACCTTTTCCAAACGGTGTTACTTGGTAACCGTTTGGCTATGGTAAATCGCTCAGCTCGTAAAGTTAGCACGCCGCATCCGCATTGCAAATGGCTGCAAGGTGTTTTGGGACGGATTTTTGACACTTTCTGCGCGCACCTCGATGGCCACCCGGGCCAGAAACCCGGGCCCGTCCAAACTGTAGCGAACAGCGTTTGCAGTATTATTCGTTACGCCCGTGCGGAAGTATTCAGCTAAAGCTTTTGGGTGTTATATTTTTTTTTTCGGCTGGTTCTGCACACTTCCTTCAACCTTCATATTGATGGTGTTTTGCAGCTTGTCAGACTGACGTGAACTTGGGGAAGTTGAATTTGTAATGGAAGTTTGAATAATACCCGCCCGGGTAAGGATGGAAAGGAAACGTATTAAAAATGCAATTGCTTCTGCTAGCGTACTGCCGTGGTGCAGATAATCGGTATGGGATGTTGGATTTACATTCGTAAACCCGAAATTTCCCTGCTGGATCGGATGTGGTTATTACCGGTGCCCACCTGAGCTTCGGTTTCGGACAGGCCCAGAAAAGGAATGGATGGGAAAACTTTACCTTCTGTAGCTGTCAGGGCAAGTTTTCCGTACGCATTCAAATCCCCTGAAATGTGTCCGCCTTTGTCGCATGTCCTGAAATGTGTCGAGGGGTGTTTCGGATTAAAAATGGGAGGAGAAAAAAAATATGCAAACGATAACAAGTTTTATGTGTTCAAAAAGTGTGCGTCATAAACAGAGTAACCCTGCAAATCTGAGATTACGCAGCAGGGTTGGTGGTTTAAGTATAGGAATGTGTGTGTTTTTTTTTAATCAAATCACTACCTCACTTCAATTCTGAATCGTATAAAGATAGTCAATAAATTTTGCAACAACCCCTATAATGTGGAAAACCTTCTCCCCTGCAAAACGTAAATGTCTTTTTACATAACACTTTCAAACCACTTTCGTTCCTATCTCAGCCAACCAAAACTAGCGCACAGCAAAGTCATGTAAATTGCCATCACGAAAAATCCCGGCACGCATATCGGAATGGTAATAAAATGAAGAAAATGGTAAAAATATGATCTCGATTGGCTCGATATCAAGTGGGAACGGCTTTCACTGGTACTCCTACCTTTCCAAACTCCAACCGGCACAGGTGGACGCATTTGCAGCAAAATAAAACCAAGCTTTAGTACGGCAAACGGTAAAGCATTTAATATGTGCCACATGAACAACCGTTCCGGCGAATTGGAAGTCTGGTTTCGTTCGGTTGTTTCTATACTGCCATTTTGTTGTGAGTTTTTCTCTTCCTTCTCTTCTGTACCCTTCAGTTGCAGAAACATGGGGAGGTGGAAAGGAACACTTCACGGGCACGGACAACTTCAGTATAAAGTTTAGCAGAGGATTATAACGTTTTATTATTTCGCATTCTCAGTTGTTTTCCCCCGCCTTTCGCACAGTTTGGACCAATTTTAAGCTCTTTCTCCGCAATTGAGCGTAAACTTTTGTGGATACACTTTTTCTTTACAAGTGTAAAACTGGGGGGGGGGAATGGGTGGTAGGGTGAAAATGGAACCAAAAATGTATAGCTAATATATGCCCGGCTATAAACAACGGGCGTGTGTAAAGTTGGATTATTTCTAATTGGTTTACAAATTATATGACTCGACACATCGATCTTGCGAGCCAAGGGTGAGGATTGGAAGGAGAGGTTTCTTCCCATTTTTCCGAATTTTTCACGATTTACTAGGTTTCACCATCCAAATGGCAAATGGAGGTAACATCTTCAAAGGTGTCAATATCTAAGTTAAGATTTGAGGCCCAGATCGGGGCGGCCCGGTGGTACATATGATAAACGGCGTCGGTCCACACGACAGGACCGGGTTCAAATCCCATCCGGACTGTCTCCCCGTAGCAAGGACTGACTATCCGGCTACGAGGTAAACATAAGTCTAGTAAGCCAGAAATGGCCGGCGTGACCTGTAAGGTCGTTAAAAGCCAAGAAGAGAGAGATTTGACGCCCAAACCGAACGTGTTGCTTGGGCATGAAGTAACAATGCTAGTAATTGGCATGATATAGGCTTCAGTTATGAAGACTTCTTTGAGAAGGAAAAAATAAACCTGTTAGAAGTATAAAATAGCAATTACGAACGAAAAATATCAAACAATAATACACGCTCAGAGCACAATTTTCACGCTCGCCTGTTCGAGCTCATCTATGTCCTCATTGTAGAATGGGAAACTTTCCCGAAATAAGATAATGATTACACTGCAAACGACTTTTCGAAGAAATCCACTTCAATTGCAATGTCGAGCTAATATGGGAAGTTGTCCCAATGTCGGTACCTGGCAACACTGTACTAAACCAATGGTACTTCTGGTCACAGACTTCCTCCATCCTCCAACCACGGTCGAGCGCAAGGTGAAAACTTGTCGTACTTGTTGCCATCGTTGGCACGCATAAGTTCTCGGCAGCTTTACAATGGTTTCGTTCGTACGGCCAAAGTTACCTTCGGCGGAAATGTTACCATAGGGACAGCCGATATGATATTGCATGCCGGTGGAAGACCTTCCGTCTCACGTTTTGATAGTTTACATCGAACGGTTGGAGCAGATCTCTTTGGGGGGGAGTTCCATAAGTTTAAGACCACTGTACGGCATCTCACTCCTGAAGCTTTTGTTAGGTTGCTGTGGCTGTTTGCTCGTTTTTAGAACACCTTATCTTTGCTTCCTTCCGCACCCGATGTTGGCTGATGGAAGTTTTCAATATATGTATATTTACCGACGACCGATTTGCTTAGGATCGCCCGTAGGTAAAGTTATGCTGTCCCATTTCGATGCCAGCACGAAAAGTGGCAAGGTTTGTTGTGTGAAGTTAGTTTTGTGACATGAACAAATATTAAACAAACCGATGAAAGGATCATCATCCTCTTTGCAGTTGTTGTTATTTGTACTTGACGCTGGTATCATCTCTTGGGAACGTAAGAAAAAAGGTGCACAAAATGCTTAATACAACATGATACAGTTTATACAGCGTTTATTAACGAATCTGTTGTTTAGCTTTAAAAATATTTGCATGGTGTTTTGGATAAAAAAAATCCTTGGGTTTTTAACTTCAGTGCAGAAGGAGTGTCCAAAAGGGAAGAGAAAGCAAACATAATGACACCCATTTTTCACACGAAAGATTTAACAACCTTTCGGGCCAGATGAAACCATTGCGACGGTCGTTTGTTTTCGGCCTTTTACACATTGCAAAGTCAACTCGAATTCTCCCAGGCGTGTGGTAAATGAATCATCCACGGTGGAATAAATAAATGAATAAAGCCTCCGAAATTTCAACTCTTCCACACGATTTTTCGCACGAACAGTGGTCGAGTGGTTTAATGTTACAGGTTTTTGGGTGCTGACCGTACCAGTGTTAATCTAGATGACAAATCTCTTTCAAAATTAACGCCAAAGGATATGCCGTGACTGGAATGCTGTTTGGATGTATTACTTTCATTAGTTTTAGGTTGGGTTTTATCGAAAAAAAAGGAGATGGTTTGATGTTTTCAAAAGGAAGATTTTACAACAAGATTAATTTTTACGAAGTACAAGAGTACGATGGACATGTGCAATGGATATGATGAATTGAGATAGAAACATAATCGTAAGAAAAATCGATAAATGTTTTACCTACTTTTAACGGGATTCACGCCGTTATTTTCCATTCAACAGACACAAGCAAAATTCCCATGGAATTGAACAGCATCAACACAAAAGCTACAGTCGATTTATGACGGTGTAGTTCAATGTACAACAAAAAACCCAGGACGAATCAAAAGGGCACCCTGTCGAGAACAAGCAATAATGAATTTGCTACAGCGCCCGAGCGTGATTTTCCCTGTCGTGATTTCGGTTACATTCGGCTGGCAGAGTCGGGTGGAAAACTTTCCCTCCCGTGAAATAAAACTACGGCGTGGGAAAGGGACAAAGAAAGAGTGGGATAGAGTGCGTAATTAAATTTGCCAAAAACTTTCCTCCACCCCAAAAACTGGAATTCATTTTTCACTTCGCTGGCAAAGGTAAAGTTCATTCGAGATATGGTTGTTATGACCCGCATTCTGTTAAGACATTAAATGCGGCGATGTGAAGGATCACCGGGTACGGAATACATTGGGCTTATTTGTTTCGAAACGAGATTACACGTAAAAATTAAGAACGGAAACCCATTTCCATCGGGGGGTGAGATGAGGTCCCCCAGGTAGATGGTGGTCGATATGACAAAGCGCTACGGTTCGATGCAGCAAAGCGGCAAGTGATGATGTAAAATTTAATTAAAAGCACATGAACACAAAGTTTTAACGGTTTTGTGCAGAAATCGGATGGAAAGAAGTAAGTGGAATTTTATGCAAATTTAAATACATACTTTAATGAAAATACTTTCGACGGCAGTAGGTAATGCAGGTGAACCATTGTGTGCTGATTTTTATGAACGTTTGAAGGGTCGTCGAATGGTGGAAACTTTGCAGGATGAGTATTAAATCATTGGTTGGAATACATTTTGTGGAGCATCGTTAAGCATTCTTTGTATTTTTATGGTTGAAAGGCTCATAGTCATAGCAATTGATTTTACAGTGCCGTATTAACCACAAGTTGAGTGATCTAATCTAGTTTGGACCCAATCAGGTCATCGTCGTAAACATTATTCTAATATTCCAAAGAAGATACCTGTTCCTGAGCAGAAGCTATTAGAACTTTCCAGGAGTTTTATATTTGGACATATTTTGAACCAATGGTTGTCAATCCTAAAATAGCTAGCAAAACTGTTATTGTACTTCTTATGTACCTTCTATTGTAAGATCCTTGATAATCTTGGATAAGGTTGTCACACGAGTTATGATGGCTATGATCGACGTTTCTGGTGAAGTTAAATGATCAATACTCTGGAAATCTCAAAGTCTCTCAAAATTCTTGGCTACTCAAAAAAGAATGAGCTAGGCTACATCTGCTGTTCATCGTGACATTGAAGTTAAGGCTATCCGTATTTTGGAAGTCATGTGGAGTGGTCTATGAGTCATTGCAGCTCGTGGCATACACTTATGGTAAATATATTTACTAATAATCACACAAACCGGTCAAAGTTCGTCTGTCAATCCATTATCCCTGCCTTTCTTTCCACGACTACACTCAATCTCAGTTTAGACCTATCACGCCTCTTCTGTCTTATGGACCACTTTAAAGTACTTCACGGTTTAGGTCATCCAGAGCCTGGCGAAACTCATAGAGCTCGTCGTAAAAGCGATGATGAAGATATCCTTCTTCAATATCTTCTAAACATAATAAAAGAAATGAAAGTCCGACACGAGTAGGCAACTGAGACCCTTGAGAGATAGATTAAAATCGGCCTCACAGATGACAAGCGGATTAAGGCTAACCAACGTTTGAAAACTAAGGACTCTGTTCAATGTCAGAAAAAACCTATTCAATATTGTTGGAAAAATGGAATGTTTTTTGAAGAATATTGGCTACGTACATGAGAAAGGGCAAGTCACGTCTTGAAAATGACACCGAACGACATTAGCTCTTAAAATTGTTTTGTTATATCCATACCGACGCCGTGGACTTAATATCTTGAAGAAGGAGTTCTATACCCTTCTACAGAAGGAGGAAACCTCCAGCGTCTGAATTAATCCAGATTCATATCCACGTACATATAAGTTAGTTCCTATTCATTTCAAGGATGGATTCTCCTCTACAAACAATCGGTAAACAATTTATGCAACGATACGCACATGCTCATGACACAATTAGGCACGCATGCATTGCAAGATTTATCTAACACGACTGTGCGTAAGTGAACCAGTCCATCATTCTTGTCGTGTTCGGCAAGGAGCATCATGTGGCTTTACCGGTTGTGACGAGCGTGTCATAACAATCACGACGCATCAGATATGTTACCATCCGGATAGGTTGGAGTTATTTGCAACAACAAGGATAAGGTACGGTGCGTGTCACTTGCAGAACAAAACCGGTTGCAACTCGAAAGGGTGAAGCAAACCGTTTTTCCCGTTCGTAAGCAAGATTGAAGTAGAGTTTTGTATCCTTCGTGTCGCGTTCGAGTTCGAATAGAAAGGTAGGGTTGCTTCCTTCGGGTACGGCAAGGTCAATCACTGAAGGCGATTTGGTTCCTCAAACTCTCCTTCCCGGTTTTCCGTTTCCATTCTCTTTCCTCCAGACAAACACGTCAGAAGCGACGTTGCAGTAACCATCGGCATATGGTTTGGCTCGTTATTTATTCAGCTTCGGTTCAGGGCTTTAGGGGTTGAAAATGAACTCCTTCGTAACGGTCCGTAAGGGATTACGGGGTTTGCGGCAGGTCGTCGGGAGCCGGTTGTTCACATGGCCCGGTTGGCCCACTTGGCTTGACAGTGAAGAAAGCGCAGTACAAATCGTGGCTATTTCTCGCTGGAACAGCAAACTGGTTCCAGCCGAAACGTGGTGCGGAACAAAGCTCCGCGGTGGCAAAAGGGTAGCAACAGCATTGCCATCGGGCCCAAGGGGAATGGTTTAATGAAAATATGTTTATGTATGCTTTGTCGCTGTTGGCCGGTTCGAAGTACACAATTCGAAAGAGAGCACCACCGTTGCGGATGAAAGGGAAAGCTCTTACCAGGCAATTGCTAGGTCTGGAGCTTGCTAGCTTCTTCCTGCCTCCGGGAGTGCTAGGCAAACATACACACACATACACACAATAGGTGTTCTGTTGTCCTAGTTTCGAGAAGTTAAAGTGCGTGAGGGTAAGACGAAGCGATGGGGATGCCAACGGAGGAACGGTGAATGAGGTAAATATTCTTCTTTATCAATTATGAACGACGGTATAGGTCTGGGCACAC
This sequence comes from Anopheles funestus, assembly GCF_943734845.2. NCBI lineage: Eukaryota > Metazoa > Arthropoda > Insecta > Diptera > Culicidae > Anopheles > Anopheles funestus. The sequence continues at coordinate 14,491,653 of NC_064598.1, forward strand.
AGCACAACGACAAGGGCTTCTATGGTTCGTGTAGCTACGGTCGGGTAGCCACACTACTTGGCGACGTCTTTCGTGGGCGAAATCGAGCTTGGTTTGGATTGTGCTTTCGTTGTCCGCTCGTTCGTCTTTCGCCGAGATGATCATGTTGTTAGCAATTATAAACTGTTTGCGATAGCGTTTGTTTTGTGTTTTACCATTGTTGCAGACTTCTGCCTAATGAGGAATGCTATGTATATGACCAGATTTCACCATCGTTTCTTGTGAAGTCGTATCCGTTGTGTGTTTTTTTTGGCCCAGGGGGCAATTTCATCATTGTTCGTAGGCAGGGCTACGTTTCTATGTTGAAACGCAAACAAACATTTGGTCCTAGAAGGACTGTGCAGCAAAAAAGAAAATATTGTTTTAAAGTAGCTTATCATTTGATGGTGAAATTTGCTAGGCAGAAAATTGCCCACTCTTTTTAAAGTGATTAAACTTTATTTGCAACAAAAAAAGGAATGTATGGATGAATAAAAACTCGATATGACATGCTTACTTCTTCCAGCGATAACTAAACATCATGTCTTTAAGAAGTGATTATCTATTCGCATAAAACAAATCGCTCAAACGTAATAGCTTTTACTTGTTAAATGAATTGTAAGACGCAGCGAAAGGAAAAACACAAACACACAAGTGCGTTCCATTCAGGACAGAGTGGGTGTTGGTCGATGGGAGCGCTATTTAGCAAAACCATCCTTAACATCCCGACCGGCCCAAGTATCGAATTTGCACGAAGATCGAGAAAAAACAGCAGCACACAAGAAGAGAGGCAAACGCTTTTTATGGCGTTAATGAAATTTTACTAAGCGAACAGAATTACCCAGTAATGGACGGTACCGCTTAGCGTGAAACTGTGAAGTGAAGGATGGCACGTTTCGTTTGGGGGATCATTTGGAGAAAAATGTTGCCTGCTGTCTAGCGCGTGTTCAATAATCTATCTCGATCCTTCATAGTGTACAATATGTTTTTCTTTTCTTCTTATTGCAGCTTACCAGTTGTTGGTTCATTGATTTTTCGCATCAAGGGTAAAGTGTACCTAAAAAAGAAAGAAGAAATTGGGCGTATTTAATTTTGCTATAGTGAAACAGTTTTTATGTGAAGATGAAATGGTTCGAATACACGCATCAAAATATTCGTATGCCAACCGGAACGCAACGGATGCCTGCTCGAAATGGTGAAACACCGTGCGTCTCCATCGATGCGCCCAACAACAGTGAAAGCTGCTTTAAAGTGGTTAACGCATCACGAAAGCCCATTTTCTCTATGTGGCATATTTCGCTAGGATGTAGATAGAACGATAGGATGAAAGAAAAAAATTCGTAACTTTAGCCACGTTTCGGGCATCGCTTTTGAAAACAATTTCGTGCTAGAATTTGTTATGAATTCCTTAGCGAACCGTTCATCTTTACATCGTAAACAAATGTTTCCTCTCGGTATCATGTGTTGTGTCTGGTTGAGGAACATTTTTTGATTCTTCTTTCTTGCGAGGGGTGTAGGACAGCTATGCTGCTTCCAATGTTACATGGGGGAGCATTCTGTGTATGCTCCATTATTGGCGTGAGTGAAACGGAAAAATCAATATTGGTATTGGGACACCTTTTTGGAGCTTTACATTAAATTGGCATGGGAAGGGGAAAGAGAAGGCAGATTTGAGGTAATTTTTGAGTGTCTAGCATGCGTCTATCCCACGCCTGGAGTATCGTGAAACACACCCGGTGGTGTTGGGAAATTAGAAAGCGTTACCGGCGAAGGACTAATGGTTTTCGGAGGGGGATCCCTAGATTGTGATTATTGTTCACGAGAAAATGTTGTTTGTCGGAAAAGCCGGTGATTCCTCCGACTTCGGTTTTTTGGGGTGTGAAATGAAGTAAGAAAGCACCGACATTTTTGTAGGTGTCTGTGTGTTAGATTTTCCCATCGTTGGCCGTCGCAGTGTCAGTGTCCCTTAAAAATCTATATGATAATGTGTGTACTTTGAGAGCGCCGGGAGAGTTTTGCGAAATGATTTCACAACCGTAACGATCGGCCGGAGGTGTTTGTATGCTAATGGAACCAGTCTCGCAAGAAGCTCTTTGACAAATCCCTTTCAAGGGGAAAATTCATTTCGGTTGGGTATCTTGCGGGCAGGGCTATTTTTGTGTCGGCAGACCGTTGGTGGAATGTGTCGCTAACAGCATTGAATCGTTAAGGGAGATTTTGCTGTTATTAAAGTGTGTTGTAGAAATAGTCTTTTTTATTAGCTTCCTTATCACGCTCACGGAAGCTTGCCTACAATGTTCAAACAAAAATCTTACACTATGTTTTGTTGTGCGATTGAATGTAGGGAAAACCAAATGTTAGAAAAATGAAAAATCAATTCCTCCCTAAAAAAACATGTTACAACTAAATGTTTTGCGCAACAGAAAATGATGTGAACAAAAAATTCAATTTCGTTCAATCTGCTCAGCTTACGGATTAGTAGCGGATTAGGCAGATGATGTCTACCCTTACGCTGTCACACTCTGAGAAAGTGAAAGCTGAACAGAAAACCACTGACACGCGAAACTGACTTGTGATGGATGTGAATGATGGGAGCGCATTGTACCAACGAATCGGATTCTGGGATAAGGTTTTGCTTTTTAAAAAAATATGGCCTATTTGAAGGTGTGTCTTAACCGGTTTTGGCTATCTGGCACACTTGCAAAAAGAACGTCAGTAACTCTGGAAGAGAAAAGCTTGAACTGAATGGTAACAAATTGGATAAAGAGATCTACTGGTGAAAAGCCACCAGCCGCGGACAATGGTTACGAAATCGGTGGAGGTGATGGATTACCGTTTTCCACGCACCTAGAACCATGAACGGAAAGAAAAACGAACTGAGTTAGTGTGTTTTTTCTTCTGTTCATACCTTGAAGGACTTTAAGATTATCGTTATCCTTCATGGAATACAAAATAGAAAATACGGCACAATGCTGACGGTGCACTGGCCATCGGTGATCTCGGCCTCGTAACGAACGACAATAGGGATGACAAAAGTGAGAATATGAACAAAAAGGGGTGGGTAAGAAAACACCAAGTGGGAACGACACTAGACAAGCTCACTTTCAGCAACGGTACCTGCTGCAAGGGATAAGAATGAAACCGAGCGGTATAAGCTCGTTATGCTCGAAAGGCTCGGCAATCAGCCGGATCACTGACACACAAGTGAAGAAGTTACCGTTGGCACAATGGGGATCCGGGGTGGGGGGTTGGGGAAAAATGGAAAGGAAAGTGTGTCGCCACAAGCAATTTTGCTTCCACGTTCAAAGCTGGACACGGTGATAATCCTGTTGATAATGTTTGCTGTAGTCAGCAAAATTCAGAAAGCATCTTTCTTCACGCAAGGTAAGGTTGAGATAGATAGCAACAGCTAGAGCAATTTTGCTGATGCATCATTAAGTTTTGGTTTTTTGGAGTCGCAAATTTTCTATGGAAGGAGTGCCATTGCACGTGGCTATTGTTTTGGATGGGTGTATTAATTTTATCAGTATTAAAGCAAACAGGAGAAATTTTGTTCGATTTGTTTGCTTTTGTTTGATGAGGAAATGAAGCGTAAATGTATGACAACAATTATTATAAGCATGTAAAGGGAAAGACATCACATTTCAGACACTGTTTCTGGTGTGATTTGACATTGCAATCTTAATATGTTGAAATGAACTTTGATCGATTGTGATGATGATTATGATTAGTGTTGGGTCAAGAGCGAAAGTTGTACTTCAATCGCTCCGCTCATCTTATTGTGCGCTCTCCCGCACAGCCCACGCGAAAAAAAAGGTAGCTCCGCACGTAGCGCTACACACAGGAGCGATTGTGCGATGCGCTCCCATTTGAAAATTCCTAAGGCTATAGACTTAGCGTTTTTTAGGAAATTTAGCAAAATTTTAGAAATTGATTTATTTTAATGCGAAATTGTTGCAATAAGTTTCTTTTCACTCAAATAATACTTTAAAAGAAGAAAAGAATAAAAAATAACAAAAAAAAATTAAAAAGAAATTTCAACTCGAAAATTTTCCAAGGCTTACCCCTTGCCATTTTTTTAGCAATTTAGCAAAATTTAAAAATTTGTTTTATTTTAATGCGAAATTGTTGCAATAAGTTTCATTTCACTCAAATAATGTTTTAAAAGAAGAAAAGAATAAAAAATAACAAAAAAAATAAAAAAAAACAACTCGAAAATTTCTTAAGGCTTACCCCTTGCCATTTTTTTGAGCAATTTAGCAAAATTTAAAAATTTGTTTTATTTTAATGCGAAATGGTTGCAATATGTTTCTTTTCACTTAAGTAATGTTTTAAAAGAAGAAAAGAATAAAAAATAACAAAAAAAATTTAAAAAAAATTCAACTCGAAAATTTCTTAAGGCTTACCCTTGCCATTTTTTGAGCAATTTAGCAAAATTTAAAAATTTGTTTTATTTTAATGCGAAATGGTTGCAATATGTTTCTTTTCACTCAAATAATGCTTTAAATTTAAATAAAGAATAAAAAAATAAAAAAAAATCTAAAAACTCGAAAAATTCATAAGCAAGTGGGTCAAGAGCGAAAAAGGTATTTCAATCTCTCCGGTCATCTTATTATGCGCGCTCCTTGTGGTGCGAAACTTCGCTCTTGGGAGCGCATCGCACAATCGCTCCTGTGTGCAGCGCTCCGTGTGGAGCTACCTCAAGCGAACCGCATACTTCAGAGAGCGAGAGCGGTGCGCTCCGCTCTTGCAAAAGAGCTACTTGACCCAACACTAACAAAACTCACACACATATTAAATAAAAAAGACATGTTTAGCCATAGTAAGTTAAGGCAGAGATGAGATTTGAACTCACTACGGACGTATTGTTGAATTTTGTGTTACCGAAGTCGTCTTGGGATAAATCTGAGTAATATATTTATTAATTTGAGCACACCGAACAAGTGAACATATTTGGTGAAAAAACTCATAAAAACCAAATTTGAAAAGGTTTAATAAGAATGTTCTCTCAGTACGTCATCCGTTGGACATTTAGTGTCAATTACTTAGTTTTATTTTTTCTAGCTAGCTTCAATTCTCTATGTTTTCATCACTTCATCAACAAACGGGACGATGACGAACCATGTCTGTAGAAATCTTTGTGAGACACACAGAACCTTACGCTCGTATACACTTTTTTCCTCCACATTTGCGGTAGTGGTTTTAAGTAGAAAATCTTGTTCCATCCCGTAGTATCGGGCACGAAGCAGCCTTCGGGCGTTTCAGTACATTCGGAACATCGCATGACAGTTCCAACAGTTCTGTTCTGGTCGGTTTTACGGTTTTATTTTATTCTAGTCTATGCGAGCGAATCACCACAACCACCAAGAGGCAACTTATAATGGTTTGATTAAGTTAATGCAATAAAAAGAAAAGAATTGAGTTCCGCTTAAATGTGTTTCCTACAATTAGGGGGAAAATTTAATTAAGACAATTTTATTTGGAGTATAAGCTACGAACAAGAGGAACGGTTGGTTTTAATTTGATAATTATTTCATATTGGACGAGAGTTTGCTGGAATTTTTTTTTGTCGAACGCTCGGAAGAATTCTCCGATTGTCGGTGATAGAATCACAATAATTGATGTTGGTTTTTGGGTGAAGGAAAATAGTCAAAGAGAAACCTCAATTCGAGTTTGAGATGGTTAAGAAAAACATAAATAAAGCTCAGACCATGGGTGAGTATCTGGAGCTTTCACACAGGGTTGAATTTCGTGACCGGAATAAGGGCTATGCCCGGTTGCTGAAATGCTGAGACGTGAAGGAGAAGTTGATGTAGCTACTTTTTGCCTTTTCCGTTCGATGACTTCAATCGATCGAAATCTTTCTTCCCTTTACCGACGCGTGTCCTTCGTGGTTGTTTCGGTCGCTTTGTAATGCGAAGAGTTGCCCTGAATGGATGAACCATTTCTTTCACGGCACCCGACGAGACAGTTAAACAAGATTATTGGATCCTTTCGGTGTCCGGATTTCATCGTTCAATCTCCGGAACCGGTGAGGAGCGAGATCCTTGAAAGCGCACATCCCGTAGACGACACCTTGGATGACGTGATCCTGATCCGAAAGCCATTTCCCGACGCCCACCGGTAGTTCCTTCCAGTCATATCTGGTTGCTTCTCTTTTTGATTATGAGTGCCAACGGTGGAATGGCAAAGCGAAATGGTGACAATCACATTCGTAATGCTTCCCGTGCAGAATGTATTTGCCCAGTATGTATGCCACTCACGTACGTTACGATTCCGCGAACAAGAAGCAAGCTGGTACCGTGTTCCGGTGCGAGTGGAAAAATGCCAAGGTTTTGATTCAAATCAAGTCTCCCAGACGAGCAGGATACAAAATCTTGCACAAATGCTACAATTTCGCAACGAGATTGAACGAGCATGCGGCAAGACCGAGGCGAGCGAGTGTCGAGCGAATGACTAACGCTGGGCGTTACGAATTTGGCTAATGAAAAATTTATTCAAATTAAAATTCATAACTACCTCGTTGAATGTGATTACATTTGCTGGCATCATTTGAAATAACAAGGTAACAAGGGTGATTGAAGGTAGCGGGTGCTGCTGGTGTGGCATTTGCGTATCTACTAATCTGCAGATTTCGCGATCGGAATGCTTAAAAGCGATTGTTGAGAGATTCGTTCACTTTCGGTTTTTACTGGGTGCTGGAAGCTTCCGGAAGCAAATGGTGGAGTGTAATTTTCCAAGCGCTTTTGTTCTTTCGGCAACGCGACTCGCGCAGGGAATATTCGGCTGTACCCGTGTTGGATCGGCGAGATGAATTCTTTGTCAACGAGCTAGACGAGTTTTTGGTTGTGGAACGTGCCTGGTGTCCGTACGACACCATCCGTCAGTTGCAGGTGGTCGCACGGTGGGTGAGGTTTATGGAGATTATTTCTCACGTCGGAGGTGAATTTATTGGTTCGGAACAATCCGTTCGAACTTTAATCCGGATTGATGATGGTGATGAAAATGGGAAGCGAAAACATTTCTTTTTACAAAACGATCAATTTGGATATTGGTTATTTGAGTTTTGTTTTTCATGTATTAGTATTTTTACAAATATTTCTAAGGTTAAGTAAGGCTTCTAGAGCTGTCAAGTATGTAGAAGATGGGGAAAATGGGGGAAAAGGACAGTGAACAAATTTCTACCAAATTTGATCTCGTAGCAATTAAACAAATAAATTTGTCAAATAGTTCTCAAATTTTTGTACTGTTTTTGAAGTTATGAAGTTATGTTTATTAAGTACAAGTGTTATGATATGTAAATATATCAAAGAAAAGCATTTAATGTTTAGTTTTTTTTACGTTGCTTTCGAACGACACAAAGAACCATTATATTGCATTGGAATATAAAAACGTATACACTTCTTACACAAGGTAAGAAGAAGAAGGAAAAAAACATATAAAACCCCAAAAACAGCATGAAACATGTTTCCTCAGAGTTGGGGTGCCATCATATATGTATATGACGATAACGACAATCGATGGTTATGGAATTTCTCACACGAAAACAATTTCCTTTCGGTTCGGCGATATTGTTGGCTTGTTTGGAGAGGCAAAGAAAAAGTCCTACGTCGGACGTAAACAGACACCTGAAGCTGTGTGCTGATCGTCTTCCAACCTGCTTTATGTGGCATGCGTACGATGTATCGTGTCAGGTGTGGTCAGCTTGGTGCATCGTGAGGGTGAGCTAGCACAGCTAATAATAATCCTATCATAAGCTTTTCTGTGGCAATATTCTTCCGATCGTGTTGCAGGATGTCACTCCTGTGATGCCAAGGGGTACATGCACGTTCCTCATACGTGTCTGTGTGTATGTGTTCCAAATGTTTGCTTTGTCACTTTCAGCACCCGGGTATGGCATAAAGCCCGGACACGGTGTGAGGATGATATATGTTTGTGTCATGTATCAGACATTCTGATGAAGCGATGCGGGATCGGGTTCGGTCGGGATGCACGGTACCAGACGTTCCCGGTTTCGTAGCCTTCAGCATCATTTCCTGTAGCCGATGGTAATTTTGGCGTGAAGATGACAACATCATTATTTTCATATTATCGTCCGTACATAGCACACTAGGGAAGCAGATAGGACCACATCCTGGATGATGTTGATGTTTGGTGCAGGGAAAAATATAACCAAGCATTCCAACATCAACCCCGGGTGGATCAGTACGGTACGGTGGTATCATCATCCAAAGGAAGATGTTTTCTTTTTTTTCCATTACTTCATACTTGATGTTCCACCTCGGTGAGATATTCTCACGCAGAAATCCACACAAAACCCCAGAAGGCACGATGGTAGGTGTATATTTATCGGGAAAAATACTTGAAGCATGATGTGGACGGATAAAAATATTACCCGGTCTCTCGAAGCATATCGATGATATAGACTCATCCTGTATACTTCACCTGAACATTGACATCGATAGGGAATAATTGGTTACAAATGATGGCACAGACAGAAAGCCACATACCATGGGCAGGCCTAGATTCGATTGTGAAGCTATTTCCAGAGCGCAAAAGAGTAAAACGAGTGTTTACGAGGAAGTTTACTGCAAAGTGGAACAACGGGATGTTTGCCATTATTTTCACCCTAATGAACACACCAGGAGAGTTGTTCATGGTAGTTTGATTTATTGAGAAATGAAGACAGCAAAAGGTTAATTAGCGTAGTTTCAGTTGGCTCTGTAAAGTGTTTTAACGTATATTTCTATCTGTTCTTTATTTACAGAACAATCATACTCATCCTGGGCTTATCAATAGGTAAATTAGTGCAGATTGAATGTTCGTATTTGTTTTATAAAATGATTCCATTCATATTGAAACTTGATTTCAAATTGCATATTATTCCGAGGTTTAAATTCCATAGCAAACGGATAATCAAATTAGAGTACGTGTAACATAATAGTTGCTCGTTATCCTTATGGCATCGGAAAACGTTATTCGATGTTGCAAATCCATACCTTCGCCAGTTGGTTCATTCCATCGCTCATCCGCAGGCCACATTTCAATCAAATGTTCAATTTCCCTGAAAACACAGGAATGTGGCACGTAAACGTTATGCCCATGACGGAAGACATTGTTTGGAGCGCTTGTTTTCCGCACGATATACAGGCAAGCAAACAAGCGAACCTTAAACCTCACGATCACTAAGCAGGCTTACCGTTCCAATGTCCAAAATACATCCTCCTTCATTGCATACAAAAGCCCTGTACCGTTGCAACCGGTGCCAGAATGCACTGGACCGGTGAATCGTTTCGCCGATTCCATTGTTGGTATGGTGCCTTGGATGTTTGGCTTCTCGAAACCGGATTGCAGCCGGCGAATGAATTTTGTTATAACACAATCCTTGACTTTCGGTTTGACCTGACATTTGCACCCACGCGACCCCGAACAAAACCTCATCCCTGCACTGCACTGGAAATGTGTGTATGCTATGGTTATGCCTCTGGAGAAATGTAAAAAGTATTTTATGAATTTGATCATTATGCAAACTTGGCAAGGAGCGAGCCCAGCGGTGTGGGCGACTGTCGAGATTTTCTCTGTACGAGACAGGCTCCTTTCCGTTCGTTTGGTAAGCGGAAGTGATCAGTTATCGAAATGTTGGAGAATTTCAATTACAGTTTGACCGCAGGCGAGTGGATTTCGCTGCGATATTTTTTGGCTCCCATTCAGATCGAACAATGGTAAGTCACAAATCGCAAAATTCGACACAATTGAGGTTGTTTCCTGGAAGTAATGGCTTCATATGGACATGTTGACATTTTTAAAGTCATTTGAAAAGTTATAGAAACAACGTCCTGTTGAACGTTTTATTGTACAGAGACTTTGTTGAGGATATGAATGTGTTCGTGAATGATGTGTTGAATTTTTCAAACTAATATAGTGAAATCAGAAGGTTTTTAGTCTACGGTTTATAGAAATTGGACTAATATGTTCACTATGAGAATACGTTTTCTGAGGGATCTTGATTCTTGTGCCAAAGTGAGACGTGCCTAGACGTTGACATAAGGTATTTTCGACTCTCTAATATAGAAGACACAAGCATCAAGTGTTAAATGACAAATGTTGAGATATATGTAAACACTGGTACAACAGGAAATAAGTTTCTTGCTTTAAGTAAGTTAGTCATCACTGAGTTACTTTAGCTGCAAGTCTACGCTATTAAAGGAATATCGCGCGGACACTATCTATTCCATTTTTTCTGCTCTTCTTCTTGAAGTTCTCGTGGTAATCCTTGGAGTTATTTGAGATTTGAATTACCCATATCTCATAGACAGTCTTGTGTATAAGGTACATGTTCCAGCTAAGAGTTTTACCAAAGATCCAAAATATTCAAAATACATGCTGGTAAGATTTATCAGACACTATGAACACTGATTCTATTATGTCACAAACTCATGTGTGAAACTACTTACTAATGAAGTTTTGAGTTTCCCTTTGTCAGAGTAAAAGCCTGTAATAAATCTTCCCCCCGCATACCACCCCAAATTATCTTCACCGTCTAATGTTAAACGATCTTTTCCTTTTGCGGTGTAGCTGATAATGGCAACCAGGACCAGTTTATTTATCTCCACTTCTTCACGGTCACATCGGTTGTTTGAGCTTGTTCCGTCGGTGTGCTAACACAACTTTGCTACGATCCCTTGCGGACGGTATGTGAGCGGCTAATTATGTCTCCCCACGGACGGCTGGTGTGAGAATGGAAAGTTTTGCCCTGACACGTGTGTCTGGGAAATACAACCCTAAGGTGGCAGCCGTAGGTTTCGCAGTCCCCGTAGGTACATTAAAGACAGAACCTTTTCACCGTGTTGGCATTTCATGGCTTTTGGGTATTCTGAGGCGTGGTTATTAACCGTGGTATCACCTAATTTCTCGCATGAGAATGTCTTTCTACAGTGAGAAGACACTCGTTCACAATATTAGTTAACTGTAGGGTACAAACGGCTGACCACGATCGTCCTAAATGTTTCACAAGGGATAAGTTAAAGATCAGCAAAGCATCCCATGTTACACGGTGCGTATGATTGAGTGACATCTGAGGCATTTAGACGTCAACATTGCTCTTGGTAAAGATTAGATCAAAGAGAGACAGTAATAGACAATCAAGAATCCATCCCGTAATTTACGTGAGCTTCCGACCATAGTAGTGAGGCACGATTGATTGCGCAACAGAGCATACGGGCGCAAATTATCCCGTCCACTAGCACACTATTGAAAACAATTTAGAGCAGCATCAGCGCTGCACCGGTTACCAACCAACAATCGCTTTTGTGGACCAGGTGCAGGATCTGCAATTGGCGCCGATCCGTCATCATCCTTCTCGTACCAGGCTGGACAGTAATAAATCACAGCAAATAGCTTTTGCTAGTCTCATAAATCTAAGGCTTAAGGTCCGGAATTGCCTATCAAGTGAGTTCGTCCCGTATGGTGTACTCTCGAAGGGCAAAATGGAGAACCTCGGGAAAGCAAGGATGCTGGAGCTGTGAGCTCCCATCTTGGTATGATATTAGGCATACAAGAGTTAAAAGGCAAACCGAAACAAATCTATCGCTTCCTGTGGTGCCGTTGGATGGGAAATTTTGGCCCAACCGAATTGACACTTGAAGAGGGACGGCTTTGTTAACCCAAGGACCCAAGAGAACTTCACACCGGTGGAAACGATTTTCATCTTGCGGGTAGCAGGAATCGTCTGATGCTTTCGATCGCCCACTGGAAAGTGGGAGCATAAATTTTGCGTTCCTGTGCCATTTTCCTTGCCCTGCGAGCGCGGTTGATTGAGGTTAATCGAAACAAATGTGTGTTTTTGTGTGATTGGAATTGTAATTCGCACGCGATTGGTCAAACTGTTGACGAAGATGTATTCGTGGGTGATTTGATCAAATACAAAGCATCGGAAGCATCGGGTCCGCTATTCTGAATTCCGATGTACAAATCTAGCCTACGAGATGACGGCCATGTACCAGTATTGACCAAACGGTAAGGGTCAGCAGAGTTGGGAACGGTTGGTTTGGCAAAATCATCAAACTTAGATTATGGCTGTTTGGATTCCCGAGCACGTACATCGCGTGAATGTCGCTAGAACTGTTGAGGTTGAGTACTCGATCAATAATGCGATTCGAATTATGGATCTAACACAGCGTTACTGTATTTACTTGAAACTTGTTTACAGTTGAAAACAAATTATTTAATATTTTTCTGTTTTAGTTTTTACACAGCTGTCATCTGTCAATTGATGCCTGTTTTACTTATATGAAAGCTTAGATTGACACTTAGTCATATGCAGCTGTCATATTTCTGTCAATTGTAAGTATTCGATTGGCAAAATGAAGTGTTTTATACCATTTTTTGAGTGTTTGGTATTATCACAGACATTCTTCCTGCACCATTTTCTGGCCAAATTAATCGATACATTTCGGTCATAGTCCTGGGGCAACCTACCCATAACAGCCATGCTCATTTCATTCATCCATTAGCTAGCCATCCTACAGCCCGCCAGTTTCACCAGCGTTCATGCAACCAATGGAATAGCTTTCATCAAATATTTATCGAAATACTTGAGGAAATCTCCATCCTTCTGTTTCTCTGTAGCGGATGTGGAACAGTGGAAGCCGCACGATTTACTTTGGAGGCGTTTGCCGTACGCCGGAGTGGCCGCCTCCGAAACCAAACGATTGATCAGTGGTGATATAAACCGTGGCCTTGCCATGAAACCGAACGAACCTACGAAGGTTAGGGTGTGAACGGTTCGATTTTCCAACTTTCATCTCTCAACCGCTTCGTGGTTAGCTCCCACACACACACACACACACAGCCCGAAGATGTTGGACCGTTTGCTTTAGTGGGTCGTGCCGGCTACTCCTGTTCTTAAGTGCTACTTGATGGACTACGCACAGTCAACATTTTGGGACGGAAGTTGAATGAGCAAAGGATACAAAAGCTTCGTTTTTCTTGCTCGTTGGTACCTTATCCTGCTGAGAAAGAGGAAGATGAATTGTTGAATGTGACCATGGAGCGTGTCCAGCCTTTGAGGGGAGGCGAGCATAGGGACAGGTGGAAATTATCGAAAGATAGATAACTGGCAGTGTTGATTGATGAGCTCGTTGCGTTCGGGTTGGTCCGTGCACGTGAAATGGGTGAATGATTTTTGACGTACTTAATACCAAGACTCTAACCGTAAATCAGTTGGTATTCAAGATTTGGAAAAAATTGGGTAAATATTTAACATAAAGATGACTATTTTCGGACCAGATATCAACCTGTTTATAAAACCATTGTTTGTTTCAAAGGATGGTGTGTTTTGGATGTGGTGTTTTAATCTATGCATACATTCGTTATTCCTCATGGTTCTACAGAAATCACTGCATCTTTGTACGCCAAACCGCTTCACTAACCGGGTAAACTTTAAGGATATCATATGCGTAAAGGGTATCCTTTCGCACTTCTAGGGTGGCCATATATCAAACCCCTTCCTTTTGCACCGATGACACTCCGGAAGCTTATCGCACTAGAAACAACCCCCGGAAGGTATGCCTCTTTGGGGATGACACTGAAGTTGTGTGATACTGCAGACGCTGTACGGAGGACTTTCGGCTTGATTAGGGTTTTATAGTGTTCCAGATAAAAGCCGCTCCTTCTAGTGCGACCAGTTTGTGAGGCATACGCAAGGCAAAAGCGACACAAATTTGGTAACCATTTGACCGATAGCTTAAATTTGTGGTTGTCTGCTAGTGTCTGCAACCTTTTCGTATGCGAGTTCGTGCTGATGAGACGGTACGAAGGCCAGAGGCCATACCTTTTTTGGTGTATAGAACACAAACCGTGTGAAACCCTGGGATGCTTCCGGGATTTTTTGGGTAGGTTTTTGGGCAAGAGCAAAAATCGAAATCGATCGATTGAATGGATGTTACCATTCATTTTCTTATCATCAGCGAATGTCAACGCTTGTCGATAGTGTGACTTGAACATTGATCTTTTCTTTGTTGTGGGAAGTAAGCGAATTGACTAAAAGCTGTGCTTCAAACGACATGGAAGAAGTGCAAAGATGTTTTAGCAAATTGAACATCATGGAGCAATTTCTAAGTACAAAGAGATAAAGTTTAAATGTATAATAATGTTTACAAATAGTGGAAATGTTTGGGACATTTATTGGGAGGATTTAGTTTTGGAGTTGAAATTAGTTTATTCTTTTACTCATAGTCAAGACATTGAATCTAATTGTAGCTTTATACTTGGCTTTATGTTTGCCACCGGACGATTCGACTCGACAAAAACGTTATAGTTTGTCCATTCAATAGAAAAGGTCTAGAAATTGCTCAGAGTTGTCTAAGAATTGAAGCTCTCACAATTCTTGAATTCTCACAAGTCTTTTCACACTTATGAGATATAACTTAATTTACTTTTTAAAGTTTTTACAACACGCTTCAAAGACCTATAAACTTATTGGATTTGCCTGTCCTTGTATCTGATAATTGTTGTCCAAAAATCATTTGGGTGAAGTTCATAGAGTCAGTACAATATTTCTCACATAGGAGAAAAATGATGCATCTTAAATTAATAGTTCCTCAGTTTTTATATGTTGTCGGTGAGCTTCCCATCACCGTTCCATTCCGTATACGGGATAAGTGGAAGGTCACCATGGTAAGATAGAAGACCTTTTGCTGTTGTTAATATTTAAACCCATTTCAGTTTCAGTTTGTGTATTGTGAAAAGTTTCGTTGGCAAAGTATCGTCTGGTACCTGTTCCATTACCGAAGCCAAACCCATCAACCCTGGTGTATGTGAGGTGGTACCCATATGCAATGCAATTCTCGATGGTGCACAGAACGTACGGCAGTGTTGTGTATATCGTTTTTATCTCACGTGAGGTTTGCCTTTTTTATTATCACAAAACGACCAACCGAACAGATTGCTTCGTGCAGAAGGGCTCGAACCGAGATGATGGGTGTATTTTTATATGTACCGGTAAAATGTTTTACATACCAAAACAACGCTCCTGGGGATGGCCAAGGGGAGGCTTTTTGGGTGGCAAGCGGAGGGGGGATTGAGTTGGGAATCTCTGTTGCCTGTGTTGCTTCCGCTCCGTTGAAGCTTTTGAGCGAAATCAAATTCATCCGTGGCAAACCCATTTCACCATTCCCGACGCTTTGCCGCTACAACTCTGCCGCAGCTCAAATGCCGACTGATGGAAAGTTTGTCCGAATGATGTATTTCCCCCCTCCTCGGCAGCCTGTTGGTTGCCCCGGTGCCGAGTGCACATCCCGGGGTTCAAGTTGGACGTAAATCTTCCGGAACGCAAAAAGGCATTGAAAGAAATTAAGTGAGCAAGCGAACCGGAAGACAACACAAGTGATTGTTTCATTTAATATACTGCATAATTTGTGTTATTGCGCACAGTCACAGGAAGGTTGATTTCGCTGGAAGACTAAAACCGAAAACAAAAGTTTTACCCAGGGAGAAATAAAATGGAGAAAGACCAAAAAAAAAAAAATAAAGTTCAGAACAACCAAACCCGGACTCCTCCTGGCGTGGAACAACGTCCACGGTGGAGAGGTGTGGTACTTACTGCCGTACCATTAAATGTACGATTCGTTGAATGATGATGAGCACGAGACACCAACACCGAGGGGTAAAAGTACACACAAAAAAATATGGCATCCAAATGCAGTGGATTCGAAATGTGGAGAGCAGCCGAAAGCCATGTTGGAGGGAAAAAGTTCACACTGACGAGTGATGATGAAAGTTTGTGACAGATTTTTAATTGAAAAACTGTGGTTATACACGCGGTACGCGAGTGATTTGTGGCCAGGTTGGGACGAGTTGTCAAGCGAGAAAAAGTTAGCCATTTTGACAATTGAAGATTGGATATGTTTGAAGATAGTGCCCGTGTGTCTGCACACGCAATCATGCTGGGTGACGATGACCAACCAAATGGTGGCTTTACGGTTCGGAAGTGTAGTGTTTAGTTTGAACATAGTATATTGCCACTGTGGGCGATTTGTTGGGAATCGCTAAGCCATGTGGAAACGCGAAACCAGTTCGGAGGGGGATTTGTTGTGATTGACGTTAAAAGTTTGTTGAATGCGAGGAACTTTAGTGCTGTGGTTGAGGTGAAAAATAGTTGCACAAAGTTGGTGAATTGAATCGTACCGAGGATTTTCCCTTTGGAGTTGAACATTTGATTGAGAAATTCAGGAGTAGTGTAAAGAGTAGATGAGTTACAATCATTAGGTGTTTTGATAAGTTCTTCAATTAGTTAAATAAACGCTGACGTGCGCTTCCATAATGACCCAAATCCACTGCATTGCTGATCTCATCTCAAGTTCCCTACTATCGCTTAGCTAAATAACTCGTCCTTTACAACTTTTTTTCCATCGACATTTTTTGTTGATCTTCTGCTATCCGACGTGTCACCACGTTGCGCCGGGATAGTAATTTATTCCATGCGACCGGTACCCGTGACAGGCGGAATGAATATTTCATTGCCGAACGACACGCTCGAGAGTGGGCCGTCGTGACTGGAGTCATCTGCCTAAATGCTCAAAATGTTCCGCATCTAGAAGCCCAAGACGTCCGCCGGTAAGCTTCCATATCTTAACGCACCTGAATAAAGATGAAGGATTACTTATCAGCTGGGCGTGCGCTTGAGGCTGCGGCAGTCGTTGTTATCGTTTGGTGGATGGGTTTCGGTGCTTGGATCACGCGATCACTTACATCTTCGTTCGCGGAACCCAAAACGATGCTTTTGGCACTTTAAAGAAAACACTTTGTTTTAACGTACAATACCGACGTCATACGGCTTGCAAACACCTGGGGGAAATTGTTTAAATGCTTCGGATTTGTCTTTACCGAAGCTGGCTCCCATTCATAATGGAAGAACGGAACGGAACCTTTTACCATGACGCAACAATGTGTTGGCGTTTGGACAAAAGGGGAAAGATGGCGGCTTGTGGTTGATGGTGGTTTGTGTGTGTGGCTGACGTGTGTAACACTACCCAGTACGACGATGAGCTTTTAGCGAGAATTTCACGGCTTATGACCACCCAAAAAGGGATGATTTTAATGGCTGTAATGGGTAGCCGGCGAAAGTCATTAGCTCGTTCCCGGGTGGATCCCTCACGTCAGGATGTGTGTTCCTTCGCTGCTGCTAGGTATGCTACCCATTCTCACATGCGTTCTGTGGGAATATATCATAGAATCAAAATTCTCACGCGTGGCATGACCAGCTCGGGGCACCACGGAACACTTCGGTTCCACCGAGAGTAACACAATCCGGGCAATTACGGTATGCTGGCTTATGTACGGGGCTGGAAATACCGTGAAGCGAAAAGATTAATCATCGTTTGCCCTGGCAGAAATCGGCGTCCCGAGACCGTAATGGTGTAATGTGATGTGCACCAACTTATGGGCCATGAAGTTGTGAATGTTCCTACCAACGGAGTCCTCCAAAAATCCGACATGATTTCACTCACTAGCGTGACGTTCATTAAAGTGACGCATTTCTTAAAGATCCATCTCCATTTGCAATCGGGGTGCGTCATAATCGATGAGTTGAAGCGGTAATACCGGTGGAACGGTGGAACGCTTGGAACGGTGGATGTTGTAATCTGAATGTTTGATGAATAATTGATTATACACCCAGATGCCGGGAACGTTTGTACGAACGAAGGAAGATGTATCTTGTCGGAGATAATAATGACAGCGGCGTTTTTGAGAGGCATCGTTTCGAAAGAACACTGTTCGAGAGTTAATGTAACGCACCACAAAAGCGGCCCAACAGTGGAACACTGGATTCCGTACCGTGTGTGATGATAACGTACTGGGGTTTTCGTGAAGAATACTCCACTCTCCAAAGAAACTGGTACACTGGGCGCACTTCACTCGTTCACCGAGTGAAAACATTCTTTCCTGTCAAGTGGCAAAGACACACTCGAGAAAAAAAAACAATGTAACGAGCGCGTAGCGTGTGGAGTTGTGGTTTTACAAACAGTAAATAGCTGTAATTTTTCGCGACATTCGTCTCGTCACGATGTCACGATGGATTTCCATCCCATTCAGTGTGTGATATGAAGCGTTCTTTGTGGCTGCTGATGAGGTGCAGGCTTCGAGCAGGTGAAAGCTTCACGTCCCGTTCCACTTCAAGTGAGCAACAATGGAAAAAAGTGGTCGTTCCGGTAGTATGGGGGAAAAAAAGGACAAAAGGATGTTTGCTAAAAAGGCTGCTGAGTAAGCAGGAGGAGATAAGGGATGGGAAGAGCCACCTTCCGAATGGACGCACCGGATGAAAGGCATCTTCTTCACGGTTAGTGGCTGTTTGGTGGCTTTACATAATATGCTAAAGGCTGGGAAAAGTTACCAGGGTCTCTGTGGTTTTTTTTTCTCTTCTTCTGTTCGTCTATTTTCTTCCACAGGAAGCAGCTCTGGAATGTTCATAAAACATACGACAAAGTGGTATGAAAATGGGATGGAACTTGTTTAAAATTCCAGCAAATAAAGAAAGTGATGTGAAGCATTATGATGCTGTCGGGGTACCGTACTGTACTTCTCGTACTGTTACACTTTCTTGTAACAAAAGCTTGTTACTACCGTATGGAAGGTTCGACGTGTCGGAGCAGGTCGCGGCCGTATACCGCGTCATACGGCTGCTTTCGTAAGAACCGGGTCCCTTTTCACTGTCAAATAGACAACTCTATCGGTTGCAATTCATCCCTTGGGTGATGCGGTGAAACGTGTGTACTGGTTTGCTTTTTGGGACGAGGGGGAAGAGTAAAAATTTAAATTTATGCTTAAATGGTTGCCTTCGTCAAAATTGCGATGCGACAAACAATGCCCATTTGTGCGGGGTGGGTGAGTGTGGCCATTTAACCGGTTTTGATAAGAATATATGTTTGAAGTTGAAAGAGAGATGATTTCTTTGTTTATTTTTTGTTTGTTTTCGTTTTGTACAAAGCTCATCATACGCTTGGGATTGAATGTTTGATAAAAAAGTAGCGAAAAGATAATGCCGAACTCTAAAAAAATCATACACACAGTCACTGGATTATGTTTGTCTCGGTTGGTCAGAATATAGTTATTATGTTACAAGGAATAAAATCTACCGAAAGCCATCACGTCCCAATTCCACCGGTAACGGGCCAGATTACGGTGCCTTGTATCGATAAAATTTTACTATATAACCATCACCAAAAGCTCGTAACGATGCTTTTAATGTGAATATGTTGCAACTTGACACGTTACCTTAGTGAAGAAGAAAAAAATGGTTCGAACCACCAGACAAAAAAAAAACGAGCTACAACAGCAACGGCAGGAAGAAAACTTTAATGGACCTTTTTCTCGCTTTTTTTCTCCCCTTCTGGTTTTTGGATGCTGAAAAATCAACCCGAACCCAAAGTTTGACGCGGGTGAACGGGTTCGCAACATCCCGAACAATGTTGAATGGCGTGAAAAATGTACCAACAACCGAAACCGACCACACCCCGGATAAAATTCCTTGTTACAATTTCTTTTTTTTCGATCTCTCTACTATGCTTTAATTTGCTAACTAAAAGGGGTTGTAGGTTTGGCAGCAACGGGAGCTTTTTGTTCGACCACGATAATGATGGTGTGGTTGAGGTGGAAAATAAAGAAAACACTAAATACAAAACACCATTAATGGATGGGAAAATGGGAAGCTATCGGACCGCAATCGTGCCCTAAAGGGGAGGCGGTGGTTGTTCTAATGGGTATGGGGCATTCAAATGGATGTGAAAGCCTAAAGAATGGTTTGGAAATGGTTTTGTGTGTGATGTATGAAGGTATGTACGTTGATGCTAGGATATTTTGTAGGACAAACATAGGGCACTAATGAAGTTTGTGTTCGATATTCAGAGCAACAAAATTTGATGGTTACAAACGTATCACATAAGCTAGTTTTATGGTTTTATAATTAATGTATTTAGTAGATATTTAACATTTTTAATTATCAATATAGGGTTTAAAAAACAACTCTTATTTTAGGAGCTTTAAACGTTCTAAAAGAGAGTCTAAAAAAGAGTTCTAATAAAAAGAGCTGAATTTAGTAATCTTTCACTAACAGTTCATGCCATTCCTATAATTATAGCAGTAATGTGAATTTGTATGGTGGATTGCATACATTCAGGCAAATATGTAATATCCTTGCTTTTTACGCAAAATATGACAATAATTTTCGTATGAATTAAAGCAATAATCATATAATTTTGTGCAAAAATAAACATTCTACCTCGAAAAGCTACCACAAAGAAAATTCTAAATCTTCCTTCCAAGTCGCTATAGGCACAACCGGTTCAGCACGAATGGTTTCCCTCCATTTTGTAAGCAAAGGACACCGTAGAGTGTGCTGATGAAACTGTTGCACTAATTGAAAGTATACACGCAGCCGGTTCGCAAAAGATTTCCCGTGGATTGAGCGGATTTCCCACCCGCCTCTGACGTACGATGTGTGAATCCGTGCTATGCACGGTATGGTGCGGTTCCGGCCAGATTCACTTTTCAATCCTCGCATTTTAAATCCCATGGTTTCTGGCGCAGGGAAATTGAATAGACCCCCATAGCTGGCCGGTGTGTGTGTGTGTGCGCGCGTGAAAGTGAAGAATGAAGGCTGGCAAATGGTCTCATTCTCCAAAGGAGCACAGGCCGGATTGGGGCTAAAACAACGGCACTGAATCTTCCGAACTAACCGGTCTAACCAAATGTGTTTCTTCGGATTTGTTAGTCTTAAAAGGGCGAAGGCAGTTGGATGTGGATTTGGGAGTATGGCTTTGCGAGGTAAGGAAAACAATTTTCATTCATCCATTTCGCTACCGCTAGGTCGGCACTGGTGTGGGAGCTTATCGTTCGTTGCCTTAGCCCTTTGCGTTTGCGATGTATTACGAGCGTTACCACACTGACGACAACACTGTCGGCAGGCTGCTGCCAGGTATGGATCGTATACGGAGTAAACATAAATTTTGATGTAAACAAATAAAGTACGTAATCCATTTTGTATGCCCCAGTGCGGTGGTGGTGGTGCAGTACCGAGAGGACGGTTCTCGAACCCAATGCAAACAACCGCGTCCAAGGCATGCCACACCCGAAAGCATTCGTTTAGGGGTGGCCCGCACGTGCCCGGAATGTTCACAAGCCTGTATCGCTAAGCTTCGGACCGGGGTGTGTGTAACATTTTCCCAACATGGCTCATGGTTCCTCATCAGGCAGGATTTTTGGGTGGGAAGGTTTAGATTGAAGGACGTATTTTGGCGCATCGCATGGCTCACTGCGTAAGCCACCTCTGCAAAAAGGTGGTACTTGAGCCAATATTTACCGCCGCATTTCGAACACCTTTTGCCAGGAACTCGACGCAGGTTTACGGTTCGCTCAACTGTCCGGGTTCAGCCATGTGATGTTTATGATCATATGCCCACCACCGTTCGTCAAGGGGTAACCATACACCCTATAGTCATGAGCTTTTGCCTGTGTATGTGTGTTAACAATAGTAAGCCCATCGTCAATTTCAAACCACACGGTGGAATGTAGCTTAACTGGTAGGAACGAATCAACCGAACCGTTTTCACAGCGATCAGTCACGCGTTGCTCGATCCGTTTCCGATTTCATCGCGGGAATTTTATTTCACTAGCAACGTGTAACATATTTCAGGCTCATTCAGCATGTGTGTGTGTGTCGGTGTGCGTCCTTTTTTGAAGGAGAACCCCCAGTTCGGTCCCCTATCGTGACATTCTTGGTAATGGCTTACCAACCTGCCGTGACGGAATAGAGAATGTAGCCTTTATTGATTTTCTACTGCGGCGGCTTCTGTATGGTGGCCTCCAACATTTGCACTACATTTCATGCGTAATTGCCCGTAAAAGAAGCATTCCGTGGAAGCTTTTGCTTCGCTGCGTACATTAAGCATTGTGTGGTAAAATTAAACCTTTCTTTTGTGACGGGGTCACTAAACGCTTAGCAATGTTTGCGAACGCGATTCAGAAAAATTTTGCGAAACTCCATATAAAAAAAATTGCGAAAAGTCGCTATACATACATATATGTACATATATTTTCAGCGAAAAGTTACTATTCGAAGAGCGACTTGACGCCATGGCCGTTTTCTGTAATGCGAATTGGTTGAAATAATTTTCTTTTGACTCAAATAATGCTTTAAATAAAAAAAAATAAAAAATAATAAAAAAATAAAAATAAATTTATAAATTTGAAAATTTCCTAAGGCCTTAGCCTTAGCCTTAGTTTTTTATGGGAAATTTAGCAAAATTTTCTAAATTGAATTATTTTAATGCGAATTGGTTGAAATAAGTTTCTTTTCACTCAAATAATGGTTTAAAAGAAGAAAAGAATAAAAAATAACAAAAAAAATAAAAAAATAATTCAACTCGAAAAATTCATAAGGCTTACCCCTTACGTTTTTTTTGGGAAATTTTGCAAAAAAAATGAAATTGATTTGTTTTAATGCGAATTGGTAGAAATAAGTTTATTTTCACGCAAATAATGCTTTAAATAGAAAAAAGAATAAAAAATGAGAAAAAAATTAAAAAAATTCTAAAAATTTGAAAATTTCCTAAGGCCTTAGTTTTTTTTGGGGAAATTTAGCAAAATTTTATAAATTGATTTATTTTAATGCGAATTGGTTTAAATAAGTTTCTTTTCACTCAAATCGCAAACGCAAATCGCAAAATTGCTAAGCATGTAGTGATGAGATGACGAATGATGTTTATTTCGGTGTGGCACCGTTTAACAGTGCTTTTAGTTCATTATGCTTCAATGTGTGCACGTAATTGAAGCAAATTGTACATGAACCATGGTTGATTGGTTGTTATTTTACTTTTTCTTGTGGGATTTTAGAAGTTGCTAAAAGATTCTATTTTCCACCTGAACGCAATCAACCTAACAAATCCGTCTGTTAAGATATTTAATTTGTTAAAAGCTAGAATTTGTTTTGCCAAGCTCATGTTTCTCCTGTCATATCGAATTTCTCGAAATGCATAATTAAATATTAAACGTTTAATCTCCACTTCACGAAAACAAGATCCGACGGCTATTTCTTATCAATCATCAAACGGTCTTAAATAATCCAGCCCAGTCAAGAAGTCGTCGAGAATTATTCACCAGCTTCGCAAACCGTCAGAGGTTGGCAAAGCTTAACAACCTCCTCTAACCATTGAGTCGTCCCTTAAGGTAGCGCGCTCTGCCCCGCACGCACGCAACCCGGTAACGTGTGGGAATGTGTTTGTTCCCATCCATGCCGATCGATCGTTCCCTGGCCCCCGGGTGTCATAGAACCAAACTGCTTCGAGCGAGAATAACAACAGTTGGCATTTGCCTGCGTCCAAACTCTCCCTGTTTTCCGTTGTTGACCCGCATCCGATATAAAATGCTTCATAATGATGTCATAAATCTCCATAAAAGTTCGGCTTCATAAAATTCATCTCAGCCCTTTTTGCTCAAGGGCAGTGGCGTTTGCGGTAAGGGAAGGGACGGGGAGCTTATGCGAAGAATGAGGTTTTTGCAAAAAGAAAGTGGCTCTACAACCTTGATGCCTTCCTTTGGGTGGAAAAGAAGAGATGGGTAAAGGGTCAGTGGTTTTCCAGGCCGGTTGTACAGTCAATATCATTCCACATTCAGCGTGACGTTGTTATGAGTTGAAGAGCAGTTTTAAGTGGGTATTAAAACAAAATCCACTACGAAAGAACCCGTAATGCGGAGACGGATGGAAAATAGTTTTTCATCCGCATCATATTGAGTCAATTGAAAGGAGAGAGGGAGAGAGAGAGAGAGTTTGAACAATGTTTATGGAAAGGATAATGGTTTTTCTTGTTGCTAATATAAGCCACTCGTGGCATGAGGATAGCATTGAAGGACATGTAGGGGGCTTTCGGGTGGTTTCGAAGAAACAATGCAGTTGCCTGAGGAACCGCATCAAAGACACACGTTTTGAAGCAGCTCTCGAACGCATAACGCATCGATGTCCAATTACGGTACGTTGTTCATCGTTCCGGAATATGTTGTTCGGAACAAATGAGCCCGACACAATCGACAAATTGAAACGTAAATGGAATTTGAAATGCGGAAAATGGCATCCTGCCTTATTGCAACTGACAGCAAGCAAGATGTCTTCGAATGGTTATGGGGGATGCGGTGCCCGATGTTTGGTCGAGGAAGAAATATTTTACCAATATCTTCTCGCAAGGAACGATACATTAAAAGCGTATAATTTATTCCATCGCTACCGTACATGAGTTGGGCCATTTGATGGATGCGGATCGTTTTGTGTCCTCCACGCACGTACTGCCGTGGACGTGCGTGTGCGCGTGAGTGAAAAACTCCCAACATCGTTGGAGCTGCAGGTAGGTACAAAACAGTAATAAACGTTTGTCAATGATCGTACTGGCGTGGTTCGAGTCGGGCTCGTCTAATGATGCCTGTTGTGCGCCCGCGGAAGGTATTACATATAATCTTGTGGATCATAAATGTGGTTTTTCGGGGGGCCGGATTCCGGATTCATACCGTGTGCGGTATTAGCGCAACCGCACGTCATATAGCGTAAGGTGATCTGCACTGGTGCGACAATCCCATGTGTCACCAATTTAAAACGCACCCGCAACATCGTCACCTTACCGGCAGTTCAGTATAGGATATATTTTTTTATGATTCGTTTCGGTTTTATGATGCACGGCTGGTATGGGTGGTTTTGGAAAATTAAACCATTTTAGTTCGCCTGGTGTACCGTGTGCTGTATTGTTTGGTGCAAACCAGAGGGAAAAGAGCGCTTCATAATATGGAGAAAGAGAGAGAGAGAAATAGCGAGAGAGAGAGAGAGAGAGGTGGAGTACATTTTAACCATCGACCTAATAGACATGAATTACCATCCCATCCAGCTGGGTGGATTTGCTCCTCGTTTTCGGTGAGCTTTTTGGGGGCGAATAATGGCAATGGGGGGGGGGGGGGATTATCCCTCTCTAAAACATTGATGTCATAATTGAATTTTTTATTAGTCCTGCATGGTAGGAAAAGCCGATGCTTTGCGCTAGACTTCGTTATGAGAAATGAAAACAAATTGGATTGCTCGGGGAGAAAAACGATAACGATATGAAATTAGATTCTTTGTCGAAGCTTTTGCCGGGCGCTTGCTGCTAGACCAATAATTGATACCATGACAGACCCCGGCCGGGAAGCTTTTGTCCATAGAACCGAAAAGGGGCAGAAAAGCGTTTTGCTGCTTTGTGGAAAATTTCAATGGAAATGATCTTTAACCTTACATGAATTACTTAAAGCAGCACCAATGGCCCGGGCCGAGATTCATTCCTTCAACTCATGTCGTTAAATTGTTTTATGGCGCTGCAACCAAAAGATTAAACGTGTAGCCGCACTTTGATGTGCCCTTCGTCCAGCTCGACCATCCTCTTGAAGAGAGCGGGCAGCAACAACAAAAAAAAAACATTAAACGAAAAACAGCGTTGCCAATCCCATTGCAGCATTCTTTCGGGAGCGATTTCGGGCGGAAGAATCTTATTTTCCCATAAAAAAGTACACCGGTACGCCGCGGTAAAAGTGACCCTACACGGTGATGACAAATTTACGACTTACTCTTATACCACATGCCGGGCATACTGTAAGCTGCTTTCGTCCGTTCGCGGCCCATTCACCCATCAAAAAGGGATCTTGAGTATAACCAGATTTCAGCTAAAGAGGGAGGGATTTCGGGGGGAGAGGGAGGGTTTGACCATGCTGCGCATGGGAGAAAAGAAGGCGATTCTTCTGTCCGTAATCGGATTTGTTTCGTCGGGTCATTGGATGGACTTAGGTAAATAAACAGAAGAAGAAAAAAAAATTTGTAATTCCTTTTGGGGTTAGAAGGGGGAGAGTGGCTTGGAGCTGGAGGAAAAGGCTTTTGTAATTTTTCATCGAATTCCTTAGCTATGGAAAACCATCCTTATCATATCGATCGCAAAACAAAGAACCAATCTAAAGGTAAAGGAACAGGTTTTTAAAGGTAACAAAAATAGATTGAAAAAACAAATTTGCATCAGAAAACTTGGGGCATCACAGAAACATCAGATAACAACAAATGTTTGGCTATTTAAAATGTCATAATTTGCTAAAGTTTACGAACTTTACCACCGCTTATCGAACGGCTTGTGACCTTGATCTGTTTAGATCGCCATTCTTCTGCTCCTTAACCAACAACGAATGGAGCAAATTTCCGTTCCTTGCTTTGCTTTACTACAACTCACCATCGGACCACGGACCACAGTGGTTTCCTCGAAAGCTTTAACCTTTTTGGAGGTTTGCTTTCGGTTTCCCCAACACACGGACACAGTGTCCATGCTTCCGGAGCAGCGTATGGACAAGAAATTAAAATTTCACCCCACGGCAGTAGCTTCGGTCGGACGTTTTGGCATCGAATCATTGATAGACGATGATTTGTTCGGTTTCAGCTTGTGCCAATCTTGTCCCTTGGGTTGCAACCATTGCAGCCATGTCGTCTAACACCCACCCCGGGCCGGTTGGGTGAACCTCACTGTGGACCATATTTTGGAACGCTTACTGTGTGCGCTCAGGAAATTAGATTAGCTTTCCTTCCTTAGGGCCGGCATCCACATCCTGCTCGGTTCTGGGTGTGCAAGAAAATGGTAGATAGATCTGAAAGTTGGATGAAGGTTGATTTCAATATAGATTAAATTTTGAGCTTGGCTATTTTATTGGTCCTCGGGCACGGGAGCTTTTTGGGGACGGTGTCGGTGTCCCGCAACAGCCAAAGAAGATGTCGTAGAACGTGAAACAAAAGGTGTGCAAATGATGAAGGAAAAAAAAAGGTAGAAATTAACTTTTGTAACTTCACACCCGAGAATGAGGGAGAGGAAGAAGATGGACGATATTTGGGGGAGGGTTGTAAGGTTTATGTCACTGACCGGTTCTTTGCTTTTAGTGATAAAAAAAGGAACGACGTTTTTCATTCGTTATGGTAGTCGACCTTGCCATGTATGCGGATTAATAGGATAAGAAAGATCTTTCTAAAAAAACACGTATTTGGCAATAAAACCAAACCATATGACCCATGTAGTCTTTGGCAAACGGCAGTCAAGTGGAAGAAGTGGAGACGAGTAACCAAAAAAAAAGGTGATTTAAGAGGCTATCAAATCTGGAAGGGAAACTACATACGAGATGGTGCGAGCAGATTAAATCCTTGGAACAAAAATATTACTCCATTCAAGAGTGTGTAGTTGTGTGTGTTGTAAAATGATTGTACAACGAAAAACATGACTTTTAGATGTGAAATGTGAGAAGAGATGGGAAATTAGGAGCAAACGGTTGTTTTTTTTCTTGTTCAAGGAAGCTTTAGGTAAGAATGACCGTAAAAGATTTATTTCAACAGAAGCCACTTTTACGACCGAAAGCGATTAAACAGTGCTGTTTGCACTGTGTGCGCGTGATACGGTGGTTGCTATTAGGAAATGAAAAAAATGTGTGTGATGATGGAGACAAAAAAACTCCTCCTAAATATAATTAACTTTGTTAAGAGTTTGCTTCAAACACATTTTAGTTAAATCTCATTAGTTTGGGTTTTCGGTTATTTTATGATAAATGAGTTTATTAGTTGCTTTGGTGATTATTGAAAGGAATGTAAGAGTGAGAAATATATGAAATCCTGGTCACCGCACCACACTCTTTACTTAAGTAGAGAGTTGTTGCTTTCAATTGCAATTTGTAGCACCATAAATGTGGGTCTATTATCGAAACGAAACATCAAGAAAATTGTTCACCCAACACCTAAGGAGCTTATTTTCATACAAACACAAAGCGAGAATCCTTTTCATTTGGTGAAATTCTCACCCACTCCAAAAACCATAAAACGATGCTAAACAAACCTACAAACAAAACCTGTAACAAAAAAAAACCTACATCGACGAGCCGATTTACCGTCACAGTCTCGATATTTCAATTGCTTTTGACAAACCTTCTGACAACATTTTATTGGACACGGGGAATAAAAGCGCGAAGCACACAAAACGCCCAAATGGAAATCAATCAATTTTCGTACAACCATTTAAGAGGGGGTTTTTTTTCTTCCCTTTTTTCCAAGGGAGGTTGAAAGGTTGTTGATCCGAAGTGTATGGTATTCATGCTGTTTATCATCTTTGTGTGACTTTTTTATTTTGGTTTCTCCACATCTCTTGGTGTGTGAGTTGTTCAGGCGTTCCGGGGTTTTTTTTTGGAAGTACCGATTGTTATCTGCTTTTAATGCCGCACGTTTTAATGGCCATTTTTCCATTTCAGTGAATCGGTTGGTTTTCACTTTGAAGTTGTCCTGTTTTTTTTTTTGTTCTGGGAGGTGAGAAGGAGATTGAGTTTTGGGGGGATGAGAGGGAAGGGAAAACAAACTCGTTTTTATTGGCGTTTTTCTTTCATTTCATACATTTTTTTCTCTCCAATTTTCTTTCTTCGCCAGACATTTCCACTGCCGGGCAAGGCGTGTCAACCGAGAAGAAGGAATGGCTGAAGGACCGTACCCGAGTGTGGCAGTAATAATTGAAACGAACGAATAATCATTCATCATCCGGCGCGGTAGTGTGTCGGTTGAGAAACGGTGCTGGCCATAAAAAACACATACTCACACACAAAACATACTGCCGAAAAGCCATGACGACTCTGAGCTGCTGTGTGTGTGGTACAGGCTCATAAAAATTGTGATGTGAGTTCGAGCATTTATATTCATGCGTTCATCGGTGCTGGGTGCTTTTGGTGAGTGAACGGAATCCACCCATCAAATCCAATTTTCACGATCAGTGCGCACGGAAGTAGAAGAGGCAGCAGCACCAGCAGCCCAAAAGGAACCGAACGACATCCGCTGAATGAGGACGCGATGATGATGATGATGATGATGACGATGGGTGGACACTTGCTGTGAGTTGTCCCACACTAAAGGGAATTCGGGGGCGATGATCGGCTGAAGGAAACGTCAACATGACATCGTCACAAAGTCCACTGTGAAATAGTCCAATCGGTCTCGAGAAAGTGCTGACGGTAAGTTGCGGTAGTTACGATTGAAGCGGACGCAAACGAGGCACCGAAGCATCCCATCAAAGGAAGGAAGAAGGAAAAAAAGAACGATGTGCCTCAACTATGGTGATGGGGCCAGTGCCGTGTAGCGAAATCGCAATCATCACGTGAACACAAGGACACGGGACTAAAGTGATTCTTCTCCAGCAGCATCCGACCGAACGATTTCCGGTGGGAGCTTTCCGTTCGATGATAGGGCCAGTGGATTCTGGACCGTCCAACTACCGGGGGCCGGTGGACGGAGAAGATCCCGACAAAGGGAGGAAAAACCCCGAAACATAGACATCAAAAACGGCAGGAAATAGCTGAAGGATTAGTGCAGAAATAGAACAGCTACCAGGGTAGAATGGACTGAGTTGGGTAACATCAACATAAAGCAGTGTCCAGGAGAATCACGATAGAGAGAGAGATAGAGTAGAGAGTTACCACATACGCGAGCGACCGATCGTTCTGTAAATCCGTGACCATGACCGAAGCCTACTGTGCACGCTGGGTACTCCTTCCATCCCTTGGGACGTGAAAAAACATCAACCGAACGAAGACAACGACGACAAAGTAATAGCTTGTCCGAAACGAATCCATTGGAGGATTCCCGTTTTCCTCAACCAATTCCACCTTCCTGAACGGGTTCTTTGTTCACACAATCAAAACATACGACGTGTACTGGAGGCTGCTTTAATTCCTGGTGACCATTTTACGGTTTCCTTGTTAAACAACGGGATAGTGAGTGTTGAGCGGAGTATCGTTGAAAGAAAGAAAGGGGAGGAAAAAAAGGAAACTCCCTCGTTAAGGGAGTGGCCAAAAGTGGAAAGTTTTTGCACCGCAAGAAACGCAACTGATATTAGAGAACGTAAGAAAAAAGCACGGAGATAAAAACGGATGCCGGTGGTCGAATATGCAAACATACCTTAATTAGAAAATATCATAAACCGTACCGCAAACGACACAAAAAAAGAATCCGAGAGGCTTTTCTTCCGTGCACGGGCAGGAAGGAGAAAGTTTGCGGAACGGTCCCGGGAACGTTGGTGGTGGTTGAGTGGTAAAAAGTAAACACTACCATAAAACATTAATTTTTTATGAGCTATCCACTGCTACTGGTGCTGTTGGTGCTGCTAAGGGTAAGGAAAAGCGGCTCGTCCCTCGAGCAAGAAATTGCGGCTTGAGTGCATCCGGGTGGCAAGAACAGTCAACCGGGACTGTTGATGCACGTTTCGATGGTGACGGAACGAGTTGCTCAGGCACGTGGCAGACGAGTCAATATGGCGGCCATATTAAAACATATCAGCAGCAGCAGCAACACCTTATCACAGGTACTCGTCCCTATCACGCTACTGCTGCTGACGATGATGCCGTTTCAGATGGGTAAGTATGAAAAGAAGATACAGTGAAGAGAGAGACAGTGAAGAGAGAGAGATGGGAGGGAAGAGGTTTATTTTATGCTTTCCAAGAAACAAGTGGTTGGGATGTGTCTTAAGCAGAATGATGAGATTTCAGATAGTGATATAGAACCGGTGGAAGGATAGCAAGCATAGTACTGCTGAAGCATATTGTGTGCTTTAAGGAACCTTAATACGTCTTATTGAATGTAAAGCCTAGAGTGAGATGTTGTTTTGATAATATTAAAAAAAAATCACCCCCTTGGAGCTAAGATTCAAAGCAGACAGGTCACATCCCCCGAAGGTAATGTAATATCGGAACGAAATACTGCAACACCATAGATGCACACTTTTAATTAAAACACTCTACACCTACACCGGATAGGAAGGAAAGGGGAAAAACGGATGTTTCATGTTTGTCCTTTCTAGCTGGCAGCCACTTTCTTTTCCATTCAGACGTCTATCTGGTGAAGCTTTTGGAAGCTGCGGAAGCTTCGAAGTTGTTGTCACATATCCGATCCATCCAAGCAACACATGCTTTGCAGTGAAAAGTTCACATGCTTGTAAATTATTTCCCAGCACACTAGATCCTTCTGATGAGGAGTGTTTTTAGATTGGTCGGAAAATTCATTTCCCACCTGTGCTACAGGAAGGTGTCGTCCTTCCGTTTTCCAGGCGTTTGACATCAATGGTATTGGGTTCGTTATCTTTATTGATTGCAAGAGTGACGTTGAAAGGAACATTTTAATAAGATACTAGGTATAAGATGTTCTATTGAAATTGTAACTTTTTTTTTGCAAGACTAGAAACTATGTCCATTCACTAAAGAACAATACATTTCACCGTTTTCATAGCGTAATGGCTGGTTTAGTTTCGTTTGTTCCATTTTTCTCTCTCAGCTTCATCATCAATGGTTTCGTACAGCTAAGCACTTTGACCTGTTTCGGTTAGATGGAACACATTTTTACGTATTCTGTGCACAAATTTTACATTCCTTCAACTACATCCGGTTTGAATATTGCATGAGCGACCATGCATACATTGGTTGTCGTGGTATTGTGTGCCTGTACCTTTTGAACAGAATTCGAAATTTATTGATCATACATCGGGGGAAACCCGAAGGGCAACAAGCGGAGGGAGAAATCAATCGAATGCAGGTGAAAGTAGGAGTAGAAAAAATGGACCCATACGTACGTGATTTACATTTCGGACGTGGCTATTTGGGGATGCTGTTTCTTTACGAACCTCTCATGTGCTGGTGACGGTAACAATTTGTTGGAAAATTTCACTAATGTAGAGTCTAATAAAAAAACCTTTTTTTGCAATACTATATATTATTTTAAAAATATATTGAAAAGAAAAAAATAATTTCTTTAAACTCCAGTTATGTTAGACCAACATAAATCGGAAACAAAAACACTCCCGACACAGCTAAATGTTCATGTCGAACGGTATTACATCGATTTAAAAGCATTTGACAATTAAATTAACGAATTGCCATTCGCTTCAGTAACAAGAAAACAAAACGTGGCACACATTTGCAACCAAATAGTACAAACGACCATGCGTCTCCATTGCAGATGGAATTGTTTTCGGGGCGTTTTCCTTCCCTCACCATGAGGTTCATAATTTATGAGCTTTGGGTAACCAAGCCAACCAGAAAAGGTGCGTTGCAATAGTGTGTGTGTGTGTTGATTGTGCACCGGCCATCAACCGGTTAGCCACATGTTTGTGCAATGATGCAGTAAAATGTGTGTATGGAATGTTTGCAGCAACAACAAAAAAAAGAACTTCTCAGGCGAAGTAAGACGCGAGCGGTGTTACTGTTTGACGTAAACAACATGGCGTGATGGGCCATGCTGGACATGTTTTCGTTGACCATGGGCCGCTTGATTATTCGATGGGCCGCACAGGTCACAAAAATGCATAATTAATCAGTGGACAGTGCGGAGCAACCGGCAGGCCCGAATCATATGGCTTCGGAGGATCGGGAATTGAAACACCAACGATCCAATCAGCTACGGTTTTCCGGGAAAAGGGCAAAAATTGGGGGACGGATTTGTGCGGCGTATCAGGAGGTGGTGAGATATCTTTTATTCATAAGCCAATTAACGTAAATCTTGAATTTGCATAGCGTTCGTACGTTGTGCCGAATTTAATGTTTGTTTAAGAGCTTTTTTTTCCTTATTTTGGGTTCACGAAACTGCAACCATGTTAACGTGGGGGAAGGGAAACTTTGGAGAAGAGGCAGTAAAAAGGGGAGGTGGATAACGAGCTGGGAGAGAAACAAAAAGTTTAAACTCCTCCCTCCCCTTCGGCTAGGTAGTTGCCAAAAGGAATTCGATTTAGCAAAACCGGTATAATGACAGCATAGGAATATTTGTTTTGCAAGCAAATCATCGCAAACTCTCGATGGGAATGGTGTTCCTTGGTGTTCTATATTTCCAAATGCCAAAAAAATAAAAAATAAGTACTGCCTTCGGGGCGAAAGGGCGAAAGGTTGAGTATGATGGGAGGATAATTTGATTTATGATCGCTTCTTTGCCAACTTCTGGCATACATTTTTGTGCTTCCCCACCCACTATTTGTTCCTGTTTCCAACCCCTCCCCCCGCCACACTCCAGTACCGCTGGAATACAATTTCATTTACCTGGGCTTTTTGGCGGGCGCTTTTGTTAAATGGTTCTTGCTGTTCGCTCCACTTCGCAGTGTACGGTATCGATTGCTTTAAGTGCGTTTCAATGAACGGTGCCAATAAGGCGTGCGATGATCCTTTCCACAACAACTACTCGGCGGCCATCCTCGAGTCACCGTGCATGGGCGGCCGGAAGGGCCGGGATGGACTGTTTCCGGCCACATCGTGCATTAAAATTGCCGGCTATTATGGTGAGTATTATGGATTGTGTTATTATTGGCTTTTTTTTCCTTTTATTGTTATTTTCATTTACAGTGAGATTGAGCTTTTTTTTCTCTCTCTCCCGATACAATGTGTGTTGTGTAGCTGTTTCGTTGTAATTGGGGATTGTTGTATCTTTAATGTGGAAGTGTGGAAGTAAATTTAAAGCGTTATTTTATTTGCATAATTTTAGCGATACAGATCACCATTTACTTTGGCTTTATGAAAGTTTGTTCAAATCAATCTGAGTAATATAAGAGTTGTTTGACGTTTCTCAATTACTATTATTATGCTAAACTTGTTTAGCTAACTTTTTGCTTTTTACAATGAAACTCTCCATCTACTTATTTAAAACTACTGTAAAGTAATAAAAGTCTGTTTTGTAGTGTAAAATTCATTTACCAACACAATGAACAAAGCTTTAACCTTTCAAAAGCATCAAAGGATAACGTATCCTCTTGTCAACGCGTTATGCGCCTTACAGTATGCAATTCGCAGTACAGCAATAACATCCTACGCTGGCTTACTGCGTGCCGGGCTAGTGACGGATGCAATTTAGTGCGTCTGGTACGCATGTACGACCCGACATTGTTTAAAAAACAGGTTCCAACATAACACGGTGACCGATACACCGAAGAGGCTGGGTCAGAATTACCATGGAAATTGCATTAATTGCAGCCCCGTGTACGTGTAGTGAGCCATTTTTCGGACATCGATTGAAATTAGGTGCAAATAATTGCTTGTTTTGGGTGGAACAACGCACCTAATGTGTTTTAATTAAGCAGAAGTAGCACATTCGATTGATATTAGAATTGCCCTTGCACGATTTGATAATAAGCATTCGCTCAAAGCAAAATGTTACACAAAAATCCATCTCCATTTTGAAGTGATATCAATTCAATTACATTTGATGTTGCTTATCTCTCTCTCCCCCTTTTCAGATGACACCGGTGAAACGATTACCGTTCGTGGATGCGCCCTGGACAGTGGTACCCTGACGACGGATACCGAAATCATTCGCATGTCACACTGCGGACGGTTCTACTACGATGATAGGTACCATCGACAGAAGCAATCAATTTTACACCATCAAAGCAAAAGCTATCTTTTCCATTGTTCTCTCTTTTTTTTTGTTTTCCTAATACCAAAAGATACGTACACGGGTGCCTGCAGAGTTGCAACGATGCGGACGCCTGTAATGCAGCACCGAGAGGTTCTTCAACCCTGTGGCTTATTCTGCTGGCCATTATTGGATCACTACTGCTTGGGTCAGCAACACTTCAACCGTCCGGGTGGCTTCGAATCGTTAACGGAAGCTAACAAAGTGACCGAAAAAGGTAGAGCTGGCCATGGACAGTGCGGGCTACCGTGCCATCGTACTGTGTCTTATGAAGTCACAGTTACATCGTAGAGTACTACACTTTGTAGCGTTATATTAGCTTGGTGGTGGTGGTGGTTGTGGTGCAATTTTGCACCAAAAAAAGGTGAAACAATTTATGACCAATAGCGAAACAAAAACAAAACGAGAAAAAAACAAACAGTTTCAATCAAACAAAGCTTTGCTTCCATCACGAATGAAGCACACGATAGCGCATCAAAATGTATTTGTGTTTGATACAGTTTTTTATCTGATTAGATTTATTTAATTAGCATCGTACAACTGCAAAGGAGGGATTGTAATGAGGAAAAAAGCATACAAAAAGCACTCTTGAATTTGCTGTTAAAATTAGTAAACTATTGCTAAAACTGTAATGCTATAAGTGGCTAACGTTCCTTTTTTGTTGCGTTACCAACGCGCTCGAGAGATGATGTGTATGAAGGTACATTTATACAGCAACACAGCTAGAACAGATTGACGCACAACGCGCCGTACCATTACTATTAAAGCTACTGAATTGAGAAAGAATCAAAACATAAACAAATAAACTTATAAGCATTAAAAGCAAACCAATTACTAGGATTAAGGGACAGGAAACCCGCTTGCAAAAGCGAAACAGATCAAACATGAAGGTAAAGCTAATGATAACAAACAAAACACAAGCACCGTTCGATGTAAATTGTAAAGCAAAACACAAAAAGAAAAAGGTTAGAATAACGGGTGAATCAAATGTAAAAAAATCAAAGTGTTTCAGTAACGTCGCTTTCCTTTATCGGTGACCATGTTGCAATGCAGATAGAATTGAAACGAAAAAATCGGTACCACGATAACGGAAGAAGCGTAGAAGGTGTAACGTATGTACAGTAGAACATATGTTATATTACACCAAATTTCCGTCTTGTTGGCAAAAGAAAACAGCATAAATGGATTGTTAGTGTAAAAAGACAGTGGGGCTTCAATTATGTTTTGTGTCGACAGGCAGTTTTTCCTTACTATCCGTTCTATGGCTCTATGGCAGAAACTGGACCAAAAACTGAAAGGAGTAACAGCATGAATATCGGAACAAATGTGGTAGCTGTGTTTTTTTTTTTTTGCTGTGCTGGTGTATCTGCTTCCAAGCACGGTCACACACCATGTCCTAATATACGTACAAATCCATGTTTATGACCGCTTGTAATTTAAGATCAGATCTTATTGTGTGTGTGTCTGTGTCTCCTATTGTGCCCTCGCAGAAGATGTGAAAGCACACCACACATCAAGAAAAGTGGGATGAGAAAAAAAACTTATCAGTTGTATAAGCAAGGAGCAACATATTGTATCATACCGCCCAAAAACCGCCTTGACGAGATTGCTACAAGAAGTGTTTGTCTCAGTTCCTTTTTTTGTTTGTGTACGTCATCACCCCAACATTTTTTTTTGGTTCCTCCTAAACGAGCTGAACTTCCTGGTTGGTGTGAGCAGAGAAAGCAAGACAAACTAGCGGGAAGATTAAATGTGAACAGTATTTTGTCTGCTCATCAGTAATGCTTCTATTTATTGCATTGGGAAGCGTTCACAAGCAAACTACTACTACGCAGCACTACTACTGTCCTGTCTGTCTAGCTTATTATGGTGTAGTGAGGGGTTTACAAGAAGAAATAATTTTTCTTTTGCTTCATCTCACGTACCACAACCCTTAAACGAGTACTCTGTACTCTTACAACACAATGTAGCACCAGAAACTGTCGCACAGTTACCTATCCAAGACAAGGAACAAACCAAATGACCAGTGTAAAATGTAGATGTGAGAAAAAAAAAAACAATTGTAGAAATGCGCATTAGCTCATCCCCCTGCTGGACGGGTTTAGAGGCTAGCAAAGTGCAGCACACAGTAGCGATGGTTTCAAGGCGTTTAAATGTTTCCTTCCTGAATGTGGGCCACACCACACGCACATGCTAGTCCCCTGTGGAACAGGAACAGCATTAAAGGAAGCAAAAAAGTAATTTGTACTTATAGCTTTTACTTTCGCGCTGCCGTTGAAAGGCCATTAATTATTAGCCACTGGGAATGATTCAAATCGACCAACCAATAAATGAAGATAAAAGGGGGAAAAAGAACACAAAAGAAACAGGCCACAAAATAATTGTATTATAAGTGCCTAATATTGTTATTTAAACAAACACACAACAACAAAACAAATCTACTTTCGCTGTACAAGCGATCAGATTAAAACAATGTACAAAACTCAAAGAAAAAGCTTATTCATGATTCGGTATCATACATGCACCATTTCCTTTCCTGGCATCTTTCCTCTTCCTAGCATAGCAAGACGCATGATTTCGTACCTTTCCATTTCCCACCCAAAGACACATATATGTTCGTAGCATTCCATCCTGTTTCACACAGTGCAACGGCATTTGAAAATTTCAGGTTTCTTGTAACCGGCATGTTAGTAAAGCGAGTAACATAATTACAAACAAATATCTAAACACACGGATAACTGATCAACTGTACATAAATGGTCAGCAAAGCATACAAATATACTTAAATGTGATATCAAAACGATTGGAGCAGCAATGCGACATTCAGGCATGCAATGCATCAATGCACCGTTGCAAAGCTACAAAATGCTTCAGGGATGCTGTGAAATACAAAAAAAAAACACAAACTAAACCAATTTGGGTTGGAAACGGGAAGCGGATGCGGGGACGCCGTGTTCAATGGCGGTACACTGTACATCCGTTTTTGCAATACAACGTAATATGTAATAATGTAGTAGATAAATATGCTAACATAAAATGCACCTATTCAATGCACATCAAGTAAGGTAATGACTTTTGTTTTTTGGCACTCCCTCTGGAGAATAGTGATGGCGATCGTTACATAGCTCCTCCTGGTGGTACAGATCAGGTTGCGTAGTGAATGTGGAAGTTTAAGATGTTAAGAAACGATAAAAGAAAACAAAACAAAACGATTACACACAAAAGAAGCTATGTTACAACTTCATTATTACTAGTAATACATAAGCATAACGAGAATGTACCACACCACGTCACAACCCATTACATTCAGCAGCTAAATATTATGCAGCACAACGATAGTGTACACCTGTAAGGATACACGATACGTTTTTTGTCGGTGTCACGGCACAGCCATGTATGTGTACCAACGAACACACCCTTTGCACCATGCCACAAACATTGACCAAATCCGGAAGCGTCCTGCGTGTGTTGTCAAAAGGGAAACGAACAAGTGCGCGGTCATACTGTAGCTCTTAACATATGCGATCTATTCTTATCGAGGACCGGGTGGTGCCGGTGAAGCCTCAATCCGTTCCGGTGAAGGATACAATTTGAAGGATGAATAAAACACAAATGTTTCCTAACAAAATTACGATACTAATAACTTACTGAAAGAAATGAAAAGGCATAAAATAGCACCTAACAGAGGCATGAGAAGGAGCAAATTATCTAAGGACCAAAAAAAACGTAATTTTGGAAAGTCACACAATAACCTACTTAACTTAATTTCCTAATCGAACAGAGCTCACGAAGCAGGAAAAAACACAAGATGAATGAATGTATGACTTGTACGCCGGCATATTTCAATATGATATTGTCTCATCTTATATTTTACCGAAAATCATCTCTATTGTAAACTCCGTCACATGTAGCTGTGTTTAATTTTAGTTAATCGTTTTCTTATCCATTACAATTCACCATTCTATATTCTGCACGGTCTATCACAAGACAAACTCATCACACTTACTGTTGCTATTTCCTAACACTTGTAATTTCTCAATTATCTGTTCTCATTAGCTCTCATTTAGAATTTTTAATTTGAATTTGTCCTTTTACTTTTACGGGACGAGCAATGGTAAACTCTGTTTGTTTTGTTCAAAACTCCTTTCGAGCAACATCACACCCTATTTTTTGGTTCATTTTGACAATAGAGGAAGTTCTTCTAGCTCATGATGAAAACACAATCGCATTCTCATGTGAGAGAAGTACACATAAGTGATATTCAGCTTCAGATATCTGCTGGCATCCTATCGTAATCGATGAATAGTCGATGAAGTGTCTCCAAGACCTTACAGTAGAAGTACTTTCTTCCCTATGGCTTACTTTAATGGCATATCAAACACCGAACAGGAACATGCTTAAACGCACATTACAGATTTCATTACAATTACAGCGACTATGTACAGTTGTCGTTTTGAATGCTTGTCCACACTTACACGATCATTCTTGATTGGCTATTGTGATAGTACTACAAGTGAAAATTAAACTAGTGGAACTTTACATAATTATATGCACGGCTAATGATGAAGATAGTAGGATTAGTTATGATTACTATGGTTCAATTAATGAGAGTTTTCCTCTGCTTGTAAGATTCTACAACCACGCATCAGTATTCTGTCTCTGTGACTCGATTATGTCCGATAGTCTGCTGCTCAATTCTGTGCGATATCTTCTTTTCGCAATATTAGCTTCTCTAACGGTAAGTTGAATTGCAAACAGTCGAGTTGTGTAAGGACGATTTTCACCCAAAATAAAAGTACAAATACCACCTTGCCTATAGATCAACGTTCTTCAGCGTAGCACCAGCACCGGTCGGTAGATCGACATCCGATGGTGGCACAAACTTTCCGATCACACGCACATTGCGCTGGCGTTCCTCCAGCTTCGACATTTCCTGCTTCAGCTTCTCCAGGATCGCATAGTTCGGTTGATTAATGGCGGCCTTACTCTGCAGCACGGTAATCTCTTGCTCCTCCTGCTTTTTCTCCTTGTACGACTTTACCGATCGGTTGCCATAGAGCCGCAACAGTGAACCCCATGTCTTAATGTGTGGATGCAGTATCTGCAGAATCGCTTGTGAGGCACGCTGTTTGCCGTCGCGTTTATTCTTACAAATAACCGTCGCCACGTGTTTGCCCACCGTCATGGTGAACTCGTTCTTACGGTGCTTCATCGTGTTTACCTCGTAGTTAATGTGCACTTCCCCGAGACCGAAGTTACGCTGCAAGCAGGTCAACAGAATGGCATGCGGTGAAGGTTCCGTGGTTTTGGCGCAAAATTCTGCCACACGTGGATCCTCGATTTTGATTTCATCGAAGACGGAAATTTCACGCAGATCGGAAGATTGCTGTTGAGAGCCACCGCCGTTGCTGGTGCTCTTCGATTCTTTGCTCGTTATTTTGTCCTTCATGTCCGGGATGAGAATTTCGAGCGTTTCTCGCGCAGCTTCACTTTTCGCTTGCTTTTTACTCGTCCCGTAGCCCGTGCCGTACTTTAGATCGTTTATCGTAACGGTTGCCGAATAGGGCGTGGCAGCATTTTCTAGCTCCTTAAATTCGTACGTCGGTTGTTTGCGCAGCGCGTGCTGGACGTATTCATGTAGAATGCAAACGTAGCTTTTACCATTCGGATTCATTATCCATTCCTTCTTTGGCCGTGCATGTGGATTGCCCTGTTCATCCTCGATGTTCAACATGGGGAAGGTGATCAGTTTCGTACCATCCGGAAGTGTGGGCCGCTGTAAGTTCTTTATGTGCTTTCTATGTTTGGTAAACTTTCTGCGTGCTGCCCACGACTTAAACCGCAACACCCTTATCGTTTTGAAGCGGAACAG
The DNA here is from genome assembly GCF_943734845.2 of Anopheles funestus. Taxonomy (NCBI): domain Eukaryota; kingdom Metazoa; phylum Arthropoda; class Insecta; order Diptera; family Culicidae; genus Anopheles; species Anopheles funestus. The sequence goes on from NC_064598.1 coordinate 14,532,038, forward strand.
CTTTTTGCAGTAATCCATCACAGCGTCAGGGGTGAGCGATTGTGCTTTAAGATTTTCCGTAACCGTTTCAATTTTGGCGCTCACCTTCAGTGGGAGCAATTTAGCATTGGCCTGTGCTTCAGCGGTGGTCGTCGCACCGGCAATCATTTTGCTCAGCTGAGCATTGTGTAGCTGACGTTCTGGTGTCGGTTCTGTTGTTTCTTTGGTAAATTCACCTTCGTTGGCAGTTTCGCTCGGCACGTCACCATTTTCGGACCCATTCGGAGCGGACGCTTGTGCCGCGGATGCTTCCGCAAGTTCCTTCTTCAGTTCATCTTCCTTTTCAAGTGCTTTGCGATAATTGAGACAGGGAATCGCACTTAGCGGTATTTCATGTTTCTGCAAAATGAATGTCGTTAAGCAAATTGGGAACCCACATTCGAAGGAATGTTCGATCGTTACGCTACTTACTCTCACACTGCCCGGTCCGAGGAAGTATGGCCTGGAGGCGGTACAAACGCGTGACGCTTTGTGCAGATACAGAGGCATTCCGCTCGTGTGCGTTGCTTGTACCCATCCTTCCGGAAGAACTTCGAAATGATTACGGCCCTTCTCTTCCAGCACCTGTTTGAAGCGTTCTTCGTAGGGTTGCTTCTTGGCGGCGTTCCTTAGCTCTTCCGGTAGTCCTTCGTCGAGCATTGATTCGATATCGTCGTAATTGACGTCCGATCCTTCTGAGCTGCCATCGTCTGCTTCACCTCCTGCAGATAGTCGATAATGTTATCATACTGTTTTTTTTGTTTTGTTAATCTCGAAAGTAATCTTACCACCCGTTTCGTAGTCGTCTTCCGAGTTATCACCCTGCACCTCATCCAATACGTCAAACTCTCGCAGATTATCTACAGCACCGGTCTCTTTAGGGTTGCCATCGGTTGAGTTTTCGTCATCGGAATCACTTCCTTTCCTGCTTGACGCTTCACAGTCCATTTTTCTACGCTTTGCCATTGGACACCCGGACGCTATGTTCAAACGCCGGATGTTTCCCGGCACATCCGTTTCACTCCCAGAAAGTGCACTTCCGCTGGCGTCCATTTTGCTTTTACCGTGCAATATGCAAATCACGTGTTTCCCCTGGTCCTGCCTCCCTCGGTTTAATAAGTAATACTACACAACAACTGGTACGATGATGCTATCGCTGAATTTAATCATACCAAAAGACGGATACTACTCAATGTACAACATCCATACATCGGCGCATTACATTTTCTACCAAGCCACCCAATGAGGAACAAAATCAATTTCTTTTTTCTATGCGGCGTGAGTGTAACAAAACTGTGCATCAAAATTGAGACTCGCTCCCATCGGTCGGTGGTAGAAAATCAAGAAATACAAAGAGCAGCACACTGACAAACACTCGGGAACTATCGAAGACGTTGGCGGATATTGGTTCCGGCCGTATCAAACTCCCAACCCGACAGGGAGTGTGGGATAACCTCGTTTGCAATGCTGTAATTTCATGATGCAGAAACCTGTCGGCTTGGCGTTCTTGAAGCACCAAATTCCAACGCAAGAACGTCAAGCGGTATAGCTTCCTGCAATTGAAAAACGCACAACACTGTTTTGGCACTAAATACTGATTAAAAGAAGGCAAAAATTACACACTGAACAGGGAATCAAATTTTCATGAGGCGTTTGTTTACACTTTTCCTTTATTCTGAGCTTTTCATCCACTGTCAAATATGGCGGCGGATGACGATTGTGTCTATAACTCATGGTTAAGATGTCACACTTCTCAAGTATGACATTTGTTGTTGTCCGACAACTGGAATTTGTAAAATATTATTTGTTGTTTACAAGAAAAAACAAAGAGAACTGAGTGAATCGATTAATTCAATTTATTAATCAAAATAAAGTATGCATTTTCATCAATTTCAAGGCATCGGTAAAATAATCAATGTGGTGCTTTTCTATAGGCAAAGAGCTTGTCGGAAGAAAGCTTTCAGGGATCATCTAACTATTACGTAACACTGGAAGGATGAGTATGGGTTAGAATCAGCGTTACGATTTGTTACACAGAGTGGAATGGTGGGGGGTTAGGTGAATGGAGGTGGAGAGGTTGGGGTTGTTTAAACTCACACTCACTTCAAGGTAATATAGGGGTGATGCTACCAGCGTTACGTTAAGTTACAATAGAGAGGGAGGGGTAGCAAATTCACAGTTTTTGCATTACATTATTGTTCAATCATCCCTTACGCTGAACACGTGTTAAAGGATGCTTAATGAAATAGCAGCTGATTATAAAGAATATTATGTTTCAGTGTAATTTATTTAAGGCAATAGTTAATGGAAAGTAGTTTACTATCCAAGGATATTGATGATCTACCTCTAATACTAATGCAACTCATTGACCATCGCAAACTTTGATTGGCCTTAGCACTACATACTGTTTATGTACGCCAGTGTCTGCGAGGAGCAAGATATAGAAAAAAAATGATAAAAAGTTCATGTACGACGCACGAGCAATTTTAAACCAACCCGGACGATTAGCTCCCAGACAATGGTGCACGTCGCGAAAATAATTGCATAAATTATGCTCACGTACGCATGCATTTTCGTTGTTTTCCCTTTCCCTGTCTGTCGTACTAATGGTTTGCACTAATTTTCGATTTTATTGTACACGCACCGTTGGCCTTTGGCGGAAAACATCAACACACCCTCAGCCTTTCCGTTTTCCCTGTCCACCGAAGAAAGCAACGGTGGGGAGGAATAAACCACAGGTTACTTTCGACCAGGCAACCCACTAATAGTGCACCAACTGATTAGGCCCTTTCGACGGTATACGTGCATGATGGAGTGAACGACAGTTGCATTTTTGTCTGCAGTGGAAACGGTCGTTACTGAAGTCATGCTTCCCGGGCTGTTAGTATTGGCGGTGATCTTGTGCACCGTAACACTGTCCTGGTACTGGAAGCAACGCTTACGATGGGCCGATCGGCTTCCACGCGCCCGTCCCGGAAATCGGTGGTTAGGAAATTTGGGTGACTTTCTTGGGAAAAGTCCGGGTGAAGTTTTTCTCGTGCTGGATCAGTACTTCCGCCAGCACGATCGTTTGTTCACGTTTCGCTTCGGCTCACAGCTTGCGATCGGGATAATCCATCCGGAGTTGGCACAGTACGTGCTAACGCATCCCGACTGTCAGGCGAAACCGGATCTGTATAAAGTGGTACGACTACCGAACGGTCTTTTGGCGGCAAAATGTAAGCGAAAAAGGATGCGATTTTCATTGCTTTACTCAGTTACTAATTGTGTGCACTTGTGTGTGTGTGTTCTCTTCATGCAGACGATGTGTGGAAAGCGCATCGGAAAACGCTCAACTCAACGTTTAACGCCCGCATACTGGAGAGCTTTGTACCGATCTTCAACGACTGCACACAGCGCTTGGTGGGACGGTTAGATCGCTACGCCCAGACAGGCGATCGGTGCAACATCCTGGAGTACATCTCGGCCTGTACACTCGAGATGATAAGCCGCACCTCGCTGGGTGGAAAGGTTTTCGAGCGCGACGGTGCCGAACAGTTTATAGCCAATTTGGAGGTGTAAGTGTTTCGAATCGATATTCGATTAGTGTCGATTGCCCAGACATCCATTTTGCGCGACATTTTGCGATTCACGAAATCAACATGGCAATGATTGGGTGGTGTGGAAGCTGTGGACAATAATTGCACGTGTCAGCTATTGAACATTTGCGGTCGAACCGGGGGGTGGCCGAATGGTGGCAATACAAGTAATAATTATACGATTGATTCTGATTTCTGGTGCTATTAAACTGTTAGATAATCTGTGCTTCCCCGCCACATGCCGCTCGGTAGGTGGAATATGATTTTAGTTAATTAGTTTTGCAATTAGACGGGTTGTGGTGCGTTAAATAATCATCAGCCGCTTCCTTTTTTGGGGTTGGAGGTTCCGGGAAACAGAGTGAAATAAAATAACGATTGTATTTTCCCTTTTTCCCAAAAAACACAACAACAACAGAGCACTGAAAACGATTGGGGTGCGGATTTTCAACATTTTTCTGCACATAGACTTCATCTACCAGTTCACCGAGCTGTATCGGAATGAAATGCGAGCAATCAACATTTGCCAGCAGTTTACGAGCAAGGTACGTGGGTGTATCGGAAGCACCATCAAAATCTTCCCCATCAAGACTTTTATTGTACGGCTGATGATTTCCCGGTAATTTTTACAGATAATCCAAGATAAGAGGGAGGAAATAGCACGTCTTTTTGATGAAAATGACAACTACCGGGAACAGGATCGGGAGTCTCAGTATCGAAAGCCGCAGATTTTTATCGACCAGTTGATGAAGATGCCACTCACCGATCCGTCTGCACGCCATTTTTCCAATGAGGAAATTTCGGACCACATCTACACGATGATCGTTGCGGTAGGTGTTAATTGGTGTTGTGCAAATTGTGCATCCCCCCGGTTTGCTGTAAACTGAAACTGCTAATCGATCTTTCACCAGGGTAATGAAACATCTGCTACACAATTAGCACATGCTTGTTTGCTGCTAGCAATGCATCCCGAGGTGCAGGCAAAAGCGTACGAAGAGGTTAGTGCGTTGGTTTTCTCACCCGATCAGGAGATCACGATCGAGCTGATGAAAGACCTACGCTACGTGGAGTGTGTACTGAAGGAGTCGATGCGTCTGATGCCGGTCGCACCGATCGTTGGACGGCAGAATTTGGCCGAGATTGTGCTGGATGGGCATCGGATACCGAAGGGAAGTGTGTTTCTGTTTCACTTCTACGCGCTGCACCGCCGGAAGGATGTTTGGGGACCGACGGCAGATGAGTTCGATCCGGATCGGTTTCTTGCCGGTGGAAGGCATCCGTATGCCCATTTGCCATTTAGTGGAGGTCCACGTGGATGCATCGGATATCGGTACGCCATGATGAGTTTGAAGACACTGTTGGCAAAGATCTTGAGGAGCTATGAGCTGACGACAAATCTTCGCTTTGAGGATATACGGTATCAGTATCAGATTTCGTTGAATCTTGCCTTTCCGCATGAGATGCAGTTACGTCGGCGAAATTAAGCTAATCTAACACTAGGAGTTGTGTCAGTTACTTAATTTCTGTTGATAGCATAAGAGATGACAGTTCAGTTCACAAAATAGTATATTAGTATACAACGCAGTAAAACACATAATGATCGTTTGTATTAGTTCCAGAAAGAAAGACAACACAACGTAAAGATCGATCACAAAAAGCAATAAATTTCCGTCTAAAGTTCAAGTTCATGATGCTGTTTTATTGTGCACTCCGTTAAACTATCAATGTACACATTCCGTCACAGTAAGGTCTGTAGGTCGGTATCGGCATAAGCTCCACTACTACCACTACTTATTATCCTTGCTCTTCCCATCGACTAGGGCCCGTGTCATGATGCAGCGCGTAAAGAAGTATGCCTTCTCGCATCCCGCTCCAGCTGTGAAAAAAACCGGAACAATGAAACTCACTGTTTCGTTTCGAAATCGGAGCATTACACAACGAAAAAACCTACTCATCTCGTCCAGACACTCGTCGACGGTTTCGCCGGAGGTGGCCCAATTCAGTGCCAGCGCCGTCTCCTTGTTAACCTTGTCGTCCTCCGTCAGGATGCCGAGTGTTTGCAAATAGCACCGGATGAAGCACTGTGAGAAAATGTGTGAGATTGAAAATCGATTTTTCCTGCCCACACAGAGCGTCACTCACCAACGGTATACGGTCGGTTTCGTCCGGGAAGCTTCCGGTTTCGTTCAGCTCGGACAGGTAGTCGGGCTGAATGACGAAGGTACGGTTGCACTGCATCACCGCGTCCTGCATGGTGATTTCGGGCATCTTTTTGGCGGTGGCCGGATCGGCCAGTAGGGCACCCCGTTGTTCGGTGTTATCGTTGTTCATCATGCTGCAACCGTGTACCCCTTCCGGTAGGCTCACCTGTAGCACGATCAGCACCAAAGCGTACAAAGGCGCTACGATGGTACGGTGTTTCATTGCGAACAGTAAGAGAACGCTGCCCGGCCATGAAAGGGAAACAGGAACAGTGAAATAAAACAAAAAATCAGCAACAAGCAACATAATGTTTTAGCACATTAATATGTGTCTGGCCCTGATATGGGAAGGTTTTTTGGGTTGTGGATAAAGAGCACTGGAATGTGTACGTACGAAGAGGAGGAAATGTTTCGAAGCATTAAAAACAAGCAAAATGAATGCAAACGTTTGCATGCTGCAAGAAGTACAACACCCGGTGCAACATGTGCAACAGTTTCCTCTGCAACTGGTTGTTTTGTCACCAAATGCTTGAGCTTAACAGTTTTTCCTAGCTGCCTTGTGATTTGGCTTGTGGACAGGAATTAGCTTTTTTTTATTTTACTTTCCTGTTTAGCAAAACACATCTAAGAGGTTGTGTTTTGCGATACAATTCATTATCTAAAAGCGCATTAAATGCACAATCGACTATTGTCATTAGCAATTAACTTGTACGTGAAAATAAACCACAGTAAAACACAAATTCCATTCACTTTTATGTTGAAGGAAAAATAGTACAAAAAAAACGGAGAACCGGTATTATCACGAATGTAAATGCTTCACCACACAGGGAACATGGTCATTGAGGCAGAAAGTGTTCGTTGTTGGCACACAATTAATAACACACGTACGGCACGCCATGCACATACCAATCCGTGCAAAAGTCGTTAGGTTTCTTCAAACTCGCAGAACAAATCCCGGTGTCGATTACAGCGCCCAACATCAAAGCCAACCTCTTTGGCGCTTAGGGAAAAGCGGGAAATTCTCTTTATCACTTTCAATTCAAATTTCCGTCAAATATCTTCTACACACCGAAAGGAAGCTTGTTGATTTTGAACCGGGCGGCCACATTTTGATTCCCGTTTTTTTTTTGGGGAATAAGCGAACGATTGGAAATTTAATATTTATTTTCCACTCCTTCGCGGCGAGTTCTTGTCAGCATGATCTGCGACTGCAACGTCCTCGGTTGGTCGCGTATCGAGTTTTTGGTGGCTAAACTTTGCTAGCGGAAAAATTATAATTTAACGTGAACCGGAACTGGAGCTGGAGAACGAAAACAAAACCATTCCGAACGGCGGGTTTTCTGGCAAATTTTGTATGCAAAATATACCATAAAGCATAAAGAGCATTAAAAAATTCCAACTCCACCAGGACATGTTTGTGGACGGGACCGCGTGAGGGAGGATGGAAAATATTTTCTCACTTTTCAACACTCGGACTGCACGAAAGGAAGATGCGTTTGCAAACGGTTCTTGTGGATGTGTGTGTCGGTCGTTTTCTCTTTTACATTTTTCTTTAAAAAAAATCCCTCGGAAAAAAGGAAAAGCACAGAGATGCCCATTTTCGGATGTTTGGAAAACAATCTCGTCGCCATTTTTTTTGCTTCTTCTTCTTGTCTTCCTGTTTGAGATCCTTCAAGCCGGAAAAGTGTGATGAAAATGGAAAACACGGGCGTTGGTTGGTTTCAATTTCACGCGAACGTAGCCCCCGCGAAGTTTCGGGGTTGGCGTCTGCCCGGCAGCATAAATAAATGTGGCGTACATGATTCATGCGACTTTTCTCCGGATGGCAACTTGTCCCTTCTTTCTTTTCTCGCCCACTTTTAAAGGTTGTCGAAACCTTTCACGAATCGATTTTGAGCGAAAATGTTTGTATGAGTGTGCGCTTAAAATTGAAGGGTTTGTCTTTTTGGTGCGTGTATTACGCGCGAGAGACGTTTGAAAGTAAACAGTGGCAAAGCTCGTTCATTGTTTGCACTAGTGTAGTGGTAGCTATGGTGAAGCTTTCTCAAACGACCGTTAAACAGTCACCGAACGGGTGTGATTTTGTGCCAAAGGAATGGCGAAGATATTTGTTTAAGAAATGTTTGCAATGGCAAGACGCATTCTACTTCTTCTCTTATTCGCCCGGGTTTACTTTAAGAAGCCAACTGCCAGTGGTTTAGAGGGCACGCGATGGAATTTGGTTTTGGGGACAGTGAATTTTGTTATTTCTGGAGCGTATGGCAGTTTGTTTAGCTTTAGAAATTGTGGTGTGCGCCAGAGACACATCAGACGAGTGAAGTATAACACAGTAGAAAAATTATTGTCACTTTTTGGTTTGAATATTAAATTCTTTATTAGATGTAGCAAATCGAAATTAAAATCGTGAATGGAGCGTATTAGCGTATTAATAATACCTTCATTTTGCATACTTTCATGCGTTCCAATTCAAATTAATTACCCAATGGATTTTTTTGGAATAAACCTCATTGATTTAAATTTATCGACAGAAAAATCTAAAATTTTGAAAATTTCCTAGGGCTTTTGAGTAATTGAACAAAATTTTCTAAATTGATTTCTTTTAATGCGAATTGGTAGAAATAAGTTTTTTTTCACTCAAATAACGCTTTAAATGCAAAAAAGGATAAAAAAAAATATATAAAAAAATTCTAAAAAAATGAAAATTTCCTAAGCTATAGCCTTAGCTTTTTTTGGGGAAATTTATCAAAATTTTAAAAATTAATTTCTTCTAATGAGAATTGGTAGAAATAAGTTTCTTTTCACTCAAATAATGTTTAAAAAGAAGAAAAGAATCAAAAATAACAAAAAAATTAAAAAAAAATCAACTCGAAAATTTCATAAGGCTTACCCCTTGCCATTTTTTTGAGCAATTTAACAAAATTTAAAAAATTGTTTTATTTTAAGGCGATATTGTTGCAATAAGTTTCTTTTCACTCAAATAATGTTTTAAAAGAAAAAAAGAATCAAAAATAACAAAAAAATTAAAAAAAAATTCAACTCGAAAATTCCCCAAGGCTTACCCCTTGCCATTTTTTGAGCAATTTAGCAAAATTTAAAAATTTGTTTTATTTTAATGCGAAATTGTTGCAATAAGTTTCTTTTCACGCAAATAATGTTTTAAAAGAAGAAAAGAATAAAAAATAACAAAAAATTTAAAAAAAAATTCAACTCGAAAATTTCATAAGGCTTACCCCTTGCCATTTTTTTGAGCAATTTAGCAAAATTTAAAAATTTGTTTTAGTTTAAGGCGACATTGTTACAATAAGTTTCTTTTCACTCAAATAATACTTTAAAAGAAGAAAAGAATCAAAAATAACAAAAAATTAAAAAAAAATTTCAAATCGAAAATTTCATAAGGCTTACCCCTTGCCATTTTTTTTGAGCAAATTAGCAAAATTTAAAAATTTGTTTTAGTTTAAGGCGACATTGTTACAATAAGTTTCTTTTCACTCAAATAATACTTTAAAAGAAGAAAAGAATAAAAAATAACAAAAAATTAAAAAAAAATTTCAACTCGAAAATTTCATAAGGCTTACCCCTTGCCATTTTTTTTGAGCAATTTAGCAAAATTTAAAAATTTGTTTTATTTTAAGGCGAAATTGTTGCAATAAGTTTCTTTTCTCTCAAATAATACTTTAAAAGAAGAAAAGAATAAAAAATAACAAAAAAATTAAAAAAAAATTTCAACTCGAAAATTTCATAAGGCTTACCCCTTGCCATTTTTTTGAGCAATTTAGCAAAATTTAAAAATTTGTTTTAGTTTAAGGCGACATTGTTACAATAAGTTTCTTTTAACTCAAATAATACTTTAAAAGAAGAAAAGAATCAAAAATAACAAAAAAATTAAAAAAAAATTTCAACTCGAAAATTTCATAAGGCTTACCCCTTGCCATTTTTTTGAGCAATTTAGCAAAATTAAAAAATTTGTTTTAGTTTAAGGCGACATTGTTACAATAAGTTTCTTTTCACTCAAATAATACTTTAAAAGAAGAAAAGAATAAAAAATAACAAAAAATTAAAAAAAAAATTTCAACTCGAAAATTTCATAAGGCTTACCCCTTGCCATTTTTTTGAGCAATTTAGCAAAATTTAAAAATTTGTTTTAGTTTAAGGCGACATTGTTACAATAAGTTTCTTTTCACTCAAATAATACTTTAAAAGAAGAAAAGAATCAAAAATAACAAAAAATTAAAAAAAAAATTTCAACTCGAAAATTTCACAAGGCTTACCCCTTGCCATTTTTTGAGCAATTTAGCAAAATTTAAAAATTTGTTTTAGTTTAAGGCGACATTGTTACAATAAGTTTCTTTTCACTCAAATAATACTTTAAAAGAAGAAAAGAATCAAAAATAACAAAAAAATTAAAACAAAATTTCAACTCGAAAATTTCTTAAGGCTTACCCCTTGCCATTTTTTGAGCAATTTAGCAAAATTTAAAAATTTGTTTTATTTTAAGGCGAAATTGTTGCAATAAGTTTCTTTTCACTCAAATAATGTTTTAAAAGAAAAAAAGAATCAAAAATAACAAAAAAATAAAAAAAAATTTCAACTCGAAAATTTTATAAGGCTTACCCCTTGCCATTTTTTTGAGCAAATTAGCAAAATTTAAAAATTTGTTTTAGTTTAAGGCGACATTGTTACAATAAGTTTCTTTTCACTCAAATAATACTTTAAAAGAAGAAAAGAATAAAAAATAACAAAAAATTAAAAAAAAATTTCAACTCGAAAATTTCATAAGGCTTACCCCTTGCCATTTTTTTGAGCAATTTAGCAAAATTTAAAAATTTGTTTTATTTTAAGGCGAAATTGTTGCAATAAGTTTCTTTTCTCTCAAATAATACTTTAAAAGAAGAAAAGAATAAACAATAACAAAAAAATTAAAAAAAAATTTCAACTCGAAAATTTAATAAGGCTTACCCCTTGCCATTTTTTTGAGCAATTTAGCAAAATTTAAAAATTTGTTTTAGTTTAAGGCGACATTGTTACAATAAGTTTCTTTTCACTCAAATAATACTTTAAAAGAAGAAAAGAATCAAAAATAACAAAAAAATTAAAACAAAATTTCAACTCGAAAATTTCTTAAGGCTTACCCCTTGCCATTTTTTGAGCAATTTAGCAAAATTTAAAAATTTGTTTTATTTTAAGGCGAAATTGTTGCAATAAGTTTCTTTTCACTCAAATAATGTTTTAAAAGAAAAAAAGAATCAAAAATAACAAAAAAATAAACAAAAATTTCAACTCGAAAATTTTATAAGGCTTACCCCTTGCCATTTTTTTGAGCAATTTAGCAAAATTTAAAAATTTGTTTTAGTTTAAGGCGACATTGTTACAATAAGTTTCTTTTCACTCAAATAATACTTTAGAAGAAGAAAAGAATAAAAAATAACAAAAAAATTAAAAAAAAATTTCAACTCGAAAATTTCATAAGGCTTACCCCTTGCCATTTTTTTGAGCAATTTAGCAAAATTTAAAAATTTGTTTTAGTTTAAGGCGACATTGTTACAATAAGTTTCTTTTAACTCAAATAATACTTTAAAAGAAGAAAAGAATAAAAAATAACAAAAAATTAAAAAAAAAATTTCAACTCGAAAATTTCATAAGGCTTACCCCTTGCCATTTTTTTTGAGCAATTTAGCAAAATTTAAAAATTTGTTTTATTTTAAGGCGAAATTGTTGCAATAAGTTTCTTTTCTCTCAAATAATACTTTGAAAGAAGAAAAGAATAAAAAATAACAAAAAAATTAAAAAAAAATTTCAACTCGAAAATTTCATAAGGCTTACCCCTTGCCATTTTTTTGAGCAATTTAGCAAAATTTAAAAATTTGTTTTAGTTTAAGGCGACATTGTTACAATAAGTTTCTTTTCACTCAAATAATACTTTAAAAGAAGAAAAGAATAAAAAATAACAAAAAATTAAAAAAAAAATTTCAACTCGAAAATTTCATAAGGCTTACCCCTTGCCATTTTTTTGAGCAATTTAGCAAAATTTAAAAATTTGTTTTAGTTTAAGGCGACATTGTTACAATAAATTTCTTTTCACTCATATAATGTTTTAAAAGAAAAAAAGTATCAAAAATAACAAAAAATTAAAACAAAATTTCAAATCGAAAATTTCATAAGGCTTACCCCTTGCCATTTTTTTGAGCAATTTAGCAAAATTTAAAAATTTGTTTTAGTTTAAGGCGACATTGTTACAATAAGTTTCTTTTCACTCAAATAATACTTTAAAAGAAGAAAAGAATCAAAAATAACAAAAAATTAAAAAAAAATTTCAACTCGAAAATTTCATAAGGCTTACCCCTTGCCATTTTTTTGAGCAAATTAGCAAAATTTAAAAATTTGTTTTAGTTTAAGGCGACATTGTTACAATAAGTTTCTTTTCACTCAAATAATACTTTAAAAGAAGAAAATAATAAAAAATAACAAAAAAATTAAAAAAAAATTTCAACTCGAAAATTTCATAAGGCTTACCCCTTGCCATTTTTTTGAGCAATTTAGCAAAATTTAAAAATTTGTTTTAGTTTAAGGCGACATTGTTACAATAAGTTTCTTTTCACTCAAATAATACTTTAAAAGAAGAAAAGAATAAAAAATAACAAAAAATTAAAAAAAATTTTCAAATCGAAAATTTCATAAGGCTTACCCCTTGCCATTTTTTTTGAGCAAATTAGCAAAATTTAAAAAATTGTTTTAGTTTAAGGCGACATTGTTACAATAAGTTTCTTTTCACTCAAATAATACTTTAAAAGAAGAAAAGAATAAAAAATAACAAAAAATTAAAAAAAAATTTCAACTCGAAAATTTCATAAGGCTTACCCCTTGCCATTTTTTTTGAGCAATTTAGCAAAATTTAAAAATTTGTTTTATTTTAAGGCGAAATTGTTGCAATAAGTTTCTTTTCTCTCAAATAATACTTTAAAAGAAGAAAAGAATAAAAAATAACAAAAAAATTAAAAAAAAATTTCAACTCGAAAATTTCATAAGGCTTACCCCTTGCCATTTTTTTGAGCAATTTAGCAAAATTTAAAAATTTGTTTTAGTTTAAGGCGACATTGTTACAATAAGTTTCTTTTAACTCAAATAATACTTTAAAAGAAGAAAAGAATAAAAAATAACAAAAAAATTAAAAAAAAATTTCAACTCGAAAATTTCATAAGGCTTACCCCTTACCATTTTTTTGAGCAATTTAGCAAAATTAAAAAATTTGTTTTAGTTTAAGGCGACATTGTTACAATAAGTTTCTTTTCACTCAAATAATACTTTAAAAGAAGAAAAGAATAAAAAATAACAAAAAATTAAAAAAAAAATTTCAACTCGAAAATTTCATAAGGCTTACCCCTTGCCATTTTTTTGAGCAATTTAGCAAAATTAAAAAATTTGTTTTAGTTTAAGGCGACATTGTTACAATAAGTTTCTTTTCACTCAAATAATACTTTAAAAGAAGAAAAGAATCAAAAATAACAAAAAATTAAAAAAAAAATTTCAACTCGAAAATTTCACAAGGCTTACCCCTTGCCATTTTTTTGAGCAATTTAGCAAAATTTAAAAATTTGTTTTAGTTTAAGGCGACATTGTTACAATAAGTTTCTTTTCACTCAAATAATACTTTAAAAGAAGAAAAGAATAAAAAATAACAAAAAATTAAAAAAAAAATTTCAACTCGAAAATTTCATAAGGCTTACCCCTTGCCATTTTTTTTGAGCAAATTAGCAAAATTTAAAAATTTGTTTTAGTTTAAGGCGACATTGTTACAATAAGTTTCTTTTCACTCAAATAATACTTTAAAAGAAGAAAAGAATAAAAAATAACAAAAAATTAAAAAAAAAATTTCAACTCGAAAATTTCATAAGGCTTACCCCTTGCCATTTTTTTGAGCAATTTAGCAAAATTTAAAAATTTGTTTTAGTTTAAGGCGACATTGTTACAATAAGTTTCTTTTCACTCAAATAATACTTTAAAAGAAGAAAAGAATAAAAAATAACAAAAAATTAAAAAAAAAATTTCAACTCGAAAATTTCATAAGGCTTACCCCTTGCCATTTTTATGAGCAATTTAGCAAAATTTAAAAATTTGTTTTATTTTAAGGCGAAATTGTTGCAATAAGTTTCTTTCCACTCAAATAATGTTTTAAAAGAAAAAAAGAATCTAAAATAAAAAAAAAAAAATTAAAAAAAATTTCAACTCGAAAATTTCATAAGGCTTACCCCTTGCCATTTTTTTGAGCAATTTAGCAAAATTTAAAAATTTGTTTTAGTTTAAGGCGACATTGTTACAATAAGTTTCTTTTCACTCAAATAATACTTTAAAAGAAGAAAAGAATAAAAAATAACAAAAAATTAAAAAAAAATTTCAACTCGAAAATTTCATAAGGCTTACCCCTTGCCATTTTTTTGAGCAATTTAGCAAAATTTAAAAATTTGTTTTAGTTTAAGGCGACATTGTTACAATAAGTTTCTTTTCACTCAAATAATACTTTAAAAGAAGAAAAGAATAAAAAATAACAAAAAATTAAAAAAAAATTTCAACTCGAAAATTTCATAAGGCTTACCCCTTGCCATTTTTTTGAGCAATTTAGCAAAATTTAAAAATTTGTTTTATTTTAAGGCGAAATTGTTGCAATAAGTTTCTTTTCTCTCAAATAATACTTTAAAAGAAGAAAAGAATAAACAATAACAAAAAAATTAAAAAAAAATTTCAACTCGAAAATTTAATAAGGCTTACCCCTTGCCATTTTTTTGAGCAATTTAGCAAAATTTAAAAATTTGTTTTAGTTTAAGGCGACATTGTTACAATAAGTTTCTTTTCACTCAAATAATACTTTAAAAGAAGAAAAGAATCAAAAATAACAAAAAAATTAAAACAAAATTTCAACTCGAAAATTTCTTAAGGCTTACCCCTTGCCATTTTTTTGAGCAAATTAGCAAAATTTAAAAATTTGTTTTATTTTAAGGCGAAATTGTTGCAATAAGTTTCTTTCCACTCAAATAATGTTTTAAAAGAAAAAAAGAATCTAAAATAAAAAAAAAAAATTTCAACTCGAAAATTTCATAAGGCTTACCCCTTGCCATTTTTTTGAGCAATTTAGCAAAATTTAAAAATTTGTTTTAGTTTAAGGCGACATTGTTACAATAAGTTTCTTTTAACTCAAATAATACTTTAAAAGAAGAAAAGAATAAAAAATAACAAAAAATTAAAAAAAAATTTCAACTCGAAAATTTCATAAGGCTTACCCCTTGCCATTTTTTTGAGCAATTTAGCAAAATTTAAAAATTTGTTTTATTTTAAGGCGAAATTGTTGCAATAAGTTTCTTTTCTCTCAAATAATACTTTAAAAGAAGAAAAGAATAAACAATAACAAAAAAATTAAAAAAAAATTTCAACTCGAAAATTTAATAAGGCTTACCCCTTGCCATTTTTTTGAGCAATTTAGCAAAATTTAAAAATTTGTTTTAGTTTAAGGCGACATTGTTACAATAAGTTTCTTTTCACTCAAATAATACTTTAAAAGAAGAAAAGAATCAAAAATAACAAAAAAATTAAAACAAAATTTCAACTCGAAAATTTCTTAAGGCTTACCCCTTGCCATTTTTTTGAGCAAATTAGCAAAATTTAAAAATTTGTTTTAGTTTAAGGCGACATTGTTACAATAAGTTTCTTTTCACTCAAATAATACTTTAAAAGAAGAAAAGAATAAAAAATAACAAAAAAATTAAAAAAAAATTTCAACTCGAAAATTTCATAAGGCTTACCCCTTGCCATTTTTTTGAGCAATTTAGCAAAATTTAAAAATTTGTTTTAGTTTAAGGCGACATTGTTACAATAAGTTTCTTTTAACTCAAATAATACTTTAAAAGAAGAAAAGAATAAAAAATAACAAAAAATTAAAAAAAAAATTTCAACTCGAAAATTTCATAAGGCTTACCCCTTGCCATTTTTTTGAGCAATTTAGCAAAATTTAAAAATTTGTTTTATTTTAAGGCGAAATTGTTGCAATAAGTTTCTTTTCTCTCAAATAATGCTTTTAATAAAAAAAGAATAAAAAATAAACAAAATCTATAAATTTGAAAACCTCCTAAGCAGGGGCGGATCCCGTTTCATGTCCTTGCCGATCAGACTAGCCCGCTTGTTCGCTTATACAGGTTTGATAGTTAGGCAGAGCGAGAAGTATAAAAATGTATCAAACGATTCGTTTTAACTCGTTCTTGTTTCAACTCACTCGCACATTTTCGATTCAACTCACGCATTTACTCTTTTTGTATCTCGACTCGCCACGGCTACATGCTTACACTCATAAGTGAGTAAAATGATCAAACCTTAACTTATAAGTTTATGTCGAGCTTTTTTTATGACTCCGAAATGAGTCGTTAAACGTGCTGACTCCTAATAACGACTCATTCACTCTGAGTTGACTCACTAAAAAGAGTAGTTATTCTCATCTCTAGATAAAACCCCTAAACCTGAGTAACGCTCACATAAATCGACAATCAAATGTTCCAAGAAAAATCTCACATTCCTTTGTTGCTGTTTTATAAAAATCACACACTCGAAAAAAGAGGCGATTTATTTTCCTTTTGTTCCACATGACTATAAACAGAAACTTTCTCCATCTTCGCTATCAGCTCGAAGATTTCGGAATTATACGCCCAATCAAGCTACCCATTCTGAACAATCGTTCAAGCGTATCGATCAAAACCCCGCGATGGGGGGCATTCGTTCGTGCCGTTCATGTTTGGAGCGAAGAAACACGCATGAATAAAATCATCACCCTAAAGGCACATCCTTGCCTTTACCATCATCCATACACACACACAAACACACGGCTAATCTCGTAATGTGTTCCAAGGATTATTTATGCTTCTGGTGAATCCGAAAACACTTTCCGAAAACACAACCTTATCTTATCGTGAGCAGGCTTGCCGCGTCTGCCAGTGGCATATCGCTACATGAGTAAGCACATGTAAATCACACTGAATCGGCAATCAATTATGGAGGCTTTTGTATGGGTGGGTGCATTGTTGTAAAAGGGCACAGACACGTATCCGCATATCCAAAGGTCGATTCTGATCCTTTTTGGTGGAAAAAACGGGACACACATCTCTCTTTTAGCTCGGTAGCGTTTGGTGTGCGCAAACAAATTCCACCAGATGACGACACTGTACCCTAGTGCGTGTGTGTGTGTGTGGCGTTTGGCAATAAGTTTTACTTAGCACCAGCTGGCCCGCGCCAAGCTAAAACAGCTCAAACGACGTTTTTCGCCATCGTTGCGAATGTGAACACATTTTTCTTGGTTAAGTTTTGTCGGGAGCAAAATTGACTGTAAGTGAGTTAAAAATATCAACGAACGGTTCGGTTCGGTTGAATGTTTCGGCGAATTTAACATTGCACACTTTGTGTCTATCGCACAAGAAAAGCGTTTTCCTGAGGCCGCTTCGGAAAACCTCGTTTTCCTCGTATCGCTAAATGTCATGAAGAAAGTTTTGCGAATTGGAGAGCCTCATTTTCACACGGCCTGGATGGCTACCGCGCAGTGTTTTAAGCAGCCGAAAGGCTTGTCGGATGAAAAACAGTAAGCAGAAATCCTTCGGCGTCCAGAGCTTCAGAGACAAGCAAAGTTCACTAATTCCATTTTCGTGAACAAGGTACAGGTGTCTGCCTGTACGTGGCGTGCCTGCCAGCGAGACGAACGACTTAATACGTTCGATGTCGATCGTCTAGCCCTTTTGCTGAACGAATTTTGAATCATTCTGTCGTACGCATGCAACAAAACGTTGCGTTTGCGTTTCACTTGCTGTAGAGAAATGCACAAAAATTGCTGACAACACCGAAAACGATGCGTTGGTACGGAAGTTTAGGGATTCACGTTCACGATTCAGGGTTTCATATATTCAAGCAATCACTTTTAGTGACATTTTCAGAACACGTTATGCAAAAGATATGTCTTTAACAAAGCGATACATCCAACAATGTTCTGTGTAGCGCCGCTTTTTCACTACTTTCTGTATACTTCACTCACTAAAACACACACCTTTCCAAAGCAACTTTTGGTACCGATCTCACGCTGTAACAAGTAATAAATCCAAACCCATGCTGAATGTACCATTTTATACACTCCATCCAGATAGACCGAAACGCCTTTCGGTTGACATTTCGCTTGACATGATGACATGATGGACAATTTGATCGAATTATGATCGGACTATTTCCGGCAAAGTCAATAGCGAGAAAAACATTTCCCCGCTAGCAATAGATACAGCTCGGTCGGACTCGACTCGTTACAATTGTGCTAACCTTACCGGTCTCCACTTTTGTGTACGTGGAAACCGGTTGGAAAATTATCATCCCTTCAATTGGCGACATTCAAAATGATTGCGCGTTCGGTGAAGGTTTTTCCGGCTGATTGAAGCCACATTGCATGTACCCGTTGTGCCCGGAAAATTAAGTGTTTTTCTTCAATTTTCATATAAAACTGTTTTATTCATGTGCGCCCTTTTGTGCTTTAAGAACAAAACAATTTGCATGCTGAATATACCCCACTATCACTGAATAATTCGCTACCGCTTTAAAGCCACGCAAAAGCAAACTGGGTTTAAAGTTCCCAGACAAGCGAAAGCAGCGAGGGGTAATCAATTTTGTTGTCACATTAAACGCGCTTGAGCGCTCCGGATCGGGTAATGTATGGAGAATATATATGCATTTTAAACAGCCCATTAAGGCGAAATGGATCAAAGGACATGCTGTAGCACATGCGATGGTAGGCGCTCACAGTATGAAGCACGATAGTAAACCGGTCGCGTAAATTTTGGCCCTTATCCGAAGTTTTGGGCATGATACTGTAATGGATATGTAACACGAGTGGAACAACTTATACCTTCCAGTATGTGTGTGTTGGTTTGGTTAATTAATGTTGGGGACCCATCAACAGTTCATGCTGTGATATTTCGTTCTTCATACTTCTGTTGCGTTAAAGTGCGTAACAAATTTTCAGCTTATTATTTGCATTTATTGAGAGCTTCTTTTTTCGTGCGTCCTACATCCCATGCTTGCTCATGCGTTCAAAATCCTTTTAGTCTCGATCGGAACCGTGCTAGTGTTTGTTGTTACGGCTGTTGATTCGGTTAGCGATACGGTTTCCCAGCTGGTTCGGGATACCTCCACCAATGTTGGACGGCATGGTAGCATTCTCGGCACCACCGACACCTTCGGCCGGGTTCGACGGAACGGTCGTGTTCATGTTGTTGGGCAAATCACCCGGGTTCGTCTGGTTGCCACCGACCGGTGCCTGGATTTCGCCAACCGCCGGCGTAGTCATACCGCTGGGCAGCTGATCGAGCTGGGGAGCCGCATGGATGGCTTAAGCGTAGTACGAAAAACACATTAATCTTCGTAATGAAGCCGTAACAAGAAGTAAGCAACTTAGCGTACGAAGAACTTACCGACAGTGACCAGAAGGATGGCAAAGGCAGCTACTTTGAAAGCCATTGTTAAGTTGTTTGGTAGTTTGAAGTTCGTTCGCTTACTGAAACACAACTAGTAGTGTGATGTGACTTTTCTTAGCAATATGGTTAACTATTTATACTCTGAAAGTTTGAAAGCGTTATAGAAATTGTTATACTAATAGGCATCCAATCATGTGCTTAATGTGTTTGCGATATCATATATGAATATTAATTACGGTTGCTCATATCTCTTATCGTGTCCATTAGCCTCATTTAGTATACTTTGTGTTATACATATTAGCGTAATTACTTTCTAACTCCATGGAGAACATGAAGAAGTGAGAAATAGCGAATTTCTATTTAAAACAATAACCTGAGTACTTTTTCTAGGAGAAATTAATTATTGGTATTTTTTCAAAACTTTCAATGACGATACTCATAAATCATAAATGATATTATAAATGTTTTTTCAAATGAATGAAAAAATTAAATAAAACGAAACAAGAAGAAAAGCAAACATCAGTAAGTTGCTTGGGAAATTGCTGCACATTCTTATCATCGAAAGCAACCATATCACTTACAGGGCAATGAACATGAATGCTTTTCAAACTTCATGGGTGATAAAAATGCAATTTTCCACTCGATCCTGGCAAATTGTTTTTTAACGGCAAAATTGTCTCAGCTCGTGTTATTATCAATCAAAACATGGTGCAAAAACTTCTTGCCTTCCAACCGAGAACTAATTGGTCTGCTATCATCATAAAACAACGAAGCTATTCGTACGAAAGTCGACTATAAAAAGTGCTGGATGTGTTCTTTACCGACAACCATTCATCATTCCGTACTCTAGCAAACATCTACCCGTGGTGCTCCATCGTATAGTAAAAATGGCTTTCAAAGTTGCTGCCATTGCTGTTCTGTTGACTATTGTCGGTACGTCTTAAAAACGAGTAGTGCAGAGAGTGGTCAAAAGAGGAAGAAAAAAAAACATACATTAAAACTTTTTCGTTTTCCAAACTCCTTGTGTGCAGCCATCAATGCGGCTCCCCAGCTCGATCAGCTGCCCAGCGGTATGACTACGCCGGCTGTTGGTGAGATCCAGGCACCGGTCGGTGGCAACCAGACGAATCCGGGTGATTTGCCCAACAACATGAACACGACCGTTCCGTCGAACCCGGCCGAAGGTGTCGGTGGTGCCGAGAACGCTACCATGCCGTCCAACATTGGTGGAGGTATCCCGAACCAGCTGGGAAACCGTATCGCTAACCGCATCAATCGACCAAACAACCACTAATGGAAGCTTTACTTTGTATTACTTCGATTCTGGCCCGATTCTAATCAAATTGTAATAAATTTTGGTAAACCTGTCTAAAAGCGATATGAATGTGTTTTTGCTTTCCTTCTTCATATATTCCCTTTCTGCATGAGACGTTCGATTGTACCATAATTATTCTTTATTGATATTCATAATTTAACTTTACATTAACACAATTTGAGCGGGCCATGTGGCGAGTTTTGCCATGCCTAGACGGTAGGGAAATGTATGCCGATTGTTTAACTACTGAAACTACATGCCGATGTTCGATTGTTCGATCCACGAGTACCTCGCAGTCTATAGCGCACTGTATAACTTGCCCTAACCGGTGTGCGGCAGACGGTTGAACGAAGTGAAAAGAAAAAGTTCATTTGCCATTCGAGGTAGACAGAGTGTAAACGTTGTTGAAAGATGCATAATACTTGCTAAAGAATCGAAGACTTCCCCGGTGTGCGGGTACATACATTTCCTTGCTGAACCTTGGCAACATCTGGGACGAACTTGTGCCTAAACGAGGAGCTTACATGATAAATGAATCTATCCCATCGTATCGTAAATGCTAGGAGAAGCCGTCCGCTAGCGTTAGTTCTCTAGCGAGCACCCCACGCTCGACGAATAAGATGGGCACCCTTCTCGGCAATCATGATGATCGGTGCGTTCGTATTGCCCGAGGTCACCTTCGGCATGACGGACGCATCGACGACTCGCAGATTCCTCACACCGTGCACCCGGAGCTCGTGATCGACCACAGCCTGTGTGTCACTGGTCGGACCCATCTTGCACGAACCTGCCTGATGGTTCTCGGCACCGGTATTCTGTCGTACGGCACACTCCCAGTATTCCTGTAACCGACAGAGACGTCCAACATTAGTAACATCGCAATAGGAGTAATAACAGTTCCATACAACAAACATACCTGTGATCCGAACTCTTTGTCCTGGCAGGCTTTTACGGCCGTACGGTCAAGGTCCATACCGTACGCCTGCAAAGCATCGGTTTCAGAGAGACGCACAGCAAACTTGATACCCTCAACCAACACCTTCACGTCGTGATCTTCCTTCAGATAGTTCACAACAATCTTGGGATGCTCCAGTGGATCGTTCGATTTGAGCTCAATGTACCCGCGGCTCTTTGGATGCAGCACTGCCGGGAAGATCTGTACCGAGCGAGAATCGTTACTGAGCAGCTCACCAACCTGACCGGTCTTGGCACAGTCCGCCAAAAAGCCACCAAAGTAGAACTGAAGATCAGGATCGTTGGGTCGCTCGGCATACTGGGAGCTAATCTTCGCTGTAACCGCCGACACACCCGTTCCGGACATTAGACCATCACGGAACAGAAGGTACTCCATGGCCGTTGCCCAGTTCAGTGGAGCCGTATTCGTATCGTTCAGGAAGAAGTTGATGAAATATGCCACGTGGTTGTGCAGATTCTTACCAACACCCGGTAGATCATGAATTGGTCGTACTCCAACCTTCTCGAGATGTTCCTTCGGTCCGATACCGCTCAGCAGGAGAATTTGTGGCGAATTGACAGCTCCACCACTTACGATAACTTCCTTCTTGACGAGAATCTTGCGCATGTGGCCATCTTCATCGACGATCTCGACACCGTGCGCAGTTTTGGAGGTCGGATGTACCAACACCTTGGTAACGGTGGTGTTCAGCAGGATATGCAGATTGGGCCGATTCACCGCGGGACGTAGGAAGGCACGTGCGGCACTAAACCGAATGCCATTCTTGTTGGTCATCTGCGCAATCATGAATCCGGTCGTGTTGGCCCCGTTAAGATCCTGCACCTGATAGCCCAGCTGTTCGCCGCCCTTCAGAACCGAGTAGGAGAATGGTGGATTGTATGGGAAACGTCCAACCGGTAGCATACCACCGGTCGAATGGTACTTTGAGTCGACTTCGTTGATCTGTAGGTTGTCTTCCGACTTCATAAAGTACGGCAGCACATCCTTCCACTTCCATCCGGGGTTGCCCATCGCTTCCCAGTCGTCGTAGTCCTGTGGGTTACCGCGTATGTACATCATGCCGTTCAGTACCGAGGTACCACCGAGCACCTTGCCACGCGGCCAGTAGCAACGCTGTTCCGGTGATCCAAGGCATCCATACTGCTCCGGTTCCGTGTTGTACTTCCAATCGATGTCACTGCCAAGATAGTTTAAAAACATGGACGGAATCTGCGCTCCGGTAGGTTCGTCCGGTCCTGCGGGTAGTCAGAGAGATGAAGAAACGAGAATGAGGGAAAAGACAAACACCATTACCACACCGGGACGGGACGGCAGTTGAAATTGGTGCGCCAACATGTTGGCAAATATATCGCTAATTAGACGTCTCTTTCGAGACGACTGCCACGGCAAACACGAACGATTAAGCTGATAGGGAAAACAATTGATTCCAGAGTCGCTCTTTTGCAAAAGTTGGCTCGCAGATGCGAAGAAACAATATTTGACATGCGAGTGTGTTTGTGTGGAAACGAGTGAACGAACGTCGTACCGGGTGAAGTAATCGGTACAAAAAGCTTCTTCAGCTACTCTCCAGGCTTCTCTTCTTCAGCTGCTCCCTACGCTTCGTGCCTTTTGCTTCGCACGTGCTTCGGAGACGTGTGTAGGGCGGGGTGAGATTTTTACATCGATGGAGAATTTTCCGCAAGATTTGCTTTTCAATTGTGCTAACCGGGTGAATCGGTACGCGTTTTGCCTGTTGGCATGATCCACATGCGAGGTGAGGTTAACACAGCCACAGTTTGCCGATATCGGTTGAGCATGTGGAACGTCTGAGAGGGGCATCTTGCCGACGATCCATCATTGGAAAAATGGGAGCTATTTTTATGTTGCCGCTGGAGTATCTGGTAAAGTGCCATGCGGTGAATTTGTTGGTTTGCTGGCCCTCTTTGTCTAACAACACTCTTGGAGAGCTTTTCCTGAAAAGCTCTTTACCTTAAAGATAAGATCTTTAAACACTTTCGCGTTAATTTTTCTATTAAATAATAAACCACTTTTAAGTAAAATCAAACGTACCAAACATACTGATCATCGCTTTAATGCGATCTCCAAGTACAATAAGGGGCTGCAACATCACCAAATGCGTCACGTCTAACTCCCAAAGATCGGTTGGAGAGAAGAAGGTGTGAGAGCGAGGGTGGCTAATTGAATTTATTCACGATTATTACTCCACGGTGAACCTGCCGGGGCGCGATCGGTGTTGCACTATCATGCAGACCTGCGGCCGGAGATAATGATGCATCATTATACACGTGCATTGCAGAAGATTTTAATTTCAAAACTTTTGCCTTTTGTTGTTTGCCCATGTTTGCCATCGCCCATGGCTTCTAGAGGCGCAGTGACTTAGCATATTAAACTGGAGAAATAGTTTAAGAAAAAAAACCCGCTCTATCGGTGTAGGCTATATTCAAATCCAACATTAAATGAATTACACTTTAATGTAAAGCATCCAAAAAAAGCTAGTTCCACCATTCATCACACTTCCAACCATCCGTTTCACAACCGTCAATTAAAGTTGGTTGTGCGCTTCGTAAATGTGGCGTTTGGTTTTGAAGCTTTCCGTTTTCTGCTTTGTGCCGAAGGGTTGAGGGTGTTGGGTTTGATAAAAAGCAACACAAAAGAACTAAACAACAAAACGTGTCTCCATTTGATATGACGGATGGAAAACCAACGATTGTGATGTTGTTCGACAGCGTTGGCTTTCTCGCTTTATCATGCAAAGCCTACAGTTGGAAGGGAAATGATGCACTTGGGAAAAAGTAATTGAATTGTGAAGTGCATCCCCACATTTGCTATCATGCTATAGGCACAAAAAATGGAGCAGAAAAGGAACGAACGTACGGAGATCCGTTGTGGAGAAAGGGGGGAGTATTATAGCGGATATAATGGAGCAACCTTTCCCAACCTAGAAAGGGTGGTAGTTTTGTCCGGAGGGGGTTTATTTTCGCAAATATTCTGCAAATTGTTGCACACGCTCGTGAGCATACATGGTGACGCTGTTAGTGGGAAAAATTGCATTTCCAATGTCAGCAAGCGACTCCAATTCTAGTTCGGATTGTTGCATTGTTGACAGCAAAAAAAAAAAAGAGTTTCCAGTGTGACAGACTAATCCGCACAAATTGGCTTTTATTTGGGATTGCCAGTTTTAAAAGCCCTGAAAGCTCTCGTCACGCAATGGATGATCGATTAATGGCGAAGTGTTCGTTCCGCCCGCTGGACAAAGGTTCGAAAGAATTCGAATCGAAACAGTCCCGCCCGCTGCAGGTAAAATCTTTCTTGTGCAACTCCGTGTGCAATGTTTCGTATCGATGGGGATGCTAATTGTAGCGAATAAAACGTCGATAAACGACCCAGTTCTCAGTTTGGGGTAAAGCGTTTTTTCTCTCCACCGAAAAAAAAACACAAAACACACGCGAAAGGGAGGAACGATTTCCGATCGGTGCATTCTCTTGTCGATTCGATCCACCCCTGCAGGGGGTCGAACGGGGCTGCTGGGAGTTTGGAGGCTTATACACACCCCTCCACGGCCCCCGAAAGGTATCTCGGGACCCGCCGAGATGGTACATTCGATTAGCCAACCTATCGGTTGTACTCCCTTCTAGTGGGAGTTGGTGTACTAAAATTGACCGTGTTCGGATTTTTGCAACAAGAGCAACAACCATTTAGCTGCTTACAATGTTTAGCGCTGTGGCCCGTTTGCCGCGCATGGAAATGTTTGGATGTACCAGCGGGGTCAATTGAATGGGGTACAGACGAAAGCGTACAGATGAACCGAAAAATGCGGCACAATGCCGCAAGAGATGATTGTTTCCTCGTGAACCACACGCCGACATCGGACTGGAATGTTGTTTCGCGAATCTTGACGGTGTTCGGCATCATTTGAACGGTCTCACACTTGGCTGTTCGTCTCACGTTGGTGGATGGTAGGGAAAAGGTGACTATTGTGCCGTCTAATGCATGTTGGATTTGCCTGTGCTGTGTTCATGCAATTCACCAAATGTGCGTTGGCGAGTTAGAATATTTTTTTTTAACAAGCCGCACTGCAGAAGACTCGATCGTTTCCGATAGAACGCCGATTGTGCTGGACGTTACTGGGCACGTTTTGGGTCAAGGTCAGTGGTGCGCACGGAATAGATGATAATTGTACGAACGCATAATTGCAAGATGCAAAGAAAATCGCCGCTAATCGTGTGAAATGAGCTGTGACGTGGTTTAATGATCGCATACCCATCCGTTCGGCAGCTGTATTTCGGTGTGGTAATGAAACCATTGAACACATTAATTTTTGGCTGATGAGGAACTCGTTTTGGAAACGTTTTTCTTTTTGGAGGGAAAGTTGCGAATAATTGTTTTGTGTGCATCGAAAGAAGGTAACGTAAGAACCTCCACCATGTAAATGTCACCGATGGATTCCGGTCACCCAAAATGGCAATAATGGACGAGCTGGAAGTTGCTTTCGACCATATCAAGTTCTGGAGTTAATAACTACTTCACCGACCGCAATAACAAAGCATCCCCTTGACCGTCGCTCAGCTCCGGCAAAATGGTGGCAAAGGTTCACCGATGTAACCGATGTATCCCAATATAATAAGCTTTTTAGTGCCGAGGGAAAAATGTAAACTACCCTGCCGAAAAAACAAACTACCCATAAAGGCCAACCGGACGACCCCGAAAGTGAAACGAAACAGAAAATTCTCCCAAAAAACGACGCGAATTTTCGTAGCAGTAAATGTCATCCCTAGCGCGTTTTGTTCGTTGTTTTGCACACCGAAAAATGCCCCCAAAAGGCCAAAGTCAACTTGGCAATAATCATCCGGCGCTTCTGGACGGGACGGAACGCATAGTAAGCAACAACAGCAGCAACAGCAAAGATATAATAAAACGAGTAACTGCTGACACATGCTCACCACAGTGGAAATCGTCCCAGGAGAACGGTATTTTATGAAAGTAAATGTCAGACCCTGCTGCAACACCGATCACACCGGGTAGCCGAGAATTGCAAACACTCTGGCCTGGGGAGGGTAAATGCCAGTACTGGCGAGAGGAGTCATCTCCACCAGCATGTACAAAACTCGTGCGAGGCCATGGTCAGTGTGCGAGATTTACATCTCGACAGTAGAAGGACATGATGGGGTTTTCCCTCTTTTCTATTCCCCCTTTCGCGCATCACACAGTGGAGAACTTTGCTCAACCTGTTGAGTTCGTTCCGTAACGAACCGCGACACATTAGGTACTGACGAGTCGTGTCAAACGCATCTCGGGAGCTCTGTATGGGCACGCACCCAGGAAAGGCGATGACCAGCAAAGGGTTGACGAAAGGTTAGCCGTAAACACGCACTACAACACAACCACAACGATTACCATCTAAACGTATGCCTTGTTTGTGGCCGGAAAATATCAGGGCTGGAACACATATATACCAGCGTTCCATTGCTAATAATCGAAAACTACGACCAACAACAAATGAAACCAGCATAACCTCACAAAACGTGACTGCGGCATCAGTGCCTTAAGTGGTCGGGACTTAAAGCACGCGTGAAAGTTTGTGTATCATTTATTATAATCTTCCATTCTATCGGGTCTCGACCATCCGTACAAATTGCTCAAACATACACGCAGACTCGTTGTTGTTTTGTTGGAGAATTGTGGTTCAGATGGTTGCAAGACTGGTTTTGGGGATGCACCATAAAGAAGAGCTATTTCTTGTGTGGAAAACTGAGACCCGTCGGAGGTCAACCAACCGAGACACGAGGACACATTCTCTTTCTTGCATTCCCAACTTCCCTACCCTGCTTACAGTTTTGCCCAAGAACTTTACCTGCTTCGATGAGGAGTACCTTCCAGTTCTTGATTTCCGACAGCCGCGATGCGATTACCGAACCACCCGATCCACCACCAACGACGATAAAGTCATACTCGTAGTCCACATTTCGGGATGTTTTTGCCTGCAGAAATGAAGCAACGAAAAAGCCACTTTAGAACCGGTTCACGATCCTTTCACCGGGTAGAGAAGGAATGCCTTACCTTGGTACGTCCACAAGGATCCTCCAGATCGCACTGTGACCTTATGAACACCTCCAGCAATCCCATAAACAGCATGTACTGCGTACCGCCGCACAGTGCCGCCAGTGTTGCCCCGACGGGGCTCGTCATAGGACACGCACAGGACGACATCCTGTTACCGGTTGTGCCGCTGCCGACACCACTGACGTAATGTCAAGGCGTTTGTTCTTCAATCCGTTCCGTCGGGTTCTGCAAAAAAAAAACAAAAAAATACAAACGTGAAATGTTCCGGTTGTATATGCACTGGTAAGGCTTTCGAATGGTGAACTTCTTCGAAACACGGTAAGTGGTATTAATAATCGGAGCAAGGCCAAATCGATCGAGAGAGCTATTTTTTCGTCTGTGCTTCATTTTTGTTAATGCCGAATGAAGAACATTACCGCGTGCGGCAGCATCACGAAAGCTTGCAGTGTGACGTACATTGCATCACGGAAATGTGTGGCGCATGTTCGGAGCACCTTGTGTTCCGAGTGAGTGAATGGCGACTTCAGATGTGTGATGTGATGTTTGGCACAAATGGCACCACGAAGCGTGAGCCGTAATTGAATTGTTGTGGAAAAATAATGTCCATGTGGAACGATTCGTTGCGATGTTTCGAGGAGCCAAAGGTAACAAGAGATGACAAAAGACTTGTTGCTTGAACTTTGCGTACTTTGTTGTCTTGTTACTTATTAGCTTTCATAAAGATAAACTACTAGATAAAGTATTCCGGTCTCTAAAAATAGCTGGCAAGCTTGTAAAATAAAAGAAGAAACTAATTACGCTCAACGCAGCCTTTTTCAGACTTTATCCTCAACGATCTTGTTGTTAAAAGCTCACTGTACCAACTACATGGCTAGAATGGATAAGCTTCTAGGTTCTTCTCCCGGAACAACACGGCTATTTAAACAACATTTCATATTACAATAAACCTTTATGTAAACTTTAAAGCTTTTTGCTTAAACGTTTAATTTGTGCAATATTTCCAGTGGCAGAATCGTCAGCAAACAAAAACGGCAATTTGGGCAACATGTTCGGTTTTCAAATTAACCATTAAAACTAAACGACGCTCGGGGGAATTAATGGGCGCAGGATTGGTTCTAAAACCGTGTAAACATTTAACGAGGTTCGCTTGTTTTTAATTATCACGCAGGGAAGAATAACAACTCCCTGCTTAACTGTTTGTGCATTTGTATCCAATTAGTGTGTGAAGATGACGACTAGCGCCATGCTTAACAACTCCAACATGTTTGAAACAAACGATTATTGTTTTGAGGGTTTTTTTTGTACCCCCTGCTACGGATGTCATTGTATTGGCGTAGGCTCGTGTTGTTTGTTCAGGCTACAAGATAGCCCAAGCCGGATCACAAACAAGTGAGTAATGGGAGGAAATTTTCATCCCCCCCTGCATGACCATAAGAAGATGAACGTTCCGTTTCCCGAACAGCATCGATCAATCTCGTCATAGTGCTGTTGCATTCTGAAATATCCGGCATACGAACGGTTGCAATGTGGAAATCGATTCAATTTGCAATGCGAGCAGCATCGAACAAAAGAAGCGGTAGCGAACAACAATCTAAACCCGGTCCGATCAACCCGGGAAATGCTGACGAGCGACGCTTCTATCGTGTGGCTTCTCTCATCAGGCAAAACACAGTGTGCATCATGGTGTGCATCGGAACAACACAAAAACCCTCCCGCAACTCTGCCAAAACAAAACACGAAGCAATAGCCTCCGGGTGGAATTGGCAATTGGGAAGAGCCCCAGGCCTGCCGGAAGAAATAAATTGGAGCTGCACGAAAAATAATAGCGATAATGCAGCAAAACATGACTGCTAACGAGATTTCAGTGTGTTGCATCGGAACATGCAATATTAAAAAATGCAACATAAGCAAAAACACAAACCACCCCAAAAACCTGGGGGGGATGAGGCTGGGGGATGCAATTGCAATTGTCTACCTTCTGTACCACATCACGCCCAAGGGCTTCTCGCAATAGACTCCAGTAGTGCGTTCTTCATCTTCGCTTTCCATTTCATCTGGCCCGTGCATACCGTATGCAGCCATGGTGCATCGAAGGGTAATTGAAAGATTTGATAAAATTGCCAGTTTCGGTTTTCGAAAAAGTGGCTCAAAGCCGATGGGTCGGATGATTTGTCGTGGCCTCCCCCACCGATCCAGGGTCGTCTTCCCCTTCTCTGCTTCATCCACCTCCCGGTGGTACACACCCCTGGTTTTGGTAAAGTTTGTGTAATCAAAGGTTACAACATTACAACCCACCATCCCCCTATCGGTGAGAGACGCACGATGGGGAGGGCCAGTGGTGTGAGACTGTGAATTTCGTGAGTCTTACGATAGTAGAAAAAAAGGTAAAATGCACGGAACGGGAAGGCGTTCACTGAGCATTGACTTCTGCTTTCGGTCGGGCGGGAATGAATGAGCGGAACACTGTCGATGTACCGCAAATCAAATGCAAATGCATTCTTTTGGGAAAAAAGCAAATGCGGCACGAACAATTCGGTAGATCAATTCGGGGCTGATAGGGGCTGATGCTGTTACGTGTACCATTTTCTTGGCTGGATGTCTTTTTAATCGGATCGAATAAATCGTTAGACAACGGAGAGTTCATTATTGTCTGAAGGAAAGTTGGACGATGTGCTACCGGTGATACGTAATCAAAAGATGGACCGCAAGAGAACATTGCGATAGAGTGTGTGAAAGAGCCTTGTTTGCTTTCTGTCGTAATTATAGCTTTGAAAACGATTTTCCTGAAAAATTATCTCTTTTGTTGAAAAAAATCAAAAACGTCTACTCAACTCACTACTCAACTTTAGCTACAGTACAAAAGCTTTAAATAAAGCTTATATTACATTGATGATAAATTTTAATTGCTACAAAACTTGTTCTATCAAATTCTTCCCCAATTAAACCCCATAAACAGCTATCGATTACACTCCACAAGCAAGTAAATGAAGCGAGAAGGATAATAATTTTCCTCCCTCCATCGCGTTCCTTCCACCAACATTAATTACTTTTGGGTGTAATTTCATTTTACGGCACAACTTGAACGATTTCGCCCCCAAAAACCATGCCTCGTAAAAAGTAAGGTCGGATCAGTTACCTGATTACTGTTCGAGTTCACCCACCGGCAATGGAACCGATCGGAACGAGCAGCAAACCCGTTGGTGGATAATGGAGCTGCAAGTACTGCTGATGCTACCGCAACGGTGTCAGTAAATCCGGGAAACCCGTTCATTAAGACGATTGATGGTGAAAATTGCATTACCAGCTTCCGCTACAGACGCTGTTCGCCGGAAGCAACAAGAAAATCCACCAGATTCAGTCGCATCTTCAATGTGCCGTAGGTGGCAGATTGCATTGGGTAAATGGACGGATTAAATCTTCCCCAAGAAATCGAACGGCTGGCTCGGCAGTGATTGACGTTGATGGGAGATTGTGACACGCACGCGTTACACCGCTAAAGGTAAGTACAATATGCCCAGTACGGTACGATTAAGTCACTATTGACGGGGTAAATGGTAAAGGCCACAACTGTCTTGTGTGTGGTGTGGTTTGCTTTGCAAATGTGTAAATGAAGAAGATCACTTTGAGAAAGCCTTTTCGGGCACTCGGCACACGTTTTCCTAAATCGGTTCGACACAACCTAACCTGAAATCAGTTGCCAATTGTGCACAGCACACGTGTACAAACCTTGTGTCTGTTCGCATAAAACCATATATTTGTGACCGAGACAAGCATATTGACGCATCATTTAGTGTGGTTGTAGATTTTTTTTAACTCGCAAGAGAAGAAAAATCTGATGCCCCAAGAAAGATGTTCAGATGCTACGGTACCGTTCAAAAGAGAAGAAAAATCGCCTCAAACAGCATCGCATAAAAGCGTTTTACTGTGGACGCAGAAAAGATTGTGCCGCGTCGGAGAGTGGAAGGAGGATATAAAGCACCGAAGCTTATGGGAGACCCGATGGCTGTATTTACACCAGAACCAGAATGTCTCTTCCTGCCCCATGATGTTACCGGACACAAAAAATATGCTGCTTAGTCTGTCAAGGAAATCTTTCTTACCAACACGCCAGGTTCACACCGGGTTGACACTTGTTGGTGGTACTTTTGGTGCAGCCCGGATACGGGGTGCCGGGCTGGTGTATCTGACATGAGGCGAAGGCAATGTTAAAGATTTTGCGGTGAAACTTTCTAACGCTGGAAAAGTGTTGCCCGTGGGGGTTGGAATGTACGAGAACGGGATAGTGGATGGAGAAAAATAAAATCAATTTCCGACACGGACACCGCAACGGAGATCGTTCTTTACTCATTTTTTTTTGTTGTTGCAAGAAATGCAGCTCGGGGTTCTTTAAATCCATTCTAAAGTCTAAAGGAAAACCACAACCACTAGAAGCAAAATGGTGTAGATTTAATGTGTGGTTAGAATGTAAAGATTATTGTAATTTACGTTTGTGGAAAACTTCGGTACAATGTTTCGTTGCAACTTGGAAAGATTCTAAAGTAAAGTTTTAAAGTCCGTTTTTAAGTGCAAATAGAATTTTTCATTTATGTAAAGGTTTATTTAAAAAATTATCTGACAATTTCTTTTTTAGTTGAAATAGTCCAGAAGCGAAGTTTCGCACCACAAGGAGCGCTACACACAGGAGCGATTGTGCGATGCGCTTCCATTTGAAAATTTCCTAAGGCCTTACCTTTTTTTGGGGAAATTTAGCAAAATTTAAAAATTTGTTTTATTTTAATGCGAAATTGTTACAATAAGTTTCTTTTCACTCAAATAATGTTTTAAAAGAAAAAAAGAATAAAAATAACAAAAATAAAATAAAAAAAATTTCAACTCGAAAATTTTATAAGGCTTACCCCTTGCCATTTTTTGAGCAATTTAGCAAAATTTAAAAATTTGTTTTATTTTAATGCGAAATTGTTGCAATAAGTTTCTTTTCACTCAAATAATGTTTTAAAAGAAAAAAAGAATAAAAAACAACAAAAAAATTAAAAAAAAATTTCAGCTCGAAAATATCCCAAGGCTTACCCCTTGCCATTTTTTGAGCAATTTAGCAAAATTTAAAAATTTGTTTTATTTTAATGCGAAATTGTTACAGTAAGTTTCTTTTCACTCAAATAATGTTTTAAAAGAAAAAAAGAATCAAAAATAAAAAAAATAAAAAAAATTTCAGCTCGAAAATATCCCAAGGCTTACCCCTTGCCATTTTTTGAGCAATTTAGCAAAATTTAAAAATTTGTTTTATTTTAATGCGAAATTGTTACAGTAAGTTTCTTTTCACTCAAATAATGTTTTAAAAGAAAAAAAGAATCAAAAATAAAAAAAAATAAAAAAAATTTCAACTCGAAAATTTCCCAAGGCTTACCCCTTGCCATTTTTTTGAGCAATTTAGCAAAATTTAAAAATTTGTTTTATTTTAATGCGAAATTGTTGCAATAAGTTTCTTTTCACTCAAATAATGTTTTAAAAGAAAAAAAGAATAAAAAACAACAAAAAAATTAAAAAAAAATTTCAGCTCGAAAATATCCCAAGGCTTACCCCTTGCCATTTTTTGAGCAATTTAGCAAAATTTAAAAATTTGTTTTATTTTAATGCGAAATTGTTGCAATAAGTTTCTTTTCACTCAAATAATGTTTTAAAAGAAGAAAAGAATAAAAAATAATAAAAAAATTAAAAAAAAATTTCAACTCGAAAATTTCATAAGGCTTACCCCTTGCCATTTTTTTGAGCAATTTAGCAAAATTTAAAAATTTGTTTTATTTTAATGCGAAATTGTTACAATAAGTTTCTTTTCACTCAAATAATGCTTTAAAAGAAGAAAAGAATAAAAAAAAACAAAAAATAAATAAAAAAAAAACAAAAAAAATTAAAATTTCCTAAGGCTATAGCTATCGCTCCGGTCAACTTATTGTGCGCGCTCCCGCACAGCTCACGGGAAATAGTGGTAGCTGTATCGCAGGAATCGCTCCTGTGTGGAGCTACCTCAAGCGCACCGCACACTTTAGAGAGCGAGAGCGGTGCGCTCCGCTCTTGCAAAAGAGCTACTTGACCCAACACTAATCACATGCACCATCTGGCCGCCCCATTATATTAAAGCTTATAAGGATTAAAAAAATATTTCACAAAACCAATACAGCTTGCTAATGGATTTAGGGAACTCATTGTTAATTGACATACTTTTCTAGTGCTTAGAAAAATAAACAACCGGTTTCGTCAATGAACGTTCAGTTCTCAATCGATGCGATGAAAATTCTATCCTATGTTAAGAAACTAGTTTCAAAAGCAGGGAAATCGTTCCCTTCTCTGTGCTGTGTTGCTTGTGCGCTGACACGGCGCACGTAAAGAATAAAACACTTTCACAGATTCCGTTCGAATATTAATGAAGCGAGCGTGGAAAAGAAACTTCTCTGTCGGGCGGAAGCCACATACAACCTTCTTCCCATTCCTTCGCCCAGAAACCATGTTGCTAAGATTTATGTTGCGCGCTGTAGTTTGTGATGGCGGTGGAAAAGTTTTTTCCCTCCCCATCACAAAGGATGAAGGAAAGGATGCCGTGTCCTGGCCCGGCCGGTTGGAAACTAAACGTCCAACAATGATTCAGGGTTATCTTTAGCCGGTGGGCATTTTTCGTGGGGTACACTGACAACGGTAGCAAGTTTGTCCATCACTGCACGTCCCAGCCGAGAAACAGGCGAGAGAATGTATCGAAATCCTTCCAGACGGGATGAGGCTTGTGGGTTCAGTGGTTTCGTAAAACGAAAAATCATGTTTCCTGACGTCCAGGAAAGACAGTAGTGAGGTTTTTGGGGTTAAGATAGCCATCGTGGGATTTTTGGTGTTGCAGAGAAAAAGCTTTCTTTGTCTGAGAAACTCCCATTGACTGGAACGAATAAAGTGATAGCAGATTTATCTATCAAAATAAAACGCACGATAAAGCAAGCTGGACCGCTAAGCGTATCGCTCCCTTCTGGGAGATTGTTGGGCGAGCTAGGAAGAAAATTCGTTTACTTTATGATTTATTTCCTTTCAAACTGTAGCACGCAAATCAAAACCACCCGGTACTAAAGGACGCGCTGAGAAAGGAAATCGAAATGAAGCAAAATTCCTACGAGAATTACAATGAGATTAATTTTACAGCCCTTCTTTTTTCTTGCACCGGAGGGGTTCGTGTTAGGATAGAACAACCCCTGCCAAAGGGAAACGAGCTGCGAGCCACAAAATCCACCATCATCTATCGCCATCGCTTGATTAAACATGCCGCCCAACATGACGCTGGGTTGGGCAGCGAACGCCACAAAAGATCATTCAACTCCCCGGCCAGGTCAGACCGACCGACCTGTGCACTGTGATGACTTCTCGGCACATACGATGGTACGCACAGAAGAACAATAGAGTAAAGAAAAAAATCGCCATCTTTACGCACGTGAGAAGCTTACATAACTGTGCTACAAATGGTGGGGGCGGCAACGAAAAGCTTCTTGCGAATTGGCCATAGGTGATTAGCAATGTGTTCCTAAAAGCAAAGTCCTAATGGTCAGAATGGTTCAACAGGTAAGTAAGGCGATTAAAGGTTCTGTGTGGAATGAAACAATTTTGGTATTTTTGGGCAATACCGGTAACCGGTTTTTTTTGGTGAAGGATGTGAATGCAGTTTAATTGACATTTGGCAAAAGCCATTCAGCTCGTTGGCTTTTCGGCTTACCCGTACACAACTGGTTCTGAATCTAAAGGCTTTAAGGTTATTGATGTGTTTAAGTCGCGTTGGAAGAATTTTGTCTGTCTCTTCAAGGTATTTTTACAGCTTGGCGCATAACGCTTGAATACTTAACGAAAATATCGTTACTCATAGCTTGAGGCTTTTCAAATTCCCCTAATAAGCTTATTCAGATTTTCAGTTAAATATGATAGTGGTTTTAAAATAACTTCTCCAAAGTTCATGGTAAGCGATGCCTCATTTGTCTAATTCCATCGCACATTAAAATGCATTTCGAATTCATATCCATAAATACCACAAGCTCCAATGATTTGAATGCAATTTGAGAGAAAAAAATAAACTAACAAAACGGATGCAATTAAGCGATGCAATCAGGTGCAGCTTAAATTCCACAATCACCAACCACAAATTCCCAATCAATGTGTGGCTTAAAATCGGGCACAAACAAATCGATCGTTGCCATTATTCCGCGTGCATCGTGTCGATTGCCATCGTATGTGTGTCTGGTTGGTGTGATTTTGCCGTTCAAGTCCCCGGAGGGCAAAGGACCGATAAGTATGACGAGTGTTCCCGCTGGTCCATTCGTTGGCCGCAGTATCCTGATGAAACAATGAACCCGTTTTCGAGCTATTCGCGTGGTGCACCGTAGGCAGAATGAAAACCCAACAGCGGATATCCACAGTGCTGTGCATGGTTCCGCAAGTACACATGAGATCGGTTCCGATTTCCGGCATTTGTTTGGTGCGGTCATGCGATGCTCCATGATGTCCTTGATTTTCTCCCCCCAACTCCATACATGCATGGCGCGAATTTCCTCATCAAACGACATCTAGGAAATGTGCTGCGACAAAGATGACACTGAGGTAGAAGAGTCGACGCTGGTTTGCTTCATTATCTGTGACCGATGATTATCAATCGCACTTCTGTTACGGCCCGATGGACTTCACGCCATTGGAGGATGCTTTTTCGCTGTGCCATTACTTCAGGGGGATGAACGTTTTTTTTTGTGTTGGTTTGTTGGTTGACTGTGCCGTACAACCGGTTTGTATGGTTGTGAGCACGGTTCGGCCAACGCCATCGATAAACCGGCTCACACAAATGGTTGTTCGGTCTCGGCTCGTATCCGCTTTAGCACAATCCGGGCGGAACCGGTTGCTATGGTGTGGCTGTTTTGCAGCCCCATGCCTAGCATGTGAGCGCCCGATGTCGCGTCATCGTTGAAGTTGAGACTTTTCCAAGTTCAAGGTTGAGCTAATGAGCCAAGGGTTGACTGAGGGATGCATTCGATCCGTCCTCGACCATGATTGCAAGGTGAGCACACTGGTCCCAAGGTGTGTCCATTATGGAGCAGAGGATGTTACTGCACGGGTAGGGTAAGGTATTGCAATATGACCCTGTTTGATTGCTATCTGCGATGTTCACTGTCACATTAGAGTGAGGCAGACATCAATGCCAAACCTCAGCATGATAGGCTATTAAAAACCCAACGGCAATTAATCACTTCTAGGTCTATGTCCGGATTTTGGAGCACAGCACAGGGATCATACCCAGCATAAATCGGATCTAAGATTTTGGAACCGCTTATGTCAAAGATTCAACTTCATAGCCAGACGAACCCCAACGGCAACGTCACTCTTAAACTTTTATCCAAAATCTAACCCACTTTAACCCGTTTCAATCTTCCTGGAGGGAAGGATTACTGAGTTGGGTGGTCATTTTTTTTTTTAGTTTTTGGTGAATGTCACTTCTCCGACTTCCATAAGCGTACGCACACAAAGCCGCACTTGTGTACCGCCAGAGGTCATCGTTCGCGGAGCCTTTTTTCTCTGTCCCGCTTTCATCGCACCTTTCGCATTCTATCCACGCGCGCGAGCTGGCAAAACGACCGAGCCCGTGTGTTTGGGATATTTATTTAGCATGAAGCATTAACCAGTCATCTACCGAATGCGGTCATTGCTGGTGTGGTGGGTGATCGTTGGGGAATAACTGTACATTTATTTTAGACACCCCATTTTGACGCGAATGTCACGGCGGCTGACATGGAGCCCCTGGCAACGGGGATTACTAGACGAGCGGAACCAAACCCGTTCCCTGGTGACCTAGAAGCCGCATGTAAACAAACATGACGCCGGACACTTTAGCGGTGGTTTTTCCATTAGTCTTTTTTTTGTTTTGTTTAGGACAACTAAGCGTCCAGAAGTTGCGCCCGAAAGTTGCATCGAGATAAAAGCACACAGCGAAAAACGGGAAGAAATGACCCGATATTCGTCAGTGTAGGTGATTGTGAGACTGACAGTTTCACTCGTAAATTGAGGAACGCCAGAATCCAATCTCTCCAAACTTTGCATTTTTATCGACATCCCTGTCAGGATCTAATATGGGTCGATTCACTTTCTGTCGTGTTTCTCCCATTCTGAGTTCATCCGTATGCCGATGGTTTGTTGTGATATTTTTGGTAGATGAAATAGAAACTTATGTAAATTTATGCAAAGTTAAGCGAAAGCTTTTTTTTCATCGCTTTCGCTAAACTGAAGGATTTATAAACGAAGAAAGCAAGAGTTATGCTAAAAGGTGTTTTAATGCTTAAAAAAATGCTTAACATCCGGAATGGACAGAAACCGGTGATAAGAAGAGTACCTTGCCATACTTCAAATTTATTTTTTAATTGCTTCTAAAAAGCATTTGTTGGAGATGTTCCAACACACTTTTAACCTCTATTTCAACTTGAGCTGGGATTTTAATTGAGAAATACTGATTCTATCTCTTCTCGTCTCGTTAAAAACGTTATAGTAGTAAAAATCTATATTACAAATTCGTGAGTCTCATCAACAACAACACAACTCAATTATTGCACTCGTCTGCAGTCGCTTCGAAAAACGCGCCGCTCGTGTTCCTCTTTTTATGTCTCGAAACCGAATGGTGATTAATATCACGGTGATGATTTATCTTGCACCTTCCGTACACCCGGACAACATTCAATTTGGCAACGTCATCGATACGGTTCGGGGGCCAATTTATCAAATGGCTGCCACAGCACGATCCAGAACACTTTGTTGCAATTTATTTCCGCTCGTATCGGGGGGATGGTTTTTCGATCGAGCTTTAGGAGGAATTTAATGTATAAAAAAAAAGTAAACAAAAACATGGCACCGCCATGTATCATATTGCGAAATCGTTTGTTCGCAATCATTGTGATAATTTGTTACGGATTGTGGATCGTCGTGGTGTCTACCTTCCGGATAGTATCAAACCCCTAGTGAATCCACCATTCATCGGAAGCTCATAATTAGGTTACACAAGTAGAAAGGACAAAAGATAATCCCTTTTGTTTCAATTTACAGGATAAGGTTTGATTTCTTGTCCCGGGAAAAAAGCTGTATGAAGAAATCATTAGCAGTGACATACAACCGATACGAGATAATGAGTAAATTATAGGGTGCGATATTGTTTTCGGGAATGGCATTAAAAAGAACGGAGCTCACTAATTGCCTTTCCAATGGGAATAAGTCTCCCAGTGGTACCGTCCTTCACCGGTCCATAATTAAGCCAGGATTTGTCCTTTATGCTGTATTCTTTCATCAGGTATATCTGGCATCAAGTGGACGAACCTTCCGAACGGTAGATGGTGACAAAAGTTTCCGAAGCTAAGTTTTATGCTTCGACACTTTTGTGTTATAGCTGTGTGTGTC
This sequence comes from Anopheles funestus, assembly GCF_943734845.2. NCBI lineage: Eukaryota > Metazoa > Arthropoda > Insecta > Diptera > Culicidae > Anopheles > Anopheles funestus. Next base: position 14,571,100 of record NC_064598.1, read on the forward strand.
TGTGCGGTGGTTAGGACAAACACAATAAGGAGGAAAAGTTTTATCGGCAAAGTTGAAACGTTAAGCAAAATGCAAGTTTCGTGTGTGTGTGTGCGCCAGATGGGTGGATTTCCGTCACTTTCGAGTGTCTTTTCCTACGACCAAGATGGCAAACGGCAGCGATGGTGATGATGATGGCGTCGGTGATGATGTGCCATAGAAGTTCAGCATAAAATGGACAGTAAATACTTTTCTATGATAAAATAATAACTTCCCACCGGGGAGAAAAGGCTTTGGCCCACGGGGTGCAAAACCCCGTGTGAGGACTATTCGGATGGAACTCCAAGTTTAAACTCCAATTACATTAGAGTGCTGCATGGGATAAAGTTGGATTGAGTTTATGATAAACAGATTGAAGTGCTCGGGAAAAGTGGACGGTTTATTTCTAACTTGTCAACAACTAAAACAAACAGCCCATCCAACCCCGGTTCTCCCCGTTATCAAAACCGCCCTTGGAAAACAAACCGCGCGGGCAAAGGGTACGCGGGTGTGTAGCTCTTTTGTGTCTTCTTGACACTTGTTCGCATGGTTGTATTTTGGGCATGTTTCGGCGTTCTCTCGGTTTTGCTTGCCTTAAGTTATTCTTTCATTTCCGAGCTGTAACTGTAACTCGATTCAATTACCACAAGACAAGACAACCCGGTTTCGCAATCCACCGTACCATTTGTTGATAAGCGAGCCCTTCAGCTTCATGATAATCATCCTTCAATCATTAAAGTAGCTGTTTGGATGGCTTGAAGAGGTAGGCGGCGGGAAAAAAGCGAGAAGCGAGCTGAGGAGTGGTGGAATGTAAAGGGATTCCCAACCGAGACTTATGAAACAATCACAACAACGAATCGCCCCCAGGGACTCTATGGGGCCACTATAAATTCGAGCAGCTTCACCGCGACTGTTATGGTTTTGCCGACCGTACTTTATGATGTTGACCGACCGACGGAGTCGGTTTTTGGGGTGTCTTCTTCCAAAAACAAAAACACACCAAAAAAAAAAACCAACAATCGTTTTTCCCTGTGCCGGCTAGCAGGCTAATTGTTGGAGGGAGGTTTTGCGTTTAGAAAATTAGCATTACCAACCCAGTACCAAGCCGATTACCTAAGCAGCAGCTTCACCAGCTTATTATTTGCTATTTAGAGAGGTCAAATCAAATGTGCCGAACGGTGTTTCGGTGTACTGCTCTTGTGGGCACGATTTCGCAAAACAAAAATTCCCCTTCTTCACCCCTTTCCCTGTCGCAGCCTGTCCCCACAGCGAACGGACAGCGGCTTAGATGACACGATGGGGTCGAGAGGCATCGAGGAATTCATAAACAAAGGCCCCATAATCACAGCACGTCTCGGCGCCGTCCGAAACCGCAGCATCCATCCAGCAAACGATTCGGTCTAATGCTAAATCATCCCAATCATAGCGCCTGGCCGGTCGGTAGTGCACGATGAAAAATGATTTAAAAATGCAAATACAAATGCCCCGGCACGGCCGTGGTGAAGACTGGCCGTAGTGAAGAGTCACCAAGACACGACTTTTTCCCCCCATTCGCTGTCGTCTGGATTCAAACTGGTGTGGGAAAAAGGAAATGAAACGGAAAGTGGCGGATACTGGGTACTCCCACGATTAGCTCGCGTCACGAAATGCTCCCGTGTCGGTATGACCTCCCCCGGTGGTCGTCGGCGTGGCTAGACGACGATCCATTCAGTCTGCGTCTTAAGATGTGAGGGGGAGTGTTACATTTATCCAAAAACAAACTTCCCAACCATCCAATCGGGTAATTTGCTTGATTAAATGTGTTTTAATTTTTGAAGGCTTTCCAACCCCCTCTAAGGGGGATGGGTTTTGGAAAATGCATCAATTTCCCTCCCAGAAAAGCAAAATGAAAAGTGCGTGTTTTCACACTGGTTTTTTTTACTTCCGATTGAGGTAAAAATTTCAACATTTCTGTTGTTGTATACCATCCACCACATACATAAACACTCAATCAAACCCGATCCAGACCCGCACCCACAGGCACGTACATATCCGGATGTTGATTTTCCTTTAACCTTTTAAATAACGAAGATTTTATTTTCACCAGTTTAGCTAACCTTTTCCTCTTTTCCCTTCCTTTTTTTTTAGCAAGAGAGCTTTCCCGGTGTGAACGGGTGGGTTTTTTTTTGTACTTTCGATTGTCTTTCCAACAGAAGACGAATGGTGAAGATCCCCGCATGATAAGCGATGTACCAAAGTCACATCTCGCAAACTCGTCTTATGGAAGTTCCTTCCAGTTTTGGGGGTTCCTCTTCATTATGCAGCTTCACAGCGCAAATGCGTTCCGGAGGCATAAAAATGTTGCTACATCATTGCTGTGTTTTTTTTTTCTCTTTTTCAAAGCACTTTTCCGCCTCTTTTATGTGGGAGGTTTTCGGGAGAAGACAGGAGAAACCATCCTTCATACGCCGTTTCGTTCCGGAACGATCGGCCACCCATCCCAAGGCACAGCGTAGCGACACACAATTAAATGCATGAAATGAAGCCCGATCAAAGCAAGTGAACGGTTGAAGGAGAAAATGAGAAAGAAAGAAGACGCGCAGCACTGCTGAAAATGAGTCTTGACTTTTTTGCTGTTGTTTTGTTTTTGAAAGGGAAAATTCCTCTAGCGGTTTGTTTGGTGTTGTTTGCATTTTCCAAGTCATGTTTTCGTTCGCTTGCGGGGTTCCTTTACTTTTGGGAAGGGGTGTATGCAGCGCCTACACGCATGGCCGGAATGATCCGGAATATTCATAATTTAACGTCCGATAGCGAAAAAACACACAGACAAAAGGCAAAATATGCTAACAACTGCGTCCCATGGATCGCATGTCGGTGCCATCTTTGAGGCTCTCTGGCAAGCACGGCAAGAATGGGAAGGGGGACGCGAGTGGTTTTTGATGAAGGAGAATGGGACATGGTGTTAGCTAATTAGGTAGGGTGCGTTTTGCATTCGGTGCTTTTGCTACCGTCGCGAACCAATGGTGTCATGGCGCAACGCGGAATTTATGGCACAAAACAAGCAAGGAAGCATTCGATAGCAATCGCGGAACTACGAATGGGTATAAACGGGGATAGAAATGGAAAGTGCGGAAAATTCACCTTCTTCACTAGTTCGCGGACCAGGCCGAGGGGGGCGGGTCTGTTTCGTCGTTCCTTGTGTCTGAAGTGTCAAGCTGCCGTAACGATCGCGTCCCAGCCTTTATTGTCTCACTGCACAATGTGTCCGTCGCGTAACGAGCTTCTAATGAGCTTTTCGATAATTGCACCTTCCTCCCTTCTGGGACGATCACTTCCTGCGGCACAGATGATGATTCGAGGGAAAACCGAAATCGATCACTTCACTAGCCTACTGTTCGCCGATCAGTTCACGATCACTTATGGCACTTTTCGGCGATGGCGTTGGGCGAATGTATCGCGCGTACAGACACACAGTGTGATGCTGGTTTGGCAGGACAGGACAGCACCGTCCCGGTTGACTTCACTAGATCATCTGAGCTGAACGTTCCGAACGGACGTACCTTCTCGTCTTGGCGCGATCGCAGTCGCGAACCGCGCGAGAGAGAAAATTCTTCAACTCCGATCACTTACGACACACCGTACGGTACGAAATGTGCGGATCTCCGCAGATCGAACAACAGCATATGCACACACACAGACAGACACACAGACACACGTATGCTCCCCTTCGGCAAGAGGATGGAGCAAAAGCACAGAATAAGAAAAGCGTTCCAAGATCTTCGGCAGTGTCTCAAGATATTGAAGTCTCCCTTCGTTGAGCTTTGGCCAACAAATGAGAGGTGGCTTATTAGTGCGTTGCCGTTTTCTTCGCGTTTCTTAACAATTGTATCTCTCTTGCCCATACTTCTAACCTCCCTCCATTGCTTCCCTCTCTATCTCTTTCTTGTTCCATCTCTTTCTCTCACACTTTTCTTGTTTTCCCTCCTTCCGTCTTTCTTGGCGGTGAATTTCTTGAGCCGGGATTGAACCACCAACAGCCGGTGGTGTGAAGGAAGGTAAAGATTTTTTTTTTCGCAATTATTGCTCTCTTCGCGCTTTGCATTATCACGCTGTTCGGTCTCAATGACGCGAAACGCGAGCGTGCGCACGCCCGTTCACTCGATCGATCTTTGGTGGCTTTCTGGGCTTTTTGGTCTGCGCAACGGAACCGTGTAACGCCAAAGGGTTGAACCTTGCGGTGAACCTGGAACGGTACGGGTTCTGAATGAAGGTTGTAGGTACGCGAATGCTAACTCGGCTACCTCGCATGACTTGTCTGCTGGTGTTTCGTTGCAGTTCCTTTACACCTGGTGTTGCTTATTCCGTTCAGTTGGCAATCAAAAAGGGGGTAGGTGATTCTTGTCTTTTTTTTGTTAAAGTATCAGTCACAGTTCTCGATGATTAATGAAGATTAGAAATGTGACGCCATTTGGGACAGTTTATCAAACAAATCGGAAAACTTACTTTTTGTATGTTGTTTGTGGAATTAGAGAAACGAAATTCTCGACATTAAAAAAATTAGGTCATAAGTCTTGTGTTGGGTTCAATAGATTTGGGAAAGGAAATAAATTTAACCAAATTTCATTTTAGAAACAGTCGCCGAAACCGAGGAATTTAAAGTATTAATTTTTGTTATACGCACTTATTTGTTCTAGAGCGGGTGTCGCCTTTCAAGACTTGCTAATTAAAGCAGCTAAATCATCGCGTAATAATTACTATTTTTACACCTTTTCCACCCAGGCCATAATCATTCTTATGCCATCCACTTTGCAGATGATTTAACTTTTGCCGGAAACAAGGCTTTCCATTACTCCGCCATCCCAATGAGCTGATAACGACATTTATTTAGCTCGGCATTAATTAAAAACCGACAGCTTTATGGATTGCGTTACTAGTGCGTCCCCCGTTACATCACTGACGGCCTCACCGTTAGTTCACAGTACAATTTCGCGCAATAAAGTCACAATAAAACGGTCTCTAGCGTCACAGCATAATGACCAATTTTCCCGAAAAAAAAACAACGAAACGATCTTCTTCGATCGTTACACCTGAAGGGGTTGAAATTTCCATCCCACCCCTCCCCCTCAAAGTACTAGCTCATTTGCGTGGTTATGTTCGTGGAACCTGTCGAATCACATTGCGACAAATGTCAAGTAAGCGATTAATTAAAGCTTGATTTTGGTGCCGCTACACTCGGGCTGGAAGTGCTTGAATCGAAATGAAACCGTGACGCTTCTACAGCTTTGGTTTTTCCGAAAAAACAAACCCACTAGAAGAGGCAAACATACTTACGCTTGTTATGTGTCTTCCCATCATGGGGTGGTTTCACCCCTTAAAATGAGGTGAGGTAGCTCAGTGCAATGGTGATGTTTTTTTGTTTTAATCTCATTACCAAATTCCGACTCCAACACTTCATCCAACGATGGCAAGCATAGGTAGGTGGTACGGGGAAAATCCACCATCTATCGTTTGGGGCCACACGCACCGGGATCGGTTTCGAGTGTGCCCACTTCGACATTGGCTGGAAGCAAACGCTTTGCAACACAATCCGTTTGGGAGAATATTTCGCACATCGTAATTATGGAGAAGCGGCAAAGCATGTCTCTCTTTTCACATGCTTGGTGCATTTGTTTAATCAACATCAGCCGGCAAGCGAACGGACACGTGAGAAGATGGTGGTGATGTTGCTGCACGGAGGCATCCAATGGAGTCACGGTTTCGTGCAACACATGCGAAACTTCTGGCACTGGAAGCTAATTTCGTTATCAACGCTCGCGTCAATCTTTGTCTGTTGGCTTTGGTAAGGTTGGCCGGGGATCATTTTTTACACTCATCTGGCCGGATGAACGATAAGCCGGTGTGGGGAAGGCGAACAGGGTAGGGTAGAGTTCCTGTTGATCAATAGGTATTTCCAGTAGTAAATTAAACAAATCCTGCACATTATGCGGTATTCCCGATAGTAAATCTGACATTGATGATATGATCGTGACTCGCGGTTAAGATCGTTTCAGGTGGAGATTGAAAAGAGTGAAAAAGAAAGAAACGAGATTAATTTGGTGTTGATATATTAAATTTTATGGGTTCACATCGTAGAATAGTTTGTTTTGATAGATTTTTTGCTTAGCTGTAATGATTTAATTTGATCTCTTAGAATCACGAAGTTCTAATGAAAGAAATTTATGTTTTTTTTGTATGAAGGCACCAGAATAGATTGGTACAAATTGATGAACCAAAGGTGATTAACGTAATTATAATCTAAAATTAAAGTATAGCAAACAAAGAACAGAATAAACCGAATTACTTTCATTCTGAGCTCAACAAAAACTTAATGAATATCATTAAACAAAATATTTAAATTATTAATTTTTTTAAGTGTGAGAAATATTGTTTGTTTTCTTGATCTCAATTCACAGGGACTTATAACTTTTTGTAAGAACTAATTTTTTCGTTAGTTTCTAGGTATTTTAAAATAATCAACCATTTTACGATCACTGTTTATTGAATCTTATACTTTTTCATGTCCATACCCTGCCCCATAGTTTTCATGCGATGCGGGTTGCATACCGTAGTTAGGCGCATTTGGCTTTAAAATGAGCTTTTGCTCGAAGACGCATTACGGTTAAAATAGTTGTATAATTATTTGTTAAAAACACAATTAGATAATGGTTTTTATTTTTTTTAAATGTGAACCTCTATTTTAAGCAGTTAAAGAGCTGTTTTAAATGATTTTAGACCAAACATTGAAGTTGTTTTAATCTCTGACCTCCTCATTAAACGCTTAGCAATTGTAGCGTTTGCGAACGCGATTCAAATTTTTTTTTTGCGAAACACCATATAAAAAAATTGCGAATAGTCGCTTCAGTGTATTTTCAGCGAAAAATTGCTATTCGAAGCGCGACTTGACGCCTCAAGTCTCAAAAACTCATCTCGAGGAGATCTCACAAAAAAAATTTATAAATTTGAAAATTTCCTAAATTTTATATTTTTTCCTAGATGTATTTCAATGCGAATTGGTTGCAATAAGTTTCTTTTCACTCAAATAATGGTTTAAAAGAATAAAAGAATAAAAAATAACAAAAAAAATTTAAACAAAAATTTCAACTCGAAAATTTCCCAAGGCTTACCCCTTGCCATTTTTTTGAGCAATTTAGCAAAATTTAAAAATTTGTTTTATTTTAATGCGAAATTGTTGCAATAAGTTTCTTTTCACTCAAATAATGTTTTAAAAGAAAAAAAGAATAAAAAATAACAAAAAAAATTAAAAAAAAATTTCAACTCGAAAATTTCCCAAGGCTTACCCCTTGCCATTTTTTTGAGCAATTTAGCAAAATTTAAAAATTTGTTTTTTTAATGCGAAATTGTTGCAATAAGTTTCTTTTCACTCAAATAATGTTTTAAAAGAAAAAAAGAATAAAAAATAACAAAAAAATTAAAAAAAAAAATTTCAACCCGAAAATTTCATAAGGCTTACCCCTTGCCATTTTTTTGAGCAATTTAGCAAAATTTAAAAATTTGTTTTATTTTAATGCGAAATTGTTACAATAAGTTTCTTTTCACTCAAATAATAATTTAAAAGAAGAAAAGAATAAAAAATAACAAAAAAAATTAAAAAAAATTTCAACTCGAAAATTTCCCAAGGCTTACCCCTTGCCATTTTTTTGAGCAATTTAGCAAAATTTAAAAATTTGTTTTATTTTAATGCGAAATTGTTGCAATAAGTTTCTTTTCACTCAAATAATGTTTTAAAAGAAGAAAAGAATAAAAAATAACAAAATAATTTAAAAAAAATTCAACTCGAAAATTTCCCAAGGCTTACCCCTTGCCATTTTATGAACAATTTAGCAAAATTTAAAAATTTGTTTTATTTTAATGCGAAATTGTTGCAATAAGTTTCTTTTCACTCAAATAATGTTTTAAAAGAAAAAAAGAATAAAAAATAACAAAAAAATTTAAAAAAAAATTTCAACTCGAAAATTTCCCAAGGCTTACCCCTTGCCATTTTTTTGAGCAATTTAGCAAAATTTAAAAATTTGTTTTATTTTAATGCGAAATTGTTGCAATAAGTTTCTTTTCACTCAAATATTGTTTTAAAAGAAAAAAAGAATAAAAAATAACAAAAAAATTTAAAAAAAAAATTTCAACCCGAAAATTTCATAAGGCTTACCCCTTGCCATTTTTTTGAGCAATTTAGCAAAATTTAAAAATTTGTTTTATTTTAATGCGAAATTGTTGCAATAAGTTTCTTTTCACTCAAATAATGTTTTAAAAGAAAAAAAGAATAAAAAATAACAAGAAAATGTAAAAAAAAATTTCAACTCGAAAATTTCCCAAGGCTTACCCCTTGACATTTTTTTGAGCAATTTAGCAAAATTTAAAAATTTGTTTTATTTTAATGCGAAATTGTTGCAATAAGTTTCTTTTCACTCAAATATTGTTTTAAAAGAAAAAAAGAATAAAAAATAACAAAAAAATTTAAAAAAAAATTTCAACCCGAAAATTTCATAAGGCTTACCCCTTGCCATTTTTTTGAGCAATTTAGCAAAATTTAAAAATTTGTTTTATTTTAATGCGAAATTGTTGCAATAAGTTTCTTTTCACTCAAATAATGTTTTAAAAGAAAAAAAGAATAAAAAATAACAAAAAAATTTAAAAAAAATTTTCAACCCGAAATTTTCATAAGGCTTACCCCTTGCCATTTTTTTGAGCAATTTAGCAAAATTTAAAAATTTGTTTTATTTTAATGCGAAATTGTTGCAATAAGTTTCTTTTCACTCAAATAATGTTTTAAAAGAAAAAAAGAATAAAAAATAACAAAAAAATTAAAAAAAATTTCAACTCGAAAATTTCATAAGGCTTACCCTTTGCCATTTTTTGAGCAATTTAGCAAAATTTAAAAATTTGTTTTATTTTAATGCGAAATTGTTGCAATAAGTTTCTTTTCACTCAAATATTGTTTTAAAAGAAAAAAAGAATAAAAAATAACAAAAAAATTTAAAAAAAAAATTTCAACCCGAAAATTTCATAAGGCTTACCCCTTGCCATTTTTTTGAGCAATTTAGCAAAATTTAAAAATTTGTTTTATTTTAATGCGAAATGGTTGCAATAAGTTTCTTTTCACTCAAATAATGTTTTAAAAGAAAAAAAGAATAAAAAATGTCAAAAAAATTAAAAAAAAATTCAAGTCGAAAATTTCCCAAGGCTTACCCCTTGCCATTTTTTTGAGCAATTTAGCAAAATTTAAAAATTTGTTTTATTTTAATGCGAAATTGTTGCAATAAGTTTCTTTTCACTCAAATATTGTTTTAAAAGAAAAAAAGAATAAAAAATAACAAAAAAATTAAAAAAAAAATTTCAACCCGAAAATTTCATAAGGCTTACCCCTTGCCATTTTTTTGAGCAATTTAGCAAAATTTAAAAATTTGTTTTATTTTAATGCGAAATTGTTGCAATAAGTTTCTTTTCACTCAAATAATGTTTTAAAAGAAGAAAAGAATAAAAAATAACAAAAAAATTTAAAAAAAATTTCAACTCGAAAATTTCATAAGGCTTACCCCTTGCCATTTTTTTGAGCAATTTAGCAAAATTTAAAAATTTGTTTTATTTTAATGCGAAATTGTTGCAATAAGTTTCTTTTCACTCAAATAATGTTTTAAAAGAAAAAAAAATAAAAAATAACAAAAAAAATTAAAAAAAAATTTCAACTCGAAAATTTCCCAAGGCTTACCCCTTGCCATTTTTTTGAGCAATTTAGCAAAATTTAAAAATTTGTTTTTTTAATGCGAAATTGTTGCAATAAGTTTCTTTTCACTCAAATAATGTTTTAAAAGAAAAAAAGAATAAAAAATAACAAAAAAATTTAAAAAAAAATTTCAACTCGAAAATTTCCCAAGGCTTACCCCTTGCCATTTTTTTGAGCAATTTAGCAAAATTTAAAAATTTGTTTTATTTTAATGCGAAATTGTTGCAATAAGTTTCTTTTCACTCAAATATTGTTTTAAAAGAAAAAAAGAATAAAAAATAACAAAAAAATTTAAAAAAAAAATTTCAACCCGAAAATTTCATAAGGCTTACCCCTTGCCATTTTTTTGAGCAATTTAGCAAAATTTAAAAATTTGTTTTATTTTAATGCGAAATTGTTACAATAAGTTTCTTTTCACTCAAATAATAATTTAAAAGAAGAAAAGAATAAAAAATAACAAAAAAAAAATAAAAAAAATTTCAACTCGAAAATTTCCCAAGGCTTACCCCTTGCCATTTTTTTGAGCAATTTAGCAAAATTTAAAAATTTGTTTTATTTTAATGCGAAATTGTTGCAATAAGTTTCTTTTCACTCAAATAATGTTTTAAAAGAAGAAAAGAATAAAAAATAACAAAATAATTTAAAAAAAATTCAACTCGAAAATTTTCCAAGGCTTACCCCTTGCCATTTTATGAACAATTTAGCAAAATTTAAAAATTTGTTTTATTTTAATGCGAAATTGTTGCAATAAGTTTCTTTTCACTCAAATAATGTTTTAAAAGAAAAAAAGAATAAAAAATAACAAAAAAATTTAAAAAAAAATTTCAACTCGAAAATTTCCCAAGGCTTACCCCTTGCCATTTTTTTGAGCAATTTAGCAAAATTTAAAAATTTGTTTTATTTTAATGCGAAATTGTTGCAATAAGTTTCTTTTCACTCAAATATTGTTTTAAAAGAAAAAAAGAATAAAAAATAACAAAAAAATTTAAAAAAAAAATTTCAACCCGAAAATTTCATAAGGCTTACCCCTTGCCATTTTTTTGAGCAATTTAGCAAAATTTAAAAATTTGTTTTATTTTAATGCGAAATTGTTGCAATAAGTTTCTTTTCACTCAAATAATGTTTTAAAAGAAAAAAAGAATAAAAAATAACAAGAAAATGTAAAAAAAAATTTCAACTCGAAAATTTCCCAAGGCTTACCCCTTGACATTTTTTTGAGCAATTTAGCAAAATTTAAAAATTTGTTTTATTTTAATGCGAAATTGTTGCAATAAGTTTCTTTTCACTCAAATATTGTTTTAAAAGAAAAAAAGAATAAAAAATAACAAAAAAATTTAAAAAAAAATTTCAACCCGAAAATTTCATAAGGCTTACCCCTTGCCATTTTTTTGAGCAATTTAGCAAAATTTAAAAATTTGTTTTATTTTAATGCGAAATTGTTGCAATAAGTTTCTTTTCACTCAAATAATGTTTTAAAAGAAAAAAAGAATAAAAAATAACAAAAAAATTTAAAAAAAATTTTCAACCCGAAAATTTCATAAGGCTTACCCCTTGCCATTTTTTTGAGCAATTTAGCAAAATTTAAAAATTTGTTTTATTTTAATGCGAAATTGTTGCAATAAGTTTCTTTTCACTCAAATAATGTTTTAAAAGAAAAAAAGAATAAAAAATAACAAAAAAATTAAAAAAAATTTCAACTCGAAAATTTCATAAGGCTTACCCTTTGCCATTTTTTGAGCAATTTAGCAAAATTTAAAAATTTGTTTTATTTTAATGCGAAATGGTTGCAATAAGTTTCTTTTCACTCAAATAATGTTTTAAAAGAAAAAAAGAATAAAAAATGTCAAAAAAATTAAAAAAAAATTCAAGTCGAAAATTTCCCAAGGCTTACCCCTTGCCATTTTTTTGAGCAATTTAGCAAAATTTAAAAATTTGTTTTATTTTAATGCGAAATTGTTGCAATAAGTTTCTTTTCACTCAAATATTGTTTTAAAAGAAAAAAAGAATAAAAAATAACAAAAAAATTAAAAAAAAAATTTCAACCCGAAAATTTCATAAGGCTTACCCCTTGCCATTTTTTTGAGCAATTTAGCAAAATTTAAAAATTTGTTTTATTTTAATGCGAAATTGTTGCAATAAGTTTCTTTTCACTCAAATAATGTTTTAAAAGAAAAAAAATAAAAAATAACAAAAAATTCAAGTCGAAAATTTCCCAAGGCTTACCCCTTGCCATTTTTTTGAGCAATTTAGCAAAATTTAAAAATTTGTTTTATTTTAATGCGAAATTGTTGCAATAAGTTTCTTTTCACTCAAATAATGTTTTAAAAGAAGAAAAAAATAAAAAATAACAAAAAAATTCAAGTCGAAAATTTCCCAAGGCTTACCCCTTGCCTTTTTTTGAGCAATTTAGCAAAATTTAAAAATTTGTTTTATTTTAATGCGAAATTGTTGCAATAAGTTTCTTTTCACTCAAATAATGTTTTAAAAGAAAAAAAGAATAAAAAATAACAAAAAAATTTAAAAAAAAAATTCAACTCGAAAATTTCATAAGGCTTACCCCTTGCCATTTTTTGAGCAATTTAGCAAAATTTAAAAATTTGTTTTATTTTAATGCGAAATTGTTACAATAAGTTTCGTTTCACTCAAATAATGTTTTAAAAGAAAAAAAGAATAAAAAATAACAAAAAAATGTAAAAAAAAATTTCAACTCGAAAATTTCCCAAGGCTTACCCCTTGCCATTTTTTTGAGCAATTTAGCAAATTTTAAAAATTTGTTTTATTTTAATGCGAAATTGTTGCAATAAGTTTCTTTTCACTCAAATAATGTTTTAAAAGAAAAAAAGAATAAAAAATAACAAAAAAATGTAAAAAAAATTTCAACTCGAAAATTTCCCAAGGCTTACCCCTTGCCATTTTTTTGAGCAATTTAGCAAAATTTAAAAATTTGTTTTATTTTAATGCGAAATTGTTGCAATAAGTTTCTTTTCACTCAAATAATGTTTTAAAAGAAAAAAAGAATAAAAAATAACAAAAAAATTTAAAAAAAAATTTCAACCCGAAAATTTCATAAGGCTTACCCCTTGCCATTTTTTTGAGCAATTTAGCAAAATTTAAAAATTTGTTTTATTTTAATGCGAAATTGTTACAATAAGTTTCTTTTCACTCAAATAATGTTTTAAAAGAAGAAAAGAATAAAAAATAACAAAAAAATTAAAAAAAATTTCAACTCGAAAATTTCCCAAGGCTTACCCCTTGCCATTTTTTTGAGCAATTTAGCAAAATTTAAAAATTTGTTTTATTTTAATGCGAAATTGTTGCAATAAGTTTCTTTTCACTCAAATATTGTTTTAAAAGAAAAAAAGAATAAAAAATAACAAAAAAATTTAAAAAAAAATTTCAACCCGAAAATTTCATAAGGCTTACCCCTTGCCATTTTATGAACAATTTAGCAAAATTTAAAAATTTGTTTTATTTTAATGCGAAATTGTTGCAATAAGTTTCTTTTCACTCAAATAATGTTTTAAAAGAAAAAAAGAATAAAAAATAACAAAAAAATGTAAAAAAAAATTTCAACTCGAAAATTTCCCAAGGCTTACCCCTTGCCATTTTTTTGAGCAATTTAGCAAAATTTAAAAATTTGTTTTATTTTAATGCGAAATTGTTGCAATAAGTTTCTTTTCACTCAAATATTGTTTTAAAAGAAAAAAAGAATAAAAAATAACAAAAAAATTTAAAAAAAAATTTCAACCCAAAAATTTCATAAGGCTTACCCCTTGCCATTTTTTTGAGCAATTTAGCAAAATTTAAAAATTTGCTTTATTTTAATGCGAAGTTGTTGCAACAAGTTTCTTTTCGCTCATAAAATGCTTTGAAATAAAAAAGGATAAAAAACAATTAAAAAATAAAAAACATTCTAAAAATATGACAAGTTCCTAATTTTTTTATTTTTTCCTTGAGTTATTTTAATGCGAATTGGTTGAAATAAGTTTCTTTCCACTCAAAGAATGCTTTAATTAAAAGAAAAATTAAAAACTAATAAAAAAACCAAAAAAAACTAAAAATTTGACTGATGTAGTGACGGAGTGGGATGAAAGCTTTCGAAATAGAAGCTAATTATTAAAGCAACACACAATTTTAGTTGGCTAAAATTCGGTAAAATCCATAGGCAATAATTGAAACCACGTGGATTTTCTAATGCCAGTGAATTTTCTACAAAAATGATTAAAGAGTATATTAAAACAACGTCACATGCTGATCCGACGGGAATTAATGCTAAATTTTAAAACACCATTTCTTTCATCGTTCATTGCCATACAGTATCGTCCTTCCAACATATATTCTCCTCACCCCCTGGGTGGTGGTTTCAGTTAGTTTTCATCCGGTTACATCTACATCCCGACTAAGGTCCAGCCACACCGAATACCTTATGAAAGAAGATGGAAATTAATTAATCTGCTTTAATAATTCATCGTTATTACGAGAATACTCAGTGTATCCCTAGACGATAGTCGTCTGTAGTTAGTTGAAGCAGGATTAGTCCAGGCTCTCGGCTCCTTTCGCTTCACAATGGCACCCGTAACGTAGTAGCAGTTAGTAAATGTGCTTTGATTCTAATTAAAGTTTAAGCTTCACCCTGTAACGTTTGTCCTACTTTTGCTCGGGTGGGAAAATAATATATCAAAACCCCTTGTACAGTACCAGAACGCGCCTGGGATGCGTACTGACAGACGGATAGTAGTTCGCACACAAAACCCACACGGTCGTTTGCGTGTAAATTTTATTTGTCGCGCCACATCCATCCATCGTCGGTCTCTCGTCACAGGATGTAGCAACGGAAACGGTATCTACAATGTGCAAGCGAAGCTTTCGGGATGAAAGATAATACGAATGGACCAGCTGGCTCATAATTTTGTTGTTTCAGGCATGTTTCGAAGCATGAAATCCCGGCCCGGCAAGCGGTCGACTGGAAAACTCTCGTGTCGCAGTTTCCCCGGGAGACGCCGAGAATCGGCAGACCGTTTGGCCAGTATCTCGTGTCTTATCCCTCGTTGTCCATACCCTGTCCGATGGTGGTGATAGCATTTGGTGAAGTTCAAAAGCATTCGAGTTTGTGTGTGTGTGTTTGCTTTTTGTTCCTAGCACTGTGGAGGGTGTAACGAACTGTTTACCAAAGCAACATCCACCAAAAGGTTTTGCTGGACGATAGCCCAACCGGGCATGACTTCCGCTTCTCCAGCCGGCGTTGTCTTTCACTACAATCCTGCCCACCGCCTTTTTTGGGGGGTGTATAAATTAACGCACCAAATTATCGTCCCGGAAAATCATCGACTACGAGGACATGAGGCTGTTTCTTCGGGGGCCGGTGCAAGAAGCGTTCGGAAAAGCGAAAGTTTCTGGAACAGAGTTTACCAAAGTGTTAGCAAAACGAAGGGCAAACAGCATTAGTCTGGGTTCGAAAAACCAAGCCAGCGAATTGCCGACTCCACAAACTGGCAGGGGGATCGATGTTGGAGGTGCGTTTCCCGGACGTAAATAGTCCTAAAAAGAAGGTGTTTAGCAGTGTCGAGATAACGAAGACTTTTGGGCAAATATTTTCTGAGCAATTTAGCATGTTAAATACGTTCGGCTTGTGCGGCTGATGCGAATAGAATGGGGAATACATAATTTATCGATCGCGGGTTTTCCTGGTGCCTGGTGGATAAATGTTCTTTCGTTAATCAAGATTTGTTGAACACTTGTATTGTTTATCAGTCACAATATTTCTTACAATAGATTGAGTAGATAATGTAAAGTATGCACGCAAATGTAACAATGATATCCTTCATACTTGGTTCCACTTTTCGCAAAATCCCAATTGTATTGTACGAAGCTTTTCATTCGGCTTTTCCAACACACATTTGTACCACGAGCCATTGTACTGGTGGCGCTGTAAAAAAAAGCACAAGGAAATTGAAATGTTTCTCGGTGGTGAAAAACATGGTGCCGCTCATAAAAAAAGCAAACCACGAAATGTCAATGTAATGCTCCGAGCCAATTCTCAAACTACAACGATAACTCTGTATGGAAAAACCACGTGGCACACAAAGAACCGTTAAAAATGGGCTCGGAACGGCACGGAAACTGCAGGATTACATTGGCATTGTTCCATATTCCGGGGGTTTTTCATTTATGAAACAGTTTCATTACACTGCTCAATCATTACTCAGTACACGGAGCAGAAAAGAAAAGCGGTTGCATAATGGCTTTTGTTAACACCGAAAATATAACTGAAGTAAGCGAGTTCAAGGACACGAAAAAGGACTATTCTTAATGTATATTACGGTGAAGGTTGATTCTTTATTAAACATTAGGCAAGGAAGTTTGATGGTGGACGTGATTTTATTCATTTATTCGAGAACGAGTACATGGACGTAAGACGGACTCCTTTCTTAACTTTATGATGCAAACAAGCCGTATCTGCAGGGAAGATTATAAGTAGAACTTCCTTAATAAAAGGTAGTAGAATGAAGAAAAAAATGGAGAATCCGTTCAAATTAACTTCTCCCTTTATGAAACATCAAAGAATTTTCCAAATGGAAACTATCCTTTCAGAGCATTTAATTAAAAAACATCTGCAATCTTCTGTACAACTATCGTACCATTCTGAAGCGTTCTGAAAAGATTGAGTCTGATGACTACATCACCAAGATTATCTGCTTTCGTCTCCATGCATCATACAAGTGCTGACTTTAATGTTTGAACGTTGATTTTCCGCCTTTCATTGAATGGAAAAAGCTTAAAGGGAAGTTGGGAATTTCATTCGATGACGACGATGTCTCCCGTAGATGACACGTGCTCAGAATCAATGAAGCCATCTTTCCGAATGCCGAGCACATCCTGCCAATTGGGGAACCTTCATCCTGAGGAAGGATCGAGGTAAAGGTCTAGAACAGAAGTCAAAATCGTGTTGATCGGAGTGAATTTTAGTCCTGGAACTGAATTTTCGGAAAGCGTAGACGGAATGCGTACCTTTTAAACATGGATGCCTCAGGATGGGCCCATCCCTTTTGTGTCCAATCCCAACTGAAAGGTATGCTCAAGGCATGTGCATATGAATGAATAAGAAACTATGTGCTAGTAGAATAATTTTCCATCTCGTCTCTTTTGCTACACGAGCTCCATCGTACACGTACGAGCATTTGACGAAGGATAATGCGGTACATAAAATCCTGAGCAAGAGTGTTTAACCGAACCGTTCATTAAAATCAGATACACTGAGGTAAGGTTTTTGGTTTCGTTGGTTAGGAATCATTTCTGCTTTTTTTTGAGTATAGGGATTGAAATAAACGGTGAACAAATGGTTGTCGGTTCGTATCTTTTGATGGATGAAGCTTTGGAACTTTTGCTATGGGAATGAAGCATCAATTGCAGGATAAAGATGAAAGACGCTCAAAAGTAAAACTGTTAACGAAACTTTTTTATAATTGTGTAGTACGAAAATGCCGCCTTAAGAACCTGTAATGCCGGGGAGAAAAAAGCAAAAAAACATATCTCAATGACGCATAGATGTAGAAGCACAAAGTTCTACCAACCGTGTAATACGTTTCCAGGTTTAACTCGTACAACTTCCAACCAGTCAAGCGTACCGGCCGCTGAGCGTTCATCAGGATAATCAACATACGACGGCGATAGGATGCACCACACAGATGCCACGGAGACTTCCACAGTGCGTCACCTACCTTCAAGCCCTGCAATTGACAATGAAAGTCCCGCATCACAAATCAGAACATAAATCAGTCCATCACCATCACGACCACCCGCGCCCCCCTTTACTTGGCTCATGAGGATGTGTCCGAGAAAGCAGTACAGATACAGTTCCGTCATCGTGAGCATGAAGTACTCGAGCACGTTAATTAATTTCATTGTAGACAAACTTTCCTGCAAATAAAAAAAGATGGAGAAACCCCCGACCGAGTGCTGAGTGTGGGAGGAGTGTAAAATACTTTGCAATGAACTGGAACGTTGGGTAGGTTATGTGTGTGTGGGTGTAGTTGGAGAATAGTAGACAAATACACTACGGGGGTGCACGTAATGAATGGATGGAATTTTGATTGGATTTCTTTGAATGGGTGAGCGAGAGTCGATGAGGGAGGAAAAGCGGACACAGGAAGCTTACCACTGTTGCCATGAATGCGAGGAAGCAAAGCAGAAGTAGAATCTGGAACAGTTTTAGCAGGATGTATGGATGGTAACAGTTTTCGAGTAGTTGACAGAAGCGGAGAAGTAGTAGATGATGTTTAATGCAGTCCTCCAGAACGCACGTTAGCTCTGACGAGAGTTCCATCAGGTACGTTTGGGATGGTGACAGTTGGTCGAGCTTCGATATGGTTTTGGTCGGCTGCACATTCTCTAGATCCTCTCGGAACACTTCCTCGAGGACGTACTCGCGTGTGTCTATCTCGTGGTTTTCTTGGCAATGGCGAAGTTCCGTCTGATAGCTTCCATTCAATATCATGGCCGATTGACGAATGTTTGTTAGACTGCAGCACAGCATATCGAACTGACTGCAGGTCATGAATACCAGCACCATGAAGAGTGCTCCAGACAACCCGTACACAAGGCTCACCTGCAGCTGTCCGAGCACCTGAAAGATGTAGGCCAGTTCGTACATCGGCGACTGCTGAACGTCGACCGGATACCAGCAGGGAAAGGGTAGCGTTCGTTCCTGCGATAGTATTGGATAGATTGCCCAATGCATTGTGCCGAGCACACAGATAACGAGCCACCAGAACTGGTACCGATTGGTGAACCGAATGCTGGAACTGATCGAGATGTAGTGGATGCCCGCTGCGGAACGCTTTCGAAAGTGTTTCGTAGCAAACTCGTACAGCTGCCGTATGTTTGACTCGTACAGACGAAGATACGCGCTCAGCGGTATCATGATCGAGTAGATGCTGGTAGTGATCAGCGTAAGAAATAGTTCGTCATAGCTGAAATCGATCGTCAGTATCGACACGATGTGGAACGCCGCTATATGTACGCAGATGAAGAACCAAAACAGCAGATAGCACGAATCGATCAGCTGCGATAGTAGATACTGACCGCGCAAATACTTCGGTAGGTACGGATTATAGTCCGTTGGCCACGAGGCCACAAACCGTAACACTCGTTCGAGCGTCCGGAAATTCAACGTCAGAGTTGGATCGTCCTCACTGCTTGACCGCAACGTCATGCTTCCCGTACGGTGATGTCTTACACAACAACCCAAAATCAACACAAGAACGTACCTTTTTATCACCGCTCATCTTTTATGACTTTTCGATCTGAGAATTCTACTTGGAGACATATATTTGCTTTAATTATTTATTCCTTTTCTCGGAGCGAATTCCGGTCCTTTTCGAGGCAAACTCAGTGTACCTCACCGTGGCGTGGGATATTAATTGTCAAATTACGCATGCATAATTTAAGGGGTCAGGTCAGAGGATTGGATCGTTCTCGCTGCTTGAAGGTTCTTGAAGGTGGTTAAATGGTCAAAATAATCCCTCCTTTTTCGGTGTGTTTCCCATTAACAAGGGAAAAGGGTTTTTCACTGGCGAAGGTAAGAATATAATTGGAGAAAATTAGAGCCAATAAATGCTTTCGAAATGGTTTAAGACATGTAAAGTGGGCTTGATTGGAGCTATTCCGGGAACCTTCCTAGGATCTTTATAAATGAATCATAAAATGTATCAACCCGGTTGTGATATTTCCTTAAATCTAATAAAACAAATAAGAACGCATCTTTAAATTCCTTTTAAACAAGAAAGTCTTTAATAGCAATACGCAATACAACAAACTGTAACAAAATTGACTTTTTTTTGCTTATATTAATGAGTAATCAGGAAAAATCTCAATTCTCGTACGAGAGCGTGCAAAACAAAACGAGGAAAAGTTAAAGGGCGAGTTAATGCGTGTTGGGAGCGTCTCCCAAAAAGTTGGGTGGCCTCCCAAGCATGCACACATTATTCCCGCCCTGTAGGATGGAATGATCGCTTTCCGTTTCATTTCCTTGAGCATCACTAGCAGCAGACTTTATAAGTCTTGAAATCTTTAGACAATTCTCCGAATCGAATTCAAAGCCTTCTCGCCCGGAAGTGGACGAAAAGGGAAACACCCCCCCTTTATTGGTGGGAGGGGAAAGGGAATATACAAATGAGAATTAGGATTTTTTCGTTACTAACACTACACGCAAAAAAAAACATGATTATGTGACGTAGATGAAGGGTTGAAAAATAAATGGGATTGAAGGATGGATTTTTATGGGAGTGTTTTTTTTTCTTTTCGTTATGTTTGTGCTCATTCCTTACCGGGTGCTGTCCATAGCTGTACAGTGGGCAAGCTATACGAGAGCCTCGGTATTGGAAAGTCACACAAACACTCGCACACACACACACTTGATGAGATGATTCGAAGCGGGTTCATGACGTAGCATCGGTGGATGATGGGTTTGGGTTGGTTTGGTTTGGAAGGGATGACTCGATTCCCGGGCGCTTAATCGATGGTCAGCTGCCGGAAGGTACCATCCATACCGAACAGCTCATCGGCCGTCTTTGGTGCACCGGGTCTGAGCGATTCGTTCGCCTTGGAAGCTTCCTGCTCCTTGAACCAGGCCGTGTATTCGCCCATCTTGGCGCGCCACGCATCGTTCAGCTCCTTGCACGAGCCGGCATCACCACCGTACTCGCTCGGCAGCATCGCCTTCGGCACGAACTTGTACAGATCCTCGATGTTGCTGTGGATGTGGATACGCTCGCGGATCTTCTCCTTCAGGAAGGGCTTCACGAAGTTGACGATCGTGTCGACGATCGGCGACACGTTGATGACGTGCACCTCCTTCAGCTTCACCGGGTACGCTTCCTGCACGCAGATCAGGAACTTTTTCACCAGTGCCGGCGTGAACTTGGCAAAGTGCGTCGGGGTGGCGACGCTCGCATCCAGCACGTACACATCACCGGCAACACCGACCGACTCTTCGGCCAGACGGATGTCACCGATCATCAGCGTAGCCTTCATCGACTCGACAACGTTCGGGGTGGCGATATCCTTGTCGGTACCGCGCAGCATCACCACACGGCATCCATTCGGGGTCAGACCCGGCAGTGGCGGCATATGGCTATTAGAAGAGCGAGAAGAATTCGGAGTTGAAGCTTTGTGTTCAAGAGCTGAGCAGCGGTATCTGACCACTTACACCACATTCAGCACCTCGGCCATCTCCGCACGGCTGACATCACGCTCGGTGAAGAACTCCGGCACGGCATTGCGCATGGTGTAGTACATGTCCAGCTTCTGCTTGACGCGCTCCAGGCTGAACTTGCAGCCACGCAGGAAGGTGCGCAGGCGGGCATCGTCCATGTCCTTGGGCAGATGCGGCTGCTTGCTCAACCACTCGCGGATGATACCAATGTCGCGCTCAATGTCGGCCGGGTTTGCGGGCTCGCGCAGCTCCTCCTTGATCTTGGCGCTCAGTTCACCGGATGGCTGGATCAGAGACATCTGTATGGGTAGATACATTCCAATAATTGTGTTACTATTCATGTGCTACTCTACATGTCGAAGAGTTCCAGACACCCTAAGCAGCATCATTAGTGATATCGTCATTTAGATTAGATTAAGACATTGATCATGCACAAGGCGAAGAATTAAGGCTGGCCAACAAAAGCATCCAGTAAACTAATACGTTTAATCTCCTCCAGTGTAGCGTGCAAACGCATCCGTCGTAGCACAATATTGGAAAGACTCGGATATGTTTACGTGTTGACTTTCCTCCCGCGTGCGGTACGGTGCGCAAGCCAAGGAAACGATGGTTTTGCGGTTACCGGTGGTGGAAGCAATTAGCTCATCACGCGACTGCTTCCTGTGCAGCAGACCGACACATAACATAGACCGTTGGAAGACTTTGCCTAGCAAGCAGCCAGTCCCATTCAAGCTCGAAGCCGTAGCCATTAATTACGCGCCAAGCCAAACATACGAACCTAAATCACACGGTCCGGAGCTGACGGTTTGAAGCTGGCCCGGAGGAAATCGCGTTCGAATCGTTCCAATTACGTGCGGCTTTCGGTGGTAACGCAACGACCACACCGTGCTGTACTGGTTTCTTCCATTTCCAAAAGAAAATTCGCCTTCTGCTTGGTCACGGGCTTGTGGCTGGCACCCCGCATGTGGGGGGTATTCGAAAACAAGCTTCCAGCCGACCGGGTGGTGGCATAGGCAACACCAACCCAACTCGAGCTCATTCAAACGAAACCCTGTACAACAACACAACTATGTAGTGGTCGCCACATTGACTTCACTGGCTTTTGGGTTGGAAAGGGCTCCGGTCTTAATCAACACGCGGACGCATCCAACGCGAAACCTTTCCATCTGTGCCCTACGGAGGATGCTGTTTCTTGGTAGCTCTGGGTGTGCGTGTGTTTGTGGTGCGCTTTATGCAATCACGTTTTTGCAGCCAAGAATGGAAAGGGAGCACCGGTCGAAGGGATTGGTAAAAACAGATGAAGAATCAAAACAAGAAACCTACTACCCCTAAACAAGGGAAGCATAAAACAAGCAAACATACCGAAGTATGAAGCAACCATAATAACAGTCGGTAAGTTGCAAAAAAACACCAATACACAAACAGCCAGTTCCAAACATCGCACCATACCGCATAAACCACGAGATCGCGCAATGTGTTTTTCCGCAAGCGCATTCGAATGGGAAGGGAACGCAACAACGATACTCGTGTAAAAGCGTTGTTGCAATTATGGCATGTAACGCTAGAAAGCTGTCGGAGTGTGAAGCCTCAATCAGGGTTTGCGAGTTCGCACCACTTCAATTTGCGATACATTTTACATGAGCTACTTAAACCTCAACGCTAGTGCTGGTAGTGAAGCGGTTTTGACAGATCACAAAACGTCAAACTTCGAGTCGAGTTGATAGGACCGAACACGTGACTTGTATTTTTTTGAACGCTCACCACGCCTGATGATATTTCGTCGAAGGTTAGTTTTGTTTTGTTTTGCGAAGTAATTTGCTTGCGTTCATTTGCATCTCATCGGACGGATGATGATATTATTCAACCGTAAGCAATTCCGTTATGTGTGTTTACTTTTTGGATTCTTCACGCTTCAAGCATCATTTGTAAACTTCAGCGTGGCCTTCTGTACGATGTCTAGGCCGTCTCTTTTTTTCGTTTGGTTACCACACCATGTGAATATGTCCTGTTTCTAATCTTGAATAAGCAAATAACCACCGGTTTTCAGCGTTCACACCAGTTCGCCCAGTCACTCGCCCAATTTATTTTCGCTGCATGCCGTTGACATTGACTTCGTGTCCAGTCTACCTCGGAGATGAACGGTCAAGTTAAGAAAAAAAATTGCTTCAGGCCTATAGGCCGAACTGTTGCCATATGGACTGGAGAAATGCGAAAGACATTTTGCGACTGCGGTTCGGTAAATTAGATTATTAAATCAATGTCAACACGAATATACCGAAGGGTGGGAATATCGTGCAGTGACGGACGGATGCAGATGGAAAGGTTTCGTCGATCTTTTCGACTAGCCTAACCCATGTCAAAGTTGAACGAGAGTGCAGAAAAAAAACAAATTGCAAAAGAAAAAGGCAAGACGAAATGTCCAAATTTATTTTCAAGAAACCTTCGTAAGTAGGCTGACCGGACCTTCAAATTTAGTCACTCGAGTTTTTCACAACCGTTTTTATTTGCTTTGTAAATAGTTGTACGGAACATTTTGCTCTTAATAGGCGATGGTGCAAAAATAAAACACCTAAAAAGCACCGAAAAGAAACAAAACTAAATTATCATTAATGCTATGCTATTTCTCACTCATTCAGCGTCAATTGCGCCAGTTTTGTGGACCGTGTGGCGAAAGAGTGGTTCGGGTTTGAACGGTACACCAGGAAGATGCACATAAAACAAACTACCTGCCAACGATGACGCAAAGCTGTCGTAGCGGCTGTTTGAGAAATAATTTCATAGAAAAGATTTATTCATCTTGTTGGTGTGCCCCTTCTGCCTACCTCTGCTGGAAATGGTTGGGCAATCGGAGCAAACAGAAAACGAAAGAAGAAAAAAAACAGATGGAATGGAGCGCACGACCAGCAGCACACGTTTGGTTAATTTGAAGTTTTATTACTGTTTCATAATCCACCACGTAATGCTGATTGTTGGATGATCATTAAACGTGAATGAATGAAAAAAATGAAATAAATCTCCACTACGGATAAGAGCGGTGAAAGTGAACAGTCAAACATCCACCCCAAAACTACCCCGTCCCGGATTGAAAGGGGGTAGTTTTCGAATTGGAACGTTAGAAAGCCTTCTGCCTGCTTTAAAGCATCATCAAAACCGCAGATGGCTGCTCGTCGGCAAATCGAACAAGCAAGAAAGCGTAGAAAATGCGTCAGCCGCTTCTCTCTTCGCTTCAGTAATGTTTCTTTTTATCGGATTTAATTATCAAGTATACAAAAAAAAAGTATTGAAGCAACTTTTTTGTCTTCTCTTTTTACTCTTTAGTCTTGAAGATCTTTTTGCGTTTTTGTTTCACCGCACCAATTCTATCCGCGTGCCGGCCAAGCACAATTTACTCCTTAATTAACACCCTCAGGAAATGGTTCTCTTAATTTTTCTCGCCTGAAGTGGCTATCACTGCATTTCAGCACCCATTTTAGATCCATTAGATGTGGAGAGCAGTGCTGCCATACACCGGGTCGGTATATCCGATGGAGTGCAAAATTAAGACCACATAACCTTGAGAAAAAGTTTTTCGTACACAAAAAAAGGATGAAGAATCCACACAAACGGGGGTTGCTACCGATTTCAACTAGGGCTGAGTGGTTTTTGGTTTTTGAGGTTAGGAAGCTATTAAATTGGTGGTGGCATTTTTCCCTTCCGTTTTCTGTGTGGAGTTTTAGGAAATAACGCTTCGCCCGACGTCAATGAATATTTCAAATTTTCATTTTAAATCTTCCAAACCCAGGCGGGACATTTGAGATGAGTTGGGTAAATCAAACAGTACAGCACTCATGTTTGATTCATGCATTTCCCCACTGTCCCAATAGGACACTCTTTACACAATGGCGAATATCTGTGTGTGTGTGTTGCATAAATCTTCCCAAAGGGCTTGACGCAGTTGTCAGAAGGCCGAAGGGCTCATGCACGCAAGAGCAAGGACAGAGAAGAAAGAAGAAAAAAACAAGAATCCTATCATCAAAAGGATGACAACTAGGTTAGATTCCGATGTCTAGCTCCGGCTAGGCAACATCCGTATGGTTTTTACGACTTCTTTTTTTCGTCGGCTTCCTCCAGCAGAAGATTTTCCCTCGACACCAAGGCGATAACGGATGTGGTAAGCCAAACGGGAAAAAGCACTTACCGTAATAGAACGCGCAAATGGCGGGCACTAGGTTAAAGGGATGCTGTCTGTGTGTGTGTGTCTGCATATGAATGGATGAAGTAGCAGCAGGACAGAAACAGCGCACACAGTGGAAAAATAGGGCGACTGTCTCAAACAAAACCGAGAATGTCTGTCGTACACGATGTACGATCACGACGAATGTAACGATGAAGCTTTCGTAATATTTTCTACTTGCACTTTTGCTGGAACACTTGAAGCCAACGAACAGGGGTCGGTGTTGCATATGTTGCTTTTGGGGTGGCCCGACGGTTGGGCTAGGCAATGTCTGATGACGATAGAAATCGCCCTAGCTGAAGACAAAACCGGCCCGGAGTACTGACCAGTACCCATAGGCCTGATGAAAGTTATGCAACAAGACATGTGAGGGATTTTTCCTCCGTCTCGCTTTTGCGCTCCGTAGATCGAGTCGAGATATTCAGTGGCTGCATGACTCTTGATACGTAATGTTGCCATTTGTTCGTTTGGCATCTCGTTACCGTACCGAGGGAAGTAAGTTTTGTGAGCGAAAGTTAACGTTGGGGAGAAGAAGAAAAACTCACCATCACACACACACACACACACACACCCTTCTATGGAGAGACTTTTGGAACTTTTCGAAGCCCTTGGAGTGGACGATCGTTTGTGATGAGGCCGACCATTCCCGGGGCGGCTTTTCATCGTGGGATTTATTCGGTCACTCATTCTATCGTTTGCCTAATGGAGCTGTTGAGCTGTTGGGCACTTGATGACCCTATTTGCTAACGAAAGAGACATCCATTGAAATGGATGGTGGTGGGTTTTTTTTTTGCTTTTGGAAAGGTAAGGAAGAAGAAACCTTGATGAAAGGCCATGAAGTGGTCTGCAGATGATACTTCACCTTAGGCTAACGCAACTGTCAATGAGAGTAACCGTCAATTGGGTGGAGAACTTCCATTATGTGTGCGTGTACATCTCCACACAAAAAACCGTAGTTAGACATGGAACTATATTGATTGTATGGAAAAAGTTTTGAAGTTCCACTACTAAAAGGTATGCTACTCTTTGTTCCCAAAAATAAGGGAAAACAGTTTACAAAAACTTCACGCTTGTAAATGTGGATCCCGAAGGATGTGGAGCAAACATTACACTCTCCAGGAAAACTGCAAACTCTAACTTGGACCACCATTGGACCGTACCACACGAGCATGCTGTCAAATGCAAGACCTTATCCAGCTGGTCCACAGCTCACTGGTCATAGGTACGGCAGCAACTCCTACACAAAAACCAGTTTACTGTTGGCGAATAGCGCATTCTGCATACAGCACCCAAAAATGCCAACGCTTCCAGAAAAGCTATTCCAACAGCCACCACAGCCTTCATCGTTGTAAACAAGTTCTCGGCCAGGATGTTCCTATTTAAATTTATGATAGTTTGCAATTTCTCTGCCAACCTTCTGGGAGATGACTCTCGCCCCGGAACCGGTGTGTTCCGATCGATATGGGGTTTTCATCCTCCGCTTCGAGCAAGTTATTTTGCTGCTTCCCGATTTTTGGGATGATTTTTAGTTTTCTTTTATTGTTTGTGATGTTGTAACTTTGCTTGATTCTTTTTGAAAACTGTATAGAAATCTTCCTTTCGTTTTGTGATCGTTTTGTTTTTTTGTTATTGTAAGATTTATGACATTGAATTGCAAAAAAAAGGAACGAAAGCAAAATAGTGAGAGACTTTCGTTCGAAGCTCATCACCAAAACTGCAATAACTCATGCTTTTCGAATCGATTACTTAACCGTACTCGATCGTAAACTTTGCAGAGTGTCAGGTAGAGAAATAGACGTGATTATGTTCTTCGTCGACTTCGATTTTCCATTCCCTTTCCGCGGGTCCAACCTAGCAGACGATCGAAATTTATGCATCGGAAATAGTACCGAAGCACGTAAAACGCAAATATGGCATATCAGAACAATTAGGTACCGCCGTACGGACGTTCAATTATTCGTGCAATCTATTATTCCAGCTCTCCTTGGCCTCCTTGTTGCGAATTCAGTCACGTCGATCGAACAGTACGGTGGTAATATTTACTGCGTGAAATAAATATCACACGGTAGCAAGATAGCGAGAAAGCAATGAAGTTGGATGTAAAAGCAGCTGACCGTGAAATGAAATCCTACGGGATTATGTGTGCACCGCTAGTGCTGGTGCTCTCTAGTGCACTCTGGTCAAATATTCAGCTCCAGAGCGCGCACACGAAAAATGCCAGCGCGTGTGTTGAAATCATTCTCGGATGGGTGGAACAGCGGTAGAGCGAAATATAATTTCAACCTCCACCCGTCCGCCTTCAATTATATGCCTTCTACTTAGTGGGGGGGTTTAGTTTGCCGATCGATTCCGTATTTCAATGAAAATATGAAAGCTTGCAACTAAAGCGTACAGCTAGGAAGATTTTCTATTTTTTTGTTTCCGTTTCTTTTTTCTCGTTTCCACACTTTTGAAGCTCATGTTTCCGGTTGAGTTAATGTTTTTCCTCGTCACTCCTAACACCAGCGCTTACCACGCAGCAGAAAGAGGTCAGCCCCCCTCCACACGTGGATCAGTGTGGAAGTTTTTTGGTGAAAATGCACAGCACAACTTCGGTTCGGTTCGGTTAATTTTTCCTTTCCTGTGCTTTTGGTTCCATTATCCATTTTCTCCACCTTCGCTGGGTGAAAGGCACCTCTTTTCGTCTTGCAGGTGATTAACTCCCCCCAGTCGGGGAAACTCCCATCCATAGGAAGAAGATCTATAAACTGGCAGCTACGTAAAATCGTAAATCGAGCACGAATGGGGCCCGCAAAGTTGAACGCATCGTGCGATCGGTTTTTGATTGATTATCCGTTCCGAATCTGGGCCCCATTTCGCTTTGCCGTTTTGTTGGCGGTTGCATTTTTGCAAAGATATATCCCAAAAACCCCAAAAACCAGAGCGAATGCTTAATGGGTAAGAATTAGCGTACATGATGTTTATAGGGAGGGTTTTTTTAAAGGCGACTTAGACGTATGGTAGTTACAGTAAAATTAGTTTTAAGAAGCAGCTTTTTGTAGTGTTTTTTGGGGGATCTTTTTGGGATAAGATAGGGATGTAACGAAGGTTAGCAGATGGTACACTTAACTAACAGTTTACACATGCATCCCAACATTGAGTGGTTAGCTAGTTGTTGGGGTAGGTTCTCCCTTTCCCCTTCCCCCTCCTTCCCCCTTCCCATTACTATTACTTGGTTACGTAGGAGACCGAACGGTTAAAGCACATCGATCACGCCACCGTGGGCAGCGACCGTCGAACATACCTTCCACTTCAGGTCTGTGGTGGAGAAATTGGTCTCCTTGTGCACGGTCGGTGGCATCTTTGCTACAATCTTGCTTACAGACTACCGTTTACAATGTTCTTTGCGATGAGTGAGTTTTGTGTGCGAACGTGAAAGTAGAAAAGAATTTTGTAAGAGATTAGAAGTGGCTAATTTTGGGCATGCTAGAGAAGAGAAGCTAACTATCGCAAAATATGAGGAAAAATGAGAAAGGAAAGAAGAATAAATGAGGAAAGATTTTTTTGAAGTAAAAGAGAAATTAAAAATGATTTGTCAGTTTTGAAAGCATATTTTACAAGAAGTGAACAATGATGTGATGCGCTTTATTGCAGAAAGCACAAAATGCACATGAGAAGAAAGCTACACTAGAAAGTCGCAGATTTTTCCGAACGCTTTCCATCCGGAAAGAAATAAAAAAATCCCCCTGCCCTGTCCGGGGCGGAAACAACTACCGGTTGCACATTCGTAATCGTAATTTCAACGACGCTATCATCATCAAGAACACGGATCAAATTCCAGTCGAAAACAGAAGAAATCTCCCGTTTTTCCCACCTTCTTATACAGTACGATCACGATGTTGCAACGTATGCAGCAAGTAGCACCACGTTCAGTCACTACAGTTACAGTGTTTGTTACACTCCGAACAAAGATGATCGATTTCGTAAGCGTTTTGCACACGATCGTTAGGTCTTTAGAAGTGGGGTTTTGTCACCCTCCCCGAAGGGGGATGCTTTTTCGCAACCGTCTAACCGGTTTGCGGGTCCGTTCGTTCACAAAACTCTGTCCATTACCACTGATTTCCCGGGCATCTTTGCCCGCTCGAAACACGCTCCCTTCCGCGTACACAAACAGTGCGAACCAGAGCGAAAGGTATTTGTTGCAAAACTGGAAAAACTATGTTCACTTTATTGGCTCTGTGGGTTTCACTTGTTTTTTTGGGAAGGGCTGCTGCACTCTGCGCTAGGGCAACGGGGGGGTTTTTTTTGCTATTGCTGTTGTTGTCCCACACTGGTGCACATACCTTGGAGACTTGGGGGTTTTTGGGCTGGGATTAAACAACGAGCTGAAAATTCACGAACACGACGTTCACACTCTTTGGTACGGTGCTGCTGCTGTTTTTGGTGCAGGAGATCTTTCGGTTCGGTGCTACTGCTGCTAACTGCTGCTGTCCGATCGTCCCAGAAAGGTAAGGCAGGTCGATGGGAAAGGTTTTTGCTTTGTCGAGATTGCTGCACTGCTCAACCGCTGAAACCGAACTGAACGATGGTTTCGGTGTGCCGGGAGGTAATATTTAAAGAACCGCACACACCACTACAGTGCGCTCCAAACACACAAACCACAACCGGTGGTTTCGCGTTGGTGGGGAGATCTTTTACCGAGCGAAGATCGCGCACCGCTTGTACAATAACGCACCTGTACACGCACACACCTTCAACATCGTACCATTTGAAGCGATAGGGGATGAAGTATGATTTCGTGCGTTTCACCCCCGTGAGTTTTAGGGGGTGGTGTGTGGAAAAATGAAGCCAGCGGTGGTCGGATGATGCGCGAAAAATGCATGAAGACGCAACCAAGCAACGCACCGGGCCCGGTGAATCATCGATAACATTAGCTGTTAACACTAGCGACGTACTACACACACGCAGAAGTGACCCAACCCTAATCGACCTGCGTGGTGCACGGTAACGCCAAAGGCTTGACATGCGCCACACTTGTACTTTGGGGGCGCCCCCGGTAGCCGAAAGGAATCCACCAAAAACGAGGTGAGGATCTGGCTGACCAGCATGCTAGGGGGAGGAAGGGTCCAGAAGGGTGGGCCCGCAAGACACGCGATAACCTCGCAACAGCAAACACGCACGGGGAGTGAAATAGTTTTGTCATGGAAGGGTGACCGGGGTTGGGAGGAAAAACGCAAAAAGGATGTTTCTAAATACGCACAAGAAAGGTACGGTGGTTCAGTACACGAAAGGCACATCGTGTGTATGGCCGGGTTGGATTGCGCACGCGGTCGTTGCGGAATTTGGAATTTGGCGTTTGGGTGTGTGTGTGTGTTTGGTCTTTTTCTTTGTTTTCTCGAAGGGCATGCTCATATTCAATTTCCTCCGGTTGTAACTGGCTGTAAGGGAGTGTTACTGTCGATGTAATGTCCTGTTGTTGGAACGTAGAGGAGAGCTTTGCTTGATTCTGCAGGTTGGTACAGCCTTTGTTCGGATTAGCTGTTCGTCGAGCTTTGTACCGTAATTGGCTGACCTCTGGTTTATGTTTTGCAGTAATTTGTTTTTTTATTTGATTTTTTTTTTTTTATTTTTAATATAAATAAAAATGTCAATAAATATATAAATAATTCTTTAAATAAATAAATTTTGTACTAGTACATATACATGCTAATAGATTTTCTAAATGTTTAATTATTTGAGGTTTAAAAAAACGCAAACGAAATTTAAATCGAATCAATGCGAAACGATAATTGAAGTTGAAGAAAAGATACACTAAAGTATATGAAATAATGACAATTAATTGTGGAAATAAACTATATGGTATAATTATATTTATTGCTATAATTAAACATCGATTAAGAGTTCCATGCACAAGGCTTGTCAATCCGACTTTCCAGGGAAAGCTTTTGTTGTAGAAATTCTTGAAGAGCATACAGAGAGTGAAAAGAGATTTTCGAATATTTTTTAAAAACAAAAAGAAAAATGAGAATAATGAAAATATATTTAATAGTACACTAAAGCAAAATTTCAGATTAGGCATTTTGAGTGATCTTTTACCTTTGGTTAGAAATTTGAACTCAACCCCATGCCATTTCATTCGACTATCATCTTTTATAGCAAGCTCAAAAAACCTACGGAAGAAAATTTATAGCACGTGGAACTCAACAGCTACTTATCAAAACACTCACGGCGGAACACGATCAGCTTTTGATCACCACAAAATAATATGTAAACTAATTCCAAGTAAAAATATTTTAAACAAAATTTATTAAAACTTTTCGTACTGAATACCTGATTTGTTAAATATTAGCATTTTAAATTTATTTAAAAACGTGTTAATTAATCCGTAACAAACGTTAAAATACCTCAAGAATTTGGCATCAATAAAACACCAAATGGCAAACATAATCAACCAAACAATAGCGCAATGTCACTGTAATCATTGTAAATGTGAAACACCTTGTTAGGAAACTCATCCCCGAAAAGCAATTAGGAACATATTTGCGCTTAAGCAGAAAGTTCTTCTCGGGTGGAAAAGAAATAAAACTCCCAACTTCAGTAGCGAATGTATTGCAATCAAGCGAACGGCAGAAGTCACCATTC
Organism: Anopheles funestus; assembly: GCF_943734845.2. Classification (NCBI taxonomy): domain Eukaryota; kingdom Metazoa; phylum Arthropoda; class Insecta; order Diptera; family Culicidae; genus Anopheles; species Anopheles funestus. The sequence goes on from NC_064598.1 coordinate 14,602,921, forward strand.
TCGCCCCGTACTAAGTTCATTAAAGTGGAAGTATATCGCCCGACTCGTGATAAGGGAAGAGAAACAAAAAAAACAAGCTAGATGGTGAACAGCGTTCAACATGCGAGGAAATAAAACTTTTCTACCAGCTTCGAATGCAACGGAACATGGCAAAGGCGCACACACACACACAGCGACAACAGCTCCAACGGAACTGCAACGTTTCCACGGGGAGGCTGCACGTTTGATAGAAATTTAATTGTTTTCGGTGGCGGTTGTCGTGGCGTTCGCGCTGCCAGCTCGCCAACCAGCGACACCCGACGCAGAATCATAAACGTCAATGATTAATTAATGCAGCGCGTGATAAAGTTTTGCTCGTGACCCGTGAAGCGCGTGCATGTTACACTCCTTTTTCTACGAATTTCATTTTCGCTTTTTGCGTTGTTTAATCGGCGTACGGTGCGTAGCAGCTTTCTGGTGGTGTTGGGACTTTCGACAATATAATAAAATGCGAAGCATTTTACTTCATATTATGGTATGCCCTGTGAGCCATGCGAAACAATCTGCTACCGTTTCGTGTTTATGTGTTGATTGTTGTTTTTTTATGTTTCACGGTCTCCCAAAATGGTCCACCATCGTCTGATGTTGGGTTATCAATTTTATTCAACCGAAAGCTCTAGTACGATTTTTCCTTCTCCACTTTTCGCAAGGTTGCAAATTTCCCATTTGCTAGTGAACGATTGCAAATTTGGCACGAGTGTCTGTGTGTGTGCTATCAATCGATTTACACATCCAACTCATGCCACGTGCGGTATTGGGCAAATGCAACAACTGCACGAATGTTGCGTTTGCGCCTTTTTTCTCCAAGCGTCGAACTTTATGACTCATCATCGGTGCGGTCTCGAACCATCCTGACCTGATGAATGATTCAACAGTACAATTTTTCGTTGTTTTCGTAATGCCAAAGTTTCTATCGCATAAAATTACTGATTGAAGTGAGGAACTTCTCCATAGGACGGTATAGGAGATGGTCGAAAAAATATGTTCGCTGAATTACACTTTCATTTTTATCTTTTCCAAAACAATTTACTTCAATTCTCGCAGCCTAAAGCCTAAATGATTTAATAGCTGCAAAGTGGTAATTTGATTGTTTTATAACGACCTGATAAGGCACAATTTCGGAGGGCAGCAGTATAGAAAGCAATAGTAAACTTTTATAGCACAGTAGAGCTCAATCATATAATTAACATGACACCAAACAATTCTTCTACTAAACTTTATTTTTCTTTACTCTTCTATTCCCACAATTTTATTGAAGTTGTTTGTTTTACAATTAATTTCTTTGTGACACAAAGTAAAAAATACTAAATATAAGAAGTAGCAAAGCCGAGCGGGTTTTCTCAACATAATTTATTGTCACAAAATGTCACTCACCGAAGCATAAAAATTACAAGTCTAGATTTGTTATGCCACGATTGAAAAACCATCATTTTGCCCAGTGCAGCTTTCTTCTTACATATTGATCGCTCTGCTACCATAACGCTACCATCCCACATTTATTACGTACGCCGACATTTTCCGACAGAATTCCTCACTTCCCAAGACTTCGCACTTTCCCGCCGCGAAAGAAAGGAAAGAAAATCTAGGAAGTGTTTGATGCCCACACCAACAGTACCATCCATTACAACACCGCTAAGTGCAGATGTAACACCCACAATCGCATCTCGAACGATCAATCAATTTCACTCCAGCGCCAATCCGATCGCGAGACCGCCATTTCGCAAAAAAAGAAAAACGAATCTACAGACTCCGCCGCCGGTCCGTCATTATTGATTACCATTGTTTCGGAACACACACACACACACAAACATACACGTTCACATATTTGGTTGCCTAATTGTGGGTAGATCGATAGAAGGAAGCGGAAATGTACAATCCTTCGTGAACGCTTGGAAGTGATTGAACTTTTTCGGATGCAGATGGCCGCCATGTGGACAAAGGCGCCTGGGAAATGGATTGTCCAGACGGCAAACGGAAAATCCATCCATCATGAAGGGTCGGCTGATCTTGGGAGATTCACTAAACTGAATCCGAAGGAGAAAGTGACCCCGGACACAGTTTAACTTTATCTCTAGCGAAGTAAGAGATAAATATTGAAGCAAATTTTATGTCGATCTGTTTCGTTGAGTACGTCGTGTGCAAACTTCCAACTTCCACAGGAAAAGTGGAATTTTTAAGCGAATGTAAATGTTTACTACATACGTTAAATATATCACCGAAACGTTACGGACAGTTGCTGGGCAGTACAAAATCCCTTCAGACAGAAAAATTTCATATTACACCAACGTTTAATCCCGCGCTAAAACTCGGTGTTTTCATCGGAACTGAGTTCGCAAAAAAAAATACGGGGGAGCTTATCAAACGAAAGCCGCCCATAATGAGGTGCGGAGGATTTTCGTGCCTTTCAGCATTTGATTTTCAATTTCATCCAAAACCCCTCACAATCGCATCCCTCCCTCTTTCTTTCCCATTGCACTCCTTGTTTGCCTGACACGCAACGGACCGGAATTCGTTATTATTTGCCCTGTGCTTCTCGATTGGTAATTACACCTGAAAGCTTTATGCTGCTACGCTATCAATTAAAATTCCAGTATCATTTTCAACCATTCGATCGTGCTTTATTTCCTCTCCTCAAACTTCTTTATTTCTTCCTCCCATTCCTTCGTTGCGTTTTGTATTACTTTTATTTGCAGCAGTTTTGATTCATTTGCCCAAACTATTTGCTGCTGCTTTCTTTTCGTTTTTCACCATTTTGACACCGTCCAGCTATGTGGCTTCCATTCCTACTGCATCTTTTCCACCCACTTCTTCTATTTCGTTTGCCGTAGCAACAGGTAGTAACTGGCGTGCATTCGCGTGAGCTGGAAAATGTGGCACCATTTCCCTTCCCTGCCTGAAAACGGGGATATTTGATTGAAATCCGCACTTCCGAGTCGGGATTTGTCATGGGTGCTTTGGCTTATCGGCGATGCCGTGTTCTGCTGCTCTGTTGGTCTCCCGTCTGTTCTCGAGTTCTCGGTAATTAACGCATCTGAAATTAAGCTCCGAATTGAAGCGCATGGAATCAGTAATAGCGTCGGTAATTGATTCTTGAATACGTTTGATGCATTTACTATGCGTAACGTTTGATCTTGCTATTGGTCAACGTATTGATGTTTCGCAGTATAGATGTATATTCGCTTTTATTAAACTATGTTCAATCCTACGCTATTAGTGCAATCGGTGTGTTTTAATTTAAATAATGTATTCCTGGGAAATGGCTAAATAATACTCTCGTTTATTTAATTTTAAAAGCCTAACAAGGTAGTTATATTCATAAGCAAACAAATTATTATTAAACGGATGTTACAATATGTTGATCAAGCTGTTTTGACGCATGAAATTTATTCATAAGTTCTGTGCTAAGACTTTTTTAGTATTCCATATCAATTTATCTTGTGGATTGCATACTTTCAGGGTAAACATTTTACAATACGTAACCTATAGTATAAAACGCCCAATTTTATGTAATTATCATATCAAAATAAGCCTATTTTTTATTATTTTTTGGTGTCTTAAAATACCGTTCTAAGACGTGAAATTCTAAGCATTTGTAAGTAAATGCCAGCAGCGCTCAACGTCTTGGAAAATAACATAAGAAACAGTACATCCGTTCTATAAACCGTCCTTAACACTTTTATTTGCTCTTAAGAAACTCAGTCTCCGACGTCTACAACACCTGCGAAAGGAATCGCACAGCCGCGAAGGTCACCAGTGTGCCGGTGATTTGATTTCCCGAGGCGCCTAGGCAAGTAAATCTTGCACGTCGGAAAATAAGAACCATGATGCGTAACCGGGGTACACACTATCATGCGCTCATCCGACGGACGTGGAAGCGAAATGGCATCGGATTGCATAGGACGGACCCGAAGGTGCAATAAAAGGTGCTCATAATGGTAATAGCAAAAAGGCGTTGCATTGAACGGAAGCAAGGGCGAGCATGCGGTGAAACAACGCAAAATTGTGCAAATGGTATAATAGTGCAGCGAAACGAATAGAGGTTATATATGTGAGGCAAATAGCAAAAGTTTATCATTTCCTTGCTTTTCTGCTTAACGGCGTTATTGCATGGTTGCATTGCAGGTCGATAGAAATGCATTTTAACGCCCTGAAAAGAAAACATGCAGGTGTGTGTCTGTGTGTTTGTGTGTGAGGTGGTCATGCAGGAACCGACGCCACTTTAAACACGAATAATGCTTTTACTGTTCACAACAATAGCGCCACGCCACGGGGTTTTGTTTCCTGCGTGGCGCTATTGTGCTTCACGCACCTCAAAATGGAGACACATTTTTGTGGAAAAACAATTTCGGGTGGCAGATGATTTATTGTTTGATATTTCCCGTTCGCGAAAGCAAACCACACCGTACCGGCCACACCGTGCTTCCACCATTCGTCGGTCCGCTTGCTAACGAGATAATTATACCCGATACTGGAACATTGGTTACGGTCTGGCGCGATTTTCCTGCGCGTGTACATGTGCGTCTTTGCCTATGTATTGGGGAAATGTATGGCCATGATCGCGGCTGCCTGTGCAGCTTCCCTGGGTTGTGATGGGGCAGTAAAACCCCATCCCATCCAACCGCAAAAGCATAAAGCTCAAAGTCTGGCAGGCGCATCAAAGGTAGCGTATTCGGTGATGGTAGGTAGCGAGTCTTGAAGCATGAAAAGCTTCCTTCGATGCCGTGCCGTTGTGTGTGATGGCCGTGCGCCGTCGGCCGCCTGATATAACACATGTTTATGATTTGTTCATTATTCGAGCAGTATGTTCATGAGGCACGGGCCACACCATATCGGTCGTGGCATACCACTTCTCGAAGCAAACCAAATCCACTAAACAGATAACTGTAGCATTCGGTTGCTGCCCGAGAAGCAATCATGACGCAATCGCCGTGGGGATGGAACATAAGGGGGATGCATTTTACGTCATTTGGACAATTTTACTGTGCCGATAGGGCGTTAAAACAGGCGGCTTTTGTTCATCTTTACAACGGTTTTCCTTGATTTTGTGTGAGTTTAGCGCTAATGCAGGTTGGAATCGGTCGGAATTAGTTGAATTGTTTAATAAATTTGGTTCAGTAAAATTGTTACTTCCGGCTAAACGAGGAGCTAAAATGAAGAACAGAATAAATTTGAAAATAAAATAAAACTAAGATGCTGTGCGTAACTCGGTTTTAATTTTCGTCTTTATTGATTAAATATACTGTAAATATATAGCCATAGATGTGTGCAGATTTAAGCGAAATTATCACAAAAGTGGAGTTTTAAAAACGAAATCATTAAAAAAAACGCCTAAAGATATGCAAATTATTGGGGCGGCCCGGTGGTGCATGTGAAAAACGGCGCCCGTCCACACGGCAGGACCGGGTTCAAATCCCATCCGGACCGTCCCCCCGTAGCATGGACTGACTATCCTGCTACGTGGTAAAATAAGTCTTGGCCAGGCCGTTCTAACCGAGCAAAAAAAAAAAAAATATGCAAATTATTCGCATTATTATGATATTAGCTAATGTAGCACACTTATCAGGGTTTTGAATAAATAATTATATTTTAAAACAACATAACACTTCAGAAAACTTGTCCATAACATTACCTTTCAGTATAACTGAACACGTTTTAATGTTGCCTTTGTGATCGTTAACGGTGATCTCACCGAGCTTGCAAATCATTTTGACTCGAATTATCGACTTAAGTGATAGCCATCACAAATGCACATCACAATCACAGGGAAATGCAAAAAAGTACACCAAAAAAAATCCATTAAATTCGCCGAAAATTATTGCACTCGCCCATGTAGAAATCTCGTCCGATTAATTGACGGTGGAAATGATGGCGACGCAATGTGCGTACGATTTCGCGAATGCAATTTTACCATCAAGCCTCTCCTTCTATTTCACCATCTTCTACTCTTCCTCACACATACACACACACAACGCATGCGGAAAGTTGCATTTCGCAATTACGCTTCCTTTCGGGTTTGAGATTCGGGTGAGCAATTTGGCAAGAAAGAGTTTTTCGCTTCTTTTCCACCCCAAAAAGGTGGTCGGGAAAGTTTTCACCCCCGAAAACAAAACAAGAAAACAAAGCTGAAAAGAAATTATAGCAACAACAAAATCGTGCCACTGGGACCGTTAGCGGATTCTTTTGCACACGCCCGTTGATTGTTTCGCTCGGATAGGATGGTTTGCGAATTTTTAGCTAATTTATGCATTTCCAATTTTGAGTTCGGGCTGAAGTTTTCTTCCGGTTTCCGTAAAAGCATGCCCACTCTGGCATAGCTGTAGATTTTCACTGGCGAAGAAGATTGGACTGTTTGCACAAATGAACGAAGTGAAGAAGTGCGCAGAATGGAATGTAAAGATATTAAGCGACAATTTGGCTGAATGAAATTTTCTGAACCATTTTAGCGTACAAATCGGATAAAGATTCATTCGTCTGATACTGGGCGAAAAGGGAAAAAGTTTTGCCGAGAATTAATTACCATTCTTTGGATGGATAGTTTATGCTAATTTCTTTACTTTATTCATTTCACAAATGAAGCTTCTTGTAGAACGCGCTTTCAAAATGGGTTGCATTCAATTGCTCGAGAAAAACACGAATTTGCACGCTTTTCTTCTGGGTGAAAATGACAAAAAATACTAAAAAATTAAACTTTCATACATTTAGTCTATCATATTAGGTAAAGTTTAGTTACGATATTTCCATCCAGATGGCGCTTCGAATAGACATTAGTTATTTACTTAGTATTATTTTCTCTCTTCGGTTTCTTTGATGAAGATGATTTTTAATAACTTTATTCAAACAACAGTATAAGGTGCGTTAAGAAACGTTTGTACTCTTTATTGTTTCACTACTATTATAAATGTATGTCTTGAAAGGCACATGCAGTGCTTGATGAGAGCGAATCACACTAATTTCTTCCTTGGTCTATTCCAACCTCTTTGTACTTGATCCAATCTACTTCCTCGTAGTCTCGCTGCAGATGTATCATTCCATTAAAAACAAATCATTTTACATACAAACACATTCCATCGTTCTGGTGTAACAGTTTGTAAACCATAGCAGAAGAAGTGTGAAAGGAGCTGTGCACAACAACAACAAAATCTGTGTGCCCGTTTGTTTACTTCAGCTGCACCAACACCATGAAGTAGGTGACGACGGCTCCAAGAACCTGAAAAAGGATAAGCGCAAAATGGAAAACACAAAACACACAGACAAACACGTTAGATCAAACATTAGTTCCAACACTCAATGTGTGGGAAGGATTTGCTGAACCTTGCATATAAATACCATCTGGCCAGATGACTTCTTGCTCGTGCAACAACACTTACCGAAGCAAACAGATCTAGTGAAACGGTGAAAAACTTGGCGCCGGAAATAGTCATCGCCTTCTGGCACTGCTGGCATACGATCTGGACGAAGGTTTTTGCTTCCTCGGAACCATCGTACCAGTGGCACGAGTAGGCCGCCTCCATTACGGACGAGCTCTGGACGTAGCGCCCGAGACCGAGATTGAAATGGTAAATGAAAATGTGACGAACTGATATGGCTTTTGGGATGCAAATATGATGAAACGTGTGGAAAGAGCGTACCTCCTCGATGAGACGATTGCCGAAGATGCAAAACAGGAAAACCTGAGCCAGAGCGTAGCACAAATATCCGATTACGGTCAATCCGTACACGTTGACACCGTCGATTTTGGTTGCCTGGTAGGCGAGCAGCGTTAGCTTAATGGTGGACGTCAGCATGTGCAGTAGCAGGGCGGGTCCGTAAGTATCGCCAATGGCCGAAACGAGTCTATATTGGTGGTAAATACACAAAAAAGGAAGAGAGAGAAAATAACAGAAACCATAAAGCAATAGCCAATCAAATAGAAGAGAAGTCTTTTTTAGTCTGCTCTATATCCCGGCCAACATCCTTGGCTGAGTGTCATCAAATCGCAAATCAAACTGCCGGAAATTGAATGTCGCCCAAAACGGCGAATGCGCCCAGGTGAATAATAAAAATATTAATCAAATCATGCATGATCGATTGACGAGACTGTTTGCATTCAAATAGACATAAGAGAAAATCGTTTCACCAAATGTTTCACCACACACGCATATGCGATGTCGTGGATGAAAGCAAGGTTTCTTTTGCGAGGAAATTGAATGCTGTCCATTTATAATCGATCATTCAGTTAAGGGAAACATACACGCGCGCGCTCGCTTGTGCGGCTTGTCTGTTTACCAACGAAGTGGAAATGATAACATTTGTATTGTGTGTTGAAACATTAGAATTCGCAGAACGCACTTTACTCCGGTAGTGAAATGTGCGATTATTCAAGGAAGAGAACCAAATTGAATTTGCGCCGCTTCGACGGAATTCCAGATGGGTATTTCAATGCTTTCGGTGGAGATGTTTGGAATGTTTATTTGTACAATGAAAATACAGCGAACCGGGAACATAATGGAGAAGATGCTGTATATCGATGAGGTGTTGAAAATCTAATACCACAATGGACCGAAATTTGCGATTATTCAATAAGGATCGTTCTGTGTGTCAGCAGCACGAGACAAAACGGCGACATAGCTGAACTGTGGTAGTAATGCGTGTAATTGTGTTACACAATCTAGGAGCATTCAGTAATGCGGAAATAAACGGTACGGTTTTATGGTGGAATGATAATTTGGAAAATCAAATTAATTCTACCGTGGTATGATACACGTTCTAATATTCAATCAGTTGGATAGGTCCTGCGTATTTTTTTTTGTGTTGCTTCTGTGAAGTATAATCATGCGCGATGCATACTTTTAGGCGCATACATACATTCTGCGTTTATGAAATGAAATTGCCAGCCGAGGCAAATATTTGGATAGAGGCGACCTTTCACGGTTCGGAGAAGAAAATACTTCCCAAATACACCAAAGTAAAATGAATTTAAATAATTTATACTTTAAATCTACGCAATATAGCAATATAAAAATAATAAAAAAATTTAAAAAAATCTAAAAATTTGAAAATTTCCTAAGGCTATAGCCTTAGCTTTTTTTTTTGGGGAAATTTAGCAAAAGTTAAAAAAAAAATGATTTTTTTTAATGCGAATTGGTTGAAATAAGTTTCTTTTCACTCAAATAATGCTTTTAATTAAAAAAAGAATAAAAAATGAGAAAAATATAAAAAAATTCTAATAATTTGAAAATTTCCTAAGGCTATAGCCTTAGCTTTTTTTTGGGGAAATTTAGCAAAATTTTAAAAAAATGATTTTTTTTAATGCGAATTGGTAGAAATAAGTTTCTTTTCACTCAAATAATGCTTTAAATAGAAAAAAGCATAAAAAATAAGAAAAAAATAAAAAAAATCTGAAAACCCTAAAATTTCCTAAGGGGTTAGCCTTGGTTTTTTTGGGAAATTTAGCAAAATTTTAAAAATTGATTTATTTTGATGCGAATTGGTTGTAATAAGTTTCTTTTCACTCAAATAATGCTTTAAATAAAAGGAAACATAAAAAATAAGAAAAAAATAAAAAAATTCTAATAATTTGAAAATTTCCTAAGGCTATAGCCTTAGCTTTTTTTGGGGAAATTTAGCAAAATTTAAAAAAAATGATTTTTTTTAATGCGAATTGGTAGAAATAAGTTTCTTTTCACTCAAATAATGCTTTAAATAGAAGAAAGCATAAAAAATAAGAAAAAAATAAAAAAAATCTGAAAACCCCAAAATTTTCTAAGGTGTTGGTTTTTTTTTGGGAAATTTAGCAAAATTTTAAAAATTGATTTATTTTGATGCGAATTGGTTGAAATAAGTTTCTTTTCACTCAAATAATGCATCAAAGAGAAGAAAACATAAAAAATAAGAAAAAAATAAAAAAAAATCTGAAAACCCTAAAATTTTCTAAGGGGTTAGCCTTGGTTTTTTTTTGGGAAATTTAGCAAAATTTTAAAAATTGATTTATTTTTATGCGAATTGGTTGTAATAAGTTTCTTTTCACTCAAATAATGCTTTAAATAGAAGGAAACATAAAAAATAAGAAAAAAATAAAAAAAATCTGAAAACCCTAAAATTTTCTAAGGGGTTAGCCTTGGTTTTTTTTTGGGGAAATTTAGCAAAATTTTCTAAATTGATTTATTTTAATGCGAGTTGGTTGAAATAAGTTTCTTTTCACTGAAATAATGCTTTTAATGAAAATAAAGAATAAATAATATTTAAAAAAAAAGTTTAAAAAAATTATAAATTTGCTCTAATCGACGTACAATCTGACTTGAGAATCACCTTTTGTCGAACAGGTTCTCATTAGAATGCTGTTTTCTAATTGTGACCGAAAGCTCAACAACATCCATCTACACGTGCACACATTGTCACCATTGCTTTTGTTTTGTTCCATTTCCTTCTGCCCATTCCCTACCTCCGCATAACGCGAAAAGCCTTTCCGATTCGTTGCACTCACTTTTGGACGGAAGAAAATGTGAAGCGCAAGATTTAAGGAAAGCTGACGAAAGCATCGCACGAACAACGCCACATAATGTTGGCGCGGTCGTGGGAAAATTGTGAGCATTGAATTAACGCACACACACACGCACTCGCACAACGAAAGCTCCGTTTTTCACCAAAAACGCCTCACAGCCCACGCATTGAAGGATGCGAAATCACGGCGTTTTTGCTGCCTGGGTTGGTTTCTGCGGGTGGGATGTTCTTGTTTCGGTTAAATATTGCTGCCAGCCGTTGTTTGTTGAAGGTCTTTGAAACTACCAGAGCCCGCAAGGGAGCAGCCCTCCGATTCAGAAACGCGTGGAATAATGCTCAGAAAACTCTCATCCGCAGGAAAGGAGACAGCGTCGGCAATGACTAGCGAAGGTTTTTTCTGTAGAGCGGCCACAATGAGGAGTACGAAGAAGCTTAGAACGATATGTTCTGAATTCTTCACTGCAGTGCTTCACTGTTAGGGTGTTTGAATGGAAATTGTTGATGTTTGCTGGCGGCGATGGTGAGCATCAGCGACAAGGTACACACACGGGTACACGGAACCATGTTCTGTGTGAGCTCAGCGCTTTCGGGAACAGGCAAGATGAAACTTTCCCGCACCTAGCGCCACTCGAAAAGGGATTTGCTTTGCATTTGGCGTGCTCATTTTCTGGCTCGTTTCGATTGCGTAATGCCATACGGCTTACGGTTTGCCATGCGGGGGAATGAAAAGCGAGAGAAAGATAACAAAAATAAAAAATAAAACAGTACAGAGAACAAAATAGAAATGGTACAGAAAACCGATCCTTAAATCTGTCGTACGACTCATTTTACATGCATGGATGGATGCCGAGTTTAGCGAATGCTGCTTGCTGCGGGTTTTTTTTGCTCGAATACACCATTGTACAGAGACGACGCAGCACAGGAAAACATGTCCAATAAAATAAGAGTGAAAACTAAAAAAAACGCCCCATTGCGGTTTGAATGTGCTCGTGTTGGAGTAAAGGAATCGGAAATTACGTCTAAACAGCGGGAAACGAGCAGGAAACACATGGCGGTTGTTGTCGTCTCATAGCACAAAGGAATCCGCACAAGAAACCGTTACAAGAGCAGCGGAATAAAAGTTCATCAGAGTGCCAAAACAGAAAATTTCCCCATAAAGAAAGTAGCAACGCGTGTATCAACGAAATGAAAGCCATTTATGTTTTGAACGTTTGCACTAAACAACACAAGCAGAAGTTGTTGGATTAACTTACATTCAAATTGCATACCTTTCGGGCGTATTTGTTTGGTATCTTGTTTACTTCGCGAACCACAGTTAATGAAACGCCTAAATGTATGCAATTGGTAGATCAATTTGTCTCTGTTTACTCATTATGAACCGCCGTAATGTTATCACGCCCTTTTTTGTCGTAGCATAACCTTCTATTTACTAATTTTTATAAGTAGTTGACGGTGTAGAAACATGACAAATAACATGCTTGAGTAAATGTTGATACATTTTACTAAATGAATGATTTTTTGCGATGTTTTAGGCAATGGCGTCTTTGTGTGAAAGGCGCCAAAGTGGCTATCATCTCAACATGCCAAAAGTGGGTCATCGATAAGGATCTACCGAAAACAGCCGTACCTTCGTATCGTGATCCGGATACGCTGCTGGATACAAAACCGACAGAAACCATGCCAGGCCTTTGTATTTGTGCCTGTGTGGGTGTGTGTGTAAGTACTATTACAAAATCAAGTCAATGTCTAACGAAATTTACAGCTGTATTAGCTGCGGCAGCTGGTGATGTTGCTGTAATCCACCGGCCCCGACACCAAACGAAACCCAGACAAGTCATCGCGTCCGGATGATTCAATTTGCAGCGGCTGCTGGAATCTAAACGTTTTCGCTTTCCTTTCACGTTCGCGGTCTCCACAGGCGGTAATGGAAACCGTCAGCGATTTATGGGAACTGAAGAAATCACAATTCCCGGCTCCTAATCCCGCCCAGACGCTCAGGGTGAGGTCAACCAGTTCGTTCCAGGCTTTTATTTACTTTTTTTTTCTCTCATCTGTATCTAAATCTGGCTGCGGGAAAGGACAGCCCGTCCGAAGGGATTCTTATCTTTTCGCTTTAGTTTGGTAGCAAACTCCAAGAGGTTCCCGGAGGTTTTCGATAAAAATCCCGATTTTCCCCCTTTCTCTATTCCATGTCACGAACCACCCACATACACAAAGGACGATAGACTTCAAATTGGTGGATTGGTAAAATGGGATTTTGGGAGCTTTGTGTACCGATTTAAGCATGTTTAGTGGAAAATCGATACGGGTGAAAACGTTCAAAAAGAAAAACTCCACCCGGAAAGGGAGAAAAGTCATGTTAACGTATGCTTTGGATAGATAAAAGCCTACGGCGTGTTGCCGTTTGTAAATATTTTACGCTTTTCTCATTTGGATTAGGCTTGTTTAGGGTAGTTTGAGTATTTTTCGGCATGAACGGTTTTGGGGAGAACAATTCCAGTAGCTGGGTAAGAATAAAATTTTAAAAAATCGTCATAATTAATTTCAGTAAAAATGTAAAACGTTTTCAAGTATTAAAATCCCACAATACGTTCGGAACGGTGCGAAAAACAACCCCTTTTTACGGAAGTGTAGACACACCTAGGGAATTACCTACCGTACGACGTGCTTGTGCCGCTCAACCCAATACTTGATGGCGCTGCGAACCATCATTTCCTGCTTCCGGGTAAGCCCGTTCGGATTTCCGTTCCTGCCATTCTCGTCGAACGTTTGCAGCGTTGACGGTGCGCGGAACTGGGCACCCCAGTCAGCCTTCGAGCTGTAGATGCCACTCAGATCAAAGTCCTTAACGTCAGGATCCTTTTCTGTATGGTGGGAGTAAAGCAATCGGGGACAATTGTAACAATCAAACGAGCAAGAAATGTTACCACAAAATGACGTGCACGAACCACAACACAAAACGGAACGGAATCCCGGAAACAGAAAACACTTCCGAGATGCAAATGGAGGAGAAAAAAAAAACGACCTAAGCACAGGCGGTTACTTAACTTTTAAGTTATGCAAAACACAACGAGAAAAAAATGTAAGAAGATTTAAGGATTGAATTCTTTACCTAGGTCTTGATTTTAAGGGAAAGTCTCTCTTCTTATTGAAATGATCACAGATACCGAAATTTGTAGAGCGAGAAAGGAAGCTCTCTTGACGCTCTTTTTCCCATAAAGGGCAAAGGTAAGCTTTCAATCTCCATCTTAAAAATTATCTCACATTTATATGTGTAACTGGAGATGCCGGGTATCGATCCCGGTACCTCTCACATGCTAAGCGAGCGCTCTACCATCTGAGCTACACCCCCGTTCTGTATATAGTGATCGTTGAAAAGCCCACAAAAGCTACCGTGTGGTCCACATTCATTCGTTTTATGGTTTGTGCAAGCCACCCAAAATCCTACGAAGGAGGTGGTAAGCGACATAAACACGGTAAATTACATTGGACTTAGGCTGTGTATCCGTGTGCCTGTGTGTTCGATGGTGGCGCAAGGTGGAATAAACACTAAAGCTGATAATAAACTAGCTCCGATCGGGTCTTGCATTCCACCTCTACTCGGTGTGATACAAATGGAAGTGAATCGAAATCACGAAAAAAAAGAACGGTACAAGAGAACACACAAAACCACTCTTTTAAATCCTCATCGTCACAGCCGTGGCAGCACCAGATGAAAGTGAGAGAGAACGTAAAGAAAAAAAAACAGACACACACCCCGGTACACTTTTGCGATGCAAATGGGAATGGGCAAGGGATTTTTAATATGCATTTCGCGTAGCGCTTTGGTCTACGATGCCGGGCGTGGTTCGTCTACTCGGTGGCCACTTTCGGGGCGAGAGTTAAACGATTTTACACTGCAGTGTATTATTGGAAAAAGTGGCATATTTGATTTTTGTAAAAATAAAATAAATTATTTGCGAAATATTTAGTAAAACTTTTAACAACTTTAAAAATGAAGAAGAACTGCAATAAAGATAACAAAGTCATAAATTTCCACCTTTGAGTATTCGTTCGTACAACTGTTGCACAGCACTGTACACAATCCGGCGGTCTATGAGCTTTAGGCCCCGGTCCACCCCTTAAACCGTCCCACGTGAATGTGCAAAATCTATTTTTAAACTTCAATTTATTTGTTGTGCTTTTATTTTTTTTTTGCATTGATGCGCCTGCTACATCCGTCCGACCGACGACGGCGGGATTGTTTTATCTTTCTGTTTCTCTTTCCTGTCATCTGTTCGGTGTAGTGTGTTTCATTTCCGTCCTGCAAAAGCCATACCCTTGTACGCTTTGGGGCGAATATACGTGGCTGATGGTTTTCTCTCTATTTCTCCCTTCATTCTCGCATCCCTACCGTGAGTGCTAAGGTCATTGAAATGGACAGAATGAAGGTGAGAGGCGATCCATCCCGCTCTACATACCTTCGTTGATGATCAGTTCCGATTTGGAACCGGCTGAAATTGCGCGGAACAGTGCCGCCGAGTTGGGCCGGTAGGTATCCAGTGAGGCAGAAAGCTCCATCAGGGGTCGCATAATGCCCTGCGAGTGTGATAAAGATGGAAGAAGAGTGTAGGATATACTGGTTTTTTTTATTATTATCGTTAGCACTATGTCGATAAGGATGATGTTGAACGTGACGTTGGAATGGAACTCGTGCCGGAACCGGAAAGTATGGGGTGTGATAAGTGATAAGCAAAAGTGGATGTAAAATCAACCGTACCCTTTGCAAATGTAGCAACATGTGTACGTACCTTCAAGTGTTGCAGCTGCTCACAGGCCAACAGCAACCAGGAACAGAACATCACATCCGCCAGATTGCTTTGGACCATCGAAAACAGCAGGAAGTAAATCTGTGAAGTATAGAATGTTGTAAAACGGTGTATCCAATCTATCACCACGGGAACGGCAACGACTAGCGCGAGCTGGGCAGGCTTTGCCCATCCCGATGGATTATCCCTTCCGTGTGGCGTGCTGCATCTTCAACGAGCTGACTTACTGCCCAAGGAGCGCAGATTGATGAGGGTAATATTGGTGTGTTTAGCCACCGTTAGACCACCGAAAAACGAGTGCCACGGTGCGGACTGTCCCGCGGTAGCCAGGCTTTAGTCAAGCATGAAAAGTCCATTAAGCGCTTAAGAGCGGAAATAATATTAAAAACACCCATCAAACTTTATGGCGCTCGGAAGCAGGCCACGGAACTACCGCCGGGAACGACACTAGATATGCACTTCTGACTGGCAAAGAACTGGAGCAGCAGCAGCAGCAGGATCGGGCAGGATGTGATGGAATAGAAACAAAAACGATATTAACTACAGCACCATAACAATTGCTTCAAGCACTTTGTTTTAATGGTGGGCGAGTGTTTCGCTACAGAGCTGTCTGCTAATTAAAATGCACAAACGGCTATATTAAAACCGTTGGAATAAATTATTTTGCCAACGGTTGGGAAAAACCCCGCCAGCGAGAATCACAGCTGTGGCAGGTTTGTAAAGTTATTGTACACCAATTAATTAAACAGAAGTTTTTGCATAAGATTCTATGAATATTTGAAATGGCACCAATCGCAAGTCTCTTTGCCGCTGGTATCATCCAACGGATCGTTAGACAGTGAATTGAATACTGCGAGTAATTTATAGCAAACTTATAAAAATGAAATGAGCTGGTATGAAATAATTGCCATTGTAATTTGCGTCACTTCATCAAATGGGGAGCAAGAAAAAAAATCGGACAGTTTGTGATATAAATCCACCATCTTAAGTGCCGACATTCAATTCAAATGGTACCGCTAGAACTGTTCATTTTCTTTTCGTTTTCTAAAGCATGCAGCAGTGTGGCAACTGGCAAAAGCCATCTCCCCGCAAATCATCAGATAATGCTACGGACGAGAAATGGTTTGGACATCTCCATAATCGTCGTTTTGTGGTCTATGCTTTACCACAGGCTTTTGTAGTTGCACGAGAATCCGCGAACCGACGTGGGCCATAATCTTGAAGTAACGTTCTTGCTAGCCTTTGACCTTGAAGAAGTTGAAAGCAGTTGATACCCCGTCGACAGCCTTGTTATGAGTGACAAACGAGGTCGTGCTCATTGCAGAGCTTCAGGCGTTTTTTATCTACTTGTCGTAGTTAATAGCGCCTAACGTTATGCAATCAGCGTTTTAAAAGAAACCTTTCCATTTGAGATGATTCCTTTTTGGTTTTTGGGTGTCTATTTTGAGCACATTGCTAAGAGCATTTATACCACAGGACAAGTAAACGCTTACGATGGGAAAACTTCCAACAATGCCGTCCCATCGTACCTGTACGTACCTGGTAGATGAAAGAGAAAATGTACGCCGGTCCGCTCATTGCATTCCACGGATACCAGGACTTGATGGGCAGCCGTGGTATCACCACCTTGTACGTCTCGTTCGTTTCCTTATCGAACACATTTTGGACGCTCTCGCCGAAAAACGTTATCGTAACCCAGGCTGTACGGTGTGGAAGAAAGGAAAAATACCGAAAGAAATGAGTAATTTATCGAGAGGAAAGAAATTTCCCCTAAGATGGCTCAGACCGTTGGAAAAACCCGGTGAACCGTGAAGCGGTTCCAGTGGTGACGATAAATCAAACCAAAATTTGACCACCTCTCCCTCCTTATTGTCCCATCGGAGACTCAATTATTCTTGAAGGATATTTTACGGCCTCGCAACACAGGTCAACCGTGAGAGTAGATTGTGTCCAGCAGAAGCACACACACACACACGCGCGCGCACAAAGACGTACCTACGACCGACAGGATTGTGGTGGCCATTACAAGGACGAGTAGCTTCCGCATCTTGGCAAGTGCGATCGAGTGGTAGCGAGCGTCCGATTCCGCGAACAGTGGATGCGAGTTGGTCTGATTCCAGATGCCGAGCGTGCGGTAAAAGTTCTCCGAATTGACCGCAAAGTAGATGAACTTCGTGACCGAGTGTGTGAAGAACAGTGTCGTGATCGTGTTGGCAGTCAGTTCATTTACGTCGTCCGCGTTCGACGCAAGATTGCCGAGGATGGCGAAGAACTGCATCAGCACCATGATGAGTGTCCACCAGGAGTACACCTTCCGGATCAGGATCGGGCCGGTGACGTAGCGGAACAGGAAATGGCCGCTTGCCTGCATGAGCCGAATGTTCGGCATAAGGTCAGCCACCAGGCCGACATATTTGGTCGGTTGGACTTGCATCTGAAACGGTATGGTAAATAGTACACTAGCTTCGTTGGCGAATATTTCGTCCGAACCCGTGTGTCACTAATTGATTTATCGATTTTTTAGAACACAAACATATCCACAAAGCGATAAGTTAAGTTGTCTCTACACTTGATAGGAACACTAAACAAGGGACAGTAAACTAACGTGGAGAAACTCTAAACCAGGTTCGCCCGGTTCAAATAGAGGAAAAGCTCTAAAGCAAACAAAACTATCCATTGGTAGAGTGTGGAGATGTGCCGTGCTGAATTTTGACACAGTTTTAACGTGATTTACGACACTCAAATATTGACAGACGGAGTAATTCAGTATCCAAACTTTGTACTAGAAAAAATTAGGAGTAAAAATTGTTTGCAAATATGCTCTGGGTTTAAAGCGCCTAAAAGTATGCAATGGATCGTTTTGGGACACCTATTCGACATTTTTCTCTGGTAGCGATCGTTTAACAAGGCTCTCGCTGCCTTTAAATTGTTATACAAATTCGAATTAGAAAAAAATATTTTTTAACAATTTTCTTTCTTACTTCCCTATCAAAAGATACACTTTTCCTAAGCAAAGCTTCCGGCAGATTAAACTACCATTGAAGTTGGCGAAAAGTTTTCATAGCTTCAATACTTACTTTGAAATGCTTTACTTTACTTCACCACTAAACACAACGGTTCCGAGCTGTCCCACAAGCTAGCAAGAACACTGAAAATGTGTTCGATTTGCGTTCTGAAAGTTGTCTTCTTTCGTTGCTATTCGCACCGTAACACCATTCAAGCCCAAAATCCTTACGAGAAACGAACCACCGAAACACAAACTTTACACATTCTTTGCTTTATTTTTTTCCAACAGGCGGAAAAGGATCGCGAAAGTGAAATAGTTCGATTTTACGTCGATTTTTTTTTCGTTTGCTTGGTTTTTTTTCTCTCTTACACACTACCCTCACCAACAAGTCGATCGTAAGTTTTGACTGTTCTGGTTCGAACTTCACCGTATATAGTTCCAGCAGCGTCAGAAGATTGTTGCACGAAACATGCACACGTACACGGTGGAAAATATCCAATCACTACGATCCCGGGGATAAAACAAGCGCATCGAAAGCTTAACCTTTCTCAACGGAAACGCTTTATGATTGGCTCACAAGCTGGGGTTGTAGTACGGTTCAATCAGGATACGCTTCACGGCGATACGATCGACTTGATACGTCCGTACCGCTCAACGTATCAATCGAATGTAAGACGGTTGATGGTACCGGATCATCCTGTGCAGGCGTTCGATTCTGTCCTTGGGCGCTTACGTGGCCGTCAGGAATACGTTGCCACATACAAGTTGATTCCCAGCGGTAGTATATCGAACAGCGTTAGGTGGTGTCCTCGGTACACATGCACCAAAGGTCTGCCGGAAGCATCTTTAGAAGACGATTTCAAGCGCTCGGTTTTGCCCGATAGAACATCTGTTCCGTCTGGGAAGCTAATAGCCGTATTTTCCCACCGCCAACACCATTATCATACTGAGTATGTCCGTGTGGTTTCGTGCGCCACAGTAGTCGGGAGGCTCCCAAATGGGGGAGTTTTAAGTGCGTTAATCTTTTATGCTAACAACCACTCGATGCCACACTTTTCTTTCACAGCAGACAAGATCGATCGAAGCATATGTGAGGTCTTTAAGAGATATTTTTATGGGAAGGGGTGGGTGGGGAGCAGGGGGAAGGATAAAGGGAATTTCCCCCAACCAAAGGTGGTTATTAGTATTCACCTTGCATATGCGACATTGTACAACGACTAAGGTCAGATTGAGGATACCGTTTTTACTTAATTAAATATATATTTTTTTTTATTTAAAATTGAAATATATTATACAAGCCTGTTTTAAAGTTGTTGAAAGACGAAAAACGAAAACAGTCGAAAGAAACTTTCTACGCATTAGCGCCATATTTGTCAGCAGGCCGACGATCCCACGATCAATTATGTATCGCTGTCAACTGAACCGAAGGACACGGAAGCTAACGAAACCGTTTAGAATTAGAAAGTGTGCCTTATCGCTGGCACACAAAAAACGGCACGATAAAATAAAGAAAAGGGTACATTTACTTCCCAATTTATTGTCTTTACCAAACCCTTACCATTCCCTTACTGATGTGTATCAGTGGTCATAAGTGTCCTCTGAATAAAGGCTCAACCCGTCGACGGTGACGTCGGTTCTGGGGTTTTTTTTTTAATTTAAACTCATCCAACCAATTCGTGTGTTCTACAAAAAACGACCTTTACCTTGAGCAGCAACCCATTCCAGCATGGTTCGGAATGAAAAATGGGACAATAATTTTACCAGCCAACTAATAGCAAGCAAGTCGTTCGTTCCAAAGGAGTAGAAGCCCGAGTAGCTGAGGTTCTCCCTCATAACGATCGTCACTAAATCGTTGTGTTTAACAGAACGCTTATCACCCAACGTGGTGTGTGCTTAAAGCTTTTTTGTGTGTCCCCGTCCGAACAGGAAAAGAGAACAGACAGCAAAGACAGGAACACCATTTAGGACCTTCACACTTGGCTGCTTCTGGTCGAACGCCTGACAGAGCTTAAATAGGCATATTTTATACACCTCAGCTGTGACGGTAGAAGGTAGTCCAAAGGGATTC
This sequence comes from Anopheles funestus, assembly GCF_943734845.2. Lineage (NCBI taxonomy): Eukaryota > Metazoa > Arthropoda > Insecta > Diptera > Culicidae > Anopheles > Anopheles funestus. Next base: position 14,623,322 of record NC_064598.1, read on the forward strand.
GCTTCCTTTCTCGACTACACAAAAAAACACACACACTCACAGGTGGGAGATAAGAAAAAAAACATGAAACTCATCCGGGACATTGTTCTACCCTTTAGAAGAAGCATGTTGCAGGGCTCGTGTCTTGTAACTTTCACTTTCCACCTTCTTCAGGGCGATGCTCCAAACTGGATATAAACGATGTGGACGACAGGGCGTTAGTTTTACGAGACACTTGAAGGAAACCATAACTATCACACACACACACACACACACATGTGGGGGAAACAGAGGAATTTAAGGTGGGGAAAAGCGGGGAGGGCCATCACAACGTGCTGAAGTTTCGTCGAGGGAATCTGTGTCTGTCAACGGTAAGAGATCATCGTACCTGCGTTAACCTCTCTATCCGCAAGGATCCATGAAGGATGCATTATGATTTCATCGTTTTCACAAATACCAGAACAGACGGAATGTGTTTTCTTTGACTGCTTTTCAATCGCCATCCCGGTGTTTCGGTATGATTGAAGGAGCCTCTTGCCCGAACGAAACCGTCACATAATCGTTCGTATCAGAAATGATGAGCTCGAAGTAATAAGCGTATCTTACGGTGATGTGGGATGTGTTTGATACGGCGTTGGCGTTTGTGAGACGCCATTTTAATTAAACCCTTAATTGATTTCGCTCTCGTGCGCTAGTCGTGGGCGACGCTTACCACACTCATTAATCAAAGCGTCATATTTGCGCCAATAACACAACTGTGAGAAGCGGAAAACAAACAAACGAAAAAAAAACCACCGACATAATAACGATGTTTTAAACTTTCATAAGGTGTGTTTCGTTTAAATCGGGGAAAAGTTCGTTAAACGCCCTCCTTGCTCGGCGCTCGAGTGATGAACGTCGTCGTCACTCAACGCATTATGAAAAGAGGAGAAGGAGGGGCGGGGAGGATCTCATTGCTGCGTGACGGTGCTGAGTAGGGTTGATAAGCTGAAGATGCTTTATTCCCAATTCATTGCTCTCCGAAAGGATATCAAACTGTGTTGGAAAACACATCAACCCCGGTGCCGGTTGACGAGGAACGAACGGTTTTATTTTGTAAATTCAACCACCAAAAGTGTATTAAAAAAAATAAAACACAATCACGTACAAAGGGATGATTGAAAAGTAATGCACAATGTTCAAAAATCAATTAGCTGATTCACAACACAACCAACAACGTTCATATGCTTTCGCATATCGTATGCACGCCTTGCTACAAATAGCTTCCACAGGCTGTTGTCTATCCATCGAACCATACTCAGCTGATTTCCAGGAAAATTGTCGGAGCAAAATTTTCTTCTTCTTTTTTTTGTCCCATCTTTTTTCCATCGCCCACCTCCAACTTCCGTTTATTTACAATCTTTCCACCAAACAGCTTCGTGAGTGTCCATCCCTTTGAACAGGAACTCACTCTCATTTTCTCTCACGCACGACGAGCAGACTACTCGATAAGGGTGAGAAATTTCCCATTTTCCGGGGTAACTCTCGGTCGACGGGGAACCACTAGGCTAATGTAACGTTCTGAACGGTTCTTTCCGGTCTCCCGAAAGCACCGAAATAAAAAGCTTACCAAAGTCAGTCACCGTCACTGTACGAAGGCAAGTCAGTTGAATATGAACCTTCCCTGCAAGCGGACGCACTAGTGGTGTTTGGATCGTCATAGTGTGCTGTGTACTGTGCGAAACGTTCCCTATCAAGCGCACACATACAACCGACGCGTACATACACAAACACACGCACGTTACATTATTCGCGTCCCGGTGTGGAGTTGTTTTTTTTTGCTTTTTTGCTCTGCTCGTTGTGTAGTAAGTGGTTTTGTTTTATCGCTTTGTATGGAAGCGGAAGAAGGAAGGGTCGGTCGGTGCCCGTTTCTCTTTTCACTATTGATTGCCTTTCATTTTGGGTGCCTACTTGTGATAGTGTTCTAAGCATCAAATGTATCAATGGTTGCTATTGGCAGCGTGAGGAAGCAGTGAAGGTGCTACAGTGTAAATAAAAAAAAACACGAAACGCTCCATTCAATGGAGACGCCTGGTGGTCGAACCGTTTAACGTTTCGTTCGGTGTTTGATGTTTTCACGCAAGCTTACCTTTTTTGTCTTTCTGGCAGGCTTTTGCTGGGCAGGTATTATCAACAAGTACAAGTTCGATATAAACGTGTGATTGGTGAAAAATAAAATAGCAAAAAAAGTGTTCTTCGTTTGCGACTAGACAGCAAAGGATTAAAGTGAACAAAGTGTCAAAAAAAGCAAAGTGTTGTTGCGTGTGGTGTCGGTTTGTGTTAAGCCGTGCGATCCTTCCTGGATACACCTGGAGTGTAAGGAGTGTTAAGTAAATAAACATAGCTTTAGTGGCAGTTTTCCCATCATGTTTCCTCTGTTGCTGTGGTTCCGAATGCTGTCTGCTGCTGAGTGTGCTAATTTTCGTTTTAGTGAAATGTGCAAGAAGGGAAAAGAAAACATCCCTCACCCCGAAACCCGGGCGGTTTGGAATAACAATCTAATTAATCAAACAAACGAGACGCAGGGTGTTGTCGCTAGGAATTACACCTTGTACGAAATATGAGCACGAACCATTTCCGGTAATCGGCTTATGTCGCAAAACCCAATCGTGTACGGGCGGCTGAGCACGTGGTAGATGCGAATGGGTGATGGCGCGATATCATATTTGATGCTTGCATGTTTTCATGCATGCTGGCCCTCATACCTTCACACCGGATAATAATTCCGGTCCGGTGTTTGTTGGAAGATAAACCTAAGGAAACTGGCGCTGGGAGAGGGATATTGAAGGAATTTCGTTTGTACCCTTTGCTTACCCGGCATTAGGCGAAAGCGCTTGGACTGAAATGTTGTGGTAGCAACGCTTTGCAAGGGCATGTTACAAATTTGTCTGCGTTCGGCCAAAAAAAGGGGGTCGGGAAGTGTTGAGCGACAGACTCACCGTCAGTCGCTCAGACGACGAACAGACGACGAACGGTACCGAACAGTGAGTCACTCACCGGGTAACCGGGGGAGAAAAAGGGACGAATTCACAGGACGGCCCTATACAACACATCCCGCACAAAGGAGCATCACGAGGCTGTTATGCAATCACAAGCCAGCATATCGGCACGGGACAAGCCGGATAGTTCGCGAGTGTTTGTGTGTGTGTATGTGTATGTATTTTTTTTTGTTGTTTAGTGTGTGATGGATTTACTTCATCTGTAATGTTGCCCGTTTTTTCTATTTACGTCTGTTCGAGGCCGACCAGAAGCGAAGATAAAAATGGTTCCCAAAGAAAAAGGGGTTCCTTCTTAGATGCGGTATTTATATTCAAAACAAGCTTTGAAGGCATTGATGTTATGCTAACAGCATTAGATTGTTGTGGATTTTGTTAAACGGAAGTTAGTATAAGCAGTGATTTGTTGTTTTTTTATCCCCGCTTAAGAACGGGCTGGAGCCGTGATTTTATTCCACAATAAAACTCAAACGGATATTAAAACGTCTAAAGTGGAAAACTTAATCATCTTCATTGATTTACAAACATAATGAGGCTGAGACCATAACACTGATGATGGCGGTCAATATTTCATCTTCAATCATCTCCACGCGGACCACTAAATTGCACAGCTCTAGACAGAACTGACGAATGTCTGACCCTATCGTGATGACTTTTTTTCTCGCCCCAAACTCACCCCCCCCCCCCCCCCCCCAAACCCCCGACTAAATAATGCAAGGCTTGTATGTTTATGGTCCGATCGAATTTTAATGCCTTTCGCTATCACGCAACCCGGGTACAGTGGTACAGATTGGGATTTTAATATTCAATGAATGGTACGGAGGCTGAGCAAAAATGGGTTCGATGGGTTGGATGCGTAGGGCCCGTACCACGAACGGGTTCCGTTTCGGCGAGTTTGTAGCTGAGCCGAGGGTTGTGCCGAAATAACTGTCAACAGAGAATGGTTATTTGTCATGAAACGGGAACATTGTCAGTGGATGTCCGGGCGCGCACCGGGAAGCATTCACTGAAGTGGAGCTGATCTAATAGAATGCTATAAAAAGACAGGACTCAGACGTGGCTGTAGCTTTGTTGCTTCGACGTTTCGTTCGTTTTGTTGTAAGTGTGACAGCAGCACAAACACACTAAGCGTTTTATGAAATTGCTACAAGTGGTGTGTTTAAGTGTACAATATGGTGGAATTAATGGCACATGTTGAAGAGATTTTTTTCAATTTAAAGGCTTTTCTAAACTTTTTCTTACACATACTAATACACTCAACGCTGAATGAATTATAAAGACAATTTATGGCTTAGTCTCCTGAAGATATGCAAATTTCTCTCTTCATTCTACCATCGAACCCAACGCTCCCCATAAAAAGTGGTCTGCGTACCTCGTATTGCATACCTTCCGGCGAGAATAGCGTGTAGTGCGGGATAATAAATACACTTACGCCAAATATTTCATCCCGTGTACAAATTTATTAAATTCAAAACCATCGTTATCGATATTACCGCGTGGTAAATTGAGGCATAAATTCTTAGATTATGCACCATACCGCATTTCGATTGGATTGCACTGGTAGCGGTGGAAAGCATTTCTATTGAAAAGCATCGTAACGACTTTATCTCATTACCGTAATGGATATGAAATAGCACGTATCGTTTATCAAATGCAAACCGGGAATCGATAAACAGTGCGCTTCGAGAGTAATATGGCCCGTTACTTGTGCCAAGCAGGATATATTACATTTGAGGCTGGTATGGACTGGTTGTTTGGGATGCAGAGTCATGAAGCTTTTATCGTAGTGGTGCATTCATGAGACCCATCCGAGCTCGTATTACTTTGCGTGTTTCAGGCTTGGAAAGACGCTTCCTACCTACCTTTTGTAGGATTTCCCAGCACATTTTCCGTTGACACACACACAAGATTGATAAGTTGACCACTGTAAAGTATTCTGCTCTCTGATCTACTTACGTTCGATGGTGGCTCGATCCGGCTCCAGGCGTTGTTTGCCGACATGAAGATGGGTCGGTACGGATCGGCGAAACGATTCCGGCCACGAACTGATCAAACTGACGTACCAGCGTACTTGTCCGCCGGCGTGAGACTGGTTCGAAGGTCCGGAAATCCTTTCATCTAATCATCGTTTGGATGGATTTTGCAATCAACGCTGTGTACCGTACTGATTACCAGACAAAACCCACCGTTCCGATGCCCTTCGGCACGGCATTCGTAGTCGGCTTCAGGGTTTGTAGTCGGACAGCCTCATCTTCATCAAAGTGAAATTCTCTTCTACCTCACTGTACGCACCGCGTGACCCATGAAGCGGGCACTTGCGAAAGGTTTTACAGTGCATATCGAGTTGATCGATTCTCTATTGGCCAATGTTTACCAAACAATAATCTTAATCGTTTGATGTACTAACACACTCACTTACGCAGACAACTAAGTAAGGTAAAGTAAACAATTTGATGGAAGTCCTCAATGTCAGTCGATAGTGCTTTAAGGTTGACCGTTTTCTTGGAGTTCATTTGCCATCGTACAGTTGATGGTGGTTCGTACAAAAAAAAGGTCGTTGCCTTTCTAATGGAAAACGGATTTAAGTGTTTTTTTTTTGTTACAATACTAGAGAAATTGCATTGCAAGCATTAACTGTATTCGTATTATTGAAAAAATGTGACAAAAAGGTCCGTTTTTTCTCATGTGCTTACAAACATCTATCGTTATTATGTTCTATCCGTTTTTCCTCTACTTTTTTCTCAAACAGAGAAAAGATTTGATTAACCTTTTTTCGTCTAGATCGTGTAGATGATGGCTTGAGATGGGTTGATTACAGCGCTGGATGAAATAAATAGGCACTGAGTAATCTAAACCTGTCATGAAAATTGCATAGCTATAGGCGCAACATCGCAATATTTATGCCTGAATGAATGCAATCAGTGAGATAAGTTGATCATATTCATTAAATTTGCTTGATAACATTGTCTGATGGTGGCTTTATTTAGTAGCTTGTTGACCAATTCCTTCAAAATTACCCTCAGAATTCTTTTGACCTTTAACCAACGGCTAACTTGTCCTTTCACACAAAAAAAACTCACTGTAACCACTGTAAGCTTTGTTTTGAACCATCCAAAACTCAATCCAAACAACTTTCATCCTCATCTTTTACAGCTTTTCCTTCACATTCTATTTTACGTGCGTAATAAACTTTGCAAAAAGAAAACAACAATGTGTAACGAATTTATTTGTTTTGACCTAGCCACAATTATCTATCGAAGGAAACGGGCAATAGAACGCAATGGTTAGGATTTCGCTTCGAGGGCACAGTATCTTATTTTATGAAGCCATTCCATCCGTCACCTCTCTGCCATCAATGCCATCAATCTGCACAACCGCATTTATTTATTGTTTCATCTTAGTACCGACAAACAATTTCAGCAAACCTTTTACACTTTTGTTGACACATTGGGAACGACTGTAACGGACAACAACAGTAGCCATCCCAATTATTCCATCCCAGAACTCGTCACCGAATTATGAGGTACCGCGGGATGTTAATTAAGTTAATTCCATCGGGTTAGAAGCGTTCCTTTTGCCGTTTGTTATCTCGTCCGTTTCCGCGTGAATGGAAGTGAAACGAAAGTTTGTAACAGTGGGGATGGTTGGACATTGTTAGACAGTTTTTGGATTTTTGTTTGCTTCCAAATGTTTCGAATGGTGATAAATCATAATCTTATAATCATTGAGGGTAAATGAACGGAAAAGAATGGCGATAAAAAAAATTGGCAGAATGAAGCAAGAAGGACAAAATTTACCGAGTCAATGACTATGGAATTTTGGGACGGTTTCACACGAATACGGTGAGAGTACAGGACTACCGCTTCACTTAAATTTGTTTTGTGTTTTTTTCTTTATTTCAACACATTTATTACTCTTGTTTTGGGGTTTGGGTCAAATTATTTTTTTCTTTCATCCCCAATCCTTTGCGTGTATCTTTTATTTATTTTCCTTTTTGTAAATGTTTTGTGACCTATTCAGCCAATTTTCCCATCAACAAAAATATTCTGGAGATGCCGGGTATCGATCCCGGTACCTCTCACATGCTAAGCGAGCGCTCTACCATCTGAGCTACACCCCCATCTATACGAGTGTCGCACTGTAAACGATTCAGTTGGCTACACCATTGGCCTACTTTCACTTTCACAAAGCCTATTACAATCTCAACTCACCATTAGCGAACGTTCCGTGCTCCAAGCCGAAGCTCGACATTCAACTTGACCATTTCATCATTCACAAGTGGTACAGAAAAAGGGTTTGGTGGGGGAACGACCGTTTCCGTCGTCCATTGCACAGCCCCACCGAACGGGCGGCACTGTCCGGTACGACAAAACCGCACCAACAACCTCGACAACAGCACACAACTAACCCACAAGAGGTGTATTTTTAGGACCAATGCACCCGATGGGGATGGCACACTTGTGCATATCGTGCTAGCTCCCCCATTCGGGGAGGGGTGGCTTGTAACCGGGATTGGGGAGGGGGGGGGGTTGGCTCATTCGGGCACGTAAACATATTTATGCTCGTCAACCGGTGACGATGCTCGAAAGCGGTTACGTACGGGACCATTGTAAAGTCGATGGCATCAAGCAAAAGGATGGAATAGAATACGAAAACAAGTCAAACGATGGTGGTGCTAGGATGCGACTGGGCAGAAGGCTGACTTTCTGCGTGTATGTGGTCGTCTTTTGGCACGAATGCACCCTGGTTGGAAGATCGCTCCATACAGCGAGATGCACTTAGGGCCAATTCAGATAGTGAAAGAGGTACACTTGTCCGATGGAAATAAGTTGAATTGTTAGAGGGCATACCATGAAATCAATTAGTTAATGTATGGGTGAACTTATCGATTTGATTTATGGAAAAGGATTACGAGATGGATGCCTACATATTGCAAATTGCGATTGATTTGATGGTTTCGTGCAGCCTTCGCTTAGAGAACCTAGCACACCTTCCCCGGTCAAAAACAGGGTACGATGATAGCAACTTAAAGGATTACCTGTTCTCAATCAACTAGAGCCACAGTTGTTTGTTAGTATGCAGTACATCGTACGGTTCGGATTACTGAATGGAGCAATCAAACGTACCTTTCCCGTACAAGTGGCACTCCACCAAAAACTCCATCCCACGTCCTCTTTGCATTTGTCCATTAGAAAAATTGTCCTGTCTCGTATTTCAAATTTAATTCCTCATTTTACCATTTTCCGTTCCACGCTACCACCCCCATTGGATGACCACCGCATGGACGGGCGACTTGCAAACAGATCGTTTCTTCTACTCGCAACACAAGGATGTACACGGTGGACAGTTTCGGTCTGCCCATGGCTAGACGTTGGCTGACGCACCTACCAACACGAACGACCAGCGCCCTACTATAATAATGGTTTTAGCAGACAATAACGTGTTTGAAGTGGACTAGTGATAATTAGAGTAGTTCGTTTGGTGGTGCTGCAGCTTCTGGGCCGAAAACCTTAGGGGCACGTGTGTTCAGTTTGCGACCGAACGTACCGGAGTGAAGAACTGTGGATTTAACCTCCACCAAAGCCAACCAGTGCAAACGTACTCCTTTTTTCTACGATGTGCTCCACGGTGGAGTTGGTGGAGTGCTCCAGGTAATGCTAAACAAGAGCCATCCACGTTCGGTGACTTATCCCGGGAGCATCGTTATGCTGTAAATCTGAATAAAGGCATTACCATAACTCAAGCTAACCGAACGAGGCGAGTGTTTCTGTGCTTGGGAAGATCAGCACGGGGAAAAAATAGATAGAAACACACGGTGACACGGATACACTACTGTGTGGCTGGTGTAAGTGCTGTTTGAAGTTAACGAAAAGAAGGATAATATCGCACACAACAATTGCTCGAGATAGGAGCAACAGGAAAGCAGCAGCAGCAACTGTACTGGATCCCGGCACAACGACCCGGGAGCGGAAAAGTGTTTGCCATTAGCCTGCTCAAGCTTGTCGTTAAAATGTGGAACCGTCTCTCGCCGACCAATTCCAATAGACTGTTGCACGATAATGGTAAAGATTATTGCAATAACCCACTCAAAATCAGTCATAACAGTAAGTCCTCGGATAAGGCGAGACTGCCCAAACCGACCAAAGCGAGCTCGCAGACGGCCCGATCCCATCCAACAACCAGAAAACCTTCCCAAACTAATAACACCAAACCAACCTCTACCATCAACATCACTACCACCACAACCACTACCAGCTCTTCTTCTTTCTCTACTACTGCTAGTACTACTTCTACTACTTCTACTTCTGCTACTACTACTACTACTACTACCACAACCACTACTAGTGCTTCTGCTAGCGCAATCGCTGCAATCTGCGCTGCTAGAGTTTCATCTCTTTCTTCTAATTCTTCCATCACCACCAAAACCACTACCACCAAAATTAAACCCATCTCCACCACTACCAACACCACCACCACTACCACCAAGGGCACCACTGCTAGCAATAAGCTTAACAAGATCCTGTCCATCGATATGGAAATTCGAATACAGAATAAGTGTATTTCAGCATAGCGTATCACTCTGGAAGGCCCGGATCCGCCCTGGATGCAAGGCCCCCTTAAGGTTGCGTTTCTGGGGGCCTCCGGTGTTGGACGTACCAGTATCCTACAGGTAGGAGTGCGAGAGTTTACCATTTTCCCCGCTCCAATTCTAATCAAACTTAACTCCTCTCCTTACGTCGGTTTGTAGCAATTTTTTAAGCTCGACTTTCCGAAGGAACACATCCGCACCTCTAAGCGGACCGTCTATCGGAGCTGTCTGGTCTGTGATACCTGCATACGCGAGCTGATGGTACTGGATGTGCCACCGCAGAAGTATTTTCCGATCGATAATCTGGCCGAGTGGAATAACGGCCATCCGCTAGGTTTGCGTACCGTCCATACGTACGTGCTGGTGTACGACATGGGGAATCTGGACACCTTTCAGGTTAGTAATTCTTTAGGAGACAACCACAAGACTATACAAGATGCAACACGCATGACGATCGCGCCTAAAGTTATGCAATTCTCCTAAAAATATAGTTTATATGACTCTTTTAGTAAAGCCTGACGATCTTCTCTCTCTTCCCAACAGTACTGTCGCAATATGCGTGATCAAATTTTGGAAAGTTTCAATCACCGTGATTTTAAGATAATGGTTGTGGGCAACAAGGTTGATATGGTATCTAACCCTCATACTCAGGTAAGCGTTCACCCTTCAACTCACCCCCTCCACTTTTGAGAGGTACTGCATTGCACTTTTTGCTGTACTTCCACAGGAACTGAAGGACATTTCCACCCTCGTACGGAAGCACTGGCGCTGCGGGTACGTCGAATGTTCGGCAAAGTAAGGACGATACGATAGACCGTTCCTGGTAACGTTTATGGTAACATTTTTTTGTCCTCTATCCTTCCCTTTCCCGGATGCTCTACTCGCTCATCTCACACGGCATAAGGCACAACTACAAAATTGGAGACATTTTCAAGGAACTGATGGGCTACCCGGTCGGTGGGACGGCACCAAAGCTGGAGTTCACACAATCGATTGGTTCGAAAAATCGTTGTACAATACTCTAGTAGTAGCTGAACTGGAGGGTTCCTCCAAAGCTACTGCTAATGGCAGCTGTCATCGGGATCATCGGCAAAATTCCAATGGCTAAATCCATCCAAACGCTTCGATCGCACCTTCAGCGAAAAACTCCCATCTGAAGTGCCAACCACGCATCCATCGCATCCAGCAACATTCGTCGTCCAGTGGAACCGGACACTGCGCTTCCCGTATCTGCAACCCTGTGAATTGGTTTTTGCGAGGAAAACATTTTTTTAGAATAGTTTTCTTTCATCTCATGCAAAGGTTAGCACACCAGTTCCACGCACTTTCCTGTCCACCATTTATGCAAAATTGCCGGCGTTTACGAAAAGATTTTATTGAATCTTGTTCCAATGTGTTTCATCGCAGGACTTCGTGGAAAGTCCTCCAGGATATAAGTCGAACGATAAATGAGGGAAACTGTAATTAATATAGTGTATTAAGTCAATAAAGCATTAGACCAGCAGTAGTAGTACCACGGATACCACAAGACAAACGGTGCAATGAAAGGCACAGTTAGCTTTAGAGCATGCAGTTACAGCACCACACCTAACCTCAATGTATTGACAGCAGCCATAGCTGTACACTAGCCGTCGTTAGTAACCCATCATCATCATCATCATCATCGAAAATAGGCCACACGTTTTACTTCCCCGTTTGTACATACAAAGGACCCGCACGATTTTACGTGATTTAAAAAGAGATAGACAATAACAGTTACCATCGCACCTTTACATGGGATGCTTCAGTTAGGACACCCCTCGACATTTGATGGCCAGTACGTAGTAGTTGCGTAGGATCGTATGTATATGTGTGTGTATGTACATGTGTGTACGTATGAGTGTATAGTTGTGTGTGTGTGTACGTTTAAGAATACACATTTTAGAGGATGCAGTTTTGCTTGCATTGAGCTTTTGCAGCTTTTTCCGTGCATCGAACGCCGGTTCGGTTCGGTTTCTGTTTGCCATTGCCGCTTTAGAAGTTGCCAGAAGTTGTTGTTAGAAAAGTTAAAACATACATTAGGCTGTAGGGTGTATTGCGTTGCCGCCGTACGATTGGAATCAGAACGTTAGCTGATTTGTTACTATTACTTAGAGCAGAACGCAGAAGTTTGGCGAGTAGTTTGCCGATGCGGGCGTGATTAGTTGTTATCGATTAGTTAGCTCGTTAATGGAAGGTGTTAAAAGAGTTACCGTGTCGGTTCCACATTTGGTGGAATGTAAGTCTCCTCCTGGCCAGTCACATTGTACATATGGCTTTGTGTTGTTGAATAAGATACACTGTAACGGCGGGTGGAAAATAGTTTACGTTTAAAAAAGAAACTGAAACCTACTGCCACGATTTAGTGCAATTGTTATACAACATTTTTGTTATACTTTCTTGTCATATGTTTTATTTTAATACCTCCTTAAATGGACTCTTTTAAGAAGAAAATAAAGAAGAAGAGAATAAAACCATTATCATCAGGAAACTAGAAAGAAGTTCAAGAATGATTGTAAGTGGTGCTCTTACAAGAGTAATTTAAAAGTATTTGCTTTAATTTCGATACGTTTCGTTCATTGCAGCTAGCAGTATTGTTGTGACTAAATTGTAAAAAAAACAAAATAATTATGAAATTGGCCAAATAAACGACTAGCGTTGTAGGACAGATATGAGGAACACATATGCATAGGTGGTTCGACAAGGCTAGGTATGACTGAACGAAGGCAAAATACTGTTATCAGATATTGAATCAAGCAATGTTAGTTGAAATATAACAATAAAAATATCTGCCAGAGAGTGGAAAACTTATCGAAACAAAAACTGACCCATCGGCTAGCTCACATCGAAACATGACGCATGGTAAGTATTTGAAACATTTACGTACACACTTCGTCATCACTCACCAACATTCAATGATGCAATATCGCTAAAAACGGGAAGAATTTCATCACACTTTTCTTGTTCATAAATTTACATCACAATCATGCAATCTGGTAAAATGGCGTCTTTTAAAAGAAAGAAAAAATCCAAAGCATATCAAGTTGGATTTATTGTGTTAAAACTTTTCAGGAAAGTTGCATTACACCTCATCAACTTGTGCAACAACAGAGACATTATACACGAGTCATATTTCATCATACAAGCGTGCGTAATCCGTGGATGGAACGTCTGGAAAGCTATTGCTTTTGAAAATTTATTAACTATTTGATTGTAATATTAGAATTGTTGTTATTTTCAAAAACCTTAAATCAAGAAATGATTATTGCAGTTTTGGTTAGATGCAGTTATGTTTTATAGCACCATGCTATAATATACAATCCCCGATGGTTTTTATTATATGAATGAACACGTGGTTCAACATGAAAGTGAATTGAATAAAATAAATAGTGAGTAAATACTTGAAAAATAGTGTTTAAATGATGATTGAGATTAAAATCTTTTTGATGCTTTTTTCTCACATATGATGGGCATTTGGAATATTGAATAACGCCCTACAAATAAAACGAGTCATATGTGATCCGTAAAAAACAGCAAAATCAATAAAAAATAGTAGAAATCACGTCTAATAGCTTGATTGTTTAAATAAAAATAGTTCTTCTTGAAAGGTAAAACAATTAATTGCAAATCGACATTTAAATTTTTTGGAACACGTGTTATTGTAGGGAAACATTCTATAAAGAAAACTCTGATATTGGTTTTATGCTGCAAACAATTGAACAATTATCTTGAAAATAAAAACGACTCAACTGTTTACCACAATGTTTATAGACACGATTAGACCATGCGGGCACATGGTCGAGAGTGGTTTTAGAAAAATATTTAGAGAAAGTGGGAGAAACACACCAAATGAACAACCGGCATCAATGCTATTGTTGATGGTTTTTAATCAAATATTTGACTCCGGCATCTTTCTGAAATGTTGTACTAATAGAAAATTGATTAATATAGCAGAAATTAAAACGTTAAATCAGTTAAATTCGTTATTTTTGCGTACCTTCAATGTCACACTCAGTTACCAACTGTCAAACGAACGGCGCGACACGAACGTCATGGACGAACCCGTTGGTGTATATTGTTTGTGACTTTGATATAAATAAGTTGTGACCGAGAGAAATGTTATTTATATTTCACGGAGCCTGATAAGTGTGCGTGTTTTCGTCAACGCCGGTTTCCAGTGAGTATTTTCTTCTTACCTTGCCCAGCTTTCAAATTGCAACAGAAAGTGTCGTATTATCTGCCATAAGTGTAGCCCTGGAACAGGAATTGTGAAATGTAAAAGTTTTACCGCGTGGGGAAGTGCTTCAATTTGAGTGGCCTTTCGTGTCGAGGGCAAATCCGGTTGATCTACCGCCGAGGAAAAGAACCATTCCAGCACGGTGAATACGTGGAATGATGCAAAAGCGGGACGGTTTGTGATAATGATGGTCGCCATGGTGATTTTGCAACAAATTCGTTGACGGTGGGCTTACAAATGCTCTCCAAAGACGGGTCCAAGTTTCATCAGTCCCGGTGCGCCACATCGAAGCGCCACTTTGGGCGCTATAAAAGGTTGCACAACGATTCCGGTACGACATTGAAATAACCTTCGTGGGGGCGAATTTTCACTACGCGGATGCTCCCGAAAGATGATCCCAGCAGTGAAAGTGTCATTGCCCTCCCACCTTTGAAATGACCTTGAAGAAGGAGTTGGCCTCAGGAAGATGGAACCGACTGCCATTTACATTCCGCTGGCGATGTTAGATGTGTTACCCGGACACAGTGCCACCCCATAATCTGCCGGATAACACCTGTTTAGCGGCTTATAAAGCGAAGGGAGAGTGCATTCAATTGAAAGTGGTTCCCTTTTTCGACCTTTGGCAGATATTATCACATGTTCCAATTTATTCCAAGCCTAACTGCGCATGACGGCGAATGATTCTTTTTCGTTGCACTCGAACTGCCTTATCATGGCGTGTGGGAGAACCGGGAAAGCTGATGTCTGGTGTTGTTGTTGTTTTTGTTGGTGCACATGCTGCCAAACACTTGCACTTGCACTCGAACGTCGTCATCGATCGGAATGCAATGGCACGTTTGAAACGATCGACGTCCCGATCGACTGTCTAAAATTAAGATCAAGCGCTACAACTACTTTGTAGTCGGATTCGGACCAGTCAGCACGTGGACTTTTCCCTTGGCCCAAACAGAATTGAGGTCTGTTCTTCAACAATGATTAACCCGCACCCGAACTTGATCTTCGTACGAAATTTTCGACAGTCACCTTTTGCCCCACGGAATTTCATTTTGAAGGTCATACACATGTCAGCTAAGGCACACTTCGGTGAAGTCCAAACACACCACCATCTTGCACACGCAACTGCGCAGTCCGAGGCTCGAGGCCATAGGCAGAGGGTGAAGCGCTTTTTTAGCGTTTGCTAAAGTGATAAAGCAATCGAGTCGGAAGTACTGATCGAGGCGCACTATCTAGATGATTCCTTGCAGTCGAAATTGCACCGCGGTTGTACTACACATCTAACAGAAAGCTGTTTTGGGATGGTTGTTTTATGGCGTCAGTTCTTCATACCCGCATCCTTGCTTGCGGGATGATAAGAGATCGCTTTCATCCTTGGCACAAGTTCAAGGACGACTTTCACTTTTCTTGTGTTTACAATTGCTCGCGTTACGTAAGCCGGTTGAGCGATTGTGCGTACTGATTGTCCTATGTCCCGCAAATACGTCAGCTGATTTCAGCCGGATGCTCTCAACCAATGCTTGGTTGTTTGCTCGTTGAACGCGCGTGAAGTGTCCATGATCAAAAATAGCTTTTTTGATTAATTAGAATGAACCCAGTCGTTGGGTAGTACTTGTGTCTTAATTTACTCGTTTCTCACATGCTAATGAATGATTATAGTCCTTATTAAAGTCGATTGTTTGTTTGTAGTATTCTTGCTACACGATTTGTTTGTTGTTACTACAGAATTTGCATCTCACTCGATCACACTCAGCCGATCGTACCCTTTGATCCTTGAAAGGCGTCTTCACGTATTACAAATCAATGCACGCGGTAAAGAACAGCTCAAACACATGTTCTCGATCTCCTTCTAGTAATAATGACCTCTCCGGGATGACCTTTGCGTTTCCACAACCAAACTGGGACGCGTTCCTAACGTTAGTCCGGTACAGTAATTATGATTATCAGCTAACTAGCCTTCACTTGCGTGTTTTGAGCGACGAGGAGGCTCGTCTCACTCGTCAAAAAGGTATTGAAGGACCGAGACATTGGAAAGCTAATCTTGGTTCCAGAGAGTGTCCCATGTTGCCGTTGGCAACAAAACAAAACGGTTCTAAATTTTGATCGTCTCCCTGTCTTATCATGCTTGAGGGCACGCCAGTCGATAGTACGGTTTACGAACGGGGGCTACAATTATCAGGCGTGGAGGTCGGGAGCAGTAAGAATATGTTGGAAAATGAAGTCAATAATGACGCAATTGTTATCATTGTTTGGTAGCGCACTGTTAGCAGTCACGTATCCTAGACAAAATCGACACGGTTCGAAGGGCGGTCTTTCAAAAATGGGTAATTGTGTGGAACGGGTAACAAATAATTAAAACAAATCCTAGCTCATTCTATGCTGCTTGCTGAAGTGTACACAGTTTCAAGATCGCGTTGGGACAGAATCAATCTGTTCAGAGTCAATCTTGTTCGATCGCTAATGGAGCAAAGGGCTTTGGGTGCGGTGTGTGCACTATAGGTTTCTTGTGTTTGAGCATAGATGTCGCTTTCATGTACATGGGCGGTTGATGTCTTTGCTGAATAGACGTTAGCGCCATCTATCTGTGTCATGTACCTTCATTCATAATGTTGTCTATAGATGGCGCCTTTTCTTCTCACGCCGACTCTGCTTTTTCTCACTTTCACGTGTTTCATTTTCTCACTATAACACAATTTAAAAAGCATACAAATTTATAAAATAAACATTCTGAAATTAATTATTACGTTTTTTTAATTGCAGCTTGATCAGTACCACCAAACTTACCTCAAGCATCATGACTACCTACTTCAATTATCCACCAAAGGAACTGCAGGAGGAGCTGGCTCGTATCGCCAAGCAGATTGTTGCCCCCGGTAAGGGTATTTTGGCCGCCGATGAGTCCACGGCGACCTGTGGCAAGCGTTTCGCTGTAAGTAAACGAACCCCTGTAGGAACCCCGTTTCTGAGAAGCGTTTAACGTTATGTTTTCGTTCTCTCTGTTCGCTTTGTAGGATATCGGCGTTGAGAACAACGAAGACAACCGTCGCCAGTACCGCCAGCTGCTGTTCACCGCTGACGAGCGCCTGCAGGAACACATCTCCGGTGTGATCCTGTTCCATGAAACCCTCTACCAGAAGGGCGACAATGGCACTCCGTTGGCGGCGATGCTGAAAAGCAAGGGCATTCTGGCCGGTATCAAGGTCGACAAGGGTGTCGTCGATCTGATGGGCTCGGAAGGCGAATGCACAACTCAGGGTAAGCAACACAGCACCTGTGTGGCATGTAGGCTAATGAGTAAAACTATCAGTGCGTTAACAGAGTGGTTCGTTCGGGTTGTCCTTTCACTGTGATTATAAGCTGATACGCCTAAAGCAGGGCCCTACGTCCGTGTGAGAAGCAGTTAATTAAAGCTTCCCGTTTTGCGTTGTGCATGTGGCGGGATAAAGTGTTGACGATGATGATACTCACGCGCTACGAACGACCAATGGGAATCCGTAGGGAGAGAATGAGGTGGATAAGCGCCAGAAAAACGTGCGCCCGTGTGTATGTGTGTGTGTAGTTGTATTTAATTAAGATGAATGGGCGGCAGTTTGTCGTAGCACACTCTAGGAAGGAAGTTGTTTGCCGTTGACCAACTCCGGACACCACTGCACGAGCCCACGCGTACTGTTGCTTTGGGACTTGGATAGAAAACCCAAACAGCGAAGAAAACAAAACATCCGCTAAGTGTGTAAATAAGAGGACATCCGCCCACTTCCGTCATGCGCTAGTTTTCCACTTGACATGAAAATGTGTGGGTGCCTTTAATAAAGGAGGAAAACGGCGGCAGCAAAGTGGTAGGATTTTCCAACACTTACTTCGTGTTGGTTCTTGTTTTTTTCCAGTTCGCTGACCATTGCGACTAGAAGTAAAATGGTGGCAGGGGTTTGGGTGTGTGCTAGATCAACATTGCAAACGGCGAAGACAAATTCCCGCGCCCCAGTGGAGAAGAAAATCGTCCTTATTTAGGTCAGGGTGTTTGTTGCAACGGTGCAACACTGGACGGACGAATTGTCCTTTTGTTGCCGTACAACAAATCAAACCAAGAAATAGAAGAAGTGGGTTAATTAAAGGGAATTTCTTGTGCAAAGTTGCGTTGCGGAAAATTGCGTCTCAAGCGTGAATGCAGAAATGGATGGATGATTGACCAAAACATTCTTTTTTTTTTGTAATGAAAGTGGACCGTGCAACGATTGCACGTTGTCCACGGATAGTAATAGAAAGGTTACTGGTAGAGTTTTGCTTGCTACTGATGGTGGTAACATTTCTGCAAAGCTATCTTTCAACGCGAATTACTTATGAAATTCTATTTCCTGAGTCCATTCCTGGAAAGAAGTTTTGAAAGAATTCATTCCACTGCACAGAAAGGGATTAGTACGAAAGGATAATTGCAAATGTGTGGCAGACAGCGTTAAGAAGAAGTGGTTTCTCCAAATTTTCAATTAAGAAGCGAACTCCTCGTGCGAATTGCTGACTGTGTGCGACGTCTTAAACTTATTTTATTGTGTTTCATTCGCTGAAGCGTATCTCATCGTTCGTACCACAAGTAGGGTTTATAGCAGCAACACTGCTTCCCTGTACAAACAATTAATCCCGCCACAGCCAGCTATCTGGGTCAATGCAACACTTATGGTACTTCCCTCTGGGAAATGGGTGAGACTTTTATTACAGTAAAATCTACTGTACTGAAGTGCAGTAGTAGTACTGCCCCGTCATGATGCTTCACTGTAACGTTCGTAATGGGATTTTTCATTCCACATTTCCATTTGCTTGTGTTGGGTTTGCGAACGCACCACCACAGCACAGGAAGCCGTCGTTTATTTTCGAGAAATCAAACAGAACCGACAGCTTGATGGGATGGGAATCCGTGCGTCGCATTTACGGATATGTATCTTTATTTCCCTGAACTTGAGCTTTTCTTACAGCTGCCGCTCATCGCTCATCGCATTTCGCAAGGAGTGGCGTTGGTTTTTTTTTCTTTCTTCTCTTCTACATCTCCCATCTCGGATGTGTAGTGCAAATAGCTATACTTTTGTTTTCTTCTCTACAATCTAAACCTAGTGGATGTCAACATGAATCATCGTTGACTGGGAAGTGTTGTTTGCAAATGCCGCTCTCAAGTATGGGGCGGAAAGCTAAATCCCTCTTTTGAGCCACGGCAAGCAATAGTAAATCGGATTACAGTGAGTGGAGTAGATCGAAATTAAATTGCATTTTACCGCATTGTTCGAAATGTTGCATTCTTTCTGTGAATTGGTGCCTTTCTTAGCAGATTATGCCACTCACTCTTCCCATTAGGAGCAGCTTCCAGGAAGCAAATTGAATTTTGTCATCTTGTGCTGTGTGTGTGGGTTTTCGTTGCACTAATCATTGCATTCTTTTTCGCTAATATAGGTCTGGATGATCTCGCTGCTCGTTGCGCTCAGTACAAGAAAGATGGTTGCGACTTCGCCAAGTGGCGTTGTGTGCTGAAGATCGGCAAGAACACCCCAAGCTACCAGGCCATCTTGGAGAACGCTAACGTGCTGGCTCGCTATGCTTCCATCTGCCAGTCGCAGCGTATCGTCCCAATTGTTGAGCCAGAGGTAAGCATACCAGAGCGTGTGTGTGGGCTGATACGTTATCTAACAAATTGTTTCATTCTTCCATACGAACAGATCCTCCCCGACGGTGATCACGATCTGGACCGTTGCCAGAAGGTTACCGAGACTGTGTTGGCTGCTGTGTACAAGGCACTGAACGACCATCACGTCTACCTGGAGGGTACGCTACTGAAGCCGAACATGGTAACCGCCGGTCAGAGCTGCGCGAAGAAGCCAACGGCTGCGGAAATTGCTGTCGCTACCGTGACGGCACTGCGCCGTACTGTGCCGGCTGCCGTGCCCGGAGTCACCTTCCTGTCCGGTGGTCAGTCCGAGGAGGAAGCTTCCGTGAACCTGAGCGCCATCAACCAGGTGCAGCTGCTGAGACCGTGGGCCCTGACCTTCTCGTACGGTCGTGCCCTGCAGGCCTCGGTGCTCCGTGCCTGGGGTGGTAAGAAGGAGAACCTTAAGGCCGCTCAGGAGGAGCTCATCAAGCGTGCAAAGGTAAGTTTTTTTACATGATCTTTTTGCGGTGATGGTGCGATTAACGGGTTGTAATCCTCTTTTGGTGGAAATGGGAATTTATGTTTCATGTACTGTGCTGTTTGCCGTAAGCGTAATTGTGTCCCTTGGTGAAGATTCTCCAGGAAAAAAGAATAACCATTTTTGAAGATTATGGAAACATATCCCAAATCGATTCGACCAACGAAAATAATGATACGAGCGAAGTGAATTAATTACTTATTGCTCTCGAATGAGTACCGATTCTGGCCGTTCTCCAACGTTTCTGGCGTTTGTACCGGATTGTGGGGTAGGCGGTATAGCAATCAATCAAATGGATGTTTGCATCATCCAACTTGTTTGTTTGTTTGGAACGTTAGTAGGTACACTCATGCCTGCCTCCTTTCCATTCGCTCCGATCACGTGAATCGATAGGATCGCTTTCCCTGTCAATCGATGATATATTTTTGTAACAAACACCGGTAAAGCGATGGCATTCGCTTTTTCCTTTACACGCTCATCATTTATTTACGACACGCCTTGGTTGGTTAGCGGCGGTTGATGTCATACGACGCCCCGCCGCCTGAGCATGTCTGGGAATTGCAGACGCCACTATCGATTTCCTTTCTACTTCAAGTTCGCTTGATATGGCGCATCGTGTGTCTCTTTGGTGGCGGGAAATGCTATGAATAAAGTAAAAAAAAACTTCCCTTCTCCGTTGAATCGCAGCACTTTCGGTGCGTTCCTTACTTGAGGGGCAGGAAACTATTATGGCAAGTGGAAGTAAGAGAGACCACCACCCTCCCAAGTTGTCATAATTTATCCGTCATTATATTTATCCGCCCGCTCATTCTTTTTGGATCCTGCCAGCCCCAGAAGGGGAGGTGGAATTAGTTGCTGCAGTTGGTGTGCAACTTGTTTGCCTGCCTTTTCATTCACGCGAATGCAATCGCGAAGGGTCGCATAAAGAATAGTTTAATTCTCCCCTTCTTTAACACAGCAGTATCGTTTGACGCGACGTCTGACACGGCGGTTAGCATCTAACCCCCTTTTCCGTATGGGAAAGATTCTTGGACGGAATCCCGTGCACGTAGGCGAATGCGAATTAATCGTCCAACGGCGCTCTGGTGCGCGCGCTAGACGATACGAGACTTTCTCAATATTTTTTAATGGTTCCACTTATTTCATTTTGATGATCCCCTTAAATTGCCCATAATGAGCTGACCGCGGTTTTTGTCGCACTCAGGTCCGGTAAAACCGGATCCCCGATTGTGTGAAGGTACTGCACATGCACGCCCTCGTAAACTATTCGGTGGTGAGGTCATCTACGGGCTGAGTTATGCACCTGTGTACCATGAACACCTTGAACACGCCGGGTATGCCCACGGGAACGCAAGTGGTCTTTCATGCTAAAGTAGTCCACTTCGCCTTGAACCCGGCGAATGGCGCATATCTTTCGTTCAGTACCCAGGAACTCTTTTGGTGGTCAAGTTCAACAGCCCTTTTCCGAAAAGTCAGTGTCATTCACCGTCAACCTCCGGTTGACCGTTGATGGTTTGCCAAAGAAAGCTAGGGCAACTTTCAATCTATTCACATCCACAAATCCTTCCGTGGACAATCGGACGACCCCCCCGATCCGTGTGCTGGTGAACGCGTTGTTAGTGACATAATATGGAATGGACCCCGGGTTGATGTCATGCTCTCGCAGCCAAGTTCAATGGCATAAAACGTGTTGCGGTGGCTGTGCTTAATAGTGCCGTCACGACGAATTGTGCCATTGTGCTTGGCGGTCATTGTTCGGGTCTCATGTTACCGCGCTTCGGTATGTGGAGTGGGGTGCAACCATCATCGTTTAGATGCCGCAGCCGCTCGTCATCCGGCACCTACGAAACGTCCTTCCTAATACGAGCAGACCGACCTTCGGCCGATACTACTCCCGGAGTAACACGACACGTACGAAACGCCGTCGCTCTTGAGCGCTCGGCATCACCAATTAGCCGCTGGTCCACCGGTCCGATCGGCTTACGATTGTGGATTGTTAGTCGAGTTGTCAGTTGGGGGCGTTTGATGTGGTCTGATTTATCTTGCTTACCGAGAGTGTGCCACTGAGAAGTATAGAGCAAGAAGGTTATTCCAATAGTTGTCGAATACTCGCAAGGAAGAAGAGAGAAAGAGATGTCTTAGCGAATGTAAAAATTCCTGTATCTTTTGCATATTTTGTATCTGCATGTGCTTTTTTCTGTTTGTTATTTGTTTTGGAATGCGTCTGTCCCCCAATACTAACATGTTTCACGTGTTGTTCACTAACATAGCTGTGTATTGTACTGCTTAACTTACACTACAAACTCAAACACGCACTATATTACTATACACTGCAATTGAATGAAAAACAAAAACCAAATCAAAACAACAATGCACAAAACAATTCGCAACATTATTCACAGGCAAACGGATTGGCTGCACAGGCAAAGTATGTCCCCGGTTCGATTCCCTCGTACGCCGCAAACGCTAGCTTGTTCGTGAAGTCGCACGCCTACTAGTATCCTGTCCTGCCATTCTCTGTGTTCCTCGCACTCGTCCAGACACATCCAGAGGAAGGAAGACGTTGGTGAATGTTACCGATGGACGGAACAATGGATACGGAAAGCGCGGAAAAAAACAAACGGATAAGCTAGCTGAATAATACGATCGACATTCGAACGAAATAGATGGAGAGAGAAACAGGGACTCAATAAGCATGTGAACCGTGCAGGACACTTTTTGGCCGTCTCATTTTTTTGTTTGTTTTCAACTCGAACAACGATTTACACACATATCAAAATCCGATACACACCTAAAGCACCACACAGGGAAACACAGAGAGTTGTTGAATGTTGTTGTTTTTTTAAATAATGTTGTATAACACACTTTTTTAAATGTTAGATTTGATACGATTCTCGCTTGTTAGTTTCTAAACAAAAGTGTTTTACTGTTCTCACAACCTGCTGAATGTTTTGTAAACTTTCCACTGTTCGATAGTATATAACAACCGTTACACTACAATTGTTCCTAATCTCTGCGTCTATTATATTAAACCATCAGTATGTGCAATGTTTTTTTTTATTAAATCGGAAGCGCACACAACCTCTGCTAGCCAATGGTGGATTAGTTCGTTAATAAATCAATTGTAACAACAACAAAAAATGACACCCAAACAATTGATTCGAAACCTAATCCTGCAGCTGTACGTGCGGTTGTGTGTGTGTGTACTCAGGAAAGACAGCCTCTCGCTGTTGGGGGGCTACATGCTGTGCGTAAGCCTACTTCGAAAACAAAGATATATAAATTGATCAATACCCGAATTAACAAACATCGCACGAAAAAAATCGATCGAAACGAAAGAATGTACGCACAGCAGGTAGTCTGAGACCGCAGGAGTCAGAAAGAGGCGCGTGTACCCATTGGAAAGTAAAAGTTTGTATGAAAAATAAATTCGTTTGCCTGAATGCCTTTAAAAAAAATCCGCAACATTTGCACGTTCGATCGCTACAACGTGGCATGTATTTTTTTCTTGCTTTTTTATTTTCTATTTTTAGCTGCTTTTTATGTGGTTTCTTTCTGCTTTTGATTAGTTCTGTAAGTTAAAGTATGTCACTAGTTGTTTCATAATGGAAATTGAAGCGTTCTCTTGTTATGAAAATTGTTCTGGTTCTGTTTGTTTGAAATCGATTATTATAAAGTGGATAAAATGAACTCTAATAATTGCTTCACACACTCAATTTGCATTTTCAAGGCGGCATTTACGGGCCACCGTGCATGCAAATCGCAGTATTTATAACTCTCTTGAATGAATTACCAAAAACAAAAACATGAAAGAAAAATCAAACAAACAGAAAACGGAATTATGATTTATGGAACAACTAAAAAATCCCGAGACGTACAGTGTAAATAATCGCTCCAATATCGCTGATTGAATATTTATTATTGTTGTCAATTTAACCTAGAGCGGCCACCCTTCAAAACGTTTAACTGCTGTCTTAACATCGCATTCCCATCGAATTCCATTAAGCATGACATGAGTGCTAGTGCGGCCGGAAGAAAAATGAAAGTGCTTCTCGTGCTTCACTTTATTGTTATAAATTGGCAAACCTGTCAGCCGCCGGCAGATACACAGTTTACAATGGCTTTCTAATTGTACGCTGGAGAAATATTTACATTTCACCGGTGCTTGTTGGAGTACAACAGGGAGTAGAAGAAATGGGGGATAGAAAAAAAACATTTCAGTCCCTGTAAGGAACACCTTCTTAATGTGATTGTGGTTTATATTGTCGGCCAAAAGCAGCGAATGGTTAGACAGGGGTGGCAATTAATTTACACCCTCGTTCATCGTCATTTGTTAGGTGTTAGCTTATGGGTTACTACACCCATCACCTCTCTAATAGCCGATGCCTTTGACAAGCGCCCGCGAGTGACGGCGGCAATCAAAAGTTGTCTCCAAAACGTGATAATGTGGGGCCGGGGCGCCTACGCAAATGGCGACACTGATGATGATGATAAACGATAAACGGGAACTGAAAGTACGGCCTGAAAGCGTTCTTATTACCCGGCCGCAAGTATGTTTGTAAAGGAGCTATACATAAAGCCAACGGGGAGAAGTGTGTTGACTCTAACAACAACGGTTCGCTGCTATTCCGGAGCCCTGCGTATTCCGAGAAGGATGTTAGTGACTTGTTTCGAAATAATTCGGAACCCAGCTGTACAACCACCCTCCGGGCCGGAAAAAGGCTTTTCTTTCCAAATGATATTACCAGAAAACCTCTTTCCCGAGCGTGTTTCGTTTCCATCCCGCTGGTAGTTGGTGGAATTTGTGGAGCAACCACAACCACAAGACCGCCCAACCATCGGCGCATTAATCATCGGCGTTCTGCTGGGCTTGTCTGTCTTTTGCCTTTTTTCGACAAAGTAAATGTTTCCCCACCCTGAAAATGTCTAATCGGCTAACAGGAAGAAAGCGAACTTTTCCAAACACCCCTTTCTCATACGATCTCTTGTACCGAAGAACTAATTAAACCACAACGTTTATTCCGACGCTTTCTTGGCACTGGGTGGTTGCGGTTAGATACAGGGGACCACCCTTAGCTTCATTACATCGGTACACTGTTTGGGGCATATCGGGCCGTCCACCGTAGTAACGATCCGTCGTCGGCCCCCCGGTTTCGAATCAAGCGGTACTAAATATTATATTTTGTTTTAAAAATGCATGATCTACGTACCGGCGCATGGTTGTCCTCCGTCGTCTTGTTCCTGTGCAAGTTCAAGGTCGACAGTATCGTTTCGCAATCCGGGCCCCGAACGATGCGTGGAATGTGAAAGTTTACATTAATTAATGCGAACGAGCCAGTGTGACACCCCTGGCAACAAGGAAGTGGATTGTGTACTGTTATGTAGTTTTGTCGAATTGTTTAGTGTGTAAACCTTTTTGGAAGGTCGTTGGTTTTCCCCGAAAGTGGTTACGGATGCATTTGTTTGTTTGCCAGCAATTCCCCGTATAGTGCGAGTGGCACAAATGCTTCGGTTTGTATGTGTTTTATTAGCAGTAATTAAGCAATTAAAGCGAATCGATCAATCGATCAATGGCTTACCGATACGGGGTTAACTACATTCCGAGAAATATCCTTCTACCGCCATACAGATTTATCGGTTGACCGGTGTACTGGTCGAATTTCGAACTTGGAACATAATTTATTCACTTTTGTGGAATGAATCAATATCGATCAATGCCACCACACATGTGGCGTTGTTTTTCGGTGGTTTTCTGAGACAAGAAAGAAATGACTTTTGTTGGTAATCTCTTGCTGGGGAGCACTAGAATTAATTGAAACGCAAACGAGTGAGTTAAAATGCTTAAGAACAGTGAAGGGATTAATTTACAGCATTATTAGTTATCAGTTCCAAACAAATAAGTAAAAGATGTCTTGAATATTTGGAAAGAGTGATTATTCTCACCTTTAGTCTGGTGAAGAATAGACGATTTAAAAGATACTTTAACGTGGAAGGAACGTGACGCAATATCGCAATGTACTGCAATACACACATCCAAACCACCGAGACATCTCAAGATCGATATTGCAAGATGATCATCTGATCAAACAAAACCGAAACTTTAATCTTCCCAATGTTAGACTTGTTGTACTGCAGTGGCAAACATATTACGCTATTGGGTGTCTGTTTTTTGTTGATTAAAGTGTCTCATAGCAAAAGCAAATCTCATCCGAATGCGCCTTGGAACAGGAAGCATTTCTTCTTGTGCAAAGCAACTTTGAACGCCACTCACTTTCAAGGGGGTTTTAAATTGTACAATACCCAACCTTTGTTTTAGAGGTTTAAAAACAACACAAAAGAGTGTTGTACATTAGAACACGCTCCAACTGTCTGCTGCTATTGTGATGTAGATTAGAACATCAAACTTCCACTCACCAATAGAAATAGCATTTACATGTGTCAAATTTGTATCTTCCCGCCAACCGAAAGCGACCGGGTAGTAAATCATGCTCCCGTGTGGGAATATCTGACCGCAAATGCTGAGCTTCAATTAAAAGTTGAACGCGTCCATCCGCGTACGGGATGTACGGTTTGTACATTCATTGAGTCTGAGCCTGATCGCATCGCGAAGCTATTAGCATCCAGTCTTTGAGGATATAATTGAATGCAAATTGAACATTGATTCTTCCGCCGGTTTCGCCGCTGCCCGATTCCAATAATGGGTGTAATCGAACAGAAACTGAGCTGAATGGCAATGTTTAATATAGCTCCCCGAAAGGGAGGCGAGCATCGGGGGGCGACACTGAATGAAAGTGATTCTTTGTTTGGACACAACGACTGAACTAGATCAAGCGCAATGGCACACACATGCACATTTGCTGTGCACGACGGGACCGACGGGACTTCCGGTCTTTCGAAAACCCAGTACCGGAGACGGTAAACACCGTGTTGCTCGTTCGTGTTTCGCCAATGTACGATCTTGATCCAGAAATGTGAGTTGTGGCGGTTGGGTTTTGCGAGTTTCCATTGTGGATGTCATTTGAATATTCTTTAACCCCACTCTCCCCCTCATTAACAGTCGGACAGCTTGTGCCGTCCGATAGTTATCCAGGGTTTTTAGGATAACCTCCAGGGATGGGTCAAGTAGCTGTCAGTAAGACCACCCCAAGGTACGGAGGTCATCAGGACAAAACGGTACGATAAAATGAATTAAGACAGGAATTAATTTACCCACCCATGTGTAAAAGTGGAGATAAATCTTCTTTATCCTTTCGTGGGCTACAAAGTGTCACCGAAACCCATCCTCCCTCCGGGGGGGAAGCAAGAGTTGTAACAAAAGGAACCGAGGAAAATGTGTTAAAATTCCATCCCATCTCATGGGCATGGGGAGCAACGTATTCATTACGGACAAAACGGAACAAATCGGTCTGGTGAGTTTTGCTTCCCGAGGTGGTCTCCCTTATCAGTAACAATGGCAGTTGAGCACGCTTGGTTAGCACACCAATTGTGCGTGCTCAGTGAACGCTGCAGATAAAGATGCTCATTTTAACGCAATTAAACTCATCGGGATATCGTTTCATATTGAAATTGTCTCGTTTTAAAATATTTATTAGATGGCTATTGTATGGTTCTTACCTGGACTTATCGTTAAGAACCCTATTTCCGACGCCACGATAGTACCTCGTCCAGGTGACTGATATGTTGGGGCGTGAATACGGCCGTTTTTGCAAAAGAGCTATGCAAATGAAGCGCACAATTCAATCATCTCACCTCCGAACACAGTTACAGTAGCCTTTAGCGGTACCAAATTGGTCGTCCGACAGCTTACATGGAATGGTCACTCGTTGATGGGCATGATGGTCTGTCGCGCTCGTTCGCTAGCTCTTGCTGTCCCCTTGGCGGTCATCTGGGGACTGACCAAACATGATAAACGTATCAAATTTCGTGACAGATTTATCACCGTTGGTTGGTAGTGTGTCTACTGTTTGCCTGTAATATGGCTGATAGAGGATTAGGTCGCCTTATCGGGGATAGGTAGTTCGATTCTCGATGACTGTACGATCACCAAAACGTGGACCAGTATGTGACCTTGTCCGTTTCCTTTTTGGAGTATGATGTTCATCTTGGACGAAGATGGTTTCCGTACTATTGAGATACGAGACTCGCCGACTGTAGTCAACCGAATGGAATTTGGACATTCCACTCTCATGTATTACAGATTATTCCTAATCAGTTTGTTTCTCACTTCTTGCACTATCACCAACCGGAAGTACACACAGGGTGACAAAAATGAATATTTAACTGGCAAATCATTTCTGTAGACCCTTGGGTAACTTCATAGTTGTACCACTTCAGTATACACGGGGGCCTACAAATGGCATAATGAAACCTTGCCCACCCTACCGGGAACAAATGCAGGCCAAGGTAGCTCAGTAATTTCTCAGCCACCTCCGGTGTTACCAATTGCATAACGTACGATGGCCGGAATCAGCCGGCAAATTAGTTGGCGAACCAGTCCCGCAAGTCGGTGGTGTGAATCAGAAAAGTTCTGAAGCACAACCAAAAACGGGTACGAACAGGTGGGCACCAGATAGTCGCCCTCCACTGTAGGTTTGTAGGTCTCGGTATAGTAATAGGTGGCCAACAACAAACCACCACCAGCAATCAGTAGACCGAGTGTTGATCGTTTCGATTGACACCTTCCAGTGAGAATGAAATGGCGTATCATTTCTATCGTTTTGTATTTCTATTTCCCGAATAAGAAGAATCTTTGCGAAGAAATATCACTGGCAGATCATAATTTGGATTCCGATCGATTGGGGGTAGGACCGTACCGCATACACAGGGGAAAACAATGATGTATTTAGCACGTGCTTCTAGTGCAATTAACAGTTCATTAGCATCATTCACGATGTTGCACGCTCCGCACTCGTGTGGCGCGGCGATGTGTTTGCGATTGAGTCCCTGAAGCTGGATGGAGCTCTCAGCTGTGTTTATTCATCCGGAGGTGGGCAATGTTTGGATTTTCCGTGAATGAAAGATCACGTTTTGTCCGGAGAATTCGTTAGACGTCGGTGTTGTGAGCTGTGATGCACATTTATAGCCCGGCTGTCTGTGGATAGCCTTTTTGCGATGACGTGATGTAATAATTTGTTTGTATGAGGATGGTTGACAAATTTCACACTTCAATGAAAATTAGGGTAGAGGGGTTATTCGAATTGCACAATTTGGTTTGATTATGTGCGGGATTTGGTTTCCTGCAGGTACGGAATTTATATGTTATTTGAATAATAGGACGTCAATGATGTTAGGCTGGATTTCTTGGAACTTGGGTCTTTTAGCGAAAAACATTGATGAATTGATTCCTGATACCTCGATGACTAAGAACCAGATTCGTCATAATAAATATCACCTATGGAGGTTATTATTAATTTAAATTCTAGTTTATTAAACTATATTAAATCACTTTAAATATAAATTTGCTTACTAAAGAATTCCCTGTGTTTTGCCTTCCCGTTTCTCCATTCCAGGCCAACAGCGATGCCGCCCTCGGCAAGTACGGCGGTGGTGTTCAGGGTGCCGCCGGTGCTGGCAGCCTGTTCGTCGCCAACCACGCTTATTAAGGCGTCTCGTTTGCATCTACATGAACTTGCATCCTACTAGCGCACCCCCAATCCAACCTCCGTTTTATCATCATAACAAACCATCACTACCACCTGCCGCGTCAGTAGCAACCGTAGGTCTACATTTCGACCACCATATTGGGCATTTTGCGAGATGTGAAGATCTGTCTAGCATTGCTGGTTCGGGCATGGGGCACGGTATGCTTGTGTGTGAGATTGTATTTTCCTTATACCCGCTCCTTTATCTGTTTTCCACAGCTTCATTGTGTTTTTATTTTTCAATTAAGAACTGAAAACTGTGTAGCGAACACGCCGACACGCATGATGTCGTACGTTTTGTAGGATAAAGTTTCACACACAATAACCCAACAATAGCATAATGGTTCCATAATGTTGCCACAAACCAATTGGTCCATCGAGTTTAGTGTAGTTGAGTGCATATAAGATCTATCTACACGGTTGAATTTGAGTTTATGGCATGCTTTGTAAGGTTGTTCGATAAGTAGAAAAGTTAAATTTGGTGCGCTCTTTGCTTGAATTGATTTTTTTAAAATGAAACTGAAACGTTTTTTTTCTTTAAAAATCAATCCGCAAGCTTACTGTAAGTGTGTGAAGAATTTTCTTCCGCTTATCGAACACTTTCAAGCGTGCTAAATAAGCTCCCATTCTCCCCCACCCTGTAGGAAATGCTTTAATCAAACAAGAAGGAAAAAAATACCAAAAAACAACTCACAACCATCTTTGTTGCTGTGTTTTGTTTTTCATAATTTATAATCGCTAGTTTAAAAAAAATGGAAAGCCTGGATTTGTTATATGATGCCGCTAAATGGTATAGTAATGCATGTGACATAAGTACGCAGAAATACACAAAATAGCAAATATACCATGCTACGGACAAATTAAACGTATCTTATAATGTTACAAATAAAAATAAATAAAACAAATACAAAAATATATAGGTATATTTTTTCAAGCTGCTACTTTCATATCCGAACCGCTGAACTACTTCGCATGATGAAAATGTCAGCATCAGAATTATTATTCTGCTGGATAATTAACAGTAAAATGCGTTCAACAAACGGCAAACGGTGTCTGTTTTTTTAATTTAAAATGCATCACGAGTCGTACGAGTTGTTTGGTACGTGCATGTTTGGAGGAAAATTAAATATTAATTCCCCGTGACTGTGGACAAGTCAGCGCCAATTTAAGTTTCTCTTGTTATTTCATTTTTTACACTTTGAAGTACCAATCAACGCGGAAAACGCGACCGAAACGAAATAATTCATCCAGCATGAACATGTTGCAATTGTGCTTGGGGTGAAATATAATTCGAACCGAAGCGCCGTAAGCGATATGAATTTAATCGCTGAATGATTACACCAATACTGGAATGGTTTAACATAAGCACATAGATCGTTGCACTCTCTTTCAGAACCAATCTGACCCATTTCAATATATGCATTTTCTGTATAACTCTTTTTTTGTTTGCTCAACAAACGATCAATCAACGCACATCATTTTGTTTTTCCCTTTTTGCAACTTTCACTCTTTACGGCGTAAATATTAATCGTGGCGAATGTGCGAAACAAAAAGTGCGTCGACCTACCGCCATTATTACTAATCGTACAGCACATAAGTCACGTCTGGTGACCTTTTGGGATTGTAACGTAATTTCATCTCCTGTCATCATACTTACCGGTCAAAGGTACAAAGGTGCAAACCGACCTGATAAGCACCTGGTGAATGGTTTTTTCACGTACCGTGGCTTATTCTGTTTCATTGTCCCATCACGAACATACCCTTCCACGAAGTGGTGGTTTCCGCAAGAATGGAATAATGTTACAGGTGGAAGAAAATTAATTATTGACTATTTATTGTAACGATCATCGCACATTTGCACACTTGTTCATTTACCTGTTGACGAACGACGCAGTTGGTTCCAGCGACTGGCGAAGGAGAAAGATGTGCGTGAGTGAAGAGTTTTTTGTGCTAACGAGAGAAAGAAATGTTAGGCTTGCGAACAACTCAATATGTATAATCCGTAACTAAAATCTTAGCAATTGTGGCGTTTGCGAACTCGATTCAGATTTTTTTTTTTTTGCGAAACTCCATTTTAAAATAAACTGCGAAAAGTCGCTATACGTGTATACACTATTCGAAGCGCGACTTGACGCCACGACAGTTTTCTGTAATGCTTTAAATAAAAAAAGAATAAAAAATTATGAAAAAAATTAAAACAAATATATAAATTTAAAAATTTCCTAAGGCTAAAAGCTTTTTTTTGGGAAATTTAGCAAAATTTTAAAAATTGATTTATTTTGATGCGAATTGGTTGCAATAAGTTTCTTTTCACTCAAATAATGCTTTAAATAGCAGAAAGCATAAAAAATAAGAAAAAAATAAAAAAAAACTGAAAACCCCAAAATTTCCTAAGCGGTTAGCCTTGGTTTTTTTTTGGGAAATTTAGCAAAATTTTAAAAATTGATTTATTTTGATGCGAATTGGTTGCAATAAGTTTCTTTTCACTCAAATAATGCTTTAAATAGAAGAAAGCATAAAAAATAAGAAAAAATAAAAAAAATCTGAAATCCCCAAAATTTCCTAAGGGGTTAGCCTTGCTTTTTTTGTGGGAAATTTAGCAAAATTTTGAAAATTGATTTATTTTGATGCGAATTGGTTGCAATAAGTTTCTTTTCACTCAAATAATGCTTTAAATAGAAGAAAGCATAAAAAAAAGAAAAAAATAAAAAAAATCTGAAAACCCCAAAATTTTCTAAGGGGTTAGCCTTGGTTTTTTTTGTAAAAATTTAGCAAAATTTTAAAAATTGATTTATTTTGATGCGAATTGGTTGCAATAAGTTTCTTTTCACTCAAATAATGCATTAAAGAGAAGAAAGCATAAAAAATAAGAAAAAAATTAAAAATTCTGAAAACCCCAAAAATTTCCTAAGGGGTTAGCCTTGGTTTTTTTTTGGGAAATTTAGCAAAATTTTAAAAATTGATTTATTTTAATACGAATTGGTAGAAATTAGTTTCTTTTCACTCAAGTAATTCTTTAAAGAAAAAAAAGGATAAAAAATAATAAAAAAATAAAAAAAATCTGAAAACCCCAAAATTTCCTAAGGGGTTAGCCTTGGGTTTTTTTTTGGGAAATTTAGCAAAATTTTAAAAATTGATTTATTTTAATACGAATTGGTAGAAATCAGTTTCTTTTCACTCAAATAATGCTTTAAATAGAAGAAAGCATAAAAAATAAGAAAAAAATAAAAAAAAATCTGAAAACCCCAAAATTTCCTAAGGGGTTAGCCTTGGTTTTTTTTTGGGAAATTTAGCAAAATTTTAAAATTTGATTTATTTTGATGCGAATTGGTAGAAATTAGTTTCTTTTCACTCAAGTAATTCTTAAAAGAAAAAAAAGCATAAAAAATAAGAAAAAAACAAAAAAAATCTGAAAACCCCAAAATTTCCTAAGGGGTTAGCCTTGGGTTTTTTTGGGAAATTTAGCAAAATTTTAAAAATTGATTTATTTTGATGCGAATTGGTTGCAGTAAGTTTCTTTTCACTCAAATAATGCTTTCAATAGAAGAAAGCATAAAAAATAAGAAAAAAATAAAAAAAAATCTTAAACCCCCAAAATTTCCTAAGGGGTTAGCCTTGGTTTTTTTTGGGAAATTTAGCAAAATTTTAAAAATTGATTTATTTTGATGCGAATTGGTTGCAATAAGTTTCTTTTCACTCAAATAATGCTTTAAATAGAAGAAAGCATAAAAAATAAGAAAAAAATAAAAAAAATCTGAAACCCCCAAAATTTCCTAAGGGGTTAGCCTTGGTTTTTTTTTGGGAAATTTAGCAAAATTTTAAAAATTGATTTATTTTGATGCGAATTGGTTGCAATAAGTTTCTTTTCACTCAAATAATGCTTTAAATAGCAGAAAGCATAAAAAATAAGAAAAAAATAAAAAAAATCTGAAAACCCCAAAATTTCCTAAGGGGTTAGCCTTGTTTTTTTTTGGGAAATTTAGCAAAATAAGTTTCTTTTCACTCAAATAATGCTTTAAATAGAAGAAAGCATAAAAAATAAGAAAAAAATAAAAAAAATCTGAAAACCCCAAAATTTCCTAAGGGGTTAGCCTTGGTTTTTTTTGGGAAATTTAGCAAAATTTTAAAAATTGATTTATTTTGATGCGAATTGGTTGCAGTAAGTTTCTTTTCACTCAAATAATGCTTTCAATAGAAGAAAGCATAAAAAATAAGAAAAAAATAAAAAAAAATCTTAAACCCCCAAAATTTCCTAAGGGGTTAGCCTTGGTTTTTTTTGGGAAATTTAGCAAAATTTTAAAAATTGATTTATTTTGATGCGAATTGGTTGCAATAAGTTTCTTTTCACTCAAATAATGCTTTAAATAGAAGAAAGCATAAAAAATAAGAAAAAAATAAAAAAAATCTGAAACCCCCAAAATTTCCTAAGGGGTTAGCCTTGGTTTTTTTTGGGAAATTTAGCAAAATTTTAAAAATTGATTTATTTTGATGCGAATTGGTTGCAATAAGTTTCTTTTCACTCAAATAATGCTTTAAATAGAAGAAAGCATAAAAAATAAGAAAAAATAAAAAAAATCTGAAATCCCCAAAATTTCCTAAGGGGTTAGCCTTGCTTTTTTTGTGGGAAATTTAGCAAAATTTTGAAAATTGATTTATTTTGATGCGAATTGGTTGCAATAAGTTTCTTTTCACTCAAATAATGCTTTAAATAGAAGAAAGCAAAAAAAAAAAGAAAAAAATAAAAAAAATCTGAAAACCCCAAAATTTTCTAAGGGGTTAGCCTTGCTTTTTTTGTGGGAAATTTAGCAAAATTTTGAAAATTGATTTATTTTGATGCGAATTGGTTGCAATAAGTTTCTTTTCACTCAAATAATGCATTAAAGAGAAGAAAGCATAAAAAATAAGAAAAAAATTAAAAATTCTGAAAACCCCAAAAATTTCCTAAGGGGTTAGCCTTGGTTTTTTTTTGGGAAATTTAGCAAAATTTTAAAAATTGATTTATTTTAATACGAATTGGTAGAAATTAGTTTCTTTTCACTCAAGTAATTCTTTAAAGAAAAAAAAGGATAAAAAATAATAAAAAAATAAAAAAAATCTGAAAACCCCAAAATTTCCTAAGGGGTTAGCCTTGGGTTTTTTTTTTGGGAAATTTAGCAAAATTTTAAAAATTGATTTATTTTAATACGAATTGGTAGAAATCAGTTTCTTTTCACTCAAATAATGCTTTAAATAGAAGAAAGCATAAAAAATAAGAAAAAAATAAAAAAAAATCTGAAAACCCCAAAATTTCCTAAGGGGTTAGCCTTGGTTTTTTTTTGGGAAATTTAGCAAAATTTTAAAATTTGATTTATTTTGATGCGAATTGGTAGAAATTAGTTTCTTTTCACTCAAGTAATTCTTAAAAGAAAAAAAAGCATAAAAAATAAGAAAAAAACAAAAAAAATCTGAAAACCCCAAAATTTCCTAAGGGGTTAGCCTTGGGTTTTTTTGGGAAATTTAGCAAAATTTTAAAAATTGATTTATTTTGATGCGAATTGGTTGCAGTAAGTTTCTTTTCACTCAAATAATGCTTTCAATAGAAAAAAGCATAAAAAATAATAAAAAAATTAAAAAAAATCTGAAACCCCCAAAATTTCCTAAGGGGTTAGCCTAGGTTTTTTTTGGGAAATTTAGCAAAATTTTAAAAATTGATTTATTTTGATGCGAATTGGTTGCAATAAGTTTCTTTTCACTCAAATAATGCTTTAAATAGAAGAAAGCATAAAAAATAAGAAAAAAATAAAAAAAATCTGAAAACCCCAAAATTTCCTAAGGGGTTAGCCTTGGTTTTTTTTTGGGGAAATTTTGCAAAATTTTAAAAATTGATTTATTTTGATGCGAATTGGTTGCAATAAGTTTCTTTTCACTCAAATAATGCTTTAAATAGAAAAAAGCATAAAAAATAAGAAAAAAATAAAAAAATCTAAAAACCCCAAAATTTTCTAAGGGGTTAGCCTTGGTTTTTTTTTTGGGAAATTTAGCAAAATTTTAAAAATTGATTTATTTTGATGCGAATTGGTTGCAATAAGTTTCTTTTCACTCAAATAATGCTTTAAATAGAAAAAAGCATAAAAAATAAGAAAAAAATAAAAAAAATCTGAAAACCCCAAAATTTCCTAAGGGGTTAGCCTTGGTTTTTTTTTGGGAAATTTAGCAAAATTTTAAAAATTGATTTATGTTGATGCGAATTGGTTGCAATAAGTTTCTTTTCACTCAAATAATGCATTAAAGAGAAGAAAGCATAAAAAATAAGAAAAAATAAAAAAAATCTGAAAACCCCAAAATTTTCTAAGGGGTTAGCCTTGGTTTTTTTTGGGAAATTTAGCAAAATTTTAAAAATTGATTTATTTTGATGCGAATTGGTTGCAATAAGTTTCTTTTCACTCAAATAATGCTTTAAATAGCAGAAAGCATAAAAAATAAGAAAAAAATAAAAAAAATCTGAAAACGCCAAAATTTCCTAAGGGGTTAGCCTTGGTTTTTTTTTGGGAAATTAAGCAAAAGTTTAAAAATTGATTTATTTTGATGCGAATTGGTTGCAATAAGTTTCTTTTCACTCAAATAATGCTTTAAATAGCAGAAAGCATAAAAAATAAGAAAAAAATAAGAAAAATCTGAAAATCCCAAAATTTCCTAAGGGGTTAGCCTTGGTTTTTTTTGGGAAATTTAGCAAAATTTTAAAAATTGATTTATTTTGATGCGAATTGGTTGCAATAAGTTTCTTTTCACTCAAATAATGCTTTAAATAGAAAAAAGCATAAAAAATAAGAAAAAAATAAAAAAAATCTAAAAACCCCAAAATTTTCTAAGGGGTTAGCCTTGGTTTTTTTTTTGGGAAATTTAGCAAAATTTTAAAAATTGATTTATTTTGATGCGAATTGGTTGCAATAAGTTTCTTTTCACTCAAATAATGCTTTAAATAGAAAAAAGCATAAAAAATAAGAAAAAAATAAAAAAAATCTGAAAACCCCAAAATTTCCTAAGGGGTTAGCCTTGGTTTTTTTTTGGGAAATTTAGCAAAATTTTAAAAATTGATTTATGTTGATGCGAATTGGTTGCAATAAGTTTCTTTTCACTCAAATAATGCATTAAAGAGAAGAAAGCATAAAAAATAAGAAAAAATAAAAAAAATCTGAAAACCCCAAAATTTTCTAAGGGGTTAGCCTTGGTTTTTTTTGGGAAATTTAGCAAAATTTTAAAAATTGATTTATTTTGATGCGAATTGGTTGCAATAAGTTTCTTTTCACTCAAATAATGCTTTAAATGGAAAAAAGCATAAAAAATAAGAAAAAAATAAAAAACATCTGAAAACCCCAAAATTTTCTAAGGTGTTAGCCTTGGTTTTTTGTTTGGGAAATTTAGCAAAATTTTAAAAATTGATTTATTTTGATACGAATTGGTTGCAATAAGTTTCTTTTCACTCAAGTAATGCATTAAAGAGAAGAAAGCATAAAAAATAAGAAAAAAATAAAAAACTTCAAAAAATTTGAAAATTTTCTTAGGCTAGAGCATTAGCTTTTTTTTTGTGAAATTTAGCAAAATTTATAAATTGATTTATTTTAATACGAGTTGGTAGAAATTAGTTTTTTTTCACTTTCACTTTTCACTTAAGTTTCACTTAAAGAAAAAAAGGATCAAAAATAATAAAAAAATTAAAAATAATCCAAAAATTTACCAATTTCCTATGGCCTTAGCGTTCGTTAACGCGACAATTACTAAGCTTGTAGTGACGGGGTTGCACAGCACGTGTCTTGTATGTAAATCTAACAAAAAAAAACACATTTTGAAGAAGAAAGTACATTAAGATAACACACAAAACCCACTTTTATCAATCATTGTAAAAGTTTCGATTGCTCGGTTATTGCGTAGTAGTTTTTCTCTTTCTTTCTCACTCTCTCTCTCTTTGCAATTATAAAACAATTGCATCAGCAATGGTCCTTGCAAAACTCATTTTCAAGACAAATGGAAGGTCGTTACGATGGTTAAATTATTAATCCAACGACCCAACGGTCCCACGGATCGGTTTCAAAGGAAGGTTAACCTCACTCGCTTTCTCCTTTCCTCTTTCTCTCTCTCTCTCTCTCTCTCTCTGTTATGAATCCATCAATCCCTTCCTATGTGTACTTTTGACCGTCGGACGAAGGAACTCCTGCATGCCAAGGTGTGTTGTGTGCGCCTCCATCAAAGTCGACCTTCGGACCGGAACGACACACCGGGGAAATTCGCTACCCGTCGGACATGACAAAGTTCACATTTGAATGATGGATGAGGTTGAGTCTGCTTATAGAGAGAGAGAAAGGAATCCTCTGCTGCTAAGGAAGTTGAGCAATAGGACTGAAAAATGTTTATTTTAATAGAAGGAAGCAAAATGAAAAAGCTTCATCCGAGAGCGAAAAGTTTTGTTGTAAAGTTTTAAGCGGGGTTATATTGTTTTGTCTTTCTTGCAAGAAAAGTTAGAAAGTAATGACACATTTCGCTTGAGCATTGTTGTAACTTCAAAGAGATTCTTTATTAACAAAGGATTACAGTTCGTATTATCCTTGACAAAGAAGTAGGTTTCAGTCCAGATATAGTTGTGGATTGTTAAAACAATTATTAAAATAGAGAAAACATTTAAAAACAACAATTTGTCTCTCGAATCGCATACTTTTAGGCGCGTTGTGCTTTAAAATCCTTTCGGAAGTAATAGAGCCACAGCTTTACATTACAATGTTTAAATATATCTACTCTTTTTAAAGGAAGTAACCATAGTAAATCATATTAATAGAATATAATAAATAATCCTTAGTAACGGAAATACAAACCGTAAAATACGAACCGAAAACGAAATAGAAATAACCCTGAAGTCCTGACCTTACTACGTAAAGTACGAATGTGTGATAGGTTCGTCCTCGTAGGCTATCTTCAAAGGCGTTCTGGCATGTCACATTGAACTCCCAGAAAGCCCAGAGCACAATCCCACAGGTATTCTATTCCATCACATTCAACACCAGTTGTTCAATGACCCGTTTTCGGGGCGGCCGTTTGTCGCCGGCCTCTTGCTTTGCGCACTCCAACGTTAGTAGGAATATGTTGCACTATTTCTCCCTGTCGTCTTTTTTTCTTTGCCTCCTGTTTCCGATCCATAAAGCCATCGTGATCATACAGCGTCCTGTTTGGGTTCGAAGGCTCGCAAAATGCAAAATAACGCCTGAAAGTATGCAAGTGGGTACGGGTAATGGATCGATTTGAAATTGAAACTATTTTTACTCCCGCAGGAATGTGTGTATTTGTGTGTGTATGTGTGCGATTGGAATGCACGGCCAGGTTGGAGGTTTTGTGGCCCGGTTTACATGACCCCTTTTGCAATCAACGCAGAACGACGAGAGCGAATCATAGTTATCTAATTTGAAAATTTGCTATTCCTGCACACCGGCAATCACCGGGGCATACACACACACACACACTCAGACGAATCGTGGCTGTATTTGCATGCCGAGCGGTGGAAAGCACTCTCACACGATGATGAGAAAATGCTCCACACTTCTTCCGTACGAAGCGTTATAAGCCGGTTATAGTTGTACGGTGCTCGGTGCTGTAAATATTATTTGCCACGGTATGTGCTACGGTGCGATGCAAACACATCGTTGCTGGAGGTTACAGCAAGGAAAAGGAAAATAAATGCAATCACTTCGTGGCTTTGGATTGCTGGTCAAGATTTACGTTCCTCTCGTCAGCAGCTTGAAGCCATCATCACGCGCGCCTGTGATAGTGTTAGCTATCTGATTATGGATGCGAATTGCATCGGATTTTTTCACCGGTAGAAGGTTTTCCTTCGGTATGGGAATGCCATATGATCGTATCCAGTTAAGATAGTTCGTTGATTTATTTAGCAACCTGTTCGTGTAGTGTTTTTTTTTTCATTCTGGAGAAATTGTTTTAAGGGTAGTAAATCGCTTTGAATATTTGCTTGTTTATAAGACAGACTCCAGATTTTTTTGATTGTATCGCCATGAAGAATCTTGAAACCGTGCATAGGCTCACTGCACGTGAGTCTAAAAAAAACTCTTTAAAGAGTCATTTCACTCAAAAGTCATGACTCTTTGGAGTATCCATTGACTCACTCATGAATGAGTTATATCACTTCTGAGTGAGTCAAGAGTCGCCTCGACTAGCTATTGATCATTATCCACTAGTCTTCAATTGTTGTACCAAGTAATAATTCTTCAAACAGTCAGATAAAGAGTTAAGTCATTAATGTCGCTCAATTACTACGACTCTATTCACCTTGGTGGTGATATTCTAGTTTGATCGTTTGGTGTCATTTTCAAACCGTAACCCAACTATCTCTCACAGTTTTCTCTGGTGCTACTTTCAATCATATATTCCCCAACTGACTTTTTATTCTTCAACTTGTTTTTGTGACACAGAGAATTGATCTCGAATAGAATATTTAAAAAATATTCCTTCTCTTCTTAAAAAAATCCCCAAAAGACTCACTTTGCTCTGCGCCATTACTTACACAAAAAGATTCATAAAAAAGCAACCCCTAGCTGCATTCATTACCGCATCCAATCTATGGACTAAAACCATTTTTCCACAAACACACACACACATGATCCATACACTTCAAGCGCAACAAATGATTGCGCAATCACCGACCGAACGGTCGTCGTGTTCGTGAAAAGGTCAGGTCCGGCTCGTGAAGGATTCTCTTCTGCAGCTTCGATGAAGCAACGCGCGTTATGTTAATACAAACCTTCATCTTTCTTTTTCGGTTCCAGAGTCAACCCGGGGGTGGTTGGGGGGTGGGGGGGGGGAGTACTCGGTGGTTTTTGCGTAACGAAGTAAAAGGACCGGATCGCGCGTACGACGAAAAAAAACCGCGACCAAATGGAGGCAGACACTATTACGTTGATAGTGCTGAAGTTTATTCCTGGGAGAAGGATGGTGCAGATAGATTGCAATAAGCAGCATAACGAATCAGTAACATTATGTGAATTAAAATAGAAAAAAGATCTTAGTTTCATTTTTTCTGTTGGCCATACATACGTCTTATGATCGGTGGAGTGGAACCACTAACGTTAGAGTGAACATTTAAACTCTATTAAGCGTGAAAATTCTATCACAAAAAAGGGGAAAGAGAAAACTGCCCAATACTGAAACGAACGAGATTCGGTTGACTAGCGAACGTTTCTTAAACATGTTTCATACAGAGAATTCAGGCATGTTTGTGATTCGATTCGATCTTGTACGTCATTAATATTCCACTGAAGCGGTTATTTTCAATTCATATGCCACTGACCTGGCCCTAGTGTGCATTGGAATTCGGTAAAGTAAATTGGGTCGGCTAGGAGGAGATTTTTCAAAACCCCATCCTTTTGCTAATTTGAAGCTATTTGTTTGTGGCACAAGATAAACATTCCCCACACAAAAACCGTGATGATTCCGGGAAAATCAGTTTGTCAAACTGTAGGAAACGTTCGACGAGAAGGATTTTAAAAATCCAATCACACTCCGTTGGAGACCCAGCCGGACGGTTCCCCACAAAGGTCATCAAAGCGTCGATTGTCCATTCGCCATTCGGACGGTCGAGTGGTACCATCTTTATTGTCAAATCATGAGATTGATCGTACCAATGGAGGATATCCATGCGATGGTACTCCATCACCCCCAAAAAAAAGGGTTCGATTTTGATATCGAAACATCAAAATTGATCCTTTCCGGTTTGTCAGTGGCATGAAATGAAATAAAATAAAAACATACTCAGAATGAAAGAAGTAAAAGCTTAACTGCGTAAGCTACCAAAAAAAAAACATGCTTCACCGAAGGGTACGAATTTTGCCTGCCAGGGTGTGAAGCAGCTGCTTACGAATATTGAAGTGGAAACAAATTGACGTTTGCCTGTCGCATTCCTTTTGATGTTGAACGTATGGTGGAGTGAAACCCCCGACATCATGGCCATCCAAAAAAAGGAGGTGGGGAGGATACTTGTAATTGCGTTACCCATTTGTAACATGACACCGATTTTATCACGCCCGCTAGGGTGAATATGTTGCCCGTGTTCGTTTGATGCTTCTGTGAAAAGGGCAAACGGGTGAAGGATTGCGCCCCACCGGGAGGAAGGAGCCCGAAGGGGATGGTGTGCTGGTTCACTGCTAATAAAGCTACATTATGAACTTATGCATTATACATTTCGATTTTCACTTCACTACCGTAGATTGTCGTTTGCTCGTGGATAAATTGCAACACAAAACTGAGGCCCAGAAATAAAGCTGGTTTTGGGGATGGTGGATGAAATAGAGTAACGCTTTAAAGCAATTTCACCAAGCGTGAAAGTAAACGTGTAGATTCGTGAAAGTTTTGAGCTCGAAATGATTTTGTTTCAGTTTCCCCCTGCTGTAGAACGGAAAAGTTAATACGACCCAGGTTTCAAAACTTAGCACAAACCGTTTACTGAATAATCACACTCTCTGAAACAAGCCCCGTGTGATGCATTTAACTTTAACTGTGAAGCTTACACTTTTCGTTGTGAACTTTTCTTGCCTCCTTTCCCTTTCCCGACCACTCCTTTCTGGCTCCCACCTTACAATCACGTTTCTCATGGAGACGCCTGGTGGATGGTAAGGACGCTTCCCCTTCGAAACGAACCGAACAAACTGAAGTGCAGCAGGTTTGAACAATGCACTTTGTACGTATGTTAAATCTCACATATCGCACTGTCAACCGTACAGTGCAGTTGAATGTACGGACAATGGTGTAGTGCTTGGTGGATTTTTATGAATTTTCAAGGAGGCGCCTGGTGGTTTGTAGATTGTGGTTTTAAAAAAAGCAAAACAAAAACATTTTAACGCTTCGTTCGTTTAGAGCTGTAAAATTCGAATCACTGTCAGCTGGTCTGGTGTGTTCCTCATTGGATAAAATTGTCTTTGACCAAGGACACTGCGGTGAAAGTTTTGTGCAAGGCGAGAGTCTCCTAGCGAGTGCATTAACATTCTACGCGCCATCTTGAAACAAAAATATTTCTTTGAAATTAGCAATGCAAATTGGTTTTCTAACCATGCAGAGTGAAAATATATAACTTAAATACTCCTGTAAAATACCATTTTATAATTTATTGGCAACACTACTACCGTAAAGATATAATTCATTGTGTGATAGGTTTCGTAATGGTTCCTGTCACACCAGCAACAGGTTGATTGGATTGTTATCGGGATCATGACTAATGAGATAATTCACCGCCAGCCTGCCTTGATTACACTAGTCAAGACATGGCTACTAAGTGATGTCGGTCATCTCCCACCCTCCCCCAAAACAACTCCCGTTCCCCCTCCTGCAAGACAAATTTTCCTTCTACAACCGATCTGGAATGTCTTATGTTCGTGTCAAGATTTCGTGTCGTAACGGGATTTAGAACCCGTCGGCACCGTGAACCATATCAACCCAGAAGCGGTCCATTCCGCTGCAAAGGCACAACGAGGGTTTAAATGTAGATCACGAACTAAAAGCCAACTAAAACCCTGGTTTGGTAAGCAGCGGCAGGAGTAGTGAAACTACACCAACTAGCACTAGCTCTGATCCCGAAAAGTGAGATAAACTTTCCCCCATTGTCAAGGAAATGACCTGTTTACGGCATCGAACCATATCCCGGGTGGATGAATTGCGTGCAGACAACAAATGGGACAACAAATGGGATACGGTACGGGACGTGTAATTAGATTGTACTCAATAGCTTTATCTGCGTTGGGGTAGGTCGTTCGTTTTGCCGGCAGTACTGTAACCGCACGGCAGTGAAATGGAAGTCCCGGTGGAACGTTGACAACGATACGGTGGAGCCTGTTGTAGATCGTGACGAACGGAGCAATTAAACGGATCCATTGGAAGTAGAATAGGATGGAGAAAGATTTATGTCATTCCTGAGGATGAAAATCTTGAAGTTGTAATAAATGGGCCAAATGGAACAGGATGGATGGTATAGTCGCTATGGAGAATTTTAAAATTATGAAATTAATTATTGATGCTTGGAATTAGTAATGAATAAAAAATTGTAAAGGAAAGGAAATAAAAATTATGAAAACTACCTTTTCGCTAATGTGAAATGAATCTTTGACCAGAATTGGCTGGTCAAGACTTCTTGAGGTTGTAGAGCCACAAAGGAAGAAGTACAATAATAATCCGTTTAATGATTCCTGCATCTTTTAAGAATCATCTCATGATTAGAATGACTCTTTTCATAAGATTTATTATGCACAAAAATAATCGTTACACAAATCTGCCCATCATAAAAAGCAACCGTCCATAACACAATGTTACGGAATGTTGGCCTGAGGCGGCTTAAATAAAAACCCACCTACGATTTACCTGTCTCAGCATTATTTTTAGTCCATAGTACGTTTGCAACCGAGCGCATATGAATCAGTGCTAAAATTGGACGCAGAGCAACACGATTGGGAACAAAACACACACCGAACGGAAGCAAGTTTTGATAATAGTTGCTTACTGATGATGTACGACCGGTAACATAAAAGACACCATAAACAATTTACCTCTCTATTCATCTCTAAAAAGAGATTAAACTGTAAGCTTTAAGAAAACGTTCCATTCACCTCAAAAATAGCGAGAAAATCATCTCCAAGTTCGATGATTGGAAGGCAACTTCACGGCAACTTAATCTGCGAGTACATCGCAAATGAAGCTGAAAACCAACAACCCATATGTCGTGGGTGTGCAACATGTAATCCGGCACGACGTTGAAATGACACTCGCACTAGTGCTTTTTCGCACCGGAAGGTGAAACATTAACATCATCCGAGTCGCAACGAGTTACGCGTCCCTCGGAACGGTCGACGGAATGGTGTTTTTGTAGCGTCAAGTCCGTGGATTAAGTTTCGACAAGATCGCAGCAAAAAAAAGGTGTGTCACAGCTACGTATGACATTCCATTACGTTATCCATTAACCCCACCGGGCTAATGGTGTGATTAGAGTGATAAGGGCTGCTGTACAATATTGATGTGCCATTACTTGAACGAGATCATGAAATCGAGTGGAAAGTGAATTTTCTTCTTTCGGAAGAAAAGGTTTTAGTGAAATGAAATACCAATAGCCTTAAAATAGCATGTTTCGTATCAAAAATAGAATTGCAAAAAAGAGGGGGAAAAAAGTAAAATAAAATGTGTTAACATTTCCATGCCGCTTCGT
The DNA here is from genome assembly GCF_943734845.2 of Anopheles funestus. Lineage (NCBI taxonomy): Eukaryota > Metazoa > Arthropoda > Insecta > Diptera > Culicidae > Anopheles > Anopheles funestus. Next base: position 14,668,196 of record NC_064598.1, read on the forward strand.
AGTAAAATCGCAGTTTCCGTTTCTGTGTGCATTGCATTTATGAAGAGCGTGTTTTGTTTCATTCCTGTGTTCCGTAAATAGTGCATAATGAGGCAGCTCGTCTGTTACGAACCAGATGATTGAAAAATAATATTGTTGCAACTTGCAGTTGCACACATACAGAAGGGACACAGTACACCCGCATTTCATAAGCGTAGGAAGGAAAATTATAATGAATTTGATAATATTACACAGATTGTACCATGTTATGACAGTCGAGGAAAATAAAGCTTCCGTTTGCATGGCTGTTTATAATTCATTCCAGCATTAGCGGGGTAACTTTGAGGTCTTCCCCCAAATTTGACCTACTTAGCGTCCGAAATATGATTTTACCATCTCGCATTTCCGCACACTACTAACATACCTTTTTTTTGTTTTGGTATCAAAAACTCGTTATCAAACACATCGTTTGCATACCGAATATGGAAACTATGTTTCACCCCCAAAAAAAATGAGACTAAAGTCATAAACATTCGTGAGAAGCCGACACGTCTAAATACGAAACTGCTGCTGACTGTGACACCCTGCTGACGCGACCAACTAGACAGATACGAAACCAAAAGCATCCATATCGAACGATATTGTTTCACATAATATCCAATTTGTTATGCGCGTTATGCCACATAATAATGTCGCAGCATCGTAACGCAGCATCAACACCGAAAAAAGGAAGGAAGCAATCCGATACATCCGGAGAGGGAGAGGGCATTATTTTGTAATACCACTACCTGATGACAAAAACCGGTTCCCGAATGCGCTTGTTGAAGACGCTGTTTGAATGTCAACTGCATGCCATCTCGAAATCGGAGTCGGTTTGGCAGCTGCAGCAGAGGGCTTCTTTCACGCATTCGAAGACCCATCCGCAAAGGGATGTTTCCGGGTGGTACCGTTCCGTGTTGTTACTTTACTTTAAAGCAGTCAATATGTCAATGTTTTCTACCATATTCACATCGTTAGAAAACGCTTGAAGCGCGTTCGTTTGTGCTGTTGTTCATCTTCAGACGAACAGAAATGAGAGTCTGTTAAACTCCAGGGCCATCAAACAACCGGTTTGTCTAGGCACACCACAAAACCCACCGTCACAAATTCCACATTGCATAACATGTCTCCACCGCAAACTGCAACCGAAAAACCGTCCAAAACAAACCAATCCAAACCGAAAGGTTTGGGGAAAGAAACTTTGTTTAAACGCAACTTCAACGCTTTTGCTCACTCTTATCGAAAGAAGCCACAAAATTATCAATCATACCGGGCGATTGATTACTTTGCTGTGGAGGAGGAAAGAAAACAAAACCATCCGGAAGCAATACAAAATGAGGTTTTAGACGATTTGCGTAACGGTGCATTAATCAATTGGAAGTTCGTTTGTTGTTCGCCACTGTTTGGCTCGAATGTTCGATCAAACACATTGAACTTGGTTTGTGTTTTTTCGGTAGTTCGAGATAGTTCTAGCAGTGTTAGTTGCGCAGAATCCGGCCGGTGCCAGTTATTCTGATTGTTTTTTTTTTTGACATCCGGAAAGAACAATCGGCGACTTCGACTTTCGGAAGGGAAAACTTAGACTCAAAGTCAAAAAGCTCAGTCGCCGGCAAATATTCTACCGTGGAAGAGATGAAATCTTTGAAAAGAGAATTTTTATTGTGTTATTGATTTGGGGAAAATTGTTTTTAAATTTTGCTGAGCAAAGGAAGTTAACAATGTTAGACGTACCTGTAGGCCCTTCGTTAGCTCCACAAGTTGACTGTCCAGCAGAAATGGAAAGTCACTAGTCTCGATGAAAGATAAACACAAACAGCGTGTAAAAACATCTCGTAAACTTACACCCTGGAAGTGGACGATCGTTCCGGCGGGGGGAGATTGTCCTTCCTTCCAGTCAGGCAAGGTCAGCAGATGTCAACCTTTATAAAATTCAAACCTCAAAAATTGCTTTTCAAAAAGAGAATTTCCATCAAATAACTTTGTTTTCCATAAAACATATTTTCCAAAACCCATTTTGCTAGTGTAATAAATTCTTAGTTCCAGCTGTTGTGTTCGTTTCCTTATTTGCCAGCAAACTCTTTAACTTTGTCAAGTTGCAACAGTGCAGGGTGGCCCTCTGTTGGGGTTGGGTTTGTTTGTATGCATCTTACACTGTTTTTTACTGTTTACTTTTTACACCATACGCCGGGTTGATTTTGTACGCCAACAGCACCAGAAGGCCAACGGTGGTTCGGTAAGGGAGGGAGGGCAACCACATAGGTGCAAGTTTGCTCAACTTGGCCAGCGTAAGTAATTGAACATATCGATACGGTTCAGCTTCGTTTTTTTTCTCCTTTGCTTTTTACCACCCTGCCCGGGTTAACCCTGGACATTGACACGCTTCGTAGCGCATACCGGTCGGGGCTGGCATGGGGACAGGAAAACCACGACTGGTGGAGCCCGTGGGCAAACTTTGGTTGCTGTTTTCTTCAAAGTTATGAAAGAAAAACATCAACATTGATTGCTCGGTTTTTTTCCTTCTTCTCTTTTTTCTTCTATTGGATGTGTGCCTTTAACATGGCCGCGTACAGACCATGGCACGGAAGCGATGGAGAAGCCCAGCACGGGGGTAGTTTAACACGATGTTGTGAGTGTTTTAAGCTTGCGTGTGATACTCCGAAGACGAGAGACGTGATTAAGTGGGAATTTGTTGTTATTTGGTGTGTTCCAGCGTAAATTGTTGTTGTGTTCAATTGGATGTTTCTTGTTTTCTTGCTTTGGTGGCTAGCAATTGCAATTGGTGGCGTTGTTTTGACGCGAGAGCGCGCACACCTTTCCGCCGGAAGTGAAAAGTGAAGTGTAATTAAGTGCAGCCGGAGGAGTGCCATATCGATTGGATAACACCATCCTTCGGGTGGATTGCATCTTAAACGGTCATTAATACCGTGGGGTTATGATGTACAGCACCGGCAAAAAACACCGGGTTGGAAATAATAGAAGAAAAACAACAACAAGGTGTTGAATGTAAATGTTCATCCTTCTCGCGATTGATTACCTCATTGTGGCGCGTGAAAGGCTTGGAAGAGGTGATCGTTTAATTCAATTTGTGCAAAAAATAAGGGATGGGAATGCTGGGTAATTTTCAGTTGATTGTGGTTGTGCCATTCTAATTGCTTACTATTAGTGTAATGACACAATACGGGGTGTTTGCTAATTAACTACTTTCGAAACACTCGTCTAAGGCAAGGAGTGATTGAAGTTGTAATATGATCGACCATGTTATTCAAAACTGTCGACTGAAAACTTTTAAACAAACTATATTTAGTGCGAAAAAAATAAAAAAAAAACTATTTTGTTTTTGAAGAAAAGCTATAGTCGTAGGTATCCTCAAAATACTCCAAAGTTCTTACAGGCAGGTCTTCTGAGAAAACCTGATGTATTTCTATGTTGTTAGTGATATACTTAACTAACAACTTTTAAATGTTTTAAAATGTCCTTGAGATAAAGTTGAGTGTCAAGTGAGACTCATCTTCATCATTTTCAATCAAAATTTTAACTCCCTCAAATCCTTGGAGATAGCAATACGGCCAGGCCGTTCTTTATGAATAAAAAAAAAATCCTTGGAGACTCTCTCATAGCAACCGTAATTTCAAGAATACAAACATATTGCTTGCTTTTCAAGTACATTCGACATAATTTTGAAGGCAATTTCTAATCTCTCTCTCTCTTCTTGGCTTTAACGACCTTACAGGTCACGCCGGCCATTTCTGGCTTACTAGACTTATTTTACCACGTAGCTGGATAGTCAGTCCTTGCTACGGGGGAACGGTCCGAATGGGATTTGAACCCGGTCCGGCCGTGTGGACTGGCGCCGTTTATCACATGCACCATCGGGCCGCCCCCATTTCTAATCTAAACAAAACATTTAAAGGACGCTCTCGGTTCGAGTCAAACACCTCACAATACCTGAGCTACAGCTGACACAGATTCTATAAACTCTTCGCAACACAAAATGGAACAATTTTAAAGTCCATCGGCTATTACGCACCTAAAGCATCTAGAATAAATCCTCCGTTTTCTAGTCCACCACAACCACAACCAACTGACGCGATGCGAATGTTAATCGAATTCCAACGACTCGAACAATTCCATCATTACATCAACGCACCGTTCATAGTCTGTCACCTTTTTTCCTAACTCTGTCCAAGTTGCGGACATTGAGCCAAATGGGCCTGTTAAACTATTTCTCCACCCGACATGCCTGACCACGACGGCAAACCGCGACCATTGCACGTTTCCAATTAGATGGAGATCTTTTGCAACGGTGATCGTCCCGCGGACATCAGTGCAATCGGACCTCGGGGAGACTTTCGATATCGATACCGATGGGTGGTTTATTGTGCTCTCGGATACAGGCCGACCGCGGTAAATGATGTAAGCGGGCAGGAATTTCTTTGAACAGTTGCAATTAACCAGTGTAAGAGTTGATAACTTGAAGTTTAGTGTAAATAAAGCTGCACAAACTGCCCTTTTTCTATATGAAGCAAAGCTACACATACAGACCCGAGTCAATTGCAGTCAATACAGACGAAAAATTTCAAGTAGCAATAAGGAAACTTGGCTGACCACATGATCGTGGTACGATGAAAGGGATGAAGGGTAAAAAATAAAGCCGGAATCCGCCATCCGGGAGGGAATGGAAGGAACAACACTGGCCGCGTGCAACCTCCGGCGAGAAAGCGGTTGAACTTGACCCAGAAAAAAGGCAACCAACCGAACGAACAAAATGGCGGGGAGGGCTGTGGCTCCAGCGTTTTTGCAGCCCATGCAGGAAGCCATCGGTTTTGCCAGCAAAAAACTTTACAGCACACGCTCTTGTATGTGTGATTTGTTTTCTCCTTCCCTTGTGTCCATCCCGGATCCGGAATGTTGGAAGGCGATGCAACAACGGCAACAAAAAAATAGATAAATCCTCCCCATCAGATGTATCGTATCAGCGAGTGACGGCCATATTGCAGCACGAGCAAATCGTTCGTACAGCCTCCCAGACAGACTTGGCACATTTGCAACACGAAAGTCAAGTCCTGGCACACGTGCCGGGGCCGGATTCGTGCTGTGATTCTTCTGCCCCGAAGGACACCGGATCGGGTCGAGATGTCGTTTCCAGCCGACGAACGAAGATAGTTGAACCCAGGGGAGACAGAGCGGGAGAAAAAAAAAACGAACCCCATAAAAGCATAAGTCACGATGCTTCGCCATCATTCTCATATGGTACAGTTTCCTTTCATCCCTTAATACCAACCCCAGAAAGGGGTGGGATCGTAAACCCCCTTCTACACGTGCGGGGAGGGGAGGGTGACTCGGTTGATGAAAATTAATGTAAACATTGTGCATCGTGAATGCAGCGTGACAGCTCTGAGGTTGGCAAAGTAATTCTACGTGTTTGTGTGTGTTGGTGCCAAGGCGTGAACGACACCATCATGACAGTGATGGGCAGTTTTGGGGTTAATATGCGATGGCAACCAACACGTTTTTCGGGTTGAGAAAACGAAATTGTACAGTATTAATAATCGAAACTCATCGTTGCACTGTTAAAAAGTGCACCTTTCAACAGGTTTTTTTTGCTACTTGAAGTTGTATCTATCGCACCCTGCAGTAGGTCCGTAAAGTAGGTCACCGCAAGCAGTAGAGTGGCCTATTTCGGTATCTCCCTCCCCAAAAAAACACCACACTTATGCTCCGTTGTTTTTGGGGTGGGGTGAATTGCATAGGAGAGCATATGTGTGGCTCAAAATAACTGCCCATCAAATCTCTCTCTTTCACGGTGCGTACTTGCCGTGTGTTGTCGGTTGGATTCGGTTCGTTTTCCTCATATCGGACAGAAGACGTTCAATTTCTGCCTCAGCCCCACCTCAAATATTGCTACATCTCATCCACCCGGTAGTACCGGTTTTTCTGGCACATGAGTCAACAACAACAAGGAGGAAAAAATCACGCCCCGAAAATAGTTGTTCCGGAGAAACAAGACTGATTACGGGTTTAGTAGAGTTTGTGATGAACCTGCGATGGATGTCACACCGAAGAGTAAAACCACTTGGATCAACAAAGTACTCACACCTTGGGGGAATTGATAGGAAAAACTCGTCTAGTGTATATTGAGTGGAAGACTTTTTGGCCAATTCGTTACAAACTGTAGCCAGCTTCCGACATCCTTTCGGCATCTTCAATTACGGTCGAAAGGTGACCTCGTGATATTTTGTTGTTGTTTTCCGTTCGGTTTGCTCTCTTGCTTACCCGACTTGTTTCGGACTTCTGTTTTTCTTCCGCAAGATCACACCGCCGTGTGTGTGTGTGTTTGTGTCTCATTCGTTCAAAAGCAAAATCCACCCAAAAACGAAAGGTTTCCCTTTCTCCCGAACGCATACGTGCACCGCTGTCAAGTTGATCGAGTTTCTTCACGCTGAATCACCAAAACCGAATCCCATACGCGCTCTTTCTCTTTGTAAAGTAGCCGCTCTCCACGCTGGAACCGTGCCACACACTGAACGGGTTGGAAACCTTCGGAAGCCAATGTCTGTTGAACGAAAGAAAAAAAAATGGTAGAAGGGGTAAGAGAAAGGGAAATTGGTTGTTTTTCACACGTGGTACGATCGGTCACGATGACGGCAAATGTGTGTGTGTGTTTTCTTCTTCTTCTTCTTCTCCCATCAAAAGGAAGGGGGGCTTTTCATCGCTAAAACAACCCCTGCGCTCACAGGTGAGCGCGAAGAAAAGCTCCATAACGGCTCAGTCTGCTTATTGGACGCAACCGGGGAAGAAGCGATCTCGGATATTCGGGCCCCCACACATTGCTGGTGGATCGTGACACGATTCCGTTTTGCGTTGCGTGTGCGTTGGTAAACCAAACAAAAAAATCTGCTCACAACAAGCTCCACCCGTTTTGTGTTTGTGCAGATCTGTGTTGCGTGAGCTGAGATGAGCCGTGAGTTGTGAGCCACAACTCGTGTCGTGTACAAAGTGAGCTAGTGAGTACGTTTAGTGTGATGCTTATTTTTAAGTTCGTTTCATTTTCTTTCGGTCATGTGAAAATAGAATTTCCCGTTTGTTTTTGCGCGTTATTACGGAGAGTGCTTTTTTCCAGATTTTAGTTGCATTTGCCGCGATTGGGCGAGTGTTGTCTTTGTTCCAAAATAAAAGCAACAAGTGAGTGTGCAGATAGCACTAGTGTGTGCGAGTGAGTGAGTGATTGAGTGTGCCAAAAATAAACAAACATCGTGTGGTGTGGATCGTTGCTCCAACGAAGCAGCGGCTGGGAAAATGGGGCCGCTTAGATTATCTATCTCCTCACTCACGGGTGCGTGTGTATGTGTACGTTTCTTTCACCCCACAAACCCCCCTTTTCCCTTTATGTACCCTCCATAATCACAGAGAGCTATGTGCGTGTGTGTATGTGAGTGGTTGGCTTGTAAATTCGTAAATAAAAGCCTTCCTCTTGATCCCCCTTCCTTCTCCTAACCTCATCCCCTTCCTTCCCTTCCATCCCCCAACGCATATGGTCAATGTAGGTCTGAGCAGGTTGCAACCTTCATTTTGTGCGTTTGCTTCTGGCCCACTTGGTGAAGAGTGTTGCCCGCGAATGCATCATGAGAGTAAACGCTTAACCGACAACAGGACGGTCCCTTATTTTACGAGACGACGTTTTAGTGTTTTTTTTTTTTGCTGGGGCTGCTGGTGCGTGCTTTGGCGCGTTGTTAAACATGTTTGCATATTTATGCACCTGAAACAAAACGGCGCATGCAAAACGTGTTCACTTGGTGTGAATGTGACTTTTGCCGTTTCTACTATCGGCTACCCCAAAAACGCGATTTTGCTAGCGATTGACGAGCAACAGCAATTTCGTACATTTCGTACAGTAGAGTTTAACGTTAAAACAAGCTCAAATAAAAATCCAATCAAACTTCTTCATCAGCACCATAATCATCATCGTGCTGCTTACTGCACCTTCATCAATCATTCAAAACACTGAAACAGGCCAAGAACGACTGCCTGTCGGATTCGCATTTTTTTTTTGCCATCGCGTGGCGTCTCAAAACTTTTGCAACCGATAAAAACGGCACGGGGAGAGGTCGAATTGGTGGAGGTTAAATCTTGAATTAAAAAAAAAAATCCGCTTTCCGAAGGGTGCAAATGGTTACAAGGAGAAAATCTTCCAATTTCATCTTGCACAACCATCCTGCTGGTGGAAAACTGACTCTTGAGCGATCTTGGACCAAGGCGGGACACACTTTTCCTTGAAACTTCCACAGCCTTTCACGTGGTGGCGATCCGCACTTGTCGATGCTCTCAAATGCCGATGCGACAACGACGACGAATCGGTACCGAACTGGTACCGGTCCATTGACAGTTTAGTGGCCGGAAAGTATGTGTGTGTGTACTAAAAATAGCAAACCGCAAAAACCCGTGTGGGACGGATAGCGATTTTTCCCGTCTGGAAGCATATACTTGGGCAGGCGAGAAGATAAATACAACCGAAATATGTCACTCGACGGGGTGGAAATTAAATGTTGAGCCAAGAAATGGCCGTTTTTCTGGCGTTCCTTCCCATGCGGAAACCGGCATGGGCGATGGGCGTATGGGCACCGTAACGCGGTGTGAAAGAAGATAGATGCGTAGGTGCGTTAGTGCTATCGTTGCAAAATTATTTGAGGTGGAAAAATTGGAAAATCAACCACAATCAACTGACCACCAGTCAATCGAACGTCGTGTGAAGCGGGTGTATGATTTCTAAGAATATTTTCACCCCAACTCAGATCGGTACTGAGCACGGTTCGGTTCGGTTTGGTTTTGCAGCGAAAGGATGGTAAACCCCTAAAATACTGTTCTCGGTGCAAGCAAGTGCATTGTGCAAGTTGGTGCAGTGGTGTATTAAAATGTGTTTCCTTTTGTAATCAATTATTAAATGTATTTTTTTGGCATTTATTTATCAAGCTACAGAATGTGTCAAGTGTAAGTGAATGAAGTTAAAAACGTTAAAAAAAAGGAAAAATATTATTGTCTAATTAAAAGTTTCACTATACTTTTCTGTGAAAAGTCATCGTGTAGTTGATATAAATCAGTGTAAAAATAGTGTTATTACATAAAGTTTTAGTAACTAAAATCACTTTTACGTCGTAGTGGAAAGTTGACCGAAATGCAACTGCAACGAATTTACTGTGTGCACTTTCATGCTTCCATTTTACGGTACGGAAGTTAAACCCATAAGCGTATACACCTACACGCGAAAATCCTTGAATCCTTGTCGTGGTTATAAGCTTCCACCTTCATCCAGTACCAATATTGGGTAAGTATTTGGTATTATAGCAGTAGTTGTAGTGGTAGGTGGTTTCGATACAAGTAAAACGCATTATGTATCATGATGTCACATTGATCTTTTGCTAGACGATTGTGCAGTTGGTGCAAGCTGAATGAAGATTTCTTCTCTTCACTTCTTATCCCTGGAAGCTACCATGTTATCCGACCACGAACCGGAAGCTCTTTGGGTTATAAAATGATATAAGCATGCAGCAGCTGACATGATGTAAAAAGGGTTTTTTTTTCCTTTTCTATGAGAAACACTGATGAAACTCAGTTCCTATAGGATCCATTACTTTTTACCACAAATTACTGGTCGATAAGCAATTAAGCATCAATGCTTAACCACAACCACAACTCATCCGTACGTAGTGTTCTTAGCAAAATGGTTGCCATTAATCGAACGGAAATGGATATGACGCAGTGGTAGAGTGATTTTCTCATGGAAAATACCTTTCCTAAACGCCCTCGAATACGTGGAAACTATATTTTCAAGTGAATATCCTGCCTGTGAACTATATTTACTTCAAGTGGATACGTTCACCCACAAGTTGATAGTACGAAATATTTCGTGCGTGATGAAATACCTCCACGGTTGGCCATCATTTCGTGTTCGAGTTGTTTCATTCAACAGTTTGTCCCCTTTTATATCGAATTTTCCAATTTAGCACGTACTATTGCCATATCGAACCATGATCTGCACTAACGCAGGTTCCCGTTTAATTGGTTTTAATTGTTACAAAATTCGGTTCCAGACTCAACACCGTGCGCTTACACATGCCTGTGAATGATTTTAGCAATATGTTTCAAAACATCGAAAATATAAACTTCAGCTTAAAAAACAGCTCGGGGTAGTTGCTTTTTTGAACTTGCCAGTAAAACTACCATCGCTGTAGTTGTTGCTGAGTGCTGTCCTTAATTCGCATAACTCGATCACGTACATCCTATGGCCGAGAGCGAAACGAAACAACCTTTACGGGTTGATGTATTTTCCAGTTTTCAATTTATCTTTCTCCAAGCCTATGTCACAGCACGAACTACTGGCGGGTGGTGTAAAATGTGCATCATGGTGGCCGTACTGCTGGAATGGAGTTGACCTGGTGCATTTTACGCAAAAGAAAATTGATGATGAATGGGAAATTCGGTAAGTTGATTAATGGGAGCACGGTAGAAAAAGATGCCCACTACGTAAAACGATCTCACTGGAGTGAGTTTGTTTACATGACAAAGTATGTTTTGCATTTTGAACATTGGCGGCTAAATATTGAAGAAAAAAAAGGTGTTCAAAAAAGACGAGCATTGCTAGAGAGACTTGGTAACCAGATGGATTACTCAATGTTTAAACCTGAAACTGTTCTTGTTACAGTTACATATTTCAATGAAGATAATTTAGAATCATCTCTTGCATACTACCAAAAACATTCAAAAGTGGTGTATTTCATTATTACGGTGGATTTCTGGATATCGATGGATGACTAATCTTCAATATCATCTAGTTTTCAGCCTCTTCCAGGAGTTCTCAGAAACATTCACTTCCATGAGTTATAAGACAAAAATAGGTCAAGCTCTGTATGTCTTCCAAAATCTTAGCATAGGTTGATTTTCTAAATTGCTGAGCTTGAAGCTAGAAGCTAACTTACTTATCATACTGCAGGAGTTTTCTAAACCGTCGGTCGTGCGCCGTCGTCTGCGACTCCATTATCCCGAGAGTTCTGACGTACTCATCAAAGCCATCATTCCATCTCTATTGGAGCCTATCATTCTCCTCTGTCATTGTTGATGAACTAAAAAGACTTCAATCAGGACTTCTTGTGACATGATGAACCTTCCGAAGCCTGGCGAGTCTAATTCGCTGTACGATAGTGAGCTCATCGTGTACATTCTGATCTTCTGATCATCTTCCTCACGAACGCCTGTAAGAGGGTATCGTCAGTGTTGGATAAAGTCCATGTCTCAGAGGTGTTTATGAGATATACTGGAGATATAAACAATCGTCCCGACAGCTGTTCGCCAGACTATAGAAAGACCAGTTGACAGTCGGAACAGGTGTCAAGGATATGAAGTCTAAATAATATTTATTCTATTTTTCAAGGTCAACAGTTACATTCTTAACATCAGAATCAATAATTAGAAATCTTCTTGATTAAGTTGAGCTAAACATATCGCTGGACAAATAGACACAAGAACATTCTCAACCATCACCTTGTATATTTATTGTCGACTATTCAATCTGTTGTCACTGACAACTTCTGGTTAGAACCAGAAAACCCGGTCCCAGAACCTTGATCATCTAAACACCGTTTACATCTCTATTACCGTATCACCTTTGTCGACACGACAGCGTTAAAATCAATCATGAATTATGTCGTACCAATGATCCATCGATTGATCCACTGAGCACATTTGCTGTGTAAGCACTCCGCTCCGCTACTCCACGCCTAGAATTGTATCGCAATGTATCATCAAAAACATGCGCGAGAACTGGTTTAAACAAACTCGCCTTCCTTCCATCAAGATCCCACCCAGTGATTGACATCCTGCCATCAGGTTTGATGCGAACTCAAGCTCGTACAGAAACATTCGTAGCGCAGAGCACTCTTTGGTCGCAATGCCGCCATACCGAGAACACTTACTGTTTTCAAACAAACCTGTACGAAACGGGAAACGATTGTCCATCATCGAGTCAAGTCGTGTGCTGCGGATGCGTATTGCCCCTTCCGTTTTGCGCTATACAACGGATCCAAGAAGAAACCCGTCCTAGCATTGGAGGGGAGGTCAAAAATAAACAACCGTACGCCTTCCAAATTCCCCATTGATGGATACCGTACGTCATTCAGTTGGAAGAAATGTCACAATTCGACAGCAGTGGTAAGCCAACGCAAAATAAACCACCGATCGGTACACATAACCAGGAACAGATGTTCGAGAACTCCTCCAACAAGAGGAGGTAGTGCGCGAAGTAGTAGTCCGTATCACAATTAAGCTTGGTACAGTATTTTCTGTAGTTTTTGATATCAACCGCTCGTACGATGTGTGATTGTTTCAGGCTTTCTTGTGAGTATGTGTTTTCGCCTCGCTCAACTTCACCCAAGGCCGTCCGGTGGTGCCGTTAAAGTGCGCTGTCATGTGGCAGGTCATTTTGTTTTTTTGCAACCAAACAACTAACATTTCTGCAGGCGTGGTTTTGCCAAAGTTATGGGCGCACTATCTGCTGGCCAGAATCTGTGCGCAAGCAAAGCGAAAATGCCGGAGGGTGAGATCTTACCTTCGGAGCGAAAATATTAAGCTTGTGTTTAAATTATAGTTGACCAAATTTAGCAAAGCAGCGGTACTGTTACGGTCGTTGCATGGTGAACAGAACAGTGAAAATCAGCTGAATTCAAGGCCAACGAGCACGATCCAATCGTTGGAGCCGTTCAAGATTGTGGTAAATTGGAAGTGACCAAATAGCACACGAATATCGCATGATCATTGATAGTTCCTTGTTGATCGTTGATTTGTGAAGCCGGTGACTTGTTTTGAAGAGTTTTATAGTTGGCGAATTGGATGTCATTGCCTTTTCATGATCAGCTCTTTCAAGGCTTGAATGTACAATAATTTGTGATTCTAAAACAGATGTGTCAGGCAAATCATTATTTCTTTCTACCGTAGAAGGCTAAAGGAATTTTAGAAATATTTTAAACTTATCCCTGAAAAACGATTTAGAAAGTGATCTTGGATAACAAAACATGAGCTGTTTAAATTATATCTTCAAATTCGATTTTCTGAAGAAAGAAAACGCGAAGAAGTATTCTCAGACGAATATTTATGTTAGGAAAAATTCTTTTAAAATTTCTTCATGCTATTTTTGGAGTAACTCACCTCTAGCTTATTACCCATCATCATGCAAACGAACCCACTGGTTACCCAAAAACACACGATAACCTGCACTTTCATAAATTCCAACGTAAATAAATACCTTTCAGCTTCAAAGTCAAAAGGTTTTGATAAACGACACGAAACCCAAAAAAGGACTACTTCAGTTTCTTAACATCGATGATAAGTGAATAATTTTCTGCAGCCTTTTCTATTTTTACTATTTTTGGATGATATACTCTTCACTCCCCGCAAAAACCGGGTATGAAGCACTGTTGGCAAATGGTGTGAGAATCGCTTGACAAAGCAAATTCAAAGAAAAGGTAAGCTCTATTGTGTGAGTTTTCTTACGGCATTGAAATTGTAGGAGTAATTCTTATGCGCTAGTAAAAATCGGTTCGATGAAAATCCAGCTCACACAGATTCTTAGCACAGAACTTTCCGAGTTGAGGGGGATTTTTTTTGTCTATTTTAAATGCTCAATTTATTGAACGGCACGGCAAAGTTAGACCATCTTTCAAATAACAGTTCATCGTTTCTCACTCCCGGTGCTTTGGTAAAAACTTTACCGTTGCTTGCCGATCGGGCTTAACTGAACAGCCCTTTTTCGCCTTCAAGTAGCCCCACAGGGCTACCCCAAAAAACCAAGGCAAAAGGTGTAACAAATCGTCACTGAATCCATCCTTCTTCACACCGATAAGGTGTGGAATGGTATTATCAAATAAAGAACAAGAAAAAAAGCACTTTTCACTTCACTCGGTAAGTGATAACCAAGGACACAGACATCTGTCTCCGCCGAACACTTTCCACTTCCCTTTGCAGCTATTTGTTTTCTTTGACTCCAAATAGAGCGATCCATTCGCCTGAACCGGCGGGCGGAGGAGTTTGGTGCGATTTATTAGCAAAAGGTAAACCCTACTGGCGCACTCCTTTGCAAAAGATATGGCCGATTGAACCTTGAACTCGACGTGATTCACGCAATGGCAAACCTTGAGAGTCATCATCAACATCGCCATGGTGAGTCCGGGCGTTAGGTTCAGCCCACACTTCGCATCCGAATCGATGGTGTGCTCTAAATCCTAATTGAGCTTTGCAGAGGTAATTAATTTATACTTTCGCAACAGCAAATTGAAACAAATAAATTGATAACAAGTAGAATTGAAATAAACCGACTGCAAGGCTGGAAGAGATCGAGACTGGACGATCCGTGCGGACTAACAGGACAGCACTGGGGAAAATGCTGGCTGGCGATTCTCAATTCGATCGAAGAATGAATTAATTTAAACTCGACACTCCAGCACCGTCAAGGATTCGTTTGCCGAGTGGTGCTTGAGCACCGTCCCGAAGCGTGATCTTGAATGTGAAAGAGAAAATTCAACCACAGCTCTTGGAATTGGACAGTGGCTAAATAAATGTAACAGAGAATGTTCCAGATCGAGATTTGAATTTCGTTCGAGGAAAAGTTTTAACAATTTCTCTCAATGTTTTATTTTGTATTCTATTTTAGATTTTTTGCCAAAATAAAAAAAATAATCTCACCGCTTATGGGTACACAGCGTTCGAACCATGTCCACATACCGTCGCGAATGACAGACAGTAGCACGTGTTTCTGTCGGGCGGTGAAATGAAACGTTCAAATACATGGCCCACCCCTTTAGACGAGCAGCAGAAAAGAAATAAAACGATGAGCTGTAGATATGAACAAAAAAACCGACAGAAGTAACATTTAAAAGAACAAACGCACACACAGAGACCAACCAAGGAGCTGCAAATTGGAAAAATGAACAATTATTTTCCCCCTTTCTCTTCTGCCCATACAACGTTGCACCAAAGTGGCCAAATCTTGAGAGGTGAAAATGTGTAGAGCAAACTTCCGAAAGAGATTCCACTACAGGGAGGTCTCTCGGAACCATTTGATTGTCACAGCTGACAGTCACAAAGGATAATGAGATGGCACAGATGAAAGCAGACCAATTTTCCCATCATCATCATCGTCATTATCATGACTGTTTTTGGTTCACTTTTTGCGCTTTTTATTTGCAACTCGAAGGGGATCCTTTTTGGCGTAATTTGTGGGTGGCATCCGTTAAATGTTTGTAAAAAAGGTGCTCAAAAAGCAAGATGCTTGAAAATTTTTCAGTTTTTTCTCGTTTCTTGTTATTAGCACAATCTATTTCCTGGATATCCGCAAACAGTACCGGGGACGAGTGCTTGACCTCCCTTAAATGTTTCCCCTTTCACTTAGTCCTGATAAATGTTGCCGACTGTCATCTTGTGGCATACGAGTGCTAATTGTTATTTTTGTCCATCAAAAACATTTCGAGCGTCAGCAAAACATTATCCCCATTGCTAAAGGGGCAAAAGCAGAAGAGTTTACTTAAGCCAAAAATATCGCACTTCACCCCCCTCTCGCACACTAACAACCAAAGACCACCCAACTGTCCACGGTTGGACAATCGTTCATAACAAGAGAAAGCATCGCACTGACAGCGTGGCAATGAGTCATATGGCGTGGTCCAACAATTCGGATTGATTCCATTCCCGGCTATCAACAAATGGTGCTTTTGCCCACGCCATATGCGTTCCGCTGCTCTGTTGACCTTCGCGGACACAATTCGCGGCTCCAAGCTCCAAAATGTCAACAAAACGGGCAAGCTTTTTTTGGGGGGAAGTTGACGTGTGCGATATGCGTCACGCTGCGCGTGAAGGCGCTTAGCCGAGATGAAGCCTTTTGCTGGAAAACGGATGACATCCGAACCCTACGGATGATGGTTGTAACTGGCCCAAACCGGTATTTCTGGAGGCAAAGTAAACACGGCGTTAGCTGCACCAACGCACTGTCCGGTTGCGAGCGTGAACAAACTGAAGCTGACAGCTGTCAGTGACATCATGGACGAATTTGCGCCATCATTGCGCCCTCCGACACCTTATCGATGGGATGGGGCGTCATGATGCGAAAAAACAATCGCCAAAGACGTCCCACAATATCTTTCCATGAATGAACGTAAGTGAGCGTTACCGGGTTCCGCGCCTCGGAGTACTTTTGGACGATGACCAGTAGTAGTAGCATCACCTGCACGGTTCACCTTCACCTTCGATGAGGGAAGTGTAAAACGGCCATACACCCAGGGAGCGGGTTGGGCCTGGGTTTGGAACTCAAACCCTGTTGAAACGGAATGGTTCGATCGAGATGTGTAAACAAACGCGCGTATTGCGTGAGTTCCGGTCTATCACCTCCCGTGAGCCGATAGCGTTGGTCGAGTGAGTTTGCATAAATGAACGTAAGTTTTACTTTTTTCCTTCTTCCCGTTACCATTTGTTTACCAACCACGACCACTACTAGGGTACTAGCTTGTTGGAATTGATTTTTAGGTATTGATGCGAGAGATCGTTGTCAACAAAACAACAAAAAAACAAACCATTAAAATGCTGTGCAAATTGGCGCGAATGAAGTGGATATTGGTTGTACACTCCACTCCACATGGTCATCCTCAAATCTGGAAGGGCGAAAGTGTCCGTGGGCAATCGTTTGCAATGGGGGAGGCAACAACAAAAAAAAAACGATCGGAAATTGTTGTTGATCGTTCCGCACCCAGGAAAAAAAAATAAATAGACAAGTTTATTTATAAATATGAACGGAGGATGTCACGAAGGATTTACCCACGAACGTTGAACCGATGACAAGTTGTGCGTCTATGTGCGGACGAGCGAATCTTCCCGTCCAGAAGGAAACGTAATCTTGGTCTGGAAAATCTGTGCTCCCAATTTCCCGGTTTACCCACTCGAGACCGGATCGGTATGACGACATTGCGCTTAATGACCGGATGGAAGATGGTAAAGATTTTGCGTTACTTTTTTTTTGCAATTAGCTTCCGATTGGGTGTTTGTGACTTTCTCGAAAAGAAAATCTTACAAAAAATTACTTAGTCCAGCTAATGCAAGATTTATATCTTCAACCTTACCCAGTATGGTGCAACCGTGTATGATGAATGCTACCGTGGTTATGTGTAATCCATTGAAACTGTAGTATTTTGTGGGGCGTGAGAAAGTTTGTTCGTCCGAAGCACTTCAGGCGTGATCAGGCGAACAGCGCAACACAGCCAGTGTACTCTGATTTATGGTTTACGTGCGTAGCATTTTATTTTGCTTGTCACAAGCTGCACAACGTACGTTTAAATACGGTCGTGCGGGTGGCGATCAAATGACAAATTTCCATTTACAGAGCGAGGGCGCTGGATCACGTTTCCAGAGGTCGTGTATTTCGCAAAACTCCCGGGAGAGAGAGATGGCAAGGTAACCTAGTTTTTTTTGGATTTTGGACTTTTGTTTTTTTTCTACTTTATCTTGCCTGGTAGTTGTAACGAGTTCGGATGACGTTAGGGTGCGCATTTAGTGACTTTTCGATTAAGCCATTGCCAAGAGTCCTGGTGTTCGATAAGTGAGTAAGTTTTAATGCATTTCTTCAAACTGGTTGTGTCATTCCAAGTAGAAGAAGGAACTTTATACGGAAATCTATTTTTATAGTAAAAAAAAAATGATCTTGAACTCAAAACATCGGTATCTGCTGATAATTTTATTCTAAATCCTTATGCCAATTCTTCTAGGAATTGACATCTTCAATGTTAGACTTCACTCAAAGCAATATACACAAGCTCTTCTGTATTACTAGTAATTATATTATTTCTTGGTAACTTGAGTAAAAATAGCAAATACTGACTCCAAGAAATGGATCTTCTAGGTGATCTTCTGTTGATTTTGAGTGAGTTTTTTGTATCAAATATTACAGTTTGGAAGCTTCAATTTCTTTGCTCTAATTCGGAAGATCAAGTTCGGTTTATATTTATCCAGATGGGATCGAGTTCGGAAAACCACGTCCTAAGGTATCTTAAGAGAGATTCTTGAGATTATTTTTTTAAATACGAGCATCATGGTTACATCTTATCGAACATTGCCTCTTACAAATGCTTACATAATTGTACCAATGTTTCCCAATGTTATTAAAGCGAAGACATTTTTTTTGTCGTACACATTTCGTTCCTTCTGCTAGTGGAAGAATCCCAACAAGTAAGAATTGCCAAGAATTAGCTTACTTTTTTCCACCAAAAATCTTGCCCCCTGGGCAGTGATTGGAATTCTCAATGCCTTCCGAATAGAAAAAAAAAATTGGAAAGAAAAACAAAATACAACCACAAATTTATTCACAGTTTATTTAACTTTTGCTGAGATTCGCCAACGTCGCCGCCACAAATCAATCGTTCCCTTGTCCTTCGTGGCTTGTCCTCTACCTTACCGGTTCGTGACCCGTTCGTCTTCATTCTCGTTCAACTTCGAGTTTTGCCTCCGGGTTGAAGAAGGTTGCATTTGTGGGTTTTTGGGGGGGGTGTGGGGATGAATTTGATGAAAAGTTACATTTTCACACTTTTTCCCTGCCGTTGGACGGGAATGATGGCATTGCCCGGTGGCTTGTGGGAAGGATACGTGACGTTTCGGAGGTTGGTTTGGTTACTGCCGCCAGCACTGACTTCGTTCGCACTTCATTAGTCAAAAGGGAAGGTTACCCGAGCGACCGTTGTAAAAAATTTCTTATGAAAAGAAAGAAGCACTACGACCGTCTGGTCGTGGTCGGATGAAGGACTTTGAAGTGTTTGAGTTATTGCACCATTGGAAACGATACTGATGTTGCGCCATATGGGCAAAGTTGGCCTTCACGGCGTAACGCCACCAGACGGAAACCAGTGATCACGGGGAAAACCTGGAATGTTCCAGCTTTTCCTATTGATTTCATTTTATTGTTAGTAATCTTTCTCTTGTGGCCGGGAGGGTGGTGTACAAAATTATTTCAAACTTCTGCTCGGTAAGCTTTAACATCACGACGCGACCGTTAAATTGATCTTAAAGAAAGTCTTACGAAAACCGCTAGGTGGTGTTTAAATTTCTCTCCGTTATCGTTACAAATTAACGGCAAACACTTGCCACGCCACGCATTTCGCAATCAAAATCAATGAGTCATGAAGTTAAATTAAACCAATCGCTTTGAAGTGCCTAAATGGGTATGGAAATTCCACTCCACACAAGCAGGTAGTTGAGGCTTAAAATAACCGCACCGCACAGTATCCTCCGGTCCGAGCTGGGGCGCGCATATCATCATCATCGATGCGAAGCAACAAAAAATAATTCCACCCCCAATCTCCACACTAACCTTGTGCAGAAGTGCAAAAGCTGCAAATCTTTGCGTAAATAAACAAATTAGCATCTAATTGACTCGCGCCCGTTTCGCTGGAGCATGAAATATACGTATGCTCCCGGCAACAGCTGCCCAGGGTTTTTGGGCAAACCCGACTACGGCGCACTTCATTTTTCCTACGACCCGGCTGTCAATCCTTTGATGAAAAGCAGATGCAGTGTGGCGAATAGCGGTAAGCGAAACCGTCCGGTAACCGTCAGCCCTCGACGGGGTGTCTTATGCTTTTTTTTGCTTGCTGCGGTTCATGTCAGTGATGGAACGGAAATGGTGATGAGCACGCCATACTTGAGCATTATTTATCAATGGTTGGGCATTGTGAGCCAGAGTTCGGACGCGTCATCAGATGGGCAAGATTGAGCGGCAGATAAACAATCTTCCCTTTTAGAAAACGTGCGCCAGATCGGCCGATCCGTCTGCGTCAGGAACGTTTGACTCCGAACTCTATTCCATGGGAGTCATTGCTTTCGAAGTACCCAATTAGTTAACCGTCTAGCGTCCGGTGATGTAAGGAAAGTGGCGAGGGCATGGAGTTCAAGGTTTAAGGGCATTTTTGCGTCAGAAAGTATGCCCTAAAAATAACTTTATCATTAATTGTAAACAGTCGTAACGTGGTGTATATAAAAATGAGAAGATTACTATTTCCCCTTTTTGCGAATCGAATTGATCTTTCTCGTCTAGTGTTGATCTTGTCCACAGTTAATTGCTAAGCGAAATAAAACGTCTTCAAAATTATGAAAAGCTCTTCGTTACTAATTAAACTTTAATAATTTTATTTACATATTTCATTTTAAAGTTTAATGAAGAGTTTTTTATTCTCATAACAATGGCCAAGCCTTAAATCATTTCAAGGAGTGCTCTTAAGCCAAGAACTCTTACTTTACTTAAGAAAACATTTCGACTATTGCTTCAATAAACATTAAAATTAAGTGTGTCAATAGCATGATTTAAACCAGGTAATTAACACCAATCAATATTATCATGCAAAGTGAAAATAAACAATTGGTTTCTACTTTTTTTCCCCGATGTGACAAATCTTGTTTTAGTTCTACACTTGATTAACGAGAATAAATACCAAAAAAGCGGGTGAAAAAGTCGTTCGCTGTGTGTGAGATGGGATAGACTTGTTGATTTTATATGTTGACATCTCATGTTTAATTAATTCTTTCAATCTTTTCACAACGTTATCACGTTAAAAGCAAAGCACAAAAACTCCTTAAAACGACTTTGGTGGTAGAAGATTTGCATTGATAAAGCTTCAGCTCACCGTCGTCGCCGTGAGGATCGCCAAATATCACCGGAGTATTATTTTCGATTTTCCCCCGCCATTATGGTATTATTTTAAATGATATGCATGGTATGCAGAAACATACCTACCCGGCGATATAATTATATTGACAAAAACCTACCGCAAAAAAAACGATACACGTGCCTTCAGCGTGCGCATCAATTGGAGGTGTTTTTTTTTTTTTGTTCGCAAAGTCGTAAAAGATCGACGAAAAGGAAAACCGAATAATAATGCACCTTTTACAAACAATTTATTCATCACATTCAAGTCCATCATACCATCCGGACCGGTTTCTGTTACCATCCTTTCCCCCAAGTACAGCCGCCATACTGTCCAACCAAAGCGAGGATCGTTATGTTCAACGCACGATACTCCTGTCATTGATGATGCTTTTGCGGATTGCGAGACGTGAGTCATCGCTGCGGGATCGGATTCCCTTGCGAATCATGTGACCCAACTTAATGATTCGTATCGTGCTGCGTTCCCATTCCCGGGCCCCCCCCGAAACGAGTCATGTGACTCAAGGCCCGTGTGTCTACCAGCGTCATTCGTGTTCCGAAACCCATCCTTCCGTCGTCGAAGGGGGCGCGTCTTTTCCCATTGCCAAAAACCGGGCGAATGATGGTAGAATCGTTGCCGAAATGTTGTTCGCCGTTGACCCCTTAACCGTAAAACCTGCTTGGAAAGGGAACGTTTGAACGAAACCTGTTCTGCCAAGCGAATCCAAATGTTCTCCCCCATCGGGAAGTGGGGAGTTTTTGGGAGCGGAATCGGAGTGGTATGGTAAGATCAACCAGAAGTCACATGACTCGATCTAAGGAGATAGGCTTAACGGGTATGTGTTTTAGCTGTGGCAAGGGTTCACATTCCGGTTGATCTTTTTCTTAGCATGAAAGTTCTTTCCTTCGTTTACGATCACTGACCGAAAAGTTTGCTTTGTGAGCTAATTAGAGTTTGACGCGATTTATAAAACACACACCTCTGAACTACACAAGGAATCAACTCCATTGCCTACTGTTTTTTGTTTTGAAAATTCCTCTTCTTACAGCATGAGTCATTAAGCCGGATCAATTGATCGGTCGCCATTTATTTGGTCGCGAGTAAAGTGCGTCAATCGATCTTGAAGTTCCAAAAATCGAAGAACCTGTTCTGCTTGCCATACTTTGCAAAACTTCTTCCTGATCACACCTTTACCTAATTCGTTCGTCCACAGCATAAGGAATGTCATCACTTCAAGGGTCAAATGCGCATGTTTTAATGTTGTTCTTTATTTTTCGAGTAGTAACTGCGCAGTTTCTCTTTGTTTCTGAAATGCTTTAGAGAAATATTTTAACACATTACCTATTCCATTTCTTGCTATTTTTGAAATGATTTTATAAGACACGTTTCATTTAATTAAGCTACAAAAGAAAAAAACGCAACCGTCTGATCCATCTACTATTAAGCCACATTCGTTCAAAGGCAATTTATGTTTCTTTCTTCCGGCATTCGGGGCTTTGCACTGCAATAGCGGAAATCAATTTCACCCAATCAATGTACCGCACGATTAATCAAGGGCATCACTTCAAACAAACTTCACCCGACTACCGGTGCCGACATTTATTCCGTTTCTTTCGAACGGCGGTTTCTCGGTACCCGGTTTTCCCACCGTTTGCGGTTTTCCGAAAAGGGGGAAAACTGCACATTTTGCAAAGTGGAATCAAAAGCATCCAACAAACAGAGGGGGGAAAAATGGTTGAGAAAAGTGAAGTGGATTTGGTGTGCCGCAGAGTCGATGGGGAGAAGCAGATGAAACCTAAACGGATTGCATCAATTTCACACCATCTCATCACCATGGGGTGTTGTATTCTGTTTCATTTCCTCTTTTTAAATTATAGGTGTACCAAATTCTTTGTTTCACTTAAAAAAACCTTTTTTTGTACCAATAGAATATAAGCAAATAAAGTAGCTTTATTTTCAATAAAATATCTTTCAAATACATTCCCTTCTATCGTGCAGTATGCAATTAGTTGTCCTATTGCATTATGTATACCATGAAGCGACCTACGCAAATGGCCATTTTCCTTCACAAAAAACAAACAAAGTACATACACTGCAGCCGAACCCATTAGCGTCGTCTTAGACATCGTTAAGCAACCGCTTATTGCAGCGGAAAGTCGTTTCATCGTCTTATCATGCTGATCACAATTTATGCACCCATCAATATTGATTAATACAATCATGTGCTACGCACCAACCATCCCCCCGTGTTTGCACTGAATCCGCTTCCAAATGGTTGGGTTTTATAATCATCCGTAGGAAGCAACTTTCCCACCGCCCGGAAAAAGCGGAACTCCAACAGTCACCCCCTCGGAGAACAACAATGGAAGTACATTGTAGAACTGTTGTAGCGGAAAAATCCTCCGTTTCATTAGTGTGGCCATTATCACGGGGCAGTCATGCAATCTGTATTTTTTGCGTCATCCCAAACAATTTTATAAAGAAACGCACATTTAGCCGATAAAATGGATCCGTTTTGTTTTTCCTATGACTTGGTTATGAATTTAGCGACATTATCAAACACTTTTGAGCGGCCCAAGGAAAAACTCGTCTTAATTTATATAATTTTAGATCGATTAGGTAAATATTATGCGAATGAATTACGCTGCTGATTGAAACTTCATCTTGTACCGGGAAGCTGTACAACCATTTTGTTATTTAATAATCTCTCTCGCTCTCTCTCTCTCTTTGTTTGTTTTATAACCGAGAAATGTAATGCTTTCGTGTAAATTGTTTAATAATTTCAATAAGGAACTTTTCGCTTGTGTTTCGATGTAATCTATTACTGATGTAAGCTGTTAGGACTGATAACATTAAAATTTCCATAAATACCTTCCAGACATTCGCTACAAAGCATCCAATCTAAATTCTCTTTCCACACACTGTTTGTTTGCAATTGTTCTATTTTCTAGCCGCAAAATATTTGAAACAGAAACAGCACTATTGCTATTCTTAGCTACGATGGCGATCAAGCCTTTGGGGTAAATTATGCACCGTTTACGCTACTGTGCGTACGGAGCAAACAAACGCATCGCCCACATGCAATCAAACATGAGCCACTAAACAGCTTAAACTTGGACAAGGAATTTCGCCTCAGTCTCAATCCCAGTCCGAGCTGACGTAGATAAGGGATCGGTGTACGAAAGTTTCTCACAAACCAATTACCCAGGCCCCAACTTCGAATTCCATTGCAACTTCTAACGCAACCAATCGGTTCCTTCAGGGAGTCGCATGTGCTTCTAAACACTCCGTCTGACCACCCCATTCTCTCCATTTCATTGAAACTAAATCTAAACTATATGTAGTGCAAATCGTTCCTTACAGCCGTCTCCGTGTATCCCGGGGTGCGAAAATAAAAAAAAACCGAATCATGGCGACGTGTTCGGGTTCGGTAGCGACAGACACCAGCGCGGTACGGCCAAACATCGTATCATCGTGTACACGTGTAGCAGCACGGTAGTTCCCAACCCTCCTAACCGATTCTAAGCACCGACGCTTGGCCGTAGCTGGAATCCGCCCCGGAGAAAATTGGCCCTCCACCATTTGCAAACTATGCCAATCGGGATATGGGACGCATGTATGCACGCACGTCCAATGGGGTGAGCATTGATTTCCCGACCCGATAGTGTAGAAACATGATAAAAATACACTCGCAAACAATCATTCCGCATTGCCCACCAGTGGCGATAATGTCGGGTGATTACAAGGGAAATGTGTTCCAACCGTTGTGTTGAAGAAACAAAGGCAAAAAGCTTCAGGTTTTGTGGAGAATTTGTTTCTACGTACGTATCGTTTTGAAACACGTGCTTACAAAACGAGGCTAACAACGCGGAGGAGTAGGTGGAAAGGAGGGGAAGATGAGGGGAAGGGTGTGAGAATCCGGGTACTACGATCTTTCATTTAATCCTTACAAGCGCACGGCTTCACTTTGGAACGCGTGTCGCACGTACTTTGTACTGCCTTCTCGTGATGGTGATGAAGAACAGCGGAAGGATATGTGTTTCTATTTTTAAAATTTAAATAATTCATTACTGTATGAGATAAGATTGATTTAAACATTCTTTATCAGGTCATTATTCTAAAAATAAAATATTCATTTCATTTTAAGTTTGTCATAAATTGTGCACAAAATTCTTTTCCAATACAGAGTGTTGTTCCCATCATCTTCTGGCATACCAAATTTATTTAATGAACAATATTTAATTACACTTGCAAACTGCTTTAAATTACAAACATCCCACAAAATCACTTTCCCATCCTCATCCTTCTTACACCCCTTCAAACCAGGGCGATACAGTTGTTTGTTGCTGGCTTGCTCAATTAAGGTCATTTGTTGTCAGCTCTGTCTACTCCCCGGATGCCGGTGGTTTTGTTACACTTCTGAGGCCAACAGTGGTTTGCTTTATCGATTGGGAATTAATGGATTGCACAATTTACATAATTGACGACAGCAAATAAAGCGGCTACAAAACCACCTTTTGCATAAAGCTAACAAAACAATCGATCGATACCACCGATGCCTACAAGTGCAGGTGGTTAAGGTATATGGGAGGGAAGGATCATGTTATAGACCTGAACCTCTTTTGGTTCAATCTTTGTAAAGCCTGTTGAATACATGTACGTAACGTAAAGAAGGTGGCTATTAAAACAATTATGTTTAATTAAACAATTGCTGGAAACAAAACGACGTAATTGTTGGGTGAAAAATGCTCTGATGTCATGTGATTTTTTCCTCTCAACAAACTTGCTAGTTATTGAATGTTCTAGTGTTCCATTCTGTTGGTAACATAAAACCCATTATATCGTTTATAATATCAAATGCCAGTTAATGATGTGCCCGAAATAAAGTACCTCCTCTCGGTGCGTTCGGTTAATGACACGACCGGTTTGATGATGTTTGAGGTCAACGCAAAAGGATACGCTGATGCTCAATAATCAATTTGCAGGAAGTTGCTATGTTCGCCGGAGCAATAATGACCACCGGATCAGGGTTCGCCATACGCCATACAAGCTAATAAAACTCATCCCCAGCTTTATGCATCAAACCCCCAACCGACATTTGCAGAAACTGCTGCACGTACCTAACCTTGATCGTATTCCCTCCGGTGCTGCTGGGATGGGGACAAAAAAGGAGGGGTTTTGGGGGGATATGGAAAATGGACCAGAAACCGTAGTGCTTCCTTCATTTCTAGCGCACGTTCCAAATGAGCTGTGGAAATGTTTGAAGGGAAGGAAACGAATCCAGGACACTCGTCGAATGCGTTCCACATATCAGCACAACACGTTTTGCTGGAGTCTTCGTTGGTCGTTTTGGGACATTGAATGATTGGAGGGGAGGGGGGGGAGAGAGAGAGAGGGGTAGGGTTTGGGGGTGTATATTGCATACGGCACGAGATCGTTGACACATATACACATATTCCGGTCAATGATGCTACCGGACGGAGCAAACCTAGATCCCACCGCGCTAGTGCAATGTCAATAAACGCACCGTAAGGCAGTGCTCTTGAGAGGTTGATATTGTAATAATTGATGAAAGTAGTCTACTATCAAACATTTACTATTAGAATTATTTTAATTTAAGTCTTTCAGAAATTGTTCAAATAAGTTAAGCTAATTAAAATCCTCTTTACGGTCATTTCGTTTCTTCCGTACTGCTTCAGTTTGCCCAACAAATGTACCCTAATGAACAACGTTTGTACGTGCGTTACGAGCAGCCTAACCACACAAAAGAGGGCGCATCAACACTTCAGCCTGCACGAATGACATCAAAATGGTGCTTATTAGATTTTGTGATAATTATTCGTCACTTCCAAGCTGTCCCTGGTGCTGGGCGGCATTCTGTGATCTCGCTTCTCTTTGTTGCCTGGAAGCAAATGGTCGGAAAAATCAAGCTGTTTTATCAGAATGATTTATGTCCAATGGTGGAATGGTGGTCTCATCAGGATGCTGGCCGGAATCTTGATAGAAACGATGAGCGTGCACACACAGACACATCCGTGGCTGCAAGAGAGAAAAACACTAACTCGGCCACCGGAAAACTGCAACCACTGCTTCGGTGCAGGATCTTTTTGTACCACCAACAAAAAAAACCCATCACGTACTTGCCATCCTTCCATTCTCTGTGGGTATGTGAGAACGTTGCACCATTTTCACATTTCCGGCACAATGTTTCGCACTCGTTTCTAACCTTTATGTATAATGCTTTCCTTGAGAGTCCACCACGCGGTACAGTCAGCAGTATCTGTACGGGTCTGTTTAGAGTGAGCCTGAAAAACGACGGGTCACCACTAATTGAACCCATAGTCATTACTCATAGTTAGTGGGGTAATTTGTATGCTACTGTTGCAGTTGATGCTGCAACGTTTGTGCGGGAAGGCAGGAAACGGCAAAAGGGTTTTTCACAAAAATCTGCAAACTTCGCTCACCACCCGTCAGTGGTACGGGTTTTCCTTAGAGATGGTCGGCTTTTGTGTGAATTTTACGAACGACGTAAATGAGTTGTCATACCGTAAAGCAGCAGGAAAATTATAAACTCAATTTTTGGTGAATCTCTTTAGTGCCGTTAAGGGACATGTTCTAGACAATAGAGAAGCTTGTCTAGGAACGACGCCATGTTGTTCTTATTTGATGACCCAACAAGCGAATCTAGATGCGAGAATTTCAACAAATGTGATAACCTCCAATTTTAGAAACACACATATCGTCTATAAAGTATTAAAAATTTAAAACTACTCATATAAGCTCTGAAAAGCAGAGCGTATTGCATACTTTCAGGCAACTTTTAACATATGCATCGAATGCTATTACCTAAATCAATCCAGAAAGTTCAATAAACTTTAAGACGTCTGTAAACCATCCCAAAACATTCAACAAAATCATCTATCCATTTCCACCATATCACTCCTCACAAACCCTGATATTACTATTTTATTCCGCCAATTTTCTTTCATTAGCCAACAGCTAACAAACCAACGCCTTTCGTTTGTATCTTAAAATAAACTCACCAAAAAGGGGTGTGCGGCTATTGTTCGTTGCAGCTTTTGTTTTATGACATGAGAACTTCGATCCGGATAAGCCCTTCTTCGGTCGGTCGGTTTCATTTTGGGTCGAGATTCGTTCATCGTTCGCCCCAGAGTACTTCGGGTAGATTGGTATTAATTTGAGCGTTATGTTGCGTTTGTTTTTATTTCTCACATTACCCCGTCAATCATTCCACCACCACCCGCCCATCCGGAGCTGTGATTCAGATCATATATTATTCTGCTACGATCGCTCCCCAACACTCCCCTTTTTCTGAGGCTGTTTTTTGGGGTTTTCCTCCAAGACACACGTATAGAAAAGCCTTATGCCAAAAAAAGATCGAGCGACCAAGAAAAAGTGTGGAAAAAGAGCAGTAAATGTTCCTCTTCTCCCCCGGTGAATAGATGGCATAAGGGGTGCGGGAAAATCGGCTACGATAAAATATGATTGTTTTGGCATCGTTCGTTTGCGCTATGGTAGGCTAAAAATAGTCACAAAAATACACCCATCTTTTCCATTTCCGTTTGCTTTTCCTCCGATGCGTTGAGACACCGTGCCGAGAGGAAAATTCGTAGGTACGAGATTTTATGAAGAGTCGCGAGATTCGCGCACAAACACACAGACCGGCATCAAATCGGTTAAGTTATTCCTTATTGTATGGGTTTGTGTGTTTTTTTTGTATAACTTTGGTGACATAAGAATTTCACTGACAGCCGCCCACAAATCGTACCTCAAGCTGAGCGCCAAAAAGACGCACGATTAGATCGGTTCCGTGTGATGCGATTTTGTTCCCTCACACCGTGTTCCCCCACAGCATATCCTTACGTGGCACACACACAATTATGACCTTTACCCTTCAACTTGTGCACCGTACAGGGAAATGTTGAGGGAAAAAATCGCAACAAAAAAACAACAAATCATCGACGATCGTTACATAGCGACGTCCTTTCGGGAGTGGTCCGATGTAATAGGATCAGCTTTGTATGATTGGATGCAATCACCTGCGACCATGCGTGTCCATGTGGTTGATGGTACCGTGGCACCAGTTGTAGTGTACCATTTTAAGGCCCGGTTGCCAGTTTGTTTGACTCTCGTTACGCGCTTCCCGTTCATTGATCCACCATAACGAGTCCTTGGAGACATATTTAGTCCCAATCCTATTCTCTCGCGGCTTTGGGGAAGTATGTGACCGCAACAAAGCTTGCGTAACCATATTGGTTTTCCACTGGTCGTAAATATTATTTCAACGTTGCATGTCAACAATGCTTCCATGCTTCATATTTATTGTACCATTCTCAACAACAAAACTTATTGATTATTGTTACAGCTAACCGGTACCAGCAAATTCAATCATTCTCGTCAGAATTTGCTTGCCAGTTTTATGTTGACTTTACTTTTTTTTTGGGGGGAAAAAGCATGTGTTCTCTCATGAATAATACACCTTTCGGGGGAATGGATTACCACATCAAAATGTCTGCCGTGATGTACTCACGCTGCAATGCAATATTCACATCAGCGCCCGAAGTTGCTTCCAGTTAGGCAAAGTACGCAGTTTGTCCCGACATCTTCACATCTTCGTAATTGGTTAAGGAAGAAAAACGTGAAACCGTACTACCCGTTTGCCACCGTACGAAACATCCATCAGAGCTTAATAAAAGCGTCATTAATTTTTCCTTAATGTTCAGCATCAAACAAAATGCTTAGTCGAAAGTATGGTTCGAACGTCCCCGGGTGTACCCAGGATAATGCAAAATCCGTAATCTTCGCTCACCGAATTCTAATGAGCTTCTCGCTCGAAGCGCAAACACCACCGTAAGCGCTAAAACCTCGCGGCCCATGTTTAATCTTGGAAAAGAAGCTTCATTCTTGCGGCTTAACTGGCGCTGTTTGCGATACGGGGCTGCATCGACCGGTTCGGTGGAGTTTCGCAGGAACAAACAGTACATCGTTACATCGCATAAAAAAACCCCGGGAGCCGGGATGTTTGCTGCCAGACCAAACAGTGCTACTAGCGGGTTCGGGAGGTGATGCTGGATGGCCAGCATCGCAACAAATGGGTCAACGATATAGACACCGGCCAGTGGATACCCCATACCATGCGCGGGGATGGCGGGAAAAAAACAAGACAAGTGAACCAAAAACACGAAAGGTCCTTCCTATCGTAGAAACGTGTCGTGTTCGGAGGTTTCGGCTTAGCACCAAGCCATCGTTTGCCTGCTTCGATGTGCAATTTTCCGCCTGCTCGTAATGGATGGCCTAAATCCTCGTTGCCGGTTGGCAGTTCTCGTCGTAGAACCAACCAATGATGCTGCTGATGATGTTGCTGACAAACGGTAGAACATCCCAACCGGTACGCGTTTGGTTCTTGCGTCTGCCTTTTGGGTGGGTTGCAAAATGGAGTAGAAAGAAAAAAATCATGTGTCCGCCTCGGTTCGTTTTTCCTGAACCGAACGTGAAGGGTATTACGTGAAATTATTTTTATAAATAGCTGCCTGCTTAATGCGACGTTGATACACGGAGACCGTCACAATGCCGTCACACAGCCTTACACAGCTTGGAGAGTGATCTAGCAATAGCGTCACATCACATTTTCCTTTTGCAGATCATTGATCTTTCTTCTGACTTCACTATAAGGGCTTTCAACAGGGAAAAAAGTACAATTGTTCGTCAGAAATCAATGCTCATTATTCAGCTGGAAGTGATGATATGCTCCAGAAACGTGTTACACCGCAAAGGCGTGATTTGACGTCACGTCGTCATTTACTTCCTCGTAAGAATAATCGTCC
The DNA here is from genome assembly GCF_943734845.2 of Anopheles funestus. NCBI lineage: Eukaryota > Metazoa > Arthropoda > Insecta > Diptera > Culicidae > Anopheles > Anopheles funestus. The sequence goes on from NC_064598.1 coordinate 14,698,773, forward strand.
TTCGATTTGATTGAAGTTGGTGGAGTGAGATTCTTCAAGCATCTGGCCAAGATGCTTCCATTCCATTCCTAAATCGACACCTGTTGTTTGCGAGTTTTTGGCATATGGAAACTTTCAGATCCGCAACTCGCGATGGTTATAAATTTAAACCGGCACGCTTTATGACACCAAAATGATGTGAAAAACCGAACTCCCGGCGGTAGTGCATAAATTTGCGTTTCAGTCGTAATACGATTTAATAAGCGCAAAAGAAAAAAGCAATCTATTAGTTAGCAAAAGTAGACTTATGATGTGTTTTTTATGTGTGGTAAACACAAGATGGTTTCTTGGAATATACATCAAGAACTTTAATGGATCTTCCTTACAAACCAAGCGATCGTGTCGCAAAGTGGAAAAAATAAATGTATAGTTGCTACCTTAGTGAAGAATACAATTTATAACACTTTATGTGGTTCCTTCTTGAATTCGCTTCAGGATTCTTTGTACGGTCAGCCAAACCAACCATCTCCTTATTTGTCATCTCAAGCTGAGAATTTCTTCAACAATCTAGCTGCATCTCATTTAAAACGAAATAAACACTTCATCGTTCACCATGCATTAATTGAAACTTTCCGCCTGCGATGCGGAACAACGCCACGATTCCCACCGTAAACAAAGAAAACCATGCGGCAATCTTCCAGTCTTGTCTACCGAGTAGCACTGCCACCGTAACTACTTCGCATACCAGCGGTTAAACCTACCAACATTGGGCGGGTTTCTTTCTCCGATGGAATCAAAGTTTCATCCACAATGCAACAACCGAGTACCGATCATCATCGTCATCATCATCGTTGTCGTCATTTTTGCACACACCTTCATCTGGGTTTCGTTTTGCGTGGTCCTCATTTGCCATGTCAGATACTTCACCGACGGCTCACTCTCACTCACTCGGTGCGTACATCATCCGCACCGAACAAAGACTATTAATCAACACCTGGCTGTACGGTTGGGCGGAAAAACGGAGTCAGCTGTGGCTGGTAGCATTTACCCGGGTGTACAAATTTGCCCACCGTGTGCGGGACGGCGATCGTAAGAAACAATCATTCCGCGATGACTTTTTGGGGCAGACTGACAGACGAGCTGATGGGCGGAGATGGACTGTGGACGTTTATGCCGCCAACGAAATGTGGCGCTCGTTGATGCCGCACAGAACGTTGGTCGGTTTTTCCTACCGCTGGTTGATTTCAGTTAGTTTCAGTGCACGAGCACTTGCTGAGCTATTCCCAAGTCGTGCTTCGCTACCGGAAAAAAATGAAACCTATTTTTCAATTTGCTCTGGAATTTTGAAGAGATAATAAAATATAATGTACAACCATAAACGACCTGTTTGTTGAGCAGGATGGTTTTTGTGTTTGACAAATGGTACGGAAACGTCAGGGGAAAATGTATTCAAATGTATCTTTCTGATGTTCACATTGCTGAATGGAAGGAATATTATCGCGATAAAGTTATCTATTTTTAGGATGGAGTATAGTTAAGCAAATAAAGAAATAGTCGAAATATAGTGGAATCAGTCAGAAATTATTTACTATGATCTCTTCACGTCTAATAGAATTTTATCGATGTCTTCTCTTACCTGATGGCTGACTATTTATTAACAATAATGATCCACAGCTGAGAAATCTATAAATATTGCTGGAACAACTTCGAATTATCATTTGTTAATATCTTTGACAATTAAAGGTGGAAGCAATAAACCTTCCAACAACAAAAGAAAACTATACTACTTCGTATTCTTATGATTACTCTTTGTCTCATATAAGATTTATCTGTCATCTGTTTTTTTTTAATGCTAATATACAAGCTTTTCTTCCACAATGAAACAACTAAAGCCGGTACGACGCACGTTATCTCCATTCCCGGAATTGTAAGACACACTCTGAGCACATGTTCACGCACCTCATAAATAAAGTTGTACTCCACCATTTAATGGTACAACGATCTCGCGATAAAGACAACGATCCATTTCAACGAGCATTACTCGTTGACATTTAGCTCTTGTAAGAGCTGACAAAAAAAGAGCAAAATACGGGGTAAAAAATATAAAACTCGATCTACGACGTGCGTCTACGCATCGTACCATTCAACCGGTGCTGTGCCCCGATGCGTACCGGCCGATGAGTGATGCGTGCAAAATGTGGCCGTTCAAGAGCAACATCGATCGGCCTGCCGCTCGCTTTAACAAAAAAAAGCCTCCCAATACCGCCACCAGCACAACCGAAGAGACGAAGAAAAACCTCATCCACGCTCTTTGTTTTCCTTTGTTCGTGCGCGATCTAAACTACGAAGCGTGAGTTCCATTCATCGTCGATCAGCTTGTCGTCGGCTAAACTTGGCCTAAATGATCTCCCGCAATGTCTGTTTGAAAAGAGTCGTTCCCTTCCTTACTTCGTCTCAACCAAGCCGTTGGTGTCTCGTTTTTTCCGCCAAGAAAAATATACAAAACAATTACAAACGCAAGTGTAAGTTAGCAGAAGGAAAAATTGAACTTCGATCGTGTGCCGTCTGCCATCTTGCTGGGGCCGTCTGTTTCGCACACAGGTGACGATGAAGTGAATTTCCGCGCGATCCAATCGGTCGGAAAAGTTACACCAGCCAGGGTACTTCCGTAATGCGGAAGGGAAGGACAAGCGCGAACCGTGATGAACCGAAACGGATTGAATGGTTACCGTATGGGAAGGATGAATGTTGGTGGGTGTTTGGTTGGTTGGATTGGTTAGTTGCGGCTATTTAACCGAGACGCCGATACGCCATGAATCAAGCCCACGGTGAAGGTTAGCATCGTTGGTACGCGGGACTGTTAATTTTAGAACCGATTCCGCGACCAGAACAGTGTGCGTTTATGTTTGATTTACTCGTTTCTTCTCTTTTTCAATTTACTACCACATCTAGAAAAAGAGAGAGAGAGAGAAAGAGAGAGACATAATTCGCGGAATCGCTCGGTATCAAATGAAAGACGGAAATGGCGTTTTTGAAGTGGACCCAGATGGTAAGCGAAAGATGGTCCAATTTCCAATTTAAAGTCAGCTTCCGTGGTGGGTAATGCTTAGACATTAAACAATGCTTCCATATTCCGTGATGGGAAATTTAAAATTCGTCATGTACCAAGGGTCTCCAAGGCAAATACGTTTCATCCCTTCCAAAGCTAACCTTGACAATCGATCGTTTACAAAATGCGATAATAGAGCATGTCATGCTTTACAATCGATATCGACCCTTCGCGTCAAGGACGGCCCGGACCTTTTCTAATGGTCCCATTATGCTTCTTGCCGTACTCCACCCATTCCTACAAGAGAGGGTAACTACTATCTGCACGCAAAACTAGGCGCCTTGAGGTTCCAAAAAAACCCTTTTTTACGGAAGTGAATTACAAAATGGTACTTGTGCTTGTGAGACACCATCAAACAACGGTGATCCCTTACCGTCCTGTACGATATTGTACGATATTGATTGAAGTTGAACCGTGGGCATTAATGTTGAGTAATGTAGGGTACCGCAACTACTCATCAAACATCACGTAACAGCAGCCACCAAGACGTGCAGTGATAGGATAGTGTTGACCACTTCCAACTCAACACAGCATGAATTGCTTGCTAATTATTTGATAAATAACCTTTAATGAATTATTAATGCATCGCCACTGCGGTACGCTAGTGCATGTACACACAGACAAGGACAAGGTAGGCACGGTGCGCTATAAATACGCTCACCAGTAGTTTGTCCGTTGTTTCACAGGTGCAAGGAGAATTCTTATGTCTCAAGGACGCAAAAAGGCATCCCCAAGGGCGAGAGTAATTCTAGTGGGGATTTTTATTGTAACACTAGACGCAATCACTTGAGTGAAGTCACAATTTCCTTTCATTTTTGTCGCCCTTACCATTATCCTCATGATGTGCGTTAAGCTTCAAGAATAAGCAAGAATTTTCATTTACTTTCGTCTGTGGACGTAAAAATCCCACAGGAATTCCGCTTTTCCAACGAACCACTGTTCCATTCAGCTCCATCATCCGTGTCGAATGTCGGATGCATTTCAATGCACCAACGATGATGCTTGACACATACCATTGGCAGGTGTCAGCAGTGAACAACACTTCCTTCTTGAAAACATCATCAGACATCAGACAGTACTGACAGTACAATATGTGGTCATGGTTCTGCGGCCATGTTTCACCTTGTGGCCTTTTGCGAGATCCGCGTGAAGAAAATGAACTTTAATTAGATCAAGCAAGGAGAACAGTTCGGAAATCCATAATTCGGTTTTTTGGTTCGCAGTTGGTGTCACTGGTTGAAGGTGAATTGAGTTTTTTTTTGGCCTTTTTGTAACTTTGCCAAGCTTACGATGTTTGACGATGTCTGGTGGTCTAGTAATCATGATGATGGGTTTGAATGCACTGCACTGTATACTCATGACATAAGAGCGCTAGACATGACTTGCCATAAAACATCGGCCACTTCCAGCTCATTAAATGGGAAGGTTTTGAGCGTGTTCTTATATAAATTTACATACATACAATTCTGGCGAACGAAAACGTTCGATCAAACACACACACACACAAGTGTACCGGTTTTTAGTAAACTGAAGTAATTAATCGGTTCCAGCTCCTGGAGTAGTTGAGCTCCTCCACCGGAAACGAAAACCTTTGACCACACGGTGTCCACCTCTCTGGAGAAGAGAACGCGGAATCTCCCGTAGTGAACGAGAATTCCGCCCCGTCGTTGTCGTTGGTGTGAAGGGTAATTTTAACACCGGTCATGTTCTTGCGTCATACACGATCAGAGTCCGGCTCCATCCACATGGACGCATTAATTGTCGATGACTTGTCAACTACCTGAATGCCGGTGTCAGACTCGTCCGTAAATGATCGGTTTTGATTCCAATTAACACGCGAACGGCTGGTCGTACGATATTCCCTGCCCCGGGAATCTTCCACCGCCGTTCGGCTGGAGGAAGTTTTCGGACGGTCCTTTAGTGGAATGTGGAACTGAGGCGGGTTGGTATGATTTTATGAGCGTCGTAACAATACGGGCGCACGTTTGGTGTTTCGAAGGGTTTTTTTTCTTGGTGCAGCAGGACTTAGTTCAGTTTGCTGAAATTTAATTAAAACAGCAATTACACAGCGCCATTGGGTTGTCTCGTTTTTCGTCACTGCAAAGTCAGTTGTGAAATTTGAAGTATTCTACAGCTGGATTAGGTGAACCTACAAGTTTTGATGATTTTATGAATGCAAAATATTTTCTGATTATTATTTTTATTTCGTTAAAACAATGTTAGTCAAATTAAGCAAATAAGTCACAAAATGTCAAAGGCACCTCATTAACTACCAATGGACGAAATTCCCGGTGGTTTGCGTGTGGATTGTGGGTCGGTTACGCGGGACTAAATATCTTGCTGCGGATATTTAAAAGACAAGGAAAGCTGAAGTTTTAAAGCCACAAAAAAGAAGAAATATTGCCAAAATTAAATACCAAATAGTTAACAAACTACTATTGATAATTATCTTCCATGTGTTTTTCTTTCTATCTCGCTTCATAAACCTTTGAGTCTATTATAATCGACAATAGCTCACGAGCAATTTTTTCACCCAATGGTTCACAAGCCCATTTCCATGTTTCACTAGCTACAACTACCGTCCAATTACGTTCGGTTATTTGTCGTTTTGCAACGGTTCGCCTCGAATCCGTTCCCAATTTACAGCATCCTCGGCGAAGTTTCCCTGCCCAAAATGCTTTCCGTGCCAACTCAACCGAACCAAGTGAAAGCACATTTTGCATGATGCATGGGTCGAAGCTTACCTGCAAAATCGTCGCACCTCCACCTTCCACATCGGCTACCGAAACAATTAGCGAAAAGCTTTGTACGTTTGTTTGACAAAGGTTTGGCTGACGAATGAGTGACAACTTGCATTGTTCATTTTTATGTCACAATGGAAGCACAAAAGCAGTGGATTAAACGTCATATTGTACTGGAGCTGAAAGCGAGGAGCGGGAGGATTCGTAATCATTTCCAGAAAGTTGTAAGAGTTATATGTCAGTTACCTTTTTTCTCCCCTCGTTGAGAAAATTCGCGAAACAACATAATCCGGTGCTGATTTTACCGGATTATTCCAACGCCCGATCTGCATATACTCGCAGCTCAATGATTCATAGGGCGAACATCGGATGGTGATTGATAAGAACCAGATGGATAAACGTTTCACACTGCATAATGCGGCCCGCGTTAATTACATTCTGTCTACACTAACATTTGTGCATAAGGCAGACAAGCTGATCGCCATACATACGTCCGGTTTTTGGTGGATGGAAAAACATGATTTCCAGATAAAGTTGTACAGATTAATTTTATGTCTGTGCACGGAGAAGAAAAAAAACGCTCCATTCGTTCCACCGATTCGACTCGCTACAGGTATCGGTAATGATGCACAAATAAATAATCCCACATGGGCGCGGAGTTGTATTGGAATTGGGCGAGCTACTGTTTAAAAGAGGGAAATCTTTATCCTAACAGCTCGATGGTTTGCCTTTCCATCCGGATTTGAATCATTTATCGTGGCGGTAATGTGCTTCAAACTTACTGCTGCTTAATGCAGACGAATGATCTCGATCTTAAATCCAGAAATTGAATCTTTTTTCTTGTTATTATCGAGTACCAATAAGCATTTTTGTAACTTTTCTTTCACACCATTTCACAAGCACCTCATGAAAGATTAGCTTTTTGGCAAACAATTATCACCTTCTCAAGGTAATGGTCAAAGTGGTTAGAAAATGGCGTCACCTGTCTGGCAAACTATTCGCATACCGACACAATCAATCAGTCCACCTACTACGTCGCATCGCCGTCGGTTGCGATTTGCGTCAAAAAAAACCGAACGAACGAGCGGCACCTCGCTCATGTCAACATCATCCCGCGGCTTGGTGTGTATTTAATTCAAATTTAATTTCCATGCATATAAACATTTATTCAGCTTGATCGAGACGGCGGGTCGACATTATGCTGGTGCTCGGTACACAACTGAAAACAAGCCCTCGGGAGGTGTGCGCCACCCGCTAGACGATAACAAAAACAACGCAACGCACCATGGCTATTGTAAACGGTATTGTTGCCTAATAGCTGAGCGCATCCGAAACCACCCACCGGAAGTCGCGTTCCCGGGGAGGCGATTGATGGTGACGGCAAAGGACAGCAACGTCGATAAGCTGCCGTCGTCCCATGAGGGATGCAAATCGGATTGACGTTGTCAATTGCCACTGATGTTCTTGGGGATAGCTGGGTGGAAGTAAACATTGTTTAGGGAAATGACGCTGACGAGTGTCTTATGGTTGGGTATGGATTGATAAATGCTTCATTTGCAGTTGATTTTGTAAATAATGAGCAATTAAGGATTATTCTGTAACTCAAATTATTTTTTTCTAACTTTAACTAATGCTTGTTTGCTTTATTTTATTTACAGATTCGAGAAGATTTCAGAGTATGCAGAGAATATAAAATCCAGCTGAATTTCCTTTAGGTAAGTTTGATTGAATTTCAACTTACTTTTTCCAATAAATTGAATATTTCGATTTTTCCCCCATTCATCTTAAAAATTATTATTTTTAAAAATTGCTTTTGGTATTGGTAAAAGGACAGTACAGTTAATATGTGTTCGATAGAATTGGTTTGATAAGAAATTTCCAATAAAATGTAACTTCCTGAGAGAAATTAGTTCTGCAAAATTATTTAACAAAAACAGATGTAAATGACGTAAAATGGCTTTGCGTTTTGCTACCACCACAAACACTCAAAGTATTTACAAAACTAAGAACAAATTGCTATTTCCTTCGCTTCTATTAAAGTTATCTTTCCAAACCAAATCCTATGTTGTGAGAATATAGTGACCTACCAGGAAAATTCTCTTCTACCACGATTCTTCTGTACTTCCAACCAAATGTTTTGTAAAGCTTTACAGTCAACCGGTAGTCAATCCATGCTTTAGGCCACCGTAAGCAACCGTCACAGTAAACAGAACTCCATGACCATCGTTGCTAGAATGTCACGCCAGCAAATTCGAAAGTCCTCCAGCCTGAACCGCACCATAACTTTTACCGCAAACATGTGTCTCAAAGTTTCGAAGATTCAATTTTCCTGCCCATCGCACCCGGGACCGGGGGCATTTGATTGCATTGTTTGATAAGCGGAAACTTCTCAAACCGAGTTTCGTTAGGAACCGTCGAGAAGCATCGGGAATGTCGGCACAGCAGAACGTGACTGGCCCGTCGTGGACCGAATGGTCACACGCGCACTGGCGTTATGAAAAATGAAAGTCGAAAGTTAAACAACGTCAAAACGCTACACGATCGATCGATCCCAGCACGCAAAAGGTCAGCTTTGGATGGTGGAAAATCGGGGAAAAGGATACCGCTTCATGCGGAGGATCAGATTGCCCGGTTTTCGATCAGTATGTATTAGCTTTCCAATCCATCACGAACATGGTTCGGCGTGTTAATCAATAATGGCTTACGATTGAATAGAACATACTTACTCATAAAAGTTCCAATTGATTACCGACGTGCAAAACTGTTTGCTACAAATATTAATTAAAAAATAATTTGACAATATTTCAAGCGGCCAGATCAAAGCGCAACAAGAACGATTTAGAACGAACTACCAAAAAGTAATTTCGTGTAGGCCCGGACCGCCTCCATGCTAAATCGTGCTTGAACGTACGAATGCATGCAAAACAGCAAACATGGTCACATCGTTATCAAAATTAACATTTTTCCATCGTTGTCTTCGGTTGTTATTACTACAAAACAGGAAAAGCGCTCCACGTACGAAGATTGATGGATGCTTTTTGTGGGTACACCTCCATCATGCTTGTTCGTTCAGCCATCCTCTCATCCGCCGCTAGCTAATTTACGCGTTCGGTTCACCTAAGCTGACGCGCGTTTTTGTACGACGAACAAACGCCAACATTTATCACACCATCCGAAATGGCCAGACCGGGAAGGAATACTTTCGCGTCATCCTGCGGCAAGTTGTTTAGTATGCAAATGTAGCCACCAGAGTGGCCCGGTTGCTGACTGTGATCGCTAACGATCAACAATAAAGCGATTAGCGATGTGGTACGGTATCGACGATTTGCATTGGCTGTCGATCTTCACTGAAAAAACGGACTAAGAATAAAACCGGAAACAGTTCCCAAGTGACAAGTGAAAAAAAAGAAGCTAAACAGGTGCTAGTCCACCAGCAATTCATATCGCGCGCGTGTAGGAAGTGAGAGAATAGTGCCGATAAAAATGCGTTCACACCACTTTCAAATCATACGAATATGGTTTGCGATGCTAATTTTATGATTTGTTGTGGTCCCAAACGGTCTGTGGTTTGGGGCGTATTTTTTTTCCTCTCCCTCTCTGTCTACTTTATTTTGTATTACTGATGAGCCAATCTACTCATGCTCCACATCTCGCCCATGCAGCATAGAATCGTTCCAGTTTCAGGAGGTGGAATTTGAAACCAAAAACCCCAACTGTGAGTCAGCTCCCGGGGATTGTCTGATCGTTTGCCGAAAAAGGGGCATGAGACATGAATGGGAATTCGAGTGTACCGTATTTGGATGGACTGGTTGCGAGCGGGTTCCGGTTTTAGCCACAGGCCATGTAATGGTTGGAAGTCCGCGAAACGGCTCGGGGAAAAACACGGTGTCCCCACCGTGCTGCGCTTTCTGACGGCATGACAAATGTTGCAAAAGTTTGGTGAAATTTATGAATTCCCCTGGTTGGAGGTGTGCCCGCTGGTAAAAACTCCCCGGCGGAAATTGAATGGTAAATTCGTGTTCAATAAATGCTAACGCAGCCATTCGTTGTAATCGAACGCGAACTGGACAAATGTGTAATACATCACTGGACGGGTAGGAAGAACATAGCTATTGAACAAATGTTGTATGTTAGGTATTTCGTTTGTCTGCGATAACTGTGCTGAAACGTGGTGATGTATCTCTCCAAATAATTCGACCACCTAAATCAGTGGCTAACAAGTGCGTGGGCAAAATCTGATAAATTCTTGTATCAAGAATTTTAAAAGGTTTATAACTTTGGGTTCAATTCCTAATGATTAGTTTATCCAACAGATGTCGCTTATCGAACATAGTACATGTGCCTAGGCTTTATTATTTGGATCTCATTATTGTGACAAAAACATTACTTTGAAGAATATAAAGGATCAATAAAGAATATAGAATAAAGAATATAGAGGTTCATATAAATCGATGTATCGTATATGATTTAGTCGAGACCACCTCTAGATGTTAAGTCATAAAGTAACATTTGCCGACACACAAATCCATACGTTCTCAGTTCTCTTCTACCGGTGCCAGACTGACTGGTACGGCAAAGCCTGTTTTGTGTATCGATTGGATTTATAGCTTTGCAATTCCAATGCATATCAACAAATGGAAGAACTATCAATCGGCCAACACAATCGATGTTGTTTTGTCCATTTTTAGAAACTTTTATGACCCCCAACAGCTTATAGAATTTGAGTTAGCAACAGAATAGTGATTTTGCTGACGTTACAAAAACTGCATTCATTATAGTACAAAACTGTAAATTTCCTTATCATCAGTTGGCGGTATTTTAAGCACTTCAGAAACAAACAAATGCACTTAGCAAAATGCTTTAACATGTTTAGTTGAAACAATCAACACTTTAAACCATTTCACCGATTTCACAACATTACCTCCGTTGCGTAACCCAAAAAGCTAGAAACAAATTTAGAAAGCCTCCCAAGTTCGTTAGCTCATTACGTATTCGAGCTTTACAAGCACTAACACATTTTCATAATATCAATCTTCATCACTAGAGCTTTCCTTCCCGGTACACCATTTGCTCTCCTTTGAGCCATTCTGTAGCGTTACCCTGGGTGTTGCCTTTCCCAAGAATCGCCGGCATACCGATATTGGATGTATAATTGCCAAGCCCAGAGACCAAGAATGGTACGATGAAACGAAAAATAAAAAAAAACGAAAGGTCGAAAATGGTTCACTTCTCGAACGATCTTAATACTAATGGCTTTCGCCGGCGAATCAGGCTCGCGTGTCACTGTTGCTGACCGCAAAAGCATAGTCTCCGTCAGCTGATACTCAATTGCCAGGCAGCCGGCACGAATGTCCACCCACGGGGAACTGGAGAGACCTCCAGAAATAGAGTCCCCGGTGAGTCCCTCTAGCGATACATATTCAAGATGAGGATCGATTAAAACAAAAGCATAGAAGTAGCGTTTACGTATCGGGACCATTTTATTGAAGGACGATAAATTAAACGGTGATGCATAATAGAGAGTTATTGATCAAATTTTGATTCAGAAATGTTTAACCTAGACGCAAAAGAACGTACTTTTTCATTCAAACATTTGCATACCATACAGTTCCATTATGCAGTGAGGTGACAAGCTTCATTTTTAATCGCCCTGAACAAAAAAGATAATTTAAATACGACCAAACACCATCTATCTTACCCTGTCAGATTACACAGCAAAACTTTGAGAAATATAAACGATCCAAGGAAAAAAAACCCGATGTTGCCTGCTGGTTCGTTACAGTTTTTTTTTCTGGTCATTCGTCCATTACTATGTTCACGCAGCGTCGTCAGTCAGTCTGGTGAAATTCAAAACTCAATCCCCTATATACTGTGGGTGCTCTCAAGCACCAAACCTGCGGTCAATGTCAAGCTGTGAGGGTAAAGTGTCAGAAAGGTGTGGTTTTTTTTCAACAAGCATCCGTTTTTTGCCTTCGAGTTCGTCCCTAAGTTCTCTACATGTCATTCCAGTTGCTGTCGTTGCAGCCACAAAGGAGAAGCTTGTGTTGCGAAGTGTCTCGTTGCGGGAATACAACAAAAAAAGCGCGTTAGTATCTCGCGGTTTTTTTTGCTCCACAGATCCGGACATACCGCCCCATAAACGAACAATCAGATGTCAGATCTTCGAGCATTGACACTTTCTTTCCGCCAACGCGTTTGCATATATTTTACTTCACCCGTGGCTCTACGGTGCGAGAAATGACAACTCATGATCGTAACATATAGTCTGCCCAGGGTTCTGCCCAGGATGACACTACTTCAAATTTGTCTTTCCAAGCTTAATCCGACCCAGAAGCCAAGCCAGCTCGTGTTCCCATCGATGATTCATACTCAAACGGGTTTTTCGTTGGGTGGTTAAGATAGCTTCCCGGTTTCATCTTAAGACACTTGGAGACAGTGCTCGGGTGAGGTATACATCCGATTACTGCTGTGGAAACGATGATGAACGACGACAAGCCGTCTACCAAAAATGGTTGTTAGTGATCAGATGACGGGTAGACTACAAGGCAGGCACAAAAAAAAGAAGCAGTTAACCGGTACTAGATCCATGAGCTGGCATTGGCACCCGGTTGTCTCGTGATGGCGGGATCTCGCGCAATACGTGTAGCATGGTTTCGACTGCGAAGTAATAGTTGAAAAATTACTTCGCATGACTTCATAAATGTGTAACTGGAGAATTCTAGGAGTAACCTACTTTCCTGATCAGTGATATTACACCTTTGGAAGACATTTTATTTATAGAAGAATATTTGAGTACTGCCATTTCTCCCATTCTCTGTCGGGCATGATCAGTAAAAGTCTCACTCTATCAACATTTGCTTGCTTGAGGACAAGGCAAAGCCATTTGCTGAACGATTGTACGGTATTTTAGGATTAATTCATCAATGTCGGAACCACTTCCATCAAGCATCTTGAGTGTGTTACCATTTTTGGAAGACAATAAATTGATGTTGTTCTGGAGATATTCGAGAAATGCAAGTGTCCATAGAGTTGGTTAAATAATTACCATCAGCAAGGAGGACATTTGATTAATATGTGTAGCAGGTATTGCTCCTCTCAAGGATCTCACCTAACATAAGTTCACGTGCGATAACACACCCATTTTGTGTACAACCATATCATGTCACTCGTACTACCGTAATGTGCGTCTTTGTTTGGTATAAATACACCACCCGCACACCAACTGACTTCCTAATTCCCCAAGAGAAATGTGTAAAAAAGAAGGCAAACATACAAACGGAGAAGGTCCGCACGGTGATTACCGGGAACTGAGTTGTGTCTTCTGTCGTACGCATTTCCCATTCCGGGAACATATTCCCGGAAGCGTTGGTAGCATTCCTTTCGCAAGGCACAAACATCCGGTTGTGCTACTACTATTCACTCGTACTGGGAATTGAGGGACGGGTTTTTTTTTGCCAGCGAAAAACGCACGCCCATAGTGTAACCGTTCGGCGAGTCGTTCTCAAAAGCTGTCCTTGAGCAGATAATGTGCAGGTTTTGCAGCAAAAAAAAGCTGCACCAAAACAAACGAAACAAGCACTCCGATTTGGAATTGATTCTAGCAATTTTGCAACCAATTCCATAGTCGCAGACGTGTCTCCATTGATTGCTGCTTTCCAGTGCAACGGCCATGGGAAAGGATGTTAAAGTATGCTGAATTCCTTTTTCTTCTCTTCTTCATCCGTAACTCGACTAACCATTGGTAGCGTGATATCCTTCGTTAAGCTCCGGAAGGTACGTATGATTGAAATGACTTCCACTGCATAAAGAATCGCTCCCGATCGATGCTGCCATTTTGTGATGGATACCCGTTAGTACAAGTGTACAAAAACTGTCTTTGAATCGATTTGACAGTTGGTTAGCAATTGACATGGATAAAACCAAGCAAAAGGCATTATTTTTTCTTGTTTTTCAACTATCGATCGTACAAAAACCCATATAACCGATCAGAGCAATGGACGAAACAAAAACATAGTCAATCAAAATGAGCCACAAGCACACAAACACGCTGAAAATACAAATAAAAAAATACTCGCAAAACAAAATGAAATTTTCTTTTTCGTGTAACACGAGCCGCATGAAGGGCAAATGCAAAGAAAGCGAGAAAAATCTAATCAAAATAGGAAACTTTCACCCTCCTTGACATGCATCGGGCAGCAAACTTGATCCTTACTGGATGGAACTGTCCACCCGGAGGTACTTGACCATTTTAACGGCGTGTGCTTTGTGCATGTGGGCCGTACGGCTTCTTCCCCGGTGGGGGGGGGGCCGAAAGGGACAGTGGAAGAAGTTTATATTTTTAGTAAATATTCTGCATCTGAAAGTTCACGCCCGGCGGCAGAATGCGAAAGGCACGAAACGCTAATAAAACATTCGCTCCGGTAGCATATTTCAGTTTCCATCCTCGTCGCCGCTACCGCTGCAGTATTGGATTCGTATTTCTCATGCTTTTCTTCTGGTTTATGCATATTCTTGCCAGTAACAGGTGACGGTTTGTTGCTCCGAACGCTGGTGCCCAATGTTTGCCGAGGCACGTTTTCTCATAAAGTTCCCAGTGTTCGGTACGGTACGGATGTGTCTGACACTGCTTTTGCCGGTTGTGTTCATCTTTTTTTTTTGGAGGTAATGTTCTTCACATTATCCCAGCCAGTTCGGCCAACGGGCCATAGAATGAAATGTAATGTTTACCTGATCGGAACAGGATGTTGGGGCTGACTTTTAGTTGGTTCTTGTAAAACAGAACTATGGGACATTGATTTTGCTTTCCTCTGAGCAAAAGCGGAACAAAGTTTAAATTATGTTGTTCTCCCTTTTGCCTGACTGTTACTCTCTGTCTTTTCGTAATGTTTTATTCTATATCGCATTTGCCGCTTTTATTACCAGTACCGGGAAGTTTCTGTTTGATGTCTACAATCCAACAGACGTTTTGCCGTAACAAGCTTCCATTCCTCAAGATTCCCTAAGACTTTATTACATTTTTTTCTTTATGTTTTATGTATAGCATAGTTTTTCCTTTCAAATACCTCGATTATGAAATGTAAATTAAATTTGCATTTTTTTGCACTTTTTTTATGCAACAAAACAGATTTTAAACCAGTTGGATTACCACTCGAAGTGTACAATTTTGTTGAAGAAAAAAAATTCCATAAGATAATAAGAACTGCCTAAAAAAATTCATCGGAACACGTGTTGAAAAGTATGAATGGAATATATTGTTTTATCACTCGCAAACATGCTAATTTAACGTCTAATTAATTAAACGTCCATGTGAAGGAAACCTGGTAGATTCAAACGATACCACCAAACAAAACGTTTACCGATGCAAAACGTTTACCACTCGGCTAATGTTTACAAGTAATCGCTCTGCCCAACGGTCATCACACGCGGCTTTATATCTAGGGGGCAATTCAATCCTATTAACACCATCGCATACTTACGGCACATTAGCTCGTTACCTCGTGTCACCACCAGCGGTAGGAACCGGCTTCAGTTTACGCATCAATCAGAATAATATCAGCGGAAGGAAACAACCTGCCCTGCTTCCCCGGTGCGACATTCAACACCATTTTTTTTAGAAGAACAGCACATGCTTCCGGTTTGAAAATCGTTGTTTGAAACGTGATTGAGATTAATAAATCACCCAGCGAGTTTCGCTTCTTTTTTTTGTTTGCGTCTGCCAGACAGACATCGTAACACACTAGATGAGATTTTAATTGGAAAATGACAAGACTAGTGACTGGTGAACATGGATACATTCTAAGTGTGTGTGTGTGTTTTTTGCAATGGAGGGGAATTTTCCAGCCGAGAATTGCCAATAACGCCAGGTGTAATTATTTGGATTGGTTCGCTTCCGAAGGGTGGAAGCACACATTTATGAACAATCAAGATTGGTTTCATTAGTGAAGAGAAGGTTCCAGTACCGCACCAATCTATTATTAATGTTATTTCTCAAACTCATTTCGATCGAAGAATTGATGTATCGAACATCCTAAAAAATGTATAAGAAATGCCGTCTGAATATCGTGTTTAAGAAAATGCTTCACTTTCCGAATTGAATCTAACACCACTGTTTCCATCAATTTTAAATTCATAGAACCTGTTTTCTACTTCATAAAAGCTTCAAAGAACAGCCAACGATGGAATGGAGCGGTGAAATTATTTTCCCCCACACAACTTTTGCAATAAAAGTTTAGAATTGTTAGCATCCAAAACAGCATCAAAAATACCAAAAAACCGAAAGGAGGCTCGGAGAATTACCGACCCCGAAACGACTACCAAGAATGATTTTATTCGTCCATAATATATTAGAAAGCTTCCGGTAGTCTCGCTGGAATTTAAAATCTGGTACAGCATCTTTCTTTTCCTTCGTGTTCTTTACAAAAATTTCATCTTTTTATCGCTATTTTCTTCCAACAACGTTAGCAATTGGGTGATGTGCATGCAGGTTTACACCGATACTACAACCTGCCCATTGCAGTTCGCTGTTCTTAGTGCAACGGCGTTCGAGAGGCCATAACCGTTCCAGGAAGTGGCATAATAAATAAAACCATTCCTATATGCAAAATCGATGACGTCAACCCCGAAAAGGGTCGGAAGCTCCACCAACCGTCCATTGTTGGGCAGGGCGAAAATGGTCGAGCTTTTGCACCGTGCTTGACGAGTCCCGGCCCCGGCGAGCGGGTGTTATAAATTCTAAAACTTAATGGCAAATTCATGCTGGCCCGTACTGTTATGGCGCTAACGGTCCATTTCCTAACACGATTTAGCGGTACAACTCCGTAGAGCTTTCCGCCGAGGGGAGGGATGCCATCGTTTCACTGTGCCGTAATTATGTTGCACAAAATTACATCCACACAAGTGATTCCGGGATGCTTCACCTGTGAGTTTTTGGGGAGTAGCAATAGGGGACCACATAAATTTGGTTCGTTTTTTGTGACCGGAAACATAAATCCCCAACAAAGATGTGTGGCGAAGTAAATATTTCCTTTCTGCAATAATACAATGGTTTCTAATCCTTGTGCAGATAGAAGTGATGCACGTTTTGTAATGCAATCGTTAATTTATTACGTTTCATTAAAAGCAGACAGGTATCAGTAAGAATTGTTTCAAAGGCTTAATGAACAATGAAATCATAAATTCAAACAAATAGCATAAAACACAACACGAGACTCTTCCATTATTAAACGCTAACGTTGAATGCTTTCTCCCGTTGTTTGTGGACACTTTGTGCTTCTAGAGCCCATGTCATTTTCCAAAACCACCACACCAAAACACAATGATACATGATCTCTCGGGAGTACCATATTTTCACAAAATTATCCTAACCTACCATCGTGCATGGTCCACTCGGTCGTGGACAATGGTCCTTGTTCTTTTGTGTGGCTGTCCATCGGGAGCCTTTTCCATAAGCCATTAGGAAACAGTCTCGCTCCTATCAACCTACAGTCTGCCTCGTTCCACAGAAATTGAAGGACTGAAAAATGGACCAGCGCCGTTCGTACATGCACACTGAACTTGACCTTACTGATCAATAGGAAATTCAAACCATCGCCTGCTTCCATCCCCAAGGGGCTTGTTGCTTTCCTGAGTAGCCAGTCATGTTTTCTGCCACACTGAGGATCTGTTCGAGGATGTAAATGTGGTACAACTAAACCTTTCCAGCACTTTCAGCTCCTGCTTGGTAAATGCGTTACAAAAGGTGCGGGTCTGTGACCTGGAGTGGTTTGTGTTGAATAGGAAGGATAAGACTGGATAGATTGAAGCATTACTGACTCAATATTCAACATGGAAC
The DNA here is from genome assembly GCF_943734845.2 of Anopheles funestus. NCBI lineage: Eukaryota > Metazoa > Arthropoda > Insecta > Diptera > Culicidae > Anopheles > Anopheles funestus. Next base: position 14,716,432 of record NC_064598.1, read on the forward strand.
ATCTTCAGATTTTTAGTAGCAATTAGTTTTTTGAGGGTTATTCATTGTAGTTTTTTTTTAGTTTCTCTTTGAGTGAAGTAAATCGCGATGACTTGTGGATGCTTTTTTCAAGGATTTTCAATACTATTTTAGTTGCTTCAAAATCAAATAAATTTCGAATGTTAAACTTTGAGCTAATAAATCGTAAATTAAGAAACTAAAAGAAGAATAAGTATAAGAAATTTAAAAATTTAAAAAATTGTTAAGAATAAGAAAAATCGCAGCAGAAATCATTATGCAATATATACAACTTTCAAGACTTCAGCAGGACAGTCATATAATGAGAAGAATGAATCAGTCTTTGAGATAATTAAATTGTATACAGAGTGACTAACTGACTAGATGCAGTAGGTCAAGATCATAAAGCAAATGAAGAAGCTCGATAAGAGGAGTCGTGGTTATCGCAATAATTCAATTATCTTGACAGCTGATGAACTGTAAGAGCCTCCGTACTAGTAGACTTGCGATTCATTTTATTTCCTGTTCTGTTTTTCTATTTTTATTTATGCTATTTTTAGCATTCATTTCACATTCAATTTTCATAAAAAAGTTTTTCCAATCCTTCTAAACTTTTATTTAAAACATTTCTTCGAAATGAATTTCCAAAAGGCATCTTTCTACCGGTTAGAGCCTTTAGCCAGAAAGTTTGACGTACGGACGGGAAATGGTAGCAAAACTTTCCCACACAAAAACTATAATCAAAACCTCACCCATTCCGGCTAGGAAAACACTTCGGCACGGCCAACGAAAAGTCAAAAACCTAACCCAATCGGTGAATCTCTAAATGGAGCCCTACGCCCCATTTCGGTGGCGTTCCTGTTCGCACCGATGGGGAAGCACTGTGTAAAGTTTTCCCATGAATACAATGCATCAGCACAAGCACAAGCCTGTAGCGGGCACCCTGGAAACCCGGCTATTATTCTCGCATTCTATCTATTAAACTACGCACACCGGCTGGGAAAGTGTCTGGTGTACAGGCTCGGGAGCTTCATCGCCGTAAAACAATCAATAGAAAAACTCAATCCCTTGTCAACATGTAATATGAACGAGTTTTGAGGTTCGGACAATAGTGGCGTAACGGAAAGTTTCGGAAAGCAATCCTAAAGCAAACGAGAAACTCAAACTCATTGGTACACGATGCCAGATGATGCTAAAAAGTGTGGAGAGGTTAGAAGGGGTAGAAGGGTAGCAAACAATTTTCCAGTCGAAAGGTTCTAATGGATGATGTCGGGGTGGTCAATTTAATTTGCTCGTGCTCGAGAACCTACCGAAAACGGCGTGGAACTAAAAGCATCTAAACTTTGGTGATAAATTTAAAAAAGCCTTAAACTATAAAAGAAATTTCATTAAATTATTTTTTCTTTCACTTTAATCAAGTATGCAAAATTACGGAAAAAATATTTCCCCATGCCACGATCGGGTAGAGTTCTAATAGAATCAGCTGCATTTTTTATTTGTTACAAACACTGTTACAGAAGCCATTAGCAAAATTGTGTGTGCTCGTTGCACTAAAAATAGATTCAACCACCCTTAATTCGGGCATCCTTCCGTTGTCGGAAAAGCGGATTATAAAGTTTTCACACGATACATCCCTTCAATGGAATGCTGTTTCCCGGAACAAGCTGTACAGTGGTAATAGTAACTACTCCTCTTACAACTTCACTCGCTAATGAGTGCCTCACAGGAGGTGGCCAACATTCCATACGTGTTTATCGTCATTCTGTACAAAGGAATTATAATTTCGCCTCCCAAAAAAAAGGGGAGAAAAAAATCACCTCACCCACATAATTTCCTTTACACGCCCACATACCCTTCATTCGCTGGAAAGCTCAAGCGGGAAAAAGCTTTTTTTCCGTTTGGTCAACGTACTTCAAGTGCATTCTTTTTAGATCGAAAGCGGGTGGGGATGGTGAAAAACGTTAAAAACACCACGTGGGATGATGCATCCGGAGAACGTTTAAATAAAACATTAGCTCACAAAGGGCACACGTGGGAAGGCCCTGAAGGTGGGAAGGTGGGGGGAAACACTCCACAAAGAGCCATAATTTTTCGGCTAAGCCCAATCCAGCGATGTGACCAGCGGTGCAGAAGGACTTTTGCACATTGGTGCAAAGGGATGTTTCCTTTTGTATTTTTTTTCCTCTCTCTCTCACGTGAACCTCTACACTGCCAACGGCACTTTTATCGGTGGTTACGAGAACATTTTTGGACCGTTCTAAAAAAGTTAAGCTTCCGAGCGTTGGGATGGGGACACGCGAACGAAGTGTAAATTTTTATTACACCCCCTTTTTTCTGCGATGTCATTTTCTGCTGGTGTTTCTACAAGCACACACAAAAGTGTGGCCAGTTTATTTTTGTACAAAGTGTGTTCGTATTCGTTTCGGGTTTCGTCTTGCAAAAACCTGTAATCCGCTAGTGTATACGTTACCGGCTTAGCCGTTTCCACGCTGTCGATGTCGCGTAGTGTGGAATAAATAAGGTTTTTTTTTATTACATTCGTCAGCCCATCTGTATCCGGTTAACCGACCGGTGTGGGGAAGTAGAACACCGGAAATAAACTCACCAACCGAAAAAAAACGCACAAAAGACTCACACACACACAACCACAAAAAAGGCCGCCATGCTGTCTCTGGTACGCGCGGGGTATCGTAATGAAACCCTACCTAATCCTTCTAGCCAGTAACGTGCTTGAAACGTGAGACCAAACATGTCGTCTTAAATGTGCTTCAAGATTTACACCGCCACCGAATTACGGTGGGACATGGGTGGGGTGGGGTATTGCGAGTACTTAGCCAACATTACAGTGATACCCTTTTTACGCGGGATAAGCAGCAGCGGAAGAAGCTAAAATTATCCCAGGTCAAAGGACTTTCCGCGAAGAGTGTAAAATGTCAAAGACCGACAAGATTCTTTTCGAAACAGTCATGAAGCGAGGTAAGTACTTCCCTAATCTTGCTATATTAATCTGCTGGTCGTGAGAGATTGGCAGCGAGGTGCGATTAAATTTGAACAAGCAAAACTTTGCGCCCGTGTCATGTTTTACAACCTGTTGGTGGTTTTGATTTGGTAAAATGGAGAATAAAACATTACCTTTATGGGGTTTTTCACCCACTCCCCCACTGAGTGAAATTGCTTCTTCACAACGTGGATTAATGTGTCTTTATCGTGGAACGTTATATTGGATTGGATTCTTCTGCAATCCAAGAGATTATTACTGATGAATTAAAGATGAGGAATTACACACGAAATATGTTCACAATTAATCATAAATTCCCATATGCTCTTCAATATTCAATGCGGATATACGTGAGAAATTGTTTCAGAATTCCGGTTCAAGAACCTGAAATACTTCCACGAGAGTTTCGCAAAATAGAAGAGAACTTTTTAATTAAATCTGGTAATCTGGTTTGGGATTGGGCAATCCCAAAATCTCTTGCTTCTGTGTTCGGTGTATTAAACTTGGACATCAGGTCGTGGACATAATCTCTTCTTGACCTGTCCTTCGTAACAAGAAGAAACTCTCAAGATACGTGCTTAAATTAAGTTTCGGAACCAATAATATCCCAAGCGAGATCTAGCTGGGTCTTTCATCTAGAAGAAGAATCATTCATGAGAATAAGGCCCTGGCTATTGTTTTACGCATATAATTAGATATCGGCAATTCTTTTCAATTTCTCACTCAGAAGTCAATATTGAAACAGAATTAAGTATTGAATAGGATTCCTATTATTGTGCTATAAATTTCTGTACAAAACACAATATCTCCTAAATCTTCAATTTTATACAATTTTTAATCAATTTGGAATGTGACACTGACTCCACCGGACATGTACTCCGCAGTTCCCAAAAACAATGGTGCTCCTAATTGTTTGAACACTGTAACCAGAACAAATAACAAACCATCCGTAAAGTGCAACATTGCATTCGCATTCTCGCTGATGGACATTATTATATCGACCAAAAATTAATTGACTCCACGCACCAAAAAATCCACCCATGGTTTGGAGGTTCTACCTTTCCAACAAACAACACGTTGCAATGAGCACAGTTTAACAGCTCGGTTCATGCTGCGAGCGACTGTGAAATAAAGGTAATTACGCTTGGCAACTCACACGTGCCTGATGAAACGCATCCCGGGGAAGTGAACCGTCACATGAAGGCACGCAAACTTGTGCGCTAATGTTTGTCAAATTTTATGCACACTCGACACGCTTCTTTGTTGTAACAGCGATCCTCGGAACGACATGATTTTGCTACCATGTGGTTGTATGAATGTTTTATCGCCCTCAAACCAGAAAAAAAAGCGGACGCAGCAAAATCGATCAAACGATGGAATGCAGCCATGTTCGATTTGTTCGATGAATTTGGAAGATATGGAGCATGTGTTGGGTCTGCTCGAGGAAGGGAAACCTATGTGCCCAATCATGCGTCCATCAACGTTAGACGGCAGGTACGGTTCGAAGCAATCGAGCGTGGATCGTTGCGGTAGTAGTGATGTGGTGATCAGCATGACTTCACACCGATACCGGAAGCATTGTAAGCGATAGAATGTTTCTTTTACTGTACCGTCAAAATTCCGCTTAAACTCACCTTAAACTGTAAAACTTTACATACTCAACTCCCTGCGTAAAGTCACCCGTGCAACAGCTTCCTTCGCGAATGACATATAGGTAAGTAGGGCTAATGGTGAAAGCAAAGTTCTATGCCCCTTACCTTAACCTTCGGTCTTCGTAGACAAACGTTCAGATACGCGGTATCGGTTAGCTCCCGATGGAAGTAAACATTTGCCCCTAATTGCATTGTGCCGGGAGACACCGTGGTCGCGGTTCAGGGTTAATTGGTTCACGGATTTCCTACTCCCGTGAGCCACCACCGTACACATTCTATCGTCACATTGTAATTCTCTGAACCACACACACAACATCAACTACAGAGAAAAAAAACAAAACAATAACCAAGATACTAACGGTGGCAAGTAAACAGTTCACACCGAACGCATCGAGATGATCGAGTTCGGAAATTAATCCAACCGTAACCGTAAACCGTTTCACCCGAAAATTCACCACCGTCCAGGCGGTAATTGTATTCCAACTTCTTCCCACCATCCAGCATCTTATGCTCGCCGTATCATCATCGATGCTCGGCTGATGATAAGCGCCACACAATACCGGCCCGGCCTTGGATAATTGGATTGCAGTGAAACCAATCGTCAAATGGGCGTACAAAAGGCCAATTTACATTCCATCCACCAAATCCGGGTACTCCCGGTACGGTTTGGTTTTGTTTGGTGGAAGGAGGATTTTGTTCTTTGATTTAATTTCGCTAATCTAACCGGATCAACCGGATGCGAACGAGCCGTGGAACGGGGAGAATGTAGATTAACATTTGCGCGCTCGGTCAAACTCGTTGATACACGAAATGTCTCGATATTTCTCCAATGACCTCAACACATTTTATCTGTAGCGCTACGTTTTGGACACTTATTCACTCAATTATGGTGCACAAATTCCCTTTTTTTCAAACTGATCAGGTAAAACCCACAAAAAAACATCACTTGCCATTTACGAACAGACAGCTGGAGAGTGAGCTCTTTCGTACCAACATTTTGGTACCATTTGACCACACAAACGTTCCATCGTTACAAGCGTCGTTAAATTGACCACAATTATGTCGTAAATTAAAATTCCAATAAAACTGCTCCAATCCTCTATCTCGCGTGCTTGCATGTCTGACATTAACTTCAAGGTTGACGCGGTTATACTTATTGCCAAAAATATGCTAAATTCCATTCCGGACTTCTCCACCTCCCAAGCGGCATAACACAAAACCACCTCCCCGGGTCGACGAAGCGGGCACGCGAGCTTTATCGGGCAGCAGTTGTCTTTTTTTGTGTGTATACGCTTCGTTTTTTCTTGCTGTTTATGCTATCGTCACCACTGTGCTTGGATGAGCGTGTAATGCGTAACGGTGGCCGTGGTTCGTTAGGAATTTTACCATGCAAAACAGGGAAGCATAAACATACAAAAAATGCCATGTTTTTTTGCTCGCTATTGTTGTTGTTTGCTCATCTACTAATAGGGAGCGATCCACACAACGTTGGAGGATGAGCAGCACAATGACTAAATCCGATCGCAATCAGCAGCAGCACGATAAATACCTTGACCTAGATTTAGTCACTAACTGTGTGGACGTGGCTATTTCCGGGAAATGGAATTTTTGGAAGAGAATTACTATTAAACCAAAAGAAGAAGAAAAAAAACCCGTTGTTGATAGGGTTTCGGTGGGAGATGAAAATCTCTACATCACCTCACTCCATGCTTGATTGATCGTTTAATTAAACTTTCCCATTAGCTTTGTTCGTTAAAGCACATTGAGTGGAATACCATGGATCGCCTGATAGTATACATGAGTTTTAATGTTCTCTGATAAGTTGGAGAATATACGTGCCATGCAATGGTGAAGATTAAACTGTTTTGGAAGTGTGTTTTATCTTCACTGTTTGTCGACTTTAAACAAACAAACATATCTGACTTTAACTGTACTATCTCCACTCTCTGACGATCTGATAAAAAATAGTTTTTAAGATCAATATGAGAAAATAAAGATAGATAAATAAAATAAACCTGTGGCCAAAACTGTTTGCATTTTTCAGCTATTAAAAATACTTTTTTCAGCTACGTTTTAAAACTCTTGTGGCGGCAGGTGACTATATCATCACCTATGTTCACCAACTTTGAAAAAATTGTCTCGAGTATATCTCATTCGAAGTTTTTTTTTTTTGCTCGGTTAGAACGGCCTGGCCGTATCAAGACTTATATTACCACGTAGCAGGATAGTCAGTCCATGCTACGGGGGGACGGTCCGGATGGGATTTGAACCCGGTCCTGCCGTCGACGGGCGTCGTTTATCACATGCACCGCCGGGTCGCCCCATCTCATTCGAAGCGATAAGGTTTAATTCGAAAACCAGCAACACTGTACAGCTCTTTAATTATATTATTACTAACTGAGTGTCTAATGAACTTCGTGTAAATTTTTCTGACAAAGTACGAAAAACATATCTTTAAACATTTTTTTTTGAAATTTGCTAAGTATGCTTCCTTTGCACTAAGTTACTACCCGAACACGTGAAAAAAATGTTTTTAATTTTTATGCTAAATCGACGCAAACTCAAACGACACGCAACACGTGCGTGAAGCGTGCCAAGGCACGACCAATTTACACAACCACCCCCGGCCCAACATTCCATCCCCGATAGGAATGATCCCAATTTGCATCAAGAATTATCATTGCAAAGATGGTGGTTTTCCTCACCATAAATATTCAAGTCACTTGAATGGCAATCATCACCCTCATACAGACCACATTTTGCACCACACATTGACATGAGGCCCTGCTCGATTCGTTCGTTAACATCCTGGAAACATCCTGTTGCTCATTAAAACACCCGTTCTTTCGATGGAAAGTGTTCATGCACGGTGACAATATCTAGACGACTTTTACATACAAAAAAACAGTTTCACTCTTTCAATGTCCTTTAGCAGGGAAGGTTCTTTTTTCTCTTCTCCCTACTAACGCTATTGGAGCGTAATTAGTGCGACCCCCGGCCGATTTGACCAAACAAACCGTGTGTTTGTGCTGTGTGTCCGGTCGGTCATGCATTTATTTCGTCATTAGGATCCCACGCAGGATCAAGTGGTAGCCTTAATTAAGGCGAGCCGGTACTACCCGTCCACTGCACCCGGCTTCCTCACCATAAAGTCTGGAGAAGATGTCTTTGCAACAGTGATGTGTACCAAGGCCGCATGGAACCGTAACGATCCAGCTGTTGGACATTATATTGGACGTTGATTGTACTGGCTTTAATTTATGAGGCAGTGCCCCCTTTGGTTTTGCTTTATTTGTACTGTTTCATTGACCTTTTTCGGGGTATAAAATGAACGATTTGTGTTTTTTTTTTTGTTTTTTGACCATAACACCCAAAAATTAAAATTCTGCCTCTCTAAACATGGTCTCAACCATCACACATTTGGAATGCACAAACTGCATAGTAACTGATACAGCCATAAATTAACGCTCGTTTTTCCCACCACCAAGCGGTACGAAAGCATCGCCAACAAACAACATTTATTGCTGCAAAACTATTCAACACACTGCATGACGCACTTGTTTAGGAGTTTCCTTTGCACCCCTCATCAAACAGATCGGTATGTTGTTGGTAGGCAATATAGTTTGAGTTAATAACCTTACCATCACCGGGCACGAGACCAGCCGATCGGCAATCGATGCATTGCGGCGTATTTTTATCTCAATCGCGACTATGCAAATGTAAACAACGTTTTGCCAAAGCTTTAATAATCACCGACGGAAGGTATCGGGAAGTGACGTACGGTATTCGAAACGGAAGCATCCCTGTAGCTATTCGATCAACGTCAGCGTGGAACAGCTTTATTGAAATGAGCAATACTATTAGCATCGATCGTGCAGTCGTACGGTGGCTATATGTTTTAGGAACTTTCCGTCTATAAATAGCTTCCATTCTCGAGAACTCCTTGCTGCTATCGGTTACAAATCGTACGATACTTCCAAAGATCTGGCAGTAACTAATTTAAGTTGTAATGAAATTCCTATTACACCCTTACCCGTATCTAGATAAAGTACAATTTTCGAACAAAACTCATTGATTGGAACTTCGATTCTTCTTTCCCCTATTGATGGCCAAGCCAGGGGGTCGTTGAAGAGTTGTAAACCCCTTTTTTATAAGCTCATAATATAAAGTTTTCTAATCCGTTGTGTTCCAATTACCTTTCGCTAGGAGCTTACTTTTCCAATCTAATTCCCCGCTTGTCACAACCAGACGGAAACCCATTTGTCGATTCTCGCCGTGATGAAAATCGTAAATATTCTTTACCGAAAACGGAAAGAAAATAGCACCCTGTGTGTGTGTTTTTTTTTTTTTGATGCCCTTTCTTCAAGTATCGATTACGAAGCAGAACATAAATTGAAACAAATCGCAACCGCGATCTTCCAGGAAGCGTAAGTCTCTTTGGTGTTTGAGGTGGTTTTTTTGTTGTGGTGATGTCTTTTTTTTTGGTACATTTAATGCATGCAACGTTCCGTAACGATTGCAAAGTTCCGTTTTAATGTTTCCGTTAGTAGCCAGGAATGGAACGTAGCGGAAAGTGGGGCTTGCTGCATGGTTTATTATGTGGGGAATTCTGATATTTTGCTTACTGATTTACTGAAGTCTTTATGTTGATGTTTATCGCAGCTGGAAAGCAAACTTTCACCAGTCGAATGAGGGAGTTTGCCATGAAGATATTAATACAGTAATTTGTCAGAAATGTTGCTTTCTTTTTCTTTTGTGGAACTCTCAAGAGATCTTAACCTGAAATTGTAAAAAAGTTGTCAGAAAATAATATTCCACTCAATCTGCTCAATGCTTGCAGTACTAGGAATATGTTTTCTTCTGTTGTGGAATAACAAGAATTTTTGGTAGGCCATTTTAGGTCTAATTTGTAAACAGTACATAAAATTATAACTCTTTAGAAATTCAATCATCTATTAAGATTCATGAATCTTTGAGAATTCACTTTTGTGAAGTTGACTCATGATTCGAATGACTCTTCACTGAAGATTCATTTAAATGACTCTTTTCATAACATTCATTAAGCAGAACTCATTAGCAGGATCGTCTAGCCCCCAAATACCACAGTCCTTTCGAAAGAACATCCTTTCGGGAAGAGTAACGCTGCCATTTAAGACACATCGAAACCACCTTTCTTCGCGCGATTACATCACACAGAATGGAAGTTTTAGAAGATAATTTCCACCAGCACTATAATCAGCGCCCGCGTCAATAGCTCACAACGATAACTTCCGGCCAGTTCATCTTCATCTGCATCTGCAGCGGGTGCGGACAGTGTGGGAAGCCATAAAAATAGACATAACCATACTCACCCATCCTCGACCAAAAATAAAAAGAGGAGCAAAACTCCTACTAGAGGTGGGTTCGTTTTTTTTTTTTTGGTTGGTCTTCCTTTTTTGCATTTAGAAAAACAACCCCATAAGACGGAGCGATAAAATCATCCACTAGTGGGGAGCAAATGGTTAACCGCATCGTCAGAATGCAAGGGCAGTGCACTTGCAACTACACTCGGGGAGGGATGCGGTAATGTGAAAAGTGCAACCCGAACGTACCGACAAATATTCGATACGGTACGGTGAGCGAGTTTGTGCTTAATTATCATATAATCGGGTCTACCCGATTCACGATCAAGTCTGCGTTACGGCAAACACGCACGCTTGGGTGATTGGGAGGGCTGGGATTGGAGTCAGGGAGGAAGGGAGGGGGGAATGTATACAGCGGACAGCTGCAATTGCAGTTGCAGTGCAGCGTTATCCGGTTTGTAAACACCTTACCCGCAAAGACACCCTCCCATCTACCCATACCGTCTCGGTCTCTCCTCGGTGCGCCAGGTTCACATCGGTAAGGCATTGCCAGCCGACGGGTTAAGTTGAACGCGAACGCAATAAATAGAACGGGAGACGTTTGTACGCTACTTGCTACCAGATACCAGCCAGATTGACTGGTACTTTTCCGTCCCGATCCACCATTTGCAAAAAAAAAAACGTTGCAACGCTTGCAAGATGCGAAAGAGTTAAAACACTTTCATGCACGCACGGTACCGATTGGTACCGAGCCTGTCACTGCCCGGTACTTCCCCAATCTACTCGACAATGAAGCCACCATGTGGGCTTCCTCCACTATTGTGCGAACGCTGTTATACGCTGGAAGAGATTAAAATGGTGCCCGCCCGTATATGCGCACCGTCGCTCTTCCGGTGGCCTTGGCAGTGAAACTATTCTTCCACCCGCAGGAATCGCGCCACAGCGCTGGGTGTCGTAATACTCCATTTCCATTTCACTTTCCGAAAGCTGGAGCAACTTTCTGCTACAAACCCACTCGCTACGCGACGCGATGGTTTGGTTGGGAGTGGAAAGTTAGTCGTGCTCAAAACGAAAACGTGCCCTACCCCGTTCCAACCTCCCGGCCGAAGGCAGAGTGGCCAAAAACTTTGTCCATAGAGCAAAGTTTTTCTGCAGCTATACATTGCATTGTGTAACGACTTTGCCACGTGGTCGCGAACTACAAAATTTCAAGTGCAATCGAAATTATTTTTTTTATGGCAAAGTTTTGCTAGCTTAATCAACTACTGCTAAAGTATAATTTAAGTACTCATAAACATTTAATTTCTCGTTATTTAATTTTTTTTTGGTGCCATTCAATAATGTTACTTTGATAGTCAACGAAGAGAACCGGGAAAACGGAATCGCAACACAATCGGTTTTCACGGAAACCGTTGAATATCCATCATTAAAATGATTTAAAAATGATGCATACTGCAAGCCATAAATACAATTTCGCACAATATGTCCCACAAACCCCATCCTATCCGGGAATGATGGGGTGTTGGATGGGGATTTTTCAATCCAAAAAGTTTCCCCACAACATCAGTAGTCGGTCGCACCGAAGCCAACGCACTGCAGTACGTGCCTGGCATAAGGCAATAAGGCGCCGGCGACAAAATGTTGCATTGTAGTTTATTTTGCGCTAGCTTCTTGCTGCTGCCGGAAAGGATTGCAGCACAACATTGTGGACAATGGTCGATAACAACCGGACATGATTTGTTATTCATGGTGGGATTGGAAATTGAAATCAAACATTACTACGAACTGGTCGATGACAAATAATTCGGACACCAGGGAGGGAGTTTGGAGATATAAAAATATGATCATGATCGTTCACAATTTCTAAATTTCTTTCTGAAGCAAGAGTGAACACTAGAAACTGGTGATACTTTTGCATCAACCTGAAGACTCATTCATAAAATTCCACACCAAGTACGGGTAGTCGATCCTTGTGAATGGATTCCCCAGACCCGGGTATCAGATTTCGTAATCATAGTTCACCCAACGATCACCTCTCACTTTTTGCCCTTTGCCGGCTATGATTAAGGGGTTCCATCGAAACATCGCGTAGCACCGAGCGCGGTGCGAGATTAGTATAATTTGACCACGCGATAGCTTCCGGTATTATTAGACTGAATCGTTTACCGGCCCTGTTGCTACCGACATCACACTCCAAGCGTGTCTCACGCTCTTGCGTCTTGATCTAACGGGAATCGATGGATAAACAAACCGGTGGATCAGATTGGCTGAACTTAAGTCTACTCTGTGATGCGAAATAACCTTCGACAGGTGTCATAATCCGTAATCCAACCCATGGTTAAATGTGTTTACATATCGGGACGGAATATTTCTCATGCTTCTCTTTTTTTGACATTCTATCGGAACATCGAGAAGCCCTGCTTTTTTTGGAAGTTCCCATTGAATCGAAAACAAATTCCCAAAAATAAACCAATTCACAGCCCGGTGTGAAGTTACCAGCTTCCAATTTCGTACTTTATTGACTACTTCACCGATGCCATATGTATGTCACCGAAGATCGTGAGAAAGTGATATGAAAATACTTCAAAGCTGCTGTAATTATTTTTCCTCTGCCAGCTCCAAACGCCAGTTAAATGTATCCCATCCAACATGGCGCATGTCCACAATGCACGGCACACGGATGATGGATGATGATGTTGATAGGGCACGCGTCGTAAGAAACCACCGAATCGAGACAGAGTTCACATTTTCCGGCACCGAAAAGCTATCAAACGGGACAACAGTAATATGGTCGCATGTTGCGACTGTACACCGACAGTCGAGTGGGCTCTTGTGCGAAACGTAAATATTGATGCTCGGCTAAGCTAGCGCAGAAACTGTCAATAAAGGGACGTCCACAGTTCAACGAGATAAGAGAGCAGCTTTGGTACAATGTTTCCGAAGAAGTTCTACGACGCCACGATTGACGTTGCAGAGAGAGAGATTTGGTTTTTTTCCCCTACAAAGAATAAAACCATACCTGAACGTGCTAATCCGACGCAATGATTCCGCAATGAGGAAGTAAACATGTCTGTCACACACTTCTTCCAACAAAAAAAAACACCATTCTTCAAAAATGCCATGCTGCGCCTTAAAATTTCAAAATATTATTCCCTCCAAATGGCCGAACTGATTGATAACACACGCCGGCAATCGAAACTTTGATCCCCTGTGCTTGCAGACCAAATTTCCACTTGTTTGTTGTCAACGGCAACATAAGCTCTGCTCATGTTCTGCTGACGGGGAATAATGATTCATTGGAAGGCGCGGGTTTCTGCGCCTTGCCCTTAGCGCCCCGGCACCGTTGGGTGCCGTTAATCATTCTGCTTCGGTCAATAAACAATGTAATTGTGTGTTACTGGACACGAAATTCGACACGAGAGGTAACTGATTCCGGGGCGCTGACTGTGGGAAATAGCCTAAGTAAGCAGCATGGGAAGCGCCACGATGTAGTAATGGTAAGAAATAATGGAATTATTTTACATTTAATTATGGCTCATACAGCACAAGGAGACTGTGACTGTCGCAGAACTTCAACATCTTTAACAGTACTCGGCGAAGTAAAAAATCCCCTCAACAATCTCCTAGATGAGAACTAGAATTCTTCGAACGGAGTTCTCCTATCGCTTGACAGATCATAGCTGATGCACCACCTGTTTATGACTAAACAAAATAGGAAACAATTTTACGAGCCTTAAGCTTCCTATAAAGTTGTCAATATGGCGCCTAATAATCATTTATCTCTGCTACCCAACCACTTCATTTATACGGCTATTTCTCATTGTCCACTCGTTGTACATCTTCCGCCTGCGTACATAGCATCTGAGTCATCGTGTTCTTCCTTCAAGAAGCGAGTTCCTTCTCAGGTAAACAAAGTCCACCCAGCCAGATCCGCAGAATCTCACTTTCAGCGCAATATCCCTTATCAGGAAACGCATCAAATCTTCCCAATATTCGACACTCGGCGCGAGGTTCTTCAATCGAACCAGAATCACAACGATGACAACATTACTGTCAGCGACAGATAACCGATCATAGGCACATTTGTGCTGTGTCAAGGTTTCGCTTACGGCTCTAATCCCCAAAATCAACCAAACGGACAGAGACGACAATTATCTGGCCCGAGCTAGACACTTATCAGTACCGAACCGGTAGGTTCGTTTGCATTGAATTTATTTCGCTTTACGCTTCCGTCTGTTCGTCTTACTGTCAATGTGACCACCGTGGTACGAATTGCATTGGTGAGCCACCTCAGTGTATAAACCTGCACGCTCGCTGACCCCGAAAGAGGTCATCGATGGCCGTACACAGAATGTTGGTTGAAACTGGATTTCGACGTCCCTGACTTCATTCGTGACCCGCTTGTTTTGTGGCTTGCCACCACGTACAGCACGCAGCCAACATTCGCAAAACAGCAAAACATAGCTGCGGCCATCATTTGCTCAACAGTGGGCCAAAATTTCGTAAGATTGTTTGTAGCTTTCGCTGAACCGTAACCGACCTCACCGGTCCGATCAGCTGTTTCGCCAGCGTGCTCATGGTAACATCGGTGCTGCTGACGGTTCTCTAAACTTCGTTGGAATCTCGGACCAGTTTCGTTGCCGTTTCGTTTCTTTCCTGCGGCATATGATCCTCGAGTAGACGTGTTTTTTTTTCTTGTTGTAAGCTGACGATCTCTGGATGTTTCGATCATTAGGGATTCCACAGTTTGTTTCGTTTCGCTTCTCTCCCGCGCCTGGGTGTGGGACCTTCGCCGTGCCACACGGAGAAGAAACTGTGAGACATTATTCAGCAACTTTTATATGTACACTTCTCACGCACTGCGCCGCCTGAGTCAGCATGCGACGGTTTTGTTTGCATCAGTCTGTGGAAGATTACCACCCCGTGTACCGTTTAGTCTTACACACGTGGCGTCTCCGGTGTGGTTTCGTTACGGATCACTAAGCGTGGAGGGGTTTTGCTAATATTAGATGTTTGGTTATACGATGATAGTGCAACAGAATACGATACCGTTAGGGAAAATGCTCTTGAAACTGATCTTTGCTACGGGATCTGCTCTTGGCAGATGGTTGCACTTTAGTATCCACATTTCAGGTGTCTATCTACTACGTCAACGTTTTAGTAGTTTTCCTAAAACAAACCAAAGCTTCCACACAATGTCTACCATCATTATTACCACGATCAGCTCCTTTCGCATGACTAATTACAACTCTAGCGACTCTAGTTCTGCTGGCTAGTCTGTCATCCTACGGTGCAATGTCATTGTTTGCTAAGCATTTAGCAGCTGAACAGGAAATGGCCCCCCAAAAAGAGCCGTTTCGCAGCCGGATTTCTTTCAGCAAACACTCAGCATAGCTAATCAGCACGGATATAAAAAGGGGCAAGGCTCGCCTTAAGATGATTTGCCGTTTTTCTTTTTTTGTTTGTTGCTGTCAAGCTATCTGGCAGGCTTCTGCCGGAATGGAGGGAACACCCAAAAACAAAGAAACAAAAACGCATGTATATTTAATGAGCAATGGAGCAAAGGATACGTCCAGCTTTGTGCGCTGTATTGTGCGCTTGAATTGCAAAACCTTTATTCCGTTTTTGTTTTTTCTTTGCTTACGGTTGAAAACGGCTGTAGAGAACGGAAGGAAACCAATTCCATCTTATGGCATATTCCGGCTTAAAAGAAGGATTGTAATAGATTAATGCGCTGGACAACACTGAAGGATGAAATCATACGAAAAGGTCTTTGAAGGTAGAGTATTATCAGAATTAAAGATTTTCGATCAATTGAAGGAAACATAAAAAAATTTCTATTATTTTTTACACAACTCTCTAAGTTGTGTAATTTATTGCATACCTTCAGGCGTATCCACCCTAGACACAGACTTGCGGTAAAAGTGATCGGACGATGTAACTTCATGCCGTTTGTTCTCTAAACCTTGTTAGCAAATACCTCTAAAGGACTTGCGCTAATGAATGAAATAACCATCCCATCAAAACAAATTCAATTCTGCTGTAACTAAAATTATTCCCCCTCGGCTATAAATAAATATTTTCCTCCGTTTCGTCTAAAGATCAAACGCAATTTTTTATCATCCTTTCAACACCGAAACCTTGCTAAATGAATAAGTGCTTTGTAACCAATAACCAACATGCCATAAATCACCGACATGAACTAGCGATCAGTCGCGATAATCGATCCGCCTCTTGCAGCCTATTCTTTTTAGTGCCTCTGTGTGCGAAATTTTAACAAGGTGTCAATCTTCACCTTTTTTTGATTACGTTATCAACCAACCACTACCACCCCCCCCCCCCCCTCCCCCTTTCTTGGTGGGAGAAATTGGTGTCAAAAAGGTCGTTGCGTAATGTGGACGAGAGCATGAATCACCTTTTGTCCGTGATCGATTTTCTAGCCGTGCGCTACCGATTGTTCTACTACTGGCGGAGTGATTCTTGTGTCCAAGCCCGGGAAAAAGGAAGCGAAAGGTGCAAAGTTACATGCATAAATAACTACACGTAGCGTCCGAATCCTCCAATGGCAAGGTGTCCTCCCCGTTGAGGGTGTGTGTTTTGTTATGGGGCAATAAAGGAATGGCCATTTCGTTCGCCTATTTCCTGCTGAGATGTGCACACCACCCAGTTACGGCTGTTACTATTTGTCTTTTCCAATGCTTCTTCTTGTTGCAGGGCGGTTTTAGGAACGGGAAACACAACAGCCAGCAACACTTCTGCCTGATGAATAATCAATAGAGCGTTCCGAAATTCGTTAAGCAAACCACCGTGAAGCACGGGTGGGGCGGCAAAAGGGGGTATGGAGCTAAAGTAGGTGGAAAACATAAGCTTTGGTAGGTTGCGAAAAAAGGGCAGCATCTTCTACACACGAGTTCAGTACTAAACTGTGCCCATTGAGAATTCCAACGTTGTAGTGGTTTTGTCGTTGTTTTTTTCTTTTTGATCGCATCCAAATGGATTACACTGTGTCCCCAAAGCAAATGACAGCTTTCGTGATATCATTTTCAAATCTCTTACGACCATACCGGGAATTAAGTTCCTCGGGCTGCGTGCTGTTACAAATAATTGTATAATAATGATCGAATTCGTTTTTTCTCTCTCTCTCTCTCATTTCAGCAACATCAACTTAACCACCCTTAAAGATAGGCTGTACGCATTGAAGCGTAATGAAATGTCAATTGACCCAAAACAAAACCGAAAGTTGGGCACAATCATAATCACACAGGCGCACACACACACACACACACATCGCGCTATTTAAAAATAGACGACAAGGTCAACGAAACCTGCTACCTGTCGCCCACCCTCCCCCAAGAGTGTTTTGCTGATAATGATGAAGCCTTACAAAAATCAAGAATAATATGTGAACGGATTTGTTGCTCCGGTTTTTCCTCATTGTTTTTCCAACCCGTGTTTTCTGGGTTCTTCACTTATTCGCTTTAAATTGGCCAGTCGGAGACGAGATCGCACTAACAAGCCGCGGATCTTGCAGCGCCGGAATAAAGAACAACCACAAGAACAGCGCGTGAAGAATAACGCGAACACGAATGCGAACGGCAAAAGGGCGACACACACAAAAGCCAACGATATTCAAAGACCTCCCCGGCCCCAGTTCCTTCAAACGGAAAACCGCTAGTCTCGTCGCAAACCGAGAAGTCAATCAATTTGGTTGTGTGCACATACACACACACACATTTATATAGAAGACCGACTGGTCGAATGCGGAAAGACGAAGCTCAACGACACCGAAAGACCCGCTGAAGAAGCTGCCCTGTGCCTTCCCGCATTCCATCCCGCCGTGCCCCCCTACAATCGAATAGGGGTTGTTGGTACAGGTGCACCCCACACGCCTGTGCCGGCCGGTCATCCGCCATTCTACAACCCTTCGCAGTTTTCTACAATTCTTCGCAGCCCCCCCCCCCCCTTTTCAGTCCCAACAGAGCACTAAAGTGGCCAGAATAATCCGTTCGGGAACCGAAGGTACGTTCCGAACGTGCGACACCCCGTTTTTCCATCCCCCCCCCCAACGCGTACGCACGCACGCAGCCCACCCGACACGACAACGACACGAACATACCGAACGAACGAACGGCATTCGGGCGGTGGAACAAAACTTGCCTGCACTCGCCCGAAGCCGAACAGTCGGAAACTGCACGTTGCTCGGTTCGCAAACAATTCGTCTAGGGGTGTTGTACGCGCGTACGCACCGCAACATAAGCTTGCCGTCGTTTTTTGGGGCGTTTAAAGGGTGGCCACACAAAACATTCGGTTCACAAGAAGAAGCAAAAAGAAAAAAAACCGTCTCCGTGTGTGTGGAACAACGTATGTTTGTAAAAAGAAAAACCCCCCAACAAGCGATACGAAGCGTCAACAGTGAAATATTGTGACGAATTCTAGTGGTTCGCGATGTGGCAAAACGCGTCCGGGTGAAAAAAAATGATCGAATTGTTGTGAGAAGAAACAAAAATCACACACACCAGCGATCATCGGAAGAAAAACCGAACCAGAAACGCGAAATCACAAAACAAAATGTACATCTCATAACGTTAATTTATGAGCGAGCAAAGAAATCGTGCAAAAAAACAAAACACCGTGAAGCGAGTGAATTACTAGTGTGCAGTGTGCAGCAAAACAAAGGGAATCCAAATCCAAAAACCCCAATGGGAGAAAACATACTTTAAAGCTCCCCCCGCCCGAAAAATAAAGTAACGCAAAAGTGTGTATCATTCCTAACGCGTGTGCATTTTTCTTCGCCAGCGACAAGAAGACAGAAGGTGCGAAGTAGAAGCATTTTGGAGCATTAGACCGCTAGTGGACAGTGAAGTTTTCGCCCAGTGGTTCCGCTTTTCGCGCGTGGGAAATAAAACGGGGCCAAGTGCCATACTTGTGGTTACCGTGGTGCGTCCACCAACTGAATCCGGCAGGCGAATAAATTACCGAAGGTTCGACCCTCGCGTACAAGTGAAATAAAGGCACGTTTGCGTTATTCCAAACACACCGGCAGTAATTACGTTACAAGTGCAGCACAATTGCCACAAGACACAGACGGGTTGTTCGCTCCCATTGTGTGTGTGAAGTGTGAAGTGTGTTGCCACTTTTCTGGTTTTGTCGGACGACATTCTTTAGCGTGTGTGCGAAGTGTGCAGTGAAAAACCGGGGCCTCTAATCGATCTGTGAAACGCATTGCAAAATTCGGTGTGGCCCATCTGTTTGCAACAAATAAATATATTTAGTTCCGAAGTTCCTTCCCGCACAAGTTCTAACAAGCGAAAAAGTGCAACCTAAGAAACGTTTGAATTGCAGCGCCAAGCAAACGGGATTTTCGTTTGGCAATTAAACAAATGTAGCTGCGAATTGCGTTTTTCGGGACCGAAAAATGTTGCCAACCGCCCGTTCGGTAGTGAGCCAAGCCTACAACAGAGGCAGTGAAACCGGTGCACAATGTTAGCCATAGACTGTCTGGTTGGTGGTCTGCTGCTCGGTTCGCTCGGTGTGAACACGCTGGCACTTGGTGCGTTCTGGACGACGCCAAGTCTACGCACCACCGCCAACCGGTTCGTGATCAACCTGCTGATAGTGAATCTCGTCTGCTGCTTCATCCTCGGACCGTCGCTGTTCCTGAATGCGTTCACCGGTAAGACACCGCTGCCGACGCCACTGCCGGCTGCGGTTGAACCACCGTCCACACCGGCAGCACATTACGATGCGGCTGGTGGAGAGTATGGCACCAGTACCGCGACGGTGGCACTGTTCCAGCGTGGCGATGCGCCAGCTCCAACGATAGCCCACCCAAACCGGACACGCATCGTGCGGTGCTCCAAGAATGGCACCATGGGCAGCGTTGAGGATGGTGCAAGTAATTGTGATAGGGCAGGGGATGATGGAGGTGGCACGGCGCAGGAAGAGGAAACGCCCTTCATCCGGACCAGCCCGGTACACCCGGGACAGAACGATGCACTACATCCCAATCTTACGCTCACAAAGATTCGTTGCTGGGGGCTAGATTTGGTGGTGGCACTCGGAGCCCTCTCGGTGCTTCTGGTGGTCGGTGACACCTGGTGTGCCATTACCGATCCGTTGCGCTATCACTCCCGCATCTCGGAGCTGAAAGCGTGGGCATTCATCATCGCCAGCTGGGCACTGGGGATCGCGTTCGGTATTGCGTCCGGCTTTCGGGGCGATCAGAAGTACGTTACACTGTTCAAGAACCGGCTCACGGCGGAGGAGGTCGCCGCCATCGAATCTAGTCACTGGGCCCGAAACCAGACCGGTACGAGCGGTGCAGCCGGTCTGCCCAACACCGAAGGTTTCATCAACCACCTGAACATCTCGGAAGATCTGTACAATACGATCTTCTCGTACGCGTACTTCGTGATCGTCATATTGATCCCGTTCGCGCTCGTGTGCGCCATGTACTGGCGGATCTTCTCGGAGGCGCGCGAAAGTGGCCAACGGATGCGACAGAACGGATCCTCACCGTTGCTACAGAGTGCACTCAATCTCGTCTCCGCACAGAAGCATGCGGCCGCCGAGAAGCAGCTAATGCTCGACCAGACACAACAACCGCCCCAGCAACATCCGGTAATACAGCCGCTGCCGAGCATTCCAGAACGACCAGGTGAGAAAGGTGATTGTGAAGGTCTTACCATGAAGATCGACAAACAGATTCACTACGAGGACGAAACGATCACGATCAGTAGTATACCGCATCATCATCACCATCATCAACAGCAGAGGGATTCGTGCCTGAAGCCACTGCTGCAACAGTCACCTGGTCCAACTCCGACGCACAAACCAACCCCATCGCAGCAGCATGATGCCTCCCTAGATCGTCCCGATCGAAGTCCACAGGTGGTTCAAATAGCGACGCCAACATCCGCCACCGTGGCGGCACTACCGAGTGTGCTCAAGTCACCACTGCGACACGATCGCAACCATAACAGTATTCTGATGCAGCAGCTCCCGTCGGAGAGCAGTGCGAGTGGACCGATCCCAACACATCCGGGATCGCCAGCCATTGCTCTGGGGAAGGTGCGCCGCAATCACAGTGCGGGCCGGTTGGTAAGCTTTAGCCAGGAGGAACCATCCGAAATCCCGATCGGTGGACTGCGGCAGGTCCATTCGACACCTAACTTCCAGAAGTACAGTGCCGGAGAGTTCGAAAGTCTCGGTACGCATCACATCCTGTCGTTACCGGCGGTGCACGTACCGCCAAAAGCGCTCAGCTACATGACGTCCATCCGGCACCGGCTGTCGAACGCGTCCTCGCTCTTCAAATACCGGGAGGAGTCGCGTGCCGCCCGGATAAGTATTCTCGTGATCATCATGTTCCTCGTGTCGTACCTACCGTACGGTATTCTGGTGCTGATGCAGGGCCACGTCGATCTGATCATCGTGTCCGATCAGGCCCTGCTGGCGATCTTTACCGTGGTGATCGCGAACCTCAGCTCACCGTTCATCTTCGCCTACCGCAACAAGCGTGTCCGGCGCGGCGTTAAGCGGCTGCTCGGGATCGATAAGAAGACGAACGAGCGGCTCCAGAAGCTGACCACCAGCAACACACACTTCAACAACCATCCAGCAGTGCAGCAGCAGCAGCAACAGCACCAGCATCATCTCGGTAACTATGGTGCAAACATCACGATGGCCAATGCCGTCGGGCAGGAGGATGATGTGCCGGAGGTGGTAACCACCGGCGGTGCCAGTGGTCACAAGTCATCGCACAAGGTGCGCATCGCCGGTGCCGGCAGTGTCGGTGGCGGACTGACGCGCAGCAATAGTTCATGCAAGTATCTCACGCCAAATCACGCGGCGGCCGTGGCCGTGGCGAACGGGTACATAGTCGAGTTCGAGCGGTATCCCTCCGACGAGCTCAATAGTCTCTGCATACAGAAGAAATCGATACTGAAACGGGTCTGTGATAGTTCGCGTAAGTGGGGCTGCAACTTTGCCACCAATTCCTGCACCAGCAACGACGAGCAGACGGAGGTATAGCTATAAAGAGAGCTCCTGATTTAGGGAGATCGATTATAGTGGCAGGAACGGGAACAGTAGCAGTGGTTAGGTTAGAGTATGTGCACGGTGCCAAAAACCAAAGCGCTGAAGCAGACATTGAGAACACGCAAAACGAGGATCTTGAGGTTCTTGATTCGTATCCATCCATACATCTCTCATCGCTTTATTTATTTTACCCTCCCGCCAAATGTGTCCTCCTTCATTCCATTACATCCACTTTAGAATTCCCATTCAAAGTTCCCAACTAATACCAAAAGATGTATATTTTGCAATAGGTCCCCAATTATTGGTTGCATCCAATGCTGACGTTTAGCTTCTTGGAATATGATAACGAATGCAGCTAGTGAATGTTTCAAACACATGCATTCTTTTTCCTCCCCAAACAAAAGCCTCTGCTTAGACGTCATGTTTTGTAATTCTTGAACGTTTCTACTTGCTCCCATCACCATCACAAGTGGGTAAAATCCTTACAACATTAAAGCTCACATGAAAAGCTCACTCGCCACTACCCACGTGGTGCGAATTATTGTTTTCTATTCCATTTTTAAACCTACTCACAATTGTTGTTTCATTGCCGCGGAGTAGCCAATAGTAAACCGTGCTAGCGTGCTAACAGGAACTCTACACTTTACCAACATTGGGCTCATCCGGGACGCACTGGTTTCGTTGTAGTGTTTGACCGCGTGCACGTAATGTGAGTGGGGCACAAACAAATGATGATAGTGTACGGAAGAAGCCGGCTTTGAAACCGGCCAGTTCTCACGTTGACAAACCGTGGCTGCGCGTAATGGCGCCGCCTGCCATGTGTCACACATCTCTCACATCGCGCGGCACGTGGGGATTAAAATAGGACTTTCTGGGCAGTGTCGGGCTAGCTTAGAACAGGTCCCGTTCTACTTATGGGACGCACATTCGCTGACATTCGTTGCGTACACGTTGCGTTTTGACGCAACGCAGCATACGTAACATTAAAACGAGAAGTCCCCCCAAAAAAAAAACAGGAGAACCGGTACGTTTTGCATCATATCCCATCCGAAAGTGGCTTGCATTTAAATGTGATTTTACTAAACTTTCATTGAAAGTATAGGTGTAATTAGCATGACAATTGTACCGACAAACTCAACGGAGGTCCTTTCCGACTGAAATTAGATTCCAATGGATAGCGAGATTGTGCAGGGGTTAAGCATGAGTTCGAGGCTCTATCTCATGCATGATAAACACATAAAACAGGCACACAAAGTGAACCAACGATAACATCCGACTTCATTAGCACCAGCACCAGTTCAAATGGTAGGAGTGGGGGGCGGGGGGTGGGGCTATGGTTTTCCGATTGCAAGTAATGAGTTCTTTGTCCCGCTTTTGGGTTTCTGGTAGTGTTTTTGGTTGAATAGCCGGTAATTAGTAGCCTTTAGCATTAAGTGGAATTGAAGCTGATTTCATTTCCGAAAGTATGCACGGTTCGTTGAGAGCCGACTGGCCGAGAGCCTTTTTATGAACGAGTTCAGGATTTTGGAAGGAAATGTAATCGTTGTGTTACCATTCATTCTCCAACACGAAAACACGCCATTCAGTGTAGTAATTGTGCGTTATTTTTAGTTAAAAAAAACATACATAATGCATTTTATTTATGTGCCTTTTGCGGTCGATGTTTTTTGATAGCATTTAGTACAAGTTACATGAGAAAAGAAATACAGAAGCCATCCTCAATTGCTTATATTCTCAGTTTTTTTGAGGTGCAAACAAGAGAGCGCCGTACCTTGGGTGAACCAACTCCGGTTCCGGTTTCTCTATCATTAAGTACCTTCCCATGAAATGCCCTTCCAGACACCATACGAGCTTAAGGATTCGTTCATGCGTGTTATAGCATCTTGATTACTACTGACAGGTTGCTCCACAGACACCAAACACATACGCCCGCAACAATGGCGCGTGTTATCGTGGCGACTCTAACCATATTGTCCTGTTTTGTTTTGCCTGTTCCTTTCCGGAAGATTCCACACCATTGCGATGGTGGCGATGGAATTCTATTTTCGTTTGCGGAATAAAGTAAACTGCCGTGTGTAGATAATAATTTATCACATTCGATCGAGAGTCAACCATCGATTATCGATCCTTTTTCGAGGGAGAGAGGGAGGTTGAAAACGAATAGTTACGCAGACGGAGAGCTCCAGTGAGAGACACATTTTGCTATAACAGAACCACTTTAACGCTTTGTTGAAGATTTCAACGAATGATAGTTAATTTGACTTTAATGTGTTTCTAATTCCTATCATCAGACCACCGCATGGTGACGTAAATCTTGTCCAACGTGAATGGTGAAGTGATCAAGCTTACCTTTTCAGATTTCTATTTCATTTCTAAGCTTTTTGTTTTACCCAAGGAAAGAGAGCTAATTCCTGCTCTGAATTCGAGTGTGTCCACAGCATGTGTGATGCAACCAATCTCAATCGATAATAGCTTCCCACCGAAACACTCACCGTTACTAATAACCATTACATCCTCATCTCATTTCGTCCACCGTAAAGATCCTCAGCGAATGTCTACGTTTGATTTGCAACTAGAAAATAAAAAAATAAAAGAACAGGGATAGTTAACGTATGTTTGCAGGAAGGAATTGTGTGAAGATTGTACTGCGTTACATCATGCCGTGTAAGTAAAAAAAACGAAACATGAGCTAAATTATTAACTGGTATAAATCTTACTGCGATTACTACAAAATGGCCGAAAGTACATTTAACCGTGACAGCCGCAAAAAAACAGCCGAAGCTAACAAATAGCAAAAGTGTGTGTTAGATGAGTATTTTAGTATATATATTTTTTTATTATTTTATTTGTCTTATCCCTTCGTCTATAAACTGACTGGTAATAATGCTTTAAAACCGTGCAACACACACATGAGTACTAAACTACACAAATAGTAAGAGAAATTTAATATGTAAACGATATTCTTAGCTGAAAGCAGTACGATCCTTTTCAAACTCACTGTGGTAGAATGGAGAAGATATGAAGCACACTAGAAAGGACACAATAAACCGAAGCCCGAGGAGCATAATCAATTAATCGAAATGGTGCTTTGGTGTGGATACCAAAAACAAAAAAAAAAGAAAAACGGTGCGGAGTTGGAAAAACGCTAAACAAAAAACAAAATACTAGATAAACAAAAATAACTCGAACGCCTTCGTACGCCCATAACAGTTACCAAATAATATGTTGGCTCTTCCAAATTGGTTTCCACTCGGTTGGGAAGTAAGTCTTATTTTTCTACAAAATGGTACGAGATTTAGTAAATTGTAAGGAAGTGAAGCAGACGAATTAAAAAAAAACGGAATGAAAGGAAATTATTTTTGCTACAAAGAAAAACATTCTATTTCAAACAAACACATTTTAAATGAGCTGAAAGTTAACTAAATTCTACGTAGTAGCGTGTTCTTCTAAGACAAAAACACACACACACACACCACGGGGTACTTGAAAAGGCAGCCTGAGCTTTCACAGAAGGCATCTTATTTACTAAGTATAGCTAAGTACAACTCCTATTTGATGGGCTTGATGAATTTCACCTCTCCGTGCGTAGAGACTCTATTTACTGTAAAAAAATGGGCATTTGCAACAAGCAAACAAAAAAACACAACAAAACAGTACATCGAACCACGGGGAGAAGTTACACACTAGTTGACATCAGACACCATGACCATGGATGATAGGGATAGAGAGGTAGGCGACAAAAAAAAATCGAAAGTGAAACCCCGAATTTGCATTCAATGTAAAACGTGTCAAGAAATCAAAATCTATCGCTTATAAAATAGGACAGTTTTGTCGGGTGAGAATGTGGGAAGACATATTTTTAGGCAGACGCTTCATCTACTGCTGCCGTGCCATCCATTTGTGGATATTTGATGTATTAATTGATTGTCACGACGCGAAACGAAATTCTCCACTACACCGTTCCTTAAGGGTGGCAGGTATCGACACAGCAATCGACCAAATAGGACCAGACGCACTTGCCGCGTGTGCAGTGGAACCGTGTGTTAGGGTACGCACTTTAAATCAGTTCACGAACAAAGACCCCTGGCGCAATGAGCGACACGTACGTAATGTAGAAAATTGGCAACAATAACTAGTTGATCGGTTTTTCCCTCCATCCCTTCGATGCCATTGAACCCGCAACATTATCATCAACATCAGCTGCCTCTGTTGTTCCCGTGCGCAAAACGAAAAAAGAAAAACATAAGTCCACCACACACATGCCAATCGATCCAGAACCCTACCCGAATAGAAGAAGCCTGCAATATGCATGTAAGCCATGCACGCCAGCGAAGAATGTAGAAGCAAAAACACAAAAACATATTCGCGATGGACGCGAACATGCAATGCAACAACCTGAACCTCTGGTCTGAGCTTGAGACATGAGCTTCTGCCGCACCATTGTTGAATCGAACTGGTTTTTTGAATTCAGTGTGTGTTTGTGTGTTGCAATGTGTACTAGAACGAAGGGCATTTCAGCAAAGGTACAAGGGGGCCACGGTGAACGTCAAGAGACAAGGAGCCATGTTTCGCTACTAAAACACTTCGTTCGCACCGAAGGTCGTCTGCGAGGGTGGGTAAAGCTGGTGCGTGAAGCTAGGATGGGGTGGGGTAAAGGGGTGCTGGAAAAGGGAAAGTAAATCGTTACAAACTAGTTCGTATACCACACCGGTGTGTGAGTGTGCGCGGTTTGACACTTGAAGCATAACCGAAGAACATGTTCTCTAGCGCGAAATGATCGCATCGAGCAGAAGGCAGAATCTCAACCTGCAGGTGACGCACGTCGAACAGGGAAATCAAATGCAGGAAGCGATTTAAGCATTTGCGATTGAAGTCACTTTAGTCCTTAGAAGGGGGGTTTTCGTTCGAAACCGATCCTTCTCATCCCCTCCCCCAAAAAAGAAGCCTTTAGTCGATTGATATTAATGCCACTACGAAGATGATGATGTGTATCACAGATACAGTTTTATTTATTTTAGCAAAACGAACCATCGTCTCTCTCTCTCTCTGTCTTCTTACACGATAATGAATAGAGCGCAACCGATAGGGAGAACTAGAATTTGAAGGAGATTCAAAAACCCATGCTCACCAATGCACCACCAACGGTAATACAGCATACGATGTGTAGCGGTTAAGTTGGCTACACCTATACCTTAAAAGCAAACCGTACGTGTTTAAGCAACAGATAAGTGTTTAGTGGCGATAAATGAGCTGTTACGTCTAAGTTGAAAGCTAAAAGTGTGCGAAGGATGAAAAAAAACAACCGAAGGAGCAAATAGAGAAAGAGACTAAAAATGAATGCGATACTAAAATCAAAGAATCGAAATGTTGAGTAGTTTTATGCTCGGAAAGTTTAAACAAAATGAAACAATTAAACATTTAAAAAAAAAGTACATACATACAAAAGAAAATCAAAACAAAAAACCACACCACTAATTGAAGTAATAAAAGCAGCAAAGATATGAAAAATAATACATGTACAATTTGGTGCTTTGTTGTTTATTTGTCGGGGAAGTTAAAAAGGGGAACGTTGGAAAGAAATCTAAACAAAACAAAATGAATTAATTGAAAGGTAAGTATATTTGGCAGGTTTTATTCCGCCACATATCACCATTAGTCTTGAACGAATTGAAAGGTAGAGATTTTACTGGACGGGATGGTTCATTGAATTTCCAAAAGATGTCGCTGTAGGTAAAACACTAATATTCCTTTTCGGTCTATGAAATGTCAAATGAAGTCGTATTCAAATTTCCTTAATTACTCTCCTGAATATATTTTTGCTAGGGTTATTGTTGACACACTGACAGCCCTTGTTGACGCACTTTTTGATATTCAAATAAACTCAAAAATCCGTGCCCAAAAATCCTCAAACGGAGGTGTTGGTTAAATGGCACCTATCCACTATTAATCATTCGAAAGCAATCGTCCAATTACTCACCCATGAGAAGAGTAAACATACCGTGAAGCAATCGTATTGCTCAAACAAATCAACCTTACACGCACCACCTTCTGAGTCATTAGGTATTTGGCAATCATAAAAATCAAGGTGCACCTGATTTGTTTATGGCACTTCTTTGTCAAAACCAACCTACCGCACATTATCAATATTTCAAGAAACCATAAAAGAATCGTTCTAATCAATGAATCATACAACCTGTGTGTGTTTTTGTTATGGTTAGTCATGGATAGAAAGGTGATAATCTAATTGATGATTGTTTTTGTTCAATAATTAAAAAACCGCAACAATTGATTAAGTGTGTCTTGCGAAGCAAGAAAACAAGCTTTTTGCACAGGCAACCTTTGGAACTGTGGAATGCTCCGAGTATCGTCAGCAAAATTAGAGCACATTCCAATTCTCTCCCCCTTTTTTATTTTTATAATTCACCCCCAAAAACCGCTTCCATGCCCCATGGTGACAGATAACAAATGAAACGTCAAAAAGATTCAACGCGCGCTCTGTTGTCTTATCGCTACTGTGTCTCCCTTTCGGTTCGCTAGCTGGCAGCAAAGTCTTTAAAGCCGGCGATGACATTCAACTGACCAGCTGGACAACTTGGTCAGAAAAAGTTCAGAGTTCAGTTTATCCCTTGCTGTGCCACATCCAACACTCACGTGGGAAGTATGTGCCATCGCTGTATCGAAAATCGGCTTTTCGATAACGGGTTAATGATTTATTGCTTCACTGCAGTGAAGCGTGGTGCTGATTTTATTGTCTTTTAACCGACTAATGGTAATGAGCTAGACGGTTAATGAAGGTAAGTGCTTATAGGTTAGGTTAAAGTGCTACTGCGACACCGATCGTTATCATAGCGATTGATGGAGCAAGATACATTTGAAAATGATGATTAGAACGTTTTTAAAACATTAAAATAAACCTCTAGAAATAATACTAACTAACCAGACTTACTTAATCTATAATTGGATTAGAAACGGATTTTATTTACTGTGTCAACCAATACCTAATAATCGATTGAATGGTTTCGTTATACTCAAAGGGTTTACATTTTAATGCTCAAAGTATATTTTTTCTAGGAAAAAGCCTCCGATAAAATGGATCAACTATCCAACCGGTCCATAAAAAGCCATACGTCCATAGGATTATTCGATTTAGATGACATTAAGTAACCAATCAACTTGTTCTCTTTCACTCTTTCGTGCTTTGGCACGGTTGGCTTTATTGTGGTCGTCCATAATATGGATGAATTAAATATTGCATTTATTTACTGCTTTGATGTGGGCATTATCGTAGCTATAAGCTTTAAAATCAAAACCCCTATTACGTATAAAATTATAGTAAAGCTAGAGTTGATTGGAATATGACTCCAGTGGCTGACAGATAACAGTCAATAATCCGTGGGTTGGTGATTCATTTTTCATTACTAAATCTACCTAGTTATAGCTATTGAAACCGCACTTCAAAGCATGACCATTACATATCAATTACCGGACCAATAGACATCCAAGTTCAACAAGCATTCGACATCGCTTTAGTTGAGGGTATCTTATCAACTTTTGAACATAGGTAAACGGAGGAATACGATTGAACAACAGAAGAAGGAAGGTACACTCTCATTAAGATAGAGTTTCCACATGTAACTCATAATATAATATTGCGTGTTGGTCCCATCCAACATTAGCATTAGTTAACTATTTTCGGTTTGGCAGACATCTTCGGTAAATAATTTATCCAACTCCAAGTAGATTTAAAAATAAAAGGTTACAAAACAATAGCGTCGCTTAAGCTATTATTCGAGAAATTTAAAACAAAAAAAGTCCCCCTTACACGCCAGACTTCCGAATGTCTGCTGCAAAGTACAGCGAAGAGAATTCACTATTTATCACGTCGTAAATGGTTTTCAATTTACAGATGTTTAAATATTTACGCGAAATAAGACATTTCACTCAGTTTCACATGTTACTTGTTAACATAAATCTTTCAAATTGTCCTTTTTAAATTCATTTTCCCTATCCCAATCCAATGGTGGGATGGTAATGAAATCGCACTTTTCAAAACATTACCACACCCGTCGGGTAGAAACTACGACTAACAAAAGGGAACAGATAAAACAAGTAAAACCTCCGAACCATCGGCAAATCTCCCAACTCAGCTGGTACCGAGAGCATGGCGAAACATTTCGTTGCATTTGTCATCTGCCAGATAATACGTTTTATTTCTACTCCTCCACGCGGGCGGGGTTTTCCATTGTGTGCCGAGCGGTTTTGCTGTACATTTCAACTCCAAAAGACATGTAAAAAATACACACACACACAAACACACAAACACACAAATACAATATACAAGCTAACCGAGTAGATTTTCCTTAACCAACGAATGGTGGGACGAAAAAAGCATGACAACAAGTTAAAGCAATTCGAAACAGGAAAAAACCATTAAATCGTTCTTTGAGAACCGTACCGTACCATCGACCGTACCAATGGAGACGGGACGAGGTGTTAAGGGTGAGAAGCCTTCTAAGCTGGCGTAAATGAGTGTAAAATTTGAATTAATTTCAACCGGTAACAAGTCAACGAAAACAAAACACCCCCACGACACATGGTGTTAGCGTGGGAAATGGAAAATGAATTTGTTAAATTTGCCGCTACCAACAAATGCACACTATCGATGGGATGGGCCGGGAGGGGATGGGTAATGGGAGGCAGCAGGAGGCAGCATTCCAAAACATGCTCAAAGGTGGCATATGTCTTTCAGGAACTGCCATCTCGCAAGAAAGTACGCAATTGTACGCCAATATCGGCGCAAAACGATTGCGTAAGAATAAGGTTGATGGGAAAATTCTTTGCGGTGTAATAAGTTTCGAAATTATTTCAAACTACTGCCCATCTTTAACAAATGGGTCAAAAAGCTGTAATAATTTTGATGTTTTATTGTACAAAATATTTTTATTTTTACGATATCTCTTTTAATTTAGTTCATAATAAAACAAATGAAAGCTTTTTCTATTACGTTTTAAAATTAATTTTCCATTAAAAAAAGTTAGTAAATGAAAGTTATTTCAAATTACAAAAGACTGCGTCAAGCAACTTTGAAATTTTACGCAAGATGGCGCCACTGTCGCAATAGTGATTTTACTAGAGTTTTTTGTTTCTTTCTGTAGATGTTATGTGTTTTAAATGTTTTTGTTTTAATTTTTAAATATGGTTTTATAAATATATTTTCAGTTTCTTTCTTTTTCTTCGATACATAAATAATCAATAAAAAGTACTTCTTCCAGAGAATTATAAATTGATGCTATTGCACATTTTCCTGCAGAAGAACAAATCGTTCAATCAAAGCAGTGAAACATTCCTGCCCCTGTCAAATGTTCATAACATATCTAATGTACGATGAAGCGCAATTACTTTTATTACATCCAAATACGACAAAGAAAAAAAAAGCATCAAAAATGTATAAGAAACTACCCAATGCACACAACCGATTGCTTTCGCACGAAAATTCCACTGATCATTTTTCACTCACTTCACTCTCGGTAGGTAGGTTGCCACGGGCAACTGTACAACACACGGAGCTAACTGCCTGGCACCACCACCCTTCCAAGTAGCTTTACCATTGTGCCCGGTTGACATTCTCACCCGTACCGAACGGCTCACTGTGCTCCACTGAGCTTACTGGGGAGCCCTCAGGGCAGACAGTACATTTTTCTTTGCCCTTTTCTCCACATCGGAAGCCTTAGCTGGTACCACTTTTTTCGGTGCGTTGGCAGCTGAAGCTTCTTCGTGTGGTCGGAAATGCTTTTCATCTTTGCTGAAAACACGAAGGAAAGGATGAAGGGCAGGATGCACACCTGGCAATGTTTCGTACTCTGGCATGGCATGTTGGAGAAAAGTCAGGAATGTTCCAAATGTGAGATAATGTGGCGCTTGCCGCACATCACAGGGAAGCTTATTTCTTCAAACCCGGTGTATCGTACACAGACACACACACGCCAAGGTGACAATGGATGCAATGGAGCTACCTCACCGAAAGCTGTCTAGTGATGTTGCCAAGCACATCAAAAATGTAGCTGATATGTTATGCTATTCATGAATTTTTGCCCCCTTTCACCCTTGAAGCTTTTCGGTTTGCTTACGCATTTTGTCTTGCCCGGTGCTGGGGTTGATCAGGTGACTTCTGGGCAGCTGGTACAGACGACCGGACCGGAGTTCTTATTTCTAGACGCGTGCTTCGTTGCGTGCTGGTTCATATTAACGGCAAAAACCGAGTACTGCTATAAACCCAAGAACCCAAGTGATCATACGGGATGGTTTTGTTTTTCCTTTTACAAGTAAAATAACACATTCCATAAGCTCCGGTGAATGTATGTTGCAAGCGAAAACTAAGCCCGAAACGGATGGAAAACCCCTGACGAGAAAGTGCAGGGAAATGTTATGATGTAATTTTACTTTCGTTTCATTACATCCCGAAGATGAGCGTCATCGTCTTGGAACGATGCTATCACTCACATGAGGCACTGTTCCCAGTGCCGACCCCGTAGCAAAAACTATCCAACGAAGAAATCAATCAATGCCAAGCGTTAATAATGTGCTCGGTGTGCTTATGTTTCGTGATAGGTTGTGTCTGTTTCGCTGTTGCTGTTGCTGGCCATCCTCCCCCCACCTCTGGTGGAGTTCACGCGTGCACCGGCAGAACGGTTCCTTGACCGTTTGAAGAGCGCACAAGAGGATCTGTTGGCAAAAAAGCAAAAAAAAAGGGGAAATTGATTTCACAACGCCTTTTGCTGGACAAACACTGAGGACAATTAATTGTGTCGATGGAAACGAGCAAAAAAAAAACGAGGCACTAAAGGCACAGGATTCGATCAAGTGCAGTCTCTCGATACTTTTGTTTCCAAGGACCACCGAGGATGGACACTATGGACAGTGACAGCGACCGTCAACTGTTAAACCAATTTATGTTAGTTGTTACTATAAAGACTTTGTGACTTTTTTTATTTTAAACCACTTGGAGATCCCAAAAATTTGTAATGTTTTGCTGAAATTGTCTTACTATTTAATTTTAAATATATTTTATTAACTTTACTATTCAATAGACTACATTATGGAAACTGTTTTTTAAGAAGATTTTAAGATCATTGGGATATTTAAATCTAAGAATATAGTTTTAATG
Organism: Anopheles funestus; assembly: GCF_943734845.2. Lineage (NCBI taxonomy): Eukaryota > Metazoa > Arthropoda > Insecta > Diptera > Culicidae > Anopheles > Anopheles funestus. The sequence continues at coordinate 14,749,624 of NC_064598.1, forward strand.
TGTTCTGAGCGTTGTGCTTATTGAATCTTTTGAAAAGAGTCATTCATATGCATCGTCAGTGAAGAGTCAATCAAATCATGAGCCGACTCTCAAAATATTAATCAAATTTCATAACTTCAAATGAATCCTCAATGATTCATGAATCCTTAATGATTCACTCCCAACAAACTCAAAATAAAAGGACTGCCCGGGGACAAGCTAAGGGCGTGGACTTATTCCACTGCTCAGGGACAGGAGGTAGAGGGATGGAAGGTCAACCACATAACTCCCCTGACTGTCCCGAGACTCGAAGGATTCATAACTCAATGAGGATTCATGAATCTTCAGTATAGAGTTTCAGAGTAATTCGTTCAGTTCAAAGATTCATTCAGATTCATGAATCTGAATCAGATTCAATACTTTATAAAACGACAGTAATTGGATTGAATCTAATTCATTCAGACCTTGGCGGTCTGACCCGGAAGCTCGGTCCTTAAAAGAAAAATGTTTTAAATATGTTTTTTTTATTGTGCTACATATCTAGTAATACTTATAATTAATACCCAACGGTGACACCAAACAAAGAGCAAATGCCCATAGTCCATAATCGGCAAATGACAATTGCGTTCGTCCTTCACACCCAACTCTTGGCTTAAGGACATCGCTGTCTTGCAAAAAAAAGAGAGTATGATTTCCGCTATTCCAGCTGCACTTCTTCAATTTCAGTACAACAAACACATCGACCACCAGCGTGCCATCGGCCGTTGGGCCGATTACTTTGCCTTTTTGCAAGAATGGAAAACATTTGCATTCAACCCGTCAGCCTTGAACTTCTGCTGTCTTCTTTTTATACTTTCTCATCATCTTCCCTTAATGTTGTCCTTTCCACCATATGGTGCTTTACGTGACCGTGGACGTGCCACGAGCAGGACGGCGGACGGTGAAAGTCAATCATGCTAAATCCGTCGGACGTAATGCAATCATTGCCACCATCGTGATGTTTATGAGGGCGCTGGCGGCACTTTGATGCATGCATACGATTGTGGTATGACGATACACAAGCCTTCAATTTGCATCTTTTGCCGGTCAGGGAAATTGGGGACCGGTGCGAGCTGGGGATGGACGTACTGTAGCAAGAACCTTATGCGATGAACTCGTTTATTTGCAATTTTGTAAATGGCCTTGCATAAGAAAGACCATTCCTTGCTAGGGGTGAAGATGGGAAAAGTGTGATTATTTAATGAGATTTAAAATTAATGAGAAATGTATTGTTCGGAAACAATTGCTTGTAATGAAGAATTTCAATCGCAAACATTGAAACATTTTTAACATTTTATAACAAACTTTTATCCTTTCCTCTTTTATATCTATCAAGCATTTTCGTACAGTATCGAAAACAGAAGGGGAAAAACGTAATCTCTTCTCAAAAGTTATGCAAACAGGGCAGGAAGGAAAACTTTAATCCACTTCCACAACCACACAACACAGGGCTGAATCTGGTACGAACGGTGTGCGCATAAAAATCGAACGATCGTTCACGCCAAAACAAAACAAAAAAATCTGCCAGATCCGGACCTCGCACATCGTGCAGGCATAGCAAATAGATTTCTTCTTAATTTCCTCCCGAGATTCATCCGGTTCTGGTGCCGCTAGTGCCGATGCACGTGTGGCGCCACACTGTGTGGTTTTTTGGGGTGCGATAGAAGAAAACTTCATCGGTGTGTTTGGAGCTTTCTTCAACATTGTTGACGTTGCGACCGTTGGTTCGGTAAAGTTTGTTGGAAAAGTTTGATTGGATCATTTTTCGTGGTGCGCACAGCAGGAAATCAATTGCTGCTGGGTAATAAAATTCATGTTTTGTTGTAAATGAAAGTTACGCCAGTATATTTGCTAAGCGAAATATCTAGACCAGAGCTTTGCTTTTGCAGGATGATATTAATGTTTGGACGTGATTCTAGAATTAAAATATAGTCTTATAGTTATTTATTATTCACTGTTTATCATTTATTATTTTAGTTCAATTCACTCAACATCAGGCAAATGTGTTGAAGATTTTTTTTCCCTTTTTGAGACTGTCTCATTACAAATTATACCTTTTTGTAAAATGTATTGCATACGTTTAGGCGTAGCAATTCCAAAACAACAATGTTATACTAGATGAATCATTTATTATCCTAATTTATAAAGATTTTGTTCGTTATTTTTGTTTCGTAAGAAGTAAATCAGTTCTTAAACACGCAATATAAAAGCCGAAGAAAATAGAATTATCTACAAATAAGCTTCTTCTCTTATCACACCCGAAAAGTTATGCAATCTGCGATTCAATTTGCTTAATCTATGGACAAGAACTGATGATTTTATGTCATTCGGAACGTGTATACTTCTAAAGCGTCAACCTTAACGTCCATTTCCTCCAATAAGGAAAACCAATAACAATTATAATACCCTTTTACGATATGCCCCAGGAAGGGAACGACCTTATTGTGCACTGTTGAATATTGAACCAATAAACTCTAACAATTCAATTTCCCATCGATCCTCGAGGATCGTTCCTCTCCATCGGGTTGGGAACCGCAATCATAAGCAGCTGCATTGGGGAGACAAGAGACAAAAACAGGATCCACTCATAAACCGCCACAGATGCATCGCAAACGACACCGGACACTTCATAAATCAACAGAAAACATTGCAAAACTTACCGCCTACGCCGGTATGGGTGTACAGGCGTGTCACAGAAACCTTTCCCAGCACAATGCTGGATGCCTTTTGTGTCGTGTCGGTCGGGATGGAAATAATCAGGTTCGCAAGATGGTTTCTGTACCCCGGCGTTGGTCAAGGAAAGGAACGACTGAATATCAATTGGTAATGCACCGTTCGTCCATGTGTACGATGGGCTGGTAGTTGTTTGCAAACACACACACACACACACACACACATTATCATTTTAATGATGGTTCAATGGGTACGACTCACCAGCTCACACTAGTGGTGCTAGTGGTTACCTTCTCGTAATACGGGCGAATTCTCATCTTCCCCTGGCAAAACGTACAGTGCTGCATTAAAAAAGGCAATCCCTCATTCACTCGCACTTTGCAATAGATTATTCATCCGTCGAGAAAGTGTTTTACGATGAAAACCACAAGCCACCAGGCGTCTCCATCATATCCACCAGGCGCCTCCATCACATCCACCAGGCGTCTCCATCGGTGCACGTGGTGCCGGTTGAAGGTGGATCCGGTTTTCGCTGCCATTGGAAACGAAACCTCACGGCACGGTCACCCAGCGGAAGGATCGTTGCGTAGTGTATCGGTTATGCTAAACGAGTGCTTTTATCGCGTTCGACAATAGACAAACCGTTTTGCATATAAACACTGTAAAGCGCTAGACCTTCGAACCTGTGCCATGATGTGGGGTGGCAAAAGATGACCAGCTGATCCGTACGGACGTGACCTGTTTATGGTTGGTGTGCAATTTGAGTGTTCAATTAAGCGTTCCGTTACGTGAGATACTAAAAACCCTCCCCAAAACCGTGAGATACGCGCTGTGACACAATGTTTATTGGTGGGTCCCAGTTTGGTAAGGTTCTGTTACCCAAGCGCACACCTTCGGCCGAAAGCCGATGCCAAACATCTTGCATCGAAACTGGGAAAGTGTAATCTATCTGTACTGCCCATTAAAAGGTTATTATACCAAGTGTGCAGCGTCTGGTGGCTAACGATGAATAGCAACACTCCGGGTGAGCAAACTCACGGCACCGCGAGAAGAATCTCCTGTTGCCATGGTCATTGGGCGTCGGGTACAACCGTGTATACGTGAAAACCGAAACTGTTCACACAGCGGAGCATCTTGGGTTGGGACTCTTTGGGGTGAGTTGCTGGTCATAAAAATCGATCCTTTTTTCTGCTAACGATTTTAATCGAATGATGCGCAGATAATAAAGTCCTTCCATTGTAAATCTGGCGCGGGTTCGGTTTAATTTTTGGACCGGGGAGACTACAATTACGGCCCAGCAGTGATATTACTTATGACCGTATTTAGCTTGAAAACCATAACCGCGACAGTTTATTCGATGGCAGCAGTTTTGCTGCGTATGACTTAATTTATTTTTAACATCTGCTCGTGAAAAGGGAGAGACTGGTTCTGCGAAAATCCGTCCAATTCCACCATGAAGCGTGGAGGCAATCAAAATCTAATTTAATTCCATACGTAAACTCAATTCCATTTCTCAAAATACCATACAGAAACGTGGTGGTTAAACAGTTGAAGAAAAAGTTGACACAATTCATGATGAGCTTTTTTTCCTCCCAACATCTCACAACCGTATTATGGCTTAATCGAACCGAATTGACTGCCAGAAGTCTGCTTCTTTTCTCGCACATGAGTACCCTTATATAAATGTCTATAATATTAATTATTCACCCTATCGGGTTGCCATTGTTCGGGTGTTTCGGAACATTCCGACGAGCACGTGGCAATCAAGCAGTGTCTGTGAAGTTTTCAATGCACTCCAATTCCAATCTCGAATTGTAAGAGTAATCGATAATGTGACCAGCGTTGTAGCAAACTGCGCACACTTCCATGCAGTCGCTCGCCTGCCAAGAAGGAACATCACTCTAACGTCACCTTTTGCAACAAATTTCGACACACTTCGTCTCTATTTGATAAACTTTCTAATTTTCGCTTTAGCTCCCGCCTGTTGTGCTTTATCTTCTTCAATGCCCGTGACGGTCGTCGTGTGACAAAATCTCTAACGAATCCGTACCCCACAATGCCAGTGAAGATGGGCTGCATCTGACGCTGATCTTCCTTCGGGTGCAGCGATAAGCTACAGCGATGCTGCCCAAATGGTGGAAGTTTTCACTGTCTGTAGACAAACTTTCTGCTCTTGCGAACTCTCACAACCAGGACGAACTTTGTCCGAGATTTATCCCACCAGAAGCATCCGTTCGTAAACACTGTACCGAGTGATGGGAATTTTCTTCGGTTCCTCTCCTTCACAAAAGTTTCCTCTCCATCTTTTTTCAGATTACTTCAGTTGGGTATACTTTCGCAAAGATACCATACTTCCAGACGGGTCATACGGGTAGCCCAAAAACCATGTGTGTTGCTGGTGCTGATGCCACCACATCCCCCCGCGGGCAAAAGCTCCATCACTTCGCTTCGGCACGCGCTTTTTGACGCTCGTAAAATGCTACCGGAGCGATAATTTGGTTTGATGTTGTATCGAGGAAGTTTTGCCAGCTTATCTTCACCGTCGGTTCGCATCACCAGCATACGACAAATGGGAATGCTGGCAAAACACAACACAACACAACATCTTGCACAAAAACGGCTCAGAATCGACAGTGAAGTTTTCGTTCAAGGCGATGCAGCGTATATTAGGGTTTTCCGGAATCCGGACCGCTTCCACTGCCAAATGCTGGTTCCGCCGGCTGCTTGCAAACACGGCATAATTATGATGCAAAGTTGTTAGGCGTAATTATTAGCACTCTGGTCGCGTTGCAGTACGATTCCGTTTAGACAAACAGTAAGTGCTCATTGAAGCAATTAAGTTAATCTGTAATCAAGTTTAGCGTTTAGTATAGTTCACTGGTAAAACCGCTTTTGCTCGTGATGCGACGAAGATCTTGCATGGAACGATTTAAAATTAGATTGTTGTGCATGGAAAATGTGCTGATGCACTTCTAATGGAAGTCTTATTTAAATAAAGAAACATTAAAAATTTCTCAAACAGCTAAGTTGAGTAAAAAATAATGTGTGCTACTCTCAGTGATACTAAAACTACTAATAACAGGTTAAAAAGCGCCTAAAGGTATGCAATTGCTTTAAGGATTTAATTTCTTAGTATAATAAAATATTACGAAACAGCTTACAATTGTTTTAAAGAATGAAAATTAAATGCAACCATGTCGGAAATTTAAAAATAATAAACATTGGATATTTTTTATTATATTTTTATTTATTAGAACATTTAGCAAAATTAAGATAGCCAGAAATGAAAAGATAAACTAAAAACGTTTATTTTCGTTAAGTAAATTTTTTTTTTGTAAATTAAAAACATCTTCTACCCACTGTTTGACTCACTCTGTTTGTCAGTTTATAGTTTAGCGTAACGTAAATAGTTCTTGGTAGTTCAAAGAGCGCATAACTTTCAGTTACACTACATCGCGTAGAAACTATTCCCGATGCGAACAATTCATCAAAGTTCAAACAACCTGCTACAACTATTACCCATGTCATACGGGCATAACAATTACATTCTCAGAATATTAGGTATACGAACCTAACCATTGGAAGCAACAAAATTTGTGTAACATTGGCTTTTCGAAAAACCCTCATCATCATCATCATTATCATCCGCATGGTACCAAGCTTCCTACATAGCGACTTTGTTTGATTAGAGAACATTCTTCCACTATAAATGTTGCTCTAATCTACAGAAAATGCTGGTACGAAAAGCACTATATATAAATGTTACACCGGTGCAAAAGCCGGCAAAATGGAAACGACTGGACAATCGTTTCAAGGGATGAGTGCCATAAATCATGCTGCCTCGCCTCTGCTAGGGAAGTTGGCTATAAAAGACATCACCCTGGAACTCACGATAGAGATCATACGCAAGGTGAGAATCGTTTTCTGCCGTACCATTTTCTACTGCTTGGCTCGCATGGTCTCGATCCTGTACGTGAAAGCATTTGGAGCTCCCTTCTGCTTGGACGCATCCGAATGCCTTGAGGCACCTGGGTAGGGCACATTTTCCGACATAGCCGAACGTTTGCATGAAAAGAATCAGTGCACCAACCGTGTGCTGGATCATGCACAAGACTGAGTTTTTGGGATGTGAAAATTCCTTCCACTCAACCATTAGTGACGAGATCACTCTCCTCCGGTGGGTTGGACGTTAAGGGTTCCTGCTATGTGAAATATGCAGCGGAATGAAATGCTTTCTCCCCGTATGCATGACTGACAGTGGGTTTTGATTGGCTTTGTTGGTGTATTTGTACCTCTGCTAACAAAGCACATTATTCCATTTTTATACAATTAAATCCACCCATAATGAACTGTTTTTGGAGGCGAATGTTTATGATAAACCACAATGAAGTTTATTACGGACCACAGCCGCTTTCTTTGTTCCAAAAATAAAACCCCCTCTTCTGATGGTATCGGCACTACATGGCGCCACCTCAATCATAATTTGTGGCATGAGGCCGTCCGGTAATGAAGGACAATCGTTTTGCATTGATTTTTTTGTTTAATGCTCAATGCCTTCAAGGAGAAGGAACAAAAAGCCATCCCTTTTGTGTTTTCCGTTAATTCAATTCAGTAACTTTTATTCATGCAAAGAGATCGGCTTACAACACTCCAGTTCAATAGATAGAAAAGGCGCGAACAACTGCGCGTCAGTTGAAACGGTGACACATGTCAAAATTAAGAGTTCGCGGCTACACTTCAAGCTTACTTACTCCGCGGTTCCACATACATAATATTTCCTCCCTCGTGTAGAAAAAGTTGAAGTTAAGGAGAAAATCTCATTGGCGGATGTCGGAGTCTATTCGAACGTCGCAAGGTGACTGGTGAACCAACTCGTTGTTGTTCTCGGTGGCGTTGAGGACTCGAATCAGGCGTAACGAATTGTTCATCTTCCGAAACGGGATCAGCAGACGTTTCACTGGTTAATGGATCTGCTGAGGCTGTTGGTGATGATGATGCGGACCTGTAGAAACGAACGCGTCTACTAGCATAACTTGATGGTTCGTTTGGTAGAGTTGATCTGTCTGTCGTCCAACGTTCTTGAACTTTATGTTTCCCATTAAAGCTTCGAATTTGGTCGATATGACGTTTCATATGCTGTCCCTCATACAAGATGTCATAGTGTACATCTCCGAAACGAGCAAAGATGGTACCAGGTATCCATTTATCCATGCGGGTGTTACCTGATAGAAAGTACACTTGTTGTCCTGGTTGAAATACGCGGAACGTTGGTTCGAACTGCGATTGCTGCTTTTCTGTAATATTCGTGTTCACTGTTAGTGGTCTAACTAGGTCCAGACGAGTACGGATGTTGCGCCCTAGAAATAGTTTGGCTGGTGAGTCTTTCGTTTCGGCATGCGGAGTTTTTCTGTATTGTTGCAGGAATATGTTCAGGTTTCTTGTCAGGCTTTCGCTGGTTACTCCCATTGCTTTAAGACCGTTTTTAACTGTCTGAACGTAGCGTTCCGCTTGTCCGTTACTAGCTGGATGGTATGGGGCAGTCCGTTTATGATACTTGACTCCACTCTTTTGCAGGAACTCTTTAAATTCAGTAGCTGTAAATTGTGGGCCGTTATCGGACACTACGGTGATCGGTACTCCATATGTTGCGAAGAGTGCATCTAAAATTCTTATCGTTGCTGCTGATGTTGTCGCATTGGTTGGTTTTACTTCGACCCATTTGCTGAACGCGTCTACGACTATCAAAAGCATCGTATTAGCTACGGGACCAGCGTAGTCAATATGAATACGTTCCCATGGCGCACTCGGATATTCCCAATGGTGGTTGTCGAATTTGGGTGGTGTTGGTCCGTAGCGTGCACATGCTGCACATCCTTTCGCTGTCTGCTCGATATCGGCGTCGATACCGGGCCAGTATACATATGATCTAGCTAATGCTTTCATACGAACGATGCCAAAGTGTGCCACATGCAGATCGTTGAGAATCGGTTGGCGGAGTGTAGTGGGGATCACTACCCGATGTTCAAAAAGTAAACAGTTAGCTGCTATTGTGTATTTTGATTCAGGAGGCTTGTATCCATATTGTGCAAGATTTTGACCTTGTTCTAGATGATGCAGGATCTTTCCCAGTTGTCGATCTTTTCTAGTTTCTCTAGCGATATGATCTGCTTTTACTGGTAGTTGCTCTATCTGTACATAAGCAAACTGTTCGAAATCGTCCTTAGTGCTACTTCCTTCGTCTTTGAAGTGGTTTACGTTAGAGTTTGTTGCGCTACTGGGAATTCGCGAGCAATAGTCAGCATTTGTATGTTTATCTGTTGGTCTGAAAACAACATCGAAGTTGAAATGAGCCATGTAGTCTGCGTAGTTTGCCATTCTGCTTATACACAGAGTTGGAAGGGATTTCTCTGGATGCAGAATTTGAGTTAGTGGTTTATGGTCTGTCACCAACGTAAATTTACGAGCATACAGATAATGGAAGAATTTTTTAACTGCCCACACAATTGCTAACGCTTCCTTGTCAATCTGTGGATACTTCTGTTCTGTTGTGGACATTGTGCAACTGGCATACGCTATTGGCCGCTCGACTCCGTTGGGAAATAGATGAGAAAGTACGGCTCCTAGCCCCGTTTTACTCGCATCTGTCGCTAAAATGAGTGGCAGTTTCGGGTCGTACTGTACTAAGACTTGCGGTGAGATTAGCGCGTCCTTTAGATCTTGGTAAGCTCTATCAGCTTCCTCGTTCCATTCGAACGTTTCCTTGGTGAGCAGGTTGCGAAGACTGCGAGCTCTGGTGGATAAATCTGGAATGAAGGAGCTATAATAGGTTGCCTTACCTAGAAATAGCTGAAGTTCTTCTGGGGTTTTTGGTCGCGGTGCGTCTCGGATCGCCTCGATGTGTTTGTCCGACTTGTGCAGTCCGTTGCGGTCGATTTTGTGACCTAGGCATTCCAAGGACGAGACTGCGAAAACACATTTCGATCGGTTGAGCCTGAGTCCGCTTTCTTTTAATGTTTCCAATGTGCTTCTCAGTGTCTCCAGCAAATTGTCGAAACTAGTTGCAGCAACTATGATGTCGTCAAAGAAATTAACTACGTTGCTCAAAGGTTGCAGAATACTTTCCATACGCCTTTGCCAAATCGCAGGAATGTTTGCTGCACCGTATACTGCTCTCGTGGGTCTAATGAGCCCGTGTGTGATGGTGTTTAGCGTAAGCACGTGTCTAAACTCGTCATCTATGGGTAGATGTGTGTACGCATCTGTTAAATCCAAATGACAAAATAATGAGGCTCCTTTGATTTTGTTAAATATGTCTTCTATTCTTGGGATGGGATGTTCGTCAATTATCATCCGGGGGTTTACGGTAGGTTTGTAGTTGCCGGTGATTCGAATGTTCCCGTTCTTTTTTACTACAATGTGAGTCGGTGAAGCCCATTCAGAATAATCGACTCTTTCGTAAAAGCCTGCAGCAATTTTTTTATCTATCTCGGCGGCGTACCGTTCTCGAAGCGCAAGTGGAACATCTCTTGCTTTGGAAAATATTGGCGAAGCTCCTGGTTTCAAATGTATTTTAGCCGGGGGACCAATGAGCTTTCCAGGAATGTCGCTAAACACATCGCTGTAACACTCTAACAATTCATTTAGCTTAGACTTTTGGTTAGCTGATATTACATTATCGGTAATGGATTTGATGGGCACGTCTGGAGCAAACATAGCGTTCAGGTCAAGGTGATCTGCAAACTGAGCTATCCATTCCCTACCAAATAGTGGCTCAGAAGATCCAGATACAACATACAAATTTAGCTTCCGTTGTGCATCTCCGATAGCAACGTTCACTGGTACACGTCCCAAGCAGGTGACACGGTGTCCCGAATAGCTACAAAATTGTCGATCAGATGGAAGTAGACCATACTGCTGTTTAAATGTTCGGAGCCTGTCCTCAGAAATAATGCCACATGGGGCTCCTGTATCCAGCTCCATGTTTAAAGCATGTCCATCGATCTGCACTTGGACCATTTTCTTGTCAGCTAGTGTTGCTGATTTGACAGCGTTGAGTGTTTGTACTAAATCGAATTTAGAGACTTTACGATTATGCGTGTTATCGGATCTACATACCTTTGCAATGTGACCTTTTTTGTTGCATTTGTTGCAACGGGCATCACGAAATCGGCACTGGTTTCGCAAATGGTTACCTCCGCAACCATTACACGCATTTGGTTCCGTATTTACATTTGGCCACTGATTGCCTCTAGGTGACGATTGCCGTAACGATTTGCTAGGCTTGTGGCTAGTCGGAAGCGCTTGTGTTTTCTTCGTTTTCGGTCGTTCGTATCCCAGCTTGTTGGTCGGTTCCGCTGTCTTTGAACTGGTGCTGACCTCTTGAGCAGTGTTGTGGGTAGCTTCTAATGTGTTCGCGATCTCGTAGGCTTCTTTAAAGGTGGTCGGATTCTTAGCGATTACCTCGTCACAGATGTCTCGCTCTACTAACCCGTGAAGGAGTTGCTCGATGAGCATGCGATCCAAAAAACTACCGTATTCACAATGGGCAGCTCCTTGTTTCAGGCGAAGTGTGTACTGTGCAATGGTCTCCTCTTTGTTCTGCGTTATCTGCCGAAACTTGATGCTTTCGACAAACTTGTTGCGTTTCTTGTCGAAATGCGTTTCGAGCGTCTGTCGCAGCTCCTTGTAGGTGACGTTTTCTGGAATCTCAGGTGCAATCAAGAATTTCAGTGCGTTGTTCAGCTCCGTTCCCATGTGGACCCTTGCGTATACGGCATATTTTTCAACAGGTATTCCGTGCAGCTGCAGAGCCCATTCCATTCGGTTGAAATAGTCGCAGACGGTGCCTTCGTTGGTCTGATAGGGTGCATGGGTGAATCGAGGTGCGGACGGTTTACTTTCTTGGCTTGCTTGTACTGCTGTAGTACCGATAGCAGCTTTCAACGCTTCCGCGATCATAGCGGAAAGCGAAGCCATAGCCGAAGGATCAAGCGTTGCCATTATTTGTCAGGTTACTGTACTTGCTTCTGAAGACGGGATCCCACTTCTGACACCAATTTTTGTGTTTTCCGTTAATTCAATTCAGTAACTTTTATTCATGCAAAGAGATCGGCTTACAACACTCCAGTTCAATAGATAGAAAAGGCGCGAACAACTGCGCGTCAGTTGAAACGGTGACACATGTCAAAATTAAGAGTTCGCGGCTACACTTCAAGCTTACTTACTCCGCGGTTCCACATACATAATAATCCCCACATAACGGATGTAACGCAAAACGCACAAAACGGTAGACAACATTTTATTGGTGAACCAAAAACAAAAAGTGTATCTCCAGTGCCGGCTCATGCAGTGCCGGCACCGGGCAAAACGTGGCAAACGGATGAAAATCGATGACAAAGTTGGCATTGTTCGAGGACAACGGAAAACCGTCCAAAAACTTTCCCCACCGCAATGCTTGGGGATGGCGTACGCATGGGGGTTGGCGCACGATGGCAGAATATGATCGAAGGGCAAGAGCACACCAAAAAAAAGAAGATGCACGCTGCGAGGACACACAATAAATGGAGCGACTAAGATGGAGATAGTAAACGAGATGTGTGAACTAGTCAGACCGAATGGATGGTCAGATGGTTTTACTGGATGGTAGGAAAGAGAGCACATTAGAATGGAATTTTTCGGGTGCCACACAGCTGTTTTTGGAGCTTGCCCATTTGTCCCCGAAGAAAGGAAAGTGTCGTCCCGTAGAATGGACGACACAGACACACTCTTGAGCAACGAAAATAACACAATATCGGACGAATAATACTGCCGTAAATCACGACATAAACCAATCGCTTAAAGCTTTCGAGATTTTATTTCCAGTCTATGTTTTTTTTTTCGTTTTGCTCAGCCTTCGTAAGCTTCTTGAATTGTTGGTCGAATTTACCGCTGGAACACGAACAACGTTTTCCCATGGAACGTGTTTACCTGCTGTTGCTACACATAATATGGGCGTTTTATTTTTGGAATCTCGGCTACGAACCTTGCTCAAAAACTATTAAACCTGATTCCTACTTCCTCTGGTTGACGAAAATAGTCATCCCGTTCGTACGATGAACTATTGATGTTGGGGGATAGTAAATCGTTTATGATTTCTCAAAATAACAAAAGGACGTCACAGTTTAAAGGAACGTGATCACAATGCTTCAATCAGAATCAAAATCGGTTCATTAATAGGATAGCCTTTTACCAAAAAAAGGGTTGTGCTTGTGATGAAGAGTCCGCAATAAAATTCAATCACCATTAAGGAAGATGTGTTTTTTTGCGGATTAAATGAGAGCTTTTGCTTAACTTAAAACACTTTAATATCGTTTATGAGAAATATATTACTAATATTAAAAGTCAATGATTTTTTTACATTTTTAAATTATCTAATATTGAGGGTGAAGACCCTTTACTATTCGTAAAAACATATCGTAAATTAGCTTACATTTTTGCCACAATTGGTCTTGCCATGCTGTTTATGCTCATTTCATAACGCCTTTTTTAAACGTTATGCTCATATTTCGAAAGGCAATGTTCGTTTCGAACTTCACAATCTCGCGTTCGAACTATACCTGTCTCGCTCGCGTTCGTTCCGAACATTTTGACAGCTGGCAGACGCGTTTCTGTTATTGCTATTGCTCTTGTTATCGTTGATATCGAAACGAAAACATTTTCACGGCTGTCCGCTTTCTTGCACCTTCGCTTTAATGTGTTTTGCTGGTGAAAGTTTTGTATTTAATCGCATTCCTTAGCGATAGCTGTGAATAGAACCCCTTTAACCGAAGTGATGGAATCTGTGTAACGTTTTTGTGATAAAGCATTAGGATTTGTGTTTCTGTGCGTTCCGATGTAGATAATTCGTCGTTTGCTGTGACCGTGTCGCAATCGAAGGAAAACCTTGAACGAAGGAAAGCTAACGAAGTACACGGGTTAACGAGGGTGCATCTGCGTGTGCCTGTTCTTATCGCACCTTCCATTGCATTCGTGTCTCGTGAGCGTTCAGGTGGAAAACGTGACGTGTTTTCCCTGTATCCTCGTACATCGACGCAGGTACATTGCAACGCGGCGCAACGCAAGTGTTGAAATGTGCAAGGTGCAGTACAGGTGCATTCGTCACTGATGCAACAGCGCTTCACGTTCGCGGAGTGTATGTGTGTTTGTGTTTGTCATCAGTGTGAATCGAACCATCGTCATCGTGCAAGTTCCTTCACAGCAAACGAGTCGGGGAATTGCCTTCATCCGGGTAGGCAAAGTCCAACGGCGCAGTGAACCTTTTAAAAAAATAACACGGGAATGACTGACTGAACGACCCTCCCGTACCGTGCTGCCACCATCGTACCGCGGAGCAATCCCGATAATGATAAGCCGCACTGCGGACCATCACTGGAATTGTATTTGCTTTCAGTCGTGTGCCAGCCACGGGTAGGGAAAGATTACGCGCCCGTCATCGATCCAGCGTCATCATCACAAACACAATGGAGCAACAGCAGCAGCAGCAGCAACAGGAAGCGGATTGTTCCATTCCGCTGACTAGTGGAGACGCCATCACAACAGAGGAGCAACAGAGCTTGATGCTGTTCGACACGCTGATCGATCTGTGCCGCAACAACATCAACTACTTCGAGTCGGATGAAACGGAAACCGGTTTACGGTTGCACGGTGCATTCGTGGGATTGATCGATCACATCGAGATGGCCAAACCACTAGTCCGCACGGTGCAGAGTTTCATGCACGAGTATGACTTCGATCCGAGCGTGCCGGGCAACGGGTTTCGCAGCTTCCTGGCCGTCGTCGAGTGTTGTGTGAAAACGGCCCTTAAGCTGGCACGTTACGTGATGGAAAATCGCAGCACGATCCTGTTCCGGAAGGCACTGTACGTGAAGGAAGTCGAAGCGTACAACCATCTGATGGCAAGTCTCTGCACCTGTCTGCAGCACGCCCAAACCTTGCGCGAATGGACGCGCGAATCGGGCGATCTCTTCCCGGATGAATCGCACTCGGTGGAGGAACTGTTTGCCCACGGTGGCATTATCAATCAGTACTGCTTCTACGGGCGCTGCCTTGGGTTTCAGTTTTGCGATTCGATTAAACCCCTGCTGAAGTTCATATCGATCGGGATGGCTGGATTTTCCGAGGGCTACTACTCGGAAGGCGGCCGAATATCGAAGGCTACCAGCTTGATGTACACCAGCACCAAGTACATGCTCGATCCGGAACTGCGCGCCCGTCGAATTGTCAACATTTCGCAAAACTCAAATGTCGACTTCTGTAAAGCGTTTTGGTTTTTGGCCGAATCGGAGATGATGCACTCGCTGCCATCGTTCGTAGGGTTTAAGGTGAAAGTGAACCGAGTAATAACGATCCCACCGGAACCGATACAGCTGAAACAGAGCACCGATGGGACGGAGCAACGGAGCGGATCTACCGCGGGTGAAAATCCTGTGCAGGAAGACATCTTTGTGGATATCCCGATTCCGAAAAGCCATGGCGGTGCTGCTCCGATCAAGGCACGGCTTATATCGGCCGTCAAGCGAAAGGGCATGATTGGCGAACGGAGCAACTCCCAGCGCAGCACCATCTATCCGGCATCCCGTGGGCTACTGTTCCACTGTCACGGTGGTGGCTTTGTGGCACAGAGCTCTAAATCGCACGAATCGTACCTGCGCGAATGGGCCGTCACGCTGAACGTGCCCATCCTCTCGATCGACTACAGCCTAGCGCCGGAAGCACCGTTCCCGCGCGCACTGGAAGAAGTGTTTTATGCGTACTGCTGGGCATTGCGTAACTGCGAGCTGCTGGGCACGACCGGCGAACGGATCATACTGGCCGGTGATTCGGCCGGCGCTAACCTTAACTTGGGCTGTGCGATGAAAGCGATCGAGCTCGGCATTCGCCGCCCGGATGGGATCTTTATCGCGTACTGTCCGGTACTGATCAGCTTCGTACCCAGCCCGGCACGGATGCTTTGCCTGATGGATCCACTGCTTCCGTTCGGGTTTATGATGCGCTGCCTGAAGGCATACGCCTGTCCGAGCCTGGAAGTGTTGGAAGAAAATCGGAAGCGTCACGAACAGCGGCAAGCGATCGTTAATGCGGGGCAGCAGATGCGCAACAACAATGTGCCTGTGATGGTGCCAACCGGTAGTGACCGAAGGGATGAACAGGATAAAACACCCGATCGGTCCGATTCGGGAGATGATAATTCGATGTGGGAACAGCTAAACAGTGCCAACACTGTACAGGTGAGTGATCTTTACGCTTTTGCATGGGTGTGTTGGAATTCATTTAATTCTCTGTTAAATTAATATGAGGCCACACAAAGGAACTGCTCCTCGAAAGAAAGATCCTCTTTTGCTAACCTCTAAGGTCAGTTATACCACCGATAGTAGTGTTACAGCGGCAGTACTCGGTTGTTCGTACTAATCACAATGAATTCTTCCTGAAGCTTTGACCTACGTTCTCTTCCTCCCTGATAAGTTCCCTGTTATTGCTACCTCTCAAGACATACGGTGGCATTTGCCGCGCCAAATCGAACGCCACAACCGGAGCGCGAGTTCTCATTATTCCAGTTCCAGCTGATAAGTTGCGTTAAAGTGTGATTGAATCATCCAACTGTGGTTACGCGAAACGGTGCTGAATCACTGGATGTTGCCCTTTTTTTTGGACGCTTGGTGACGTCAAATATCCTTCACCGGATGGGCTTAAATGGGAACACGGCAGAAGGATGTTATTTTTGGGTACAACCGATAGGAAGAAATCAATAAATTGTAGCAATGATGTAACACCGTCTGTTACATCTGTCTATCGCCTTTGGGATGTTGCTTTAGAACGCGCCTTTCGTAATCATTTCATTATCGCGCTCACTTGTCCTTGATTATTGCGCCAAAAAAAAGACGTAAAATTTATGAAAATCTTCTAAACACTCGAAGTTCGTTCGTTACAGCTTCAAAATCAGCATCTCAGCCCGGTAAGCGATACGGCAAGCGATACGCTGGCACTGAAGAGTCAATCCCTCGGCAATACTATCGACATAATCAGTCCGGACGAGAGCAATACCATCACATCGCTGGAGGAAGACTCGCAGCCCATCACACTGCAGCAGGTCAATCTGAACACGGAACGAAGCAATGTGACCGTGGTGGATGATTTGGACATGGATATGCCGAGTGACATAAGCTCGGAACAGAACACAAACCAGAACGTTTCGAATTTTATCAATAGGTTCGTTAGCGATTGATTTGCGGAAGGAGGAAGCAGTTATTAACAATCTCAACCTTTTTAGCTACGTCCTCGATACGACCACCAATGCAGCGGGCGAGCTGGAACCGATTCTTCGTCCCGTATCTCGTTCCCAGTCGGAAGAAAACATCGTGCTGGATATAGGTAGAGAAGCGATCAGCGTTCAGAATCTACAGGAACGGTAAGGAGTTGCTAAAAATTGTTGTGATTATTTACGCTTCATTTTAATGTGGTTATTTGTTCGCTTTTCGTCTGCAGTGTAACCACGGCAGCAAGTAACTTTGTGAGCAAAGTGTCCAACACGCTGACTAGCATAACGGCCTCGAAGCCTATCGCTGCCAGCGGTTCGCAGAACGAGCTGCAAACGAATCTGGATGCGCTGATTGCTCGCAGCCCGTCCGATGAGTTTATCTTTCACGTGCCGAAAGATTCCCACCTGTCGCCGTACTGGGCTACCGATGAAGTGTTGAGTCAATTTCCACCAACAAAGATTTTAGTACGTCCGCTCTGTCCGCTTGTGTAATGCTAAATTGAACTTTACAAAAATCATTCGCTCTACCCCCAACCCGCAGACCGTCGTTCTGGATCCCTGTCTGGATGACTGTGTGATGTTTGCCAAAAGACTGAAGAGCTTAAACCGGTCCGTTTCGCTAGACATTTTACCTGGGTTGCCACACGGCTTCTTGAATTTCGCCACTGTACGTATGGAGTGTTGGAGTTCCGATATGAAAGTAAACTAACTTCGCTTTTTTCCCCCTTTTTGATAGATCTCCAAAGAAGCGCACGAGGGTTCGAAGCAGTGTGTGCAGCGTATTGCCGAGCTGCTGGAAATACCGACCACGCTAGACGATCCGGGCACCAAGCAGGGTTGCTGTTAGCGTAAATGTTGGTAACGCGGCTGCTGCTATTGAACGCACACGTTCGTTTTGTAGTGGCCGCGATAGTTTGCGACTGATAACAGGATGCTGCTCAGCCAAATTTGGAACAAACCAAACAAAAAAAAAAAGAAGGAACAATACTAATCCAAAGCTCAAGAAGAAAGCTCGAAACAGGTTAAACCCAAACCCCGAATCGTCCAGTACCGTCGCAAAACGGATCGCAAAACGAGTGGACCCAAAACGTAACTGTGAAGGAATACCAACTAAATCTACCAACATAAAAATGAGAAACACTATTAGCAGTAAAACCGCGTCAAACGTCCGTTTTGAAGCTTTTGTAAGCGAAAGCAAACCGATTGGCCTTGTGTCCCCCAACGTTGCATTGTGTTTTACTGCGATGCGGCTTTTGTTATTGCACATTTTTTGCAATCACGCAACGCACTTATAAAGCAAAAAAGCTAGTATAGCATACAAAACAAATCAACAACACACCGTCTTAACCGGCCGGTCTGTGCCGAATTTATTGTCTGCCTTGTCTTATTGCGCTTAAGGGAAACTTGCTCGATATTTCGTAAACACGTGTTTGCCATCTATTATGCCGCTTTACCATTAAATGCTTACTATTGATATTACAACTTTTGTAACTTTAATGTAACACGGTTGTAAAAAGGGGGGAATAAGTTATAATTGAACCACAACAACAACAACAACCAAAAAAAGAACCACCGAACTGGTGCTTGGGTAGATTTAATGATGAAATCATGCCTGATTGTGGTGCAAAGCCACATTTCCGTTTGTGTTAACAGTTCTTATTGCATTAGAATCTCGTTTCATTGTTACTACTACACACTATTAATACTATACGCATTCGCAGCTTCCCAGCATGGCGCAAGAACAAGCATTAAACGAATTTCTCGATGGTTATCCTGATAATCGTGACAAAAAACATACTCCCATTTGCAGGGAAATAGCATCCGCAAAGAGTAATTAGCGTGTTAGGATTAGACGTAAACATAAGCCAGAAAACTCACCCGTTATCTTGTTGTTACCACGTTGGCAAGTTAGTAATCGAACAGTAACAGTGCTGCTGGAAACGGTAGTGCATCGGAACGATGGACGGGTTAATAGTACCGAAAACACACACAGTCAATCATCATATCCATCCATTCGTTTCGTTCTTACAATCACGATACAATAGGTTTTGTTCCAAAAGACTGGACTTTTCAAAAGAAGTGTTACCCGTACCTTGAGTATATGAATGGAACATTAACATTAAACAATCACTATTTTGCTCGTATTACGATTAGAGGAAGAAAGCTCTTCATTTCCCACTGTGTGCGTTAAGGATCGTCAAAGCTATAAGCAAGCATTTTTGTGCGACAGTACGGAGAAAGTGATGTGTTACTAATAATCTACGTCTGATATAAAAAAAAACAACAAAGAATCTTTTTTCTTCTATAAACATGATGTGTATTTCAAATATTTTCAAATTTATACCAATTTGGGATAAGCGGATCAGAAAAATAAACAATTGTTAACAAAAAGAAATGTCTCAATTTAAACGGATTAGGTAAGGAAAAGGTACCTACATTTTGGGCGAAATATACCTACATATATATTTAATGTATTTTCTTAACGGCAAACCAATGCATGGTTAATGGAGTTTTGCTATACTGCAACGAGAGACCTGAGATCCGAAGCCTGTTTCAGGATTATATCACCGGGGGTATTATCGCATAAAAACCCCACAGAGAAACAAGACGATCAAGCGACGATCATGTTTACCCAAACGAAACGGCGAATGTTATAGAAATAGATGATCTATTTTAGGTAGTTTAATTTGGCAAACGGAAACAGAAGCAAAAAAGGACGGAGGAGAAAAAATAAAACCAAACTATCATTCGCTACGATCACTTACGTGTTATCGTGATAAACTTTATTCGTCCTAGGTAAGATTTATAAGATGTTTCGTTCACTTTGTGTTAGCAATTTTGGGCCATACAGTCGTGTTACTATTACGCTTAACTATTGATGAGTACTACAAACAGAAACACAAACAAATAGGGATCGGGGAAAAGGGTGCCGCCGGGGGGCCGGACTTTAACAGGCTAAGAACACATATTTCACTCACAATATTTGCACAATTTTCATCACGAAAAACAAATAGGCAGGGGTAGCTAGGAAGGGCAGGAAAACACACAAAAATACAATGTAACAAGGCGAATGATGATTGGTGGATGGTTGTATGGGATGGGCGGGAAGGGGGAAATGGTTCTCTTATCATCGATCGCAGCAGCAACGATCATCATCATTGGATGTACAATTTAACAAATAGAACGATTCCGCTATCCCAATAGCGGACACAACTCATCATCGACCAGCGCGAAAGTGGTGCTGCCGTCACAAACGAGCTTTACAGAAGGACATGTTCCTCCCGACATAAACCCTAGTCGTAGCTATTTGCTTTCACGGTTGGATGAAGGATACGGCTTTCTATTTTGTTCTCTTTCGTAGATGGTGCGCAAATGCGTTACTCGAGACGATTGCCCATCAGTGCTTTATCGGTTCTTTTCCGCGGCTTGCGGCGTTTGTTGTGAGGTCGAGTTTTGAATGCTCGAATGATTGTTAACGTTTACGTCGGCCGGTGGATTCTGGGCAGCTTCACCAGCCTCCGGTACCTCATGACTATCTCCATTCGCAACCTGAAAGTGTTCGTCCGATTCCGAACAGTGATGGTGCGAGGGATTGCTATTTGCTGCCGCGGCCGCCACTGCCGCCTTTTTCGTAAGCGTTTTCTGCAGCACGTGTGCATCCGCCGGTTCGATTCGTTTGTAATAGTGTTGTTTCGTTTCCACTATTTCGAAACCAAACCGTTTGTAAAACTCGATCGCACCCTTGTTGTCTACCTTCACGTGCAGGAATATGCTATCGAAGTTGCCGTCCCGTTCGACACAGTTCAGAATGTGCTGTACCATCACGGTGCCGATGCCAAGCCTCCGGTATGGGTAGAGACAACCAAGTGTCATGATGTACAATCGGCGCATATTTTCGGAGGTATCGATACGGGAACAGACGGCACCGACCACAACATCGTTGTAGTACGCCAGCTTTGCCAGCTCGCCCGATTCCAGCACGTCCAGATAGAATTTATCATTGTACGACACCGGCAGCACGACCGTGTTGATCTTCTTCAACTGCTTCAGATTGTGGTGCGTTACGTCGCCCAGTTCAATGTTGGCCCGGGCCGGAGCTTCGCGCGTTAGCCTGGGAAAGCAACACACGGTGGTAGAATTAGAACGACAATATGCACCCACGATGTTTGAGGTTAGACGTATTGGAGCGGTCTGACCAGAGCGAGAAATATGTGACCGATTTGCATATTTACCGAGTCATAATTGTTCTTGCGAAAGGGGCCAAATAAAGAGACCTGTGCAACACACGAACACACAATCCTGCAAAGGACACGACAGTGAAGATTTAGAGCCAAAAATTGGAACGGACTTTTGTCTTTTTTTTATTTGCTCAGAACGATTAGCAAAAAAGCAAATTTGGTGTCTGTCAGACAGCAGTCTGACGTTTTGAACGTCAGAATTATTAGTCCGTAGTTAAGCAATTAAAAATTATTTATTTGTTATTTTCTCCCCTAAAAACAGCTTTTATTAATCAAGTAAAAATTCTCATTAGGTTTTTATATTTTTATTGTATTTTTACCGCAAAAAATATCGTCTTTGCAGACACATTTTTGCACAACTTTTATTCGCCCTGTGATGTAGTTTAATTCATAGCTAACAACTGTCACTGCTCTTTGTTATTCTGAAGGCAACTTCGAGACGGAATAGAGTTTGTTTGTTTCGGGCCGTAATAAAAAGTCGTAGTTTCTATTTGCTGAGCAACTTTCACAAAGAAAAAAGTGCCACAATTGTGTTGAAAGTGTAAAAAGACTCTAGCTTCAAAATGGGAGCCGTTTTGGGATTAGTTTCAGCGGCCAATGTAAGTATGAGTAATCGCGCAAAGGAGGACTGTGCTTCCATATTGATTTTCTGTGTCTTTTTTTTTGCTATGACCACAAGGCCAAGCAGGAAAAAACTCTTATTTTGGAAGAGCGTCTTTCTTCCGTAATTTGATTAGAGTATCTGAAAAATATTAACAAATGATGAATCATCACTTTCTGCGTTACAATTGTCTTATCTTGCCTTTCATCCCCACACACGTAGTAAAATGTTTGTTTTTTGTTTGTTTGTTTTGTCTTTTAGCTGGCATGCTGCTGCACGGGAACGGCCTGTTCGTTGTGTTGCTCCCTTTGTCCATCGTCGCTCAAGTCCAATTCGACCGCTACCCGATTCATGTATGCGCTGATGTTGGTACTCGGGGCCGTTGTGGGGGCCATCATGTTAGCACCGGGGTTGCAGGAACTCCTGCAGAAAGTCCCATTCTGTACGAACTCCACGTCGAGCGCTTCGAATATTATACCGGCTAGCGAAACCATCGATTGTAGCTCAGCCGTGGGATATCTGGCCGTGTATCGTATCTGCTTCGCACTGGTTTGCTTCTTCGCTCTTTGGGCGGTAATGATGATGAACGTCCGATCATCGAAGGATCCCCGGGCGGCTCTTCAGAATGGCTTCTGGGGCATCAAGTTTATGATCGTTATTGGCATTGCAATCGGCGCATTCTTTATCCCGGAGTCGGGCTTCGGACCGGCCTGGATGTGGGTCGGTATGATTGGAGGGTTCGCCTTCATTTTGGTGCAGCTGGTGTACATCATCGACTTTGCGCACAACTGGGCTGGAGCATGGGTGAGCAACTACGAGGAAGAGGAATCCCGTGGCTGGTTTGCTGCTCTTTGCTGTGCTACCGGCGTACAGTACGGGCTGTCGCTGGCCGGCGTAGTACTTATGTTCGTGTACTACACCCAGTCGGATGATTGCGGGCTGAACCAGTTCTTCATCATATTTAACTTAATAATGTGTGTCGCTGTGAGCATCCTGTCCATCACGCCCGCGGTACAAGAGCACCAACAAAAGTCGGGCCTGCTACAGAGCGCGATGGTGACGCTTTACACGATGTATCTGACCTGGTCGGCCATCGCTAACAACCCGCAAGCCGAATGTAATCCCGGGTTTTTGGGTATCATTGGTGAAAAGTCAAGCAACAAGGTGCATTTCGATAAGACCAGCATCGTCGGACTCATCATTTGGTTGCTCTGCATCCTCTACTCATCGATGCGGTCGGCCAGCAATGTTTCGCAGTTTTCCGATCCGGAAAAGCAAGGTAATTGTTTGCGTAAAACGTTAAGAATTCGCACCAAGAATCGCTTGTGTTGGTTTGCTTTAGTTTTTCCTTCGTATAACGTTAGTTAACTGTTGCGCTTGGGAACAAACTAACACCGAATTTCCAACCTTTCTATCTTTAATGCTTCTTTGTGGACGTTTTGGCACCCCTACGTTGAATGTGTTGTGTCCTTTCGTTTGAAATTGTTTTGCGCTGAAACCTTAACTAATCGATCAAGATCTTACAGCTACCCTCGAAGATGGCGCGAGCGGCAGTGGCTCTCGTGGTGGCAATGAGATCCTAGACAACGAGGAGGAAGCCGTTGCTTACAATTGGTCACTGTTCCATGTTGTGTTTATCACAGCCACACTGTACGTGATGATGACGCTTACAAACTGGTATCAGTAAGTATTAAACTAAATGCTGGAAAAGTATGTTTTCGCTACTATTAACGCGAATTTGTTTTCCCCGTTCTTTAGGCCAAACTCTTCGCTCGATACACTCAATGCAAATGCTGCTTCCATGTGGGTAAAGATGGTTTCCAGCTGGATGTGCATTTTACTGTACGGATGGACGATGGTCGCCCCGATCTTACTTCCCGATCGTGAATTCAACTAAAATAATTAATGTTCTACGCTCCATTTCCAAACTTGATTACTCAACAAAATCTACCTTTATAGTAGAACATTAGAAATTTTAAGTTTTTTTTTTTTGTTGCATGAATTACATAAATGTGATATGAATAATCTTTTTTGGAGGAAGGGAACGAACGACGATGGCTAGGCATAGGAAGGCATTATTATGGTGCAAAATGTAGTAATATGAGCGTAAAGAAATATGCAGATCCAAACGTTATCACATAATCTTTCAACTAACATTAATTCTATATTTGTTTGTTTGCAACATTTGGTTTTTAAATTTCCATTCATCAATGTACATGGTGTTGTAGCGCACCGTTCCAACATTGGTTGGATGTGCGTAAGCGCGTATGAACCGAAGCATATATATGGTGTATTATACATTCATCAAAACCGATGCTACCACCCGGAACAACAACAACCAGATGTGAACTTTAACCATCAATAAACTAATGACTCGTTGGAAACCAAAGCGCTCAATGCTGTTGTCTATTTCTGTCTTCCAGCTGCTAGCTCGATCCGTTCGACCGTCTTCTCGCGGCCGAGTATTTCCATCATTTCCGGAACGGAGGGACCTTCCTGCAGTCCGCTCAAGCCCGATCGTAACGCTTTCATGAGCTTTTCAAATGCAAGATGGTTCCGTTCGGCGAAAGCTTTGATGAAGCGACTCAGTTCCGATTTGTTAAACTCCGGTACGTCCGCTTCGGTAGCCAAGTTTTTTGCCAGCACGGCTAGAATATCTGCAGGAAACGAAAACGTTAGAACTATCCGTTTGCTTAAGGATTATCTTTAGATCGCTTACCCGAATCGACGATTTTGTCCTTGTTAGGTTTCGGCAATACCCACAGAAAGGAAAGTTTGCTTTTGACGAGATCTTGCAATGAATCTATCCGGGGTAGGGACCAGTTCAGCACATCCCGCACGTGTTCTGGACTAAGCTGAAGATTTTTCACATCCTTGGAGAACTCCTTGCGTACCATCTCCGTCACCTCCCGGACGATCCGTTCGGCTGCTTCGCTATCGTTTTCCAGCTTGTACCTTATTTCGGCCCGATTGAAATGCTTTAACAGTTCCGGATTTAGACGACTAGAGTTGGCGTTAATTTTCTTCAGATCAAACTGTCGTATCAGGTCGCTCAGCTGTGGTGCCTCGATGTCGAGCAGTTCCCTTCCGAACCCGCCGCCACTTTGCGTGATGTAGTTCAGCAGTGCCTGCGGAAAGACACCATTGTTGCGATAGTGTTCCAGCTGAACGTCACCTTGCCGTTTGCTTAGCTTCGATCCGTTCGGGTTCATGATCAGTGGCAGATGGGCATACTGTGGCGGTCGCCAACCGAATGCATGAAACAGCTGTATGTGTTTCGGGGTCGATATCTGCCATTCGACACCCCGTAGCACGTGCGTAATTCTCATGTAGTGATCATCGACAACGTTCGCAAAGTGATACGTCGGATAGCCATCCGATTTTATGATAACGGGATCCCCTTCCTGCTGTGCTATGAAATACACGATCTTACCGTAAATTAGATCATTAAATTCATCCCCTTTCGAGTGTAGCCGGAAGCGTATGCAAAACTTATCGTTCTTCGCTAACCGCTCCGCAATCTGACCCGGAGTTAAATGACGACACTTGTTATCGTACTTCGGTACCTGACGTAAACGGAGCGCTTCCTTGCGCAGTAGCTCCAACCGACGCTCGGTACAGAAGCAATAATATGCTCGCCCATCTTCCATGATCTTTTTCACTTCTCGCTTGTAGATTTCATACCGCTGGCTTTGCGTGTACGGACCGTTTGGTCCTCCCTTGTACGGGTCTTCGTCTGGTTCGATGCCGGCCCATTTCAAATCGGCATACAGTTTATCCGCAGCACCCTCCACTAACCTTTCCCGATCGGTGTCTTCGATGCGCAATACGAACTTTCCACCATGGGCTTTGGCGTACAGATAATTGTACAATGCCGTTCGTAACCCTCCCAGGTGCATATGTCCTACAGATCGAGATTTTTTGTAAAAACCCACCGTTTAACTCATTCAGCACGTAGCATACCTGTTGGACTAGGAGCGAAACGAACTCGAACTTCCTGTTCATTGCTGTCTTTTCCATCGGTCGAAGGTTTTGATGCTGCTC
Source organism: Anopheles funestus (assembly GCF_943734845.2). Lineage (NCBI taxonomy): Eukaryota > Metazoa > Arthropoda > Insecta > Diptera > Culicidae > Anopheles > Anopheles funestus. The sequence goes on from NC_064598.1 coordinate 14,775,491, forward strand.
CAATGGACGGTTTATCACAATAAAATCGAACACATCCTACCGACGATGCCCTTAGGGTCGAAAACAACCCTATTGGAAGACTCGCTCTCCTCCACGAACCAGAAAATACGTTCATATCGGTACTACACGGTCATACCGTTGTCGGGTTTGCGGGATGGTGAAATACTTTGTTTTGGTTCCGAACTTTTCGTTTGACAATTCGCGAAATAAACAATAAACCAAGATCAGCATAGAAAACATATTTCGCTTTATCAATCTTGTGCTTCATTTGACAGAAGGATTGGATAATGTTATTTATCCGTCACTTAGCTCACGCTAATTGACGATCACCAATAATTTGCTCTGAAAAGTTTCAAATGTATTGTTTTCAATAAAAACTCAGGTCATCAGGTAACCATTTAGCTTTCTTTATTGTTTATACAACATTTGTAATTGCATATTTATCATTTTTTCCAATTCTGTTCAAGTGTTGTAAAATTTGCATAAAGAAATATTTTTCGCATGACCGCGCAAGTCACTACCGTGCCAAACTACGCTGCCAAACGAATGTCAAAATGTAAAAACGAGAAAACGCCGCTTTTGACTTGTATTTATTTGTTCGCAGCATATTTGCAGAAAGAGTAAATAGGCGGCTTTCTGATATTTTAGTTATTTATTCACAAAATAGTATCCAACCGTTAAACGTGCATTTTATCTCTACTGAAACGCACCAAACGCCACGCTCACAATGAAGGTTGCGCTAATGGTGGCAGAGAAGCCATCGCTAGCAGCATCGCTAGCTAGCATTCTAAGCAACGGGAAGTGTTCGGTGCGAAAAGGTAGCTAACACTAGGCGGTGTCCCCTTTGGGTGCACGCATTCGTCCAACGTTGGTCAGGACCGTAACGTGCAATTTGTTCTGCTCCATTCGTAGGTTCTAATGGTGCCTGCTCGGTACATGAATGGGTGGGTCAGTTCCGTGGCGAAACAACCCGCTTCAAAATGACGTCCGTGTGTGGCCACATAATGGGGCTGGAGTTTGTCGGCAAATACAACTCATGGGACCGCGTCGATCCGGCGGAACTGTTCGCCTGCCCGACCGAGAAGAAGGAATCCACACCCAACCTACGCATGCCATACTTTCTCGCGCAGGAGGCGCGCGGTTGCGACTACCTCATCCTGTGGCTCGATTGCGACAAGGAGGGCGAAAATATATGCTACGAAGTGATGGCGGCCGTATCGGAAGCGATACACAATGTGCATTCCAACCGGGTGACGTATCGCGCCAAATTTTCCGCCATCACCGAGAAGGACATCAAGTACGCGATGGACAATTTGATCCATCCGAACGAGAATGAGGCAAAATCGGTCGACGCACGGCAGGAGCTCGATTTGCGCATCGGCTGTGCGTTCACCCGCTTTCAAACCAAGTTCTTCCAGGGCAAGTATGCGGATCTGGACGCATCGCTCATATCGTACGGTCCGTGTCAAACGCCAACGCTAGGGTTTTGCGTACAACGCCACGACGAAATACAAACGTTCAAGCCGGAAACGTTTTGGTACGTGCAGGTTTCCGTGGGCGAAAATCCAGAAATCAAACTGGAATGGCATCGTGTGCGGGTGTTCGAGAAAGAGATCGCGTGTATATATCTGAACAAGGTGAAAGATCACAAGGAAGCAACGTAAGTAGAACGCGGTTGTTCAGCGGTACACTTTAAAGCGGTTGTAATACTTTTGTTTCTTTCTACTTCTTAGCGTGGAAGCGGTAAGTTCGAAGGAACAGGTACGCGGACGCCCTCAAGCTCTTAACACCGTGGAACTGATGCGTGCAGCTAGTGCAGGTCTAGGCATTGGTCCTCATACGGCGATGCAAATTGCCGAAAAGTATGTCCACCCATTGAGAGGCCAATTTTACGAACATATTCAAACAAAACCTTTTTCTTTTTCCCCCCTTTGCAGATTGTACACGCGAGGATACATCAGCTACCCTCGAACAGAAACCACTCAGTATCCGACAAACTTTGACCTCAAGTATGATCATCCACCCGAATGTATGCCCGAAGCATACATATATTCGTAACATTTTCCTCACTATTTCACTGTCTGTCCCTTTACAGTGGAGTCGTACGACTATTGCAACCTTCGTCAGAGTTTGGCGAGGAGGCCAAAGCGATTGCCCGCGATATGACGCATCCACGCAAGGGTAACGATGCCGGCGACCATCCTCCCATAACACCGATGAAGCTGGCCTCCCGCAATGAGCTGGACGGTGATAGCTGGCGGGTGTACGATTACATCTGTCGCCACTTTCTCGGTACGATTTCGCGCGATCTAAAGTATCGCTCGCACACAACCAAGTTCCGGATTGGTGGGGAACTGTTTACCGCCACCACTAGTGCACTGATCGATCCCGGCTTTACCAAGGTAATGACGTGGCAAGCGTTTGGTAAAAACGAGCTCGTACACCAGTTTGCGGTAAACGACAAGGTGAAGATTAGCGATGTACGATTAGTGGAAAGCCAAACCGGTCCGCCTGACTATCTGACCGAGTCGGAACTGATTTCGTTGATGGAAAAGCATGGCATCGGTACGGATGCTTCCATACCGGTGCATATAAATAATATCTGCCAGCGCAACTATGTGGCGATTGGAAACGGTCGCACCCTGACGCCGACCAACCTTGGCATTGTGCTTGTTCACGGATACCAAAAGGTGAGGTCCTTCACATGGTACAAAAATTTGTCGAGAAAATCAATAACGTTTTTTTTGCCCCTTCTCACCAGATCGATCCGGAGCTGGTTCTACCGACGATGCGTTCCGCCGTAGAACAGCAGCTGAATCTCATCGCACACGGTTCGGCCGACTTCCGCTCGGTACTGAAGCATGCGGTCGAAATATTTCGTCTAAAGTTTCTCTACTTTGTGCAAAACATCAGCAACATGGACATACTGTTCGAATCCACCTTTTCCTCGCTCAGCTCGTCCGGCAAATCGTTGTCCCGGTGCGGCAAATGCCGACGTTACATGAAATACATCCAGTCCAAACCGGCCCGGCTTCACTGTCCGACATGCGACGAAACGTACACGCTGCCGGTCAAGGGTTCGATCCGTGTGTACCGCGAGCTTAAATGTCCGCTGGACGATTTCGAACTCGTAGCGTGGACGAACGGTGCGATGGGTAAAGCATTCCCGCTTTGCCCCTACTGCTACAATCATCCACCGTTCAGGGATATGGTCAAGAACTCCGGTTGCAACAACTGTCCGCATCCGACGTGCGCCCATTCCCTCTCGCTGCTGGGCGTTTCGAGCTGCATGGAGTGTGATCGGGGCGTACTGGTGCTAGACTGTACGATGACACCGAAAACGTGGCGTTTGGTGTGCAACGGTTTGTGCGATGTTATCGTCAATTGCTTCGCAGATGCGGTAAAAGTGACCGTAGAAGGTAGGCAGTGGTGGACACGGTTGTGATCGTTTAAAGGTTTCATATCACGAACCACACCCGTTTTACTATTTTTTAGCCGAATCGTGTGACGAATGTGGCGCCCAGCAAGTGACGGCCGTGTACAAACAGGAAAAGACTCCTTTCAAGGACGAGGTTACGGAGAAAAAAGGTTGCATTTTTTGTTTCGCCGACTTTATGCCTCTGGTAAGGAATGAGTAATATACTAATCTCTACCAGATACTAATATCGCTTTCCCGTAACGCAGGTTGAGAAGCACAAGGCGGTCGAAATGCGTCGCAATCATGCAGGTGGCCGTGGTGGACGGGGCCGAGGTTTTCGCGGCCGAGGTGGCAAGGGAGGCCGCGGACGTAATAAAGCACCGAAGGATAAGATGACCCAGCTGGCAAACTATTTTGTGTAAATTTGCCAAATTGAACAAACAATCAATGAACCACACCCTCCCCCAGTTTCCATGTCGTCTGCAACGAAATTTGCAACATTTCAACTAAAACCTCGATCCCGGTGTACCTACACCGAATTGTGTAAAAAAAAAACAAAGTGTTTTGATTTGAAAAATCATGTATCTTGCAAAGCCTAGTATTGCACCGGACAGTATTGAGGTGAACGACAACAACAACAACAAACACACACACACAATCTTATTCCGCAAAGAAATAATAAAATCTCTACGAAATGTTAACATTATTCGAACGTACAGCGATTTGTTGTGTTACTGGGGTTTTCTTTTATTTGACTTATTTTGTATGTTTTAAGCTAACTACATCTGAAATTCCGTGGGCATGAAATCATGGTACGTTATCGTGTATATTGTCCTTAATCATATATAATACTACAGGTACCACATTAAATGAAATCCGATAATTTTATCTTTCAATAGAACTTGTATGATGTTTTTGTCGTCGAATGTTTTTGCCGTTACAAAGCTAGAAATGTAATTAGTATTCGATCGGCGTATCATTCCCACCGCTGGACGACCAAAGTTGATCGATCAACTGGGTAAGCGGCCCTTTGACGGAGAGTTGAAGCAGAGAGGCAGTAAAGAAGTACGTCAGCCCGGGTTCATCATCCAGCTGATGGCGGACCAGTGCTTCCGTTTCGCGTCGATTCAGGTACAACCGTCTGCCATCGTGGACAACGTGTTGCCGTGCCGTTCCACGTACGATATCAATCGAAACAAGAATCGGATGGGAAGTGTCACAAGTAACATTTTGCCCCACAACACTGGCCATCGGTGTGCAGAGAATAAATCCTTCCTTCGGTAGTACTCGCTCAATGGCTTTCAGCAGTAATCGGGTATTTACGAACACAGTGTCGTTGACGAATAGTATGTACCGTGCGTTGGTTGCGACGGTTCCACGGTGTTGTAAACTTTTCAGCCAACCAGGAAGTCCCTGCTCGCCGTTTAAATTCGGACGAATGTTTCCAGAATGGAGCACAAATCTGTGCATCACACGATGGCCTTCCCGGGCCCACGTCCGTCGGATGGTTCGTCGCAGTGCGTAATTTTGTTTCGACGATCGAATGATCATCGCCAGCAGTGGACCATTGTTCGACCCGGCTAAGCCAGAGTGGAAATCTGCTGCCGAGGTCCGCAGTTCGCCTATCGTTTGCAACAGCTCACTATTGTCTCGGTTGACGCCATCCTCTAGTCGGTGCATTAATTGCACCGACGCTACCAACAGCATCGAAAGCGACGCGATCACAGTCACCACACAGCACAGAGTGAACCTTTCAAACCAATCCATCAGTTGTATAATTGCGGCAGTAAAACAGCATATTGCTATACGTGCGATCAGTGTAGAAGCGATCTGTATCGAGACCACGCGTTCGTTCCACGTTCGAATTACAACTAAACGTTCACACGTACCTTCCGTGTTTGCATCCAAGCGTATTAGTGACAAAGCAATGCCTCGCAGTCAATAAAGATACGCGCGCTACAAAAAAAATGGGAGAAAAAAAAATAGCGTCAGCGCTTATCGCACCAAACAATGCCAATCTTCACCAATTATCCACCGATTCGTCGGCGGACACTTGTGATTAGCGATCATGTCTAGTGAATGCGGCTCCAATGATAGTACGAAGGGCTTTTCCCGTGTTGGCATCTCTCTTAACTTATACATCATCAATCATCTTAGTAGCTGTGTGTGTTGCTATGACAACTATGTGCTAATGGATGATCGCATTAGAACATGCAAGGGTGGTTCTGCGGAGTATTTTATGTTTCATTTAACCTATTTCAAATGTATCACGTACTGCAAATGTACATTCGACTTGCAAACCTTTGCCTATCTTTTTACACTATGAATACGATCTTTCTTCGTAAAAGGTGCGTTTTAGTGATACATATGAGGAATACACATATGAGGAATACACATATTCGTAAAACAAATTGGAACTCCCCATTTTTATGCACATTAAGTTTAATGGAAAATAGGAACATAATTGAATTACCTTTAAAACAAACACTTACAAACTTACGTACCTTCAACTTTATTCTTATTGTTGAGATAAATTCATTTCAAGCATAAAACCATACAACACACCTTAAAGTCACGTGTTTCATGCCAAATTTGAAATTAAATGCAATAACCGCCGTAACCACAAGTGTCGATAGGGCGAGCGAGAAACTTTCTCACCTGATTTTGATTCTCTTCTTCTATCTCTCTCTCCCTCTCTCTCTCATGAAGATTGTTCATCTGCAGCGAACTCGCTCTAGCAACCGACGATTAGATAGGCCATCCTGTACTGACAGATGCAACACATCGAACAATGATTTTAACGAAAACTCAACGAACATTGGATGACGATGGTGACGCACAAAGGGTGAAGATTGAATATTTTACCAGAATCGTAAAAATCTCCATACATTCAGCTTATTTTTATGTCGAAAGAATGTATTCTTGCAGTTTTTTATCTATTTAAAAATTTAAATCATATAATATATTTGTATTTTCTTCTGTTACAACATAAATTAAAAATTTAAAAAAGTTTCCTAAAGTTAAAGTAAACAAACATCTCATTAAGGTTTTTGTTTTTATTTATTTCTAACCGAAACTCATTACTCTCGAAGCAAGAGAAAATTTAGAAATAAATCAATAAATATGAAAATACATTTTTGTCCTCCGAATTGTTATTACCGTTGCCCACTGTGTGGCGGTATTTCGTAGTTCGACGAATGCCAACAGCTCGCTGTTCTCTCTCTCTGTGCCGAGCATTTCATTCATTCATAAAGCAACCGCGCGCGCGAACGTTTGTGCGTTGATCGTCGCTACGTTTCTCTAAATGCCGGCGCGGCATTTCAGTCGTTCCCCCCACACATACACAAACACAGGTGCGAAGTGAAGTGCGTTCTTTATATTTTTGTGTGTACGGTAAGGCTTTCTTTTTCCTACTTGCGTGCGTATTATAGGCGCTGAGGGTGTGTGCGTTCGCAGTGTTAAATTTCCTCTTCAACCCTCCGACGATCGACCGCGGGGGTACGTCCCGTGTGGTGTTTTTGTTTGTCCTATCCTCCTGCGGTGCGTTACCTGTGTGTGAGATTTCAAAACGGGCAACGAAAGTGTAAATGGCTTTTGTGACCGTATTCTACGGGAATGCATTTTCCCAAAAACCTCTGTGCCCCGTGGCTGCGGTGCCAACAGTGCGATAAATTGCCAAAATAAACCTCCGCCTACTGTGATATGGGCGTGTGTGTGTGTTGTGATCAAGCGCATGCGATACAGTGGGGTAGAGTTTATCACCACGTTCTTTAGCTGGTGGCTGAAGATCGTGTATTTCCCAACCGGACGCAAAAGCCGTACCGTGTGTCCGCCTTCCCGCAACATCAACCTGCAGCATAAACCTGTTTTTGAGGTTTCAGTAAACATGCAAAGGTGAGTGAAATAATTTAATTTGCCTACAATTTTCCACGCAAACGCTGGACCCCAAGACGCGAGATGTGTGTTTGCTTGCGCAGACACCATTTAAATCAAACGCTAGAAACGTTGTTGTTTTTGCGACCCTTTCTTCACCTTATTCCTTTTATGCGTATGTTTTTGGGCATGTTGTTTTCGTTGCATCCCATTCCCGTTTTCATTCCGGTTTTCAAACAACGACGCAACACATCAACTTCCACCTTTTCGGAACCTCAACCACAAAGCAGGCAAACAAAAAACCAACAACAAAAAAAAACACCACCCAAAACGGCGATGAAACGAAGGAATGACGAGAGAAACACAACAAAAAAACAACAAAGCAATCTCTCCTGCGCACCGCCCGTTTGCTTAGGTGGAGGCTGCCCATTATACCACCATAAGAAGGAGAAACCAAAATCTTGGGTCTCGCATCCGAACCAAACCGACCTAAAAGCAGCGAAGAGAACGAAATCCAGGTGAAGAAGAAAGCGCAAAACATCGTGAAAACCTGTTTGGCTCCATAGGTACACCGTCGCGCCTTATGCATGAGCGTGTGTGCGTGTGCGCGTGTGTTGGTGCTGTGTCGAAGAACAGAAGCAACCCCCAGCGGTTCCCCACCACACGCGACGTGCTGGAACATGTTCTTTGCGTTCGCTTTAGTTCGCTTTGCACGTTTCACATTGTGTTTCTTTTTTTTATTTGGTACAAAAAATATAAAATCATATTATGCTGCCGGATCAAACAGATCAAATCTGATCGATCAATTGCTGGGCACAGCTTGCTCCTGCTGCTTGATCATTCACAGTCTACCAGTGAATACGGTTTAAATGGTTAAAATTAGTTTTTGGGATTTTTTGTTTGTTTATTTCGCAGAAACCCCATTTCAAAATATTTGTTGATTTTGTGATTAAATTTAATTTTAATATTGGATAAAAGTCAATGTGATTTTTTTCAAACGGATTTAGGATAATTTCCACACACACACGCACACGCACGCAATGATTTGTGATGCGTGTGCGTTATCTTCTTCGATCGTGAACACATTCAAGCGTCCATTATTGATCGTTTCGTTCGTGTATACTAGCCCTGTTAGCGCCATTTGTTGTGTTCATCTCTCTTCTATTCATCTCGATCGTTTGGTTTAATAGTGCTTAAATTTTATTTTCTTTGTTAGCTGCAACGAAAAGAAGAAAAAAACACAGCAATAACATTTTAAGTCTCTTTCAGTTGGAAATCTCTCATCAAACAGAATTGATCGCAATGATCATTAACACTCGCGTTTAACCTTTTTTTTTCGACGACAAAAATGGGATTAGCATTAGAATTTTTTTCAACTTTCAACACGTCTTTACCACAGTGTCAGAGTTGCGTTTGCGTTTGCGTATGCGTTTTCTCGGGTTCGAATTTCCTCCGGTTGAGTACATGTATGTACGATGGATGCATTCACGATCAACACGGCGCTCCAACAACACGACGGCCCGTGTCGTTGTCATCACCATCATCGTCGTCGTCGTCTTCGTCTTCGTGACGTTCGGCCACCCTGTTTGGCTTAACCGGTTTTGCTGCTGTTGCAGGGTTTGGGGACAGGAAATGCTACGAATGGGGTGACGGACAGTGGCGAACATAACACAAACAACACACAAAAAAAGCATAATAAAAATAAAATAAAATAAAAAACACTACATAACAATGGACGTAGACGTGGCCGTGTGTGTGTGCTGGATGGGGTGAAAAAAAGTGCAACTTTAGCACATCATCGATCCACGCACCTCGCACGCCTGTTTTGTAAAGTGAATCTCAGACTCGGTGTGTCTGTGTGCTGCTGCAGTGCGTGGAACTCGTGGCCACTTCAGCGTAGAAAGTCTATTGCACGGGAAGCACAGCAGCAGCGGCGTAAGGACGGGATGTGTTAAAGTTAGTTCCACAACGGCCATTACTGTCGGCCGAAAAAGTTATCAACACCAGCGACACGCTCGCGTACACGTATACATAGATGCAGCCCCCGGGATGGCAAAACGTGATCGGTGTCATCCTGCCGTTCGGGAGCTTCGATCGGATGACATGGCGCGACGTGCGTACGCTGGAAGTGAGCTGGATATACGCGAAAAATAAAAATAAAAACCACCAATGTGAAAGTATAGGTATTTACGTGTATTTACACACGCTATCTCGTTTGGTACAAGGGTGGTGTGATAATATCGGGCAATATATCTTTTGAAATTTATCGCAAAAAAAAAATCAATTCCGTTGCGTAAGTGGCTTTTTTTTAATTTGTTTTTATAATATTTTTTCTCACTTAGAATGAAATTATTTAGTTTGATTAGAAAACTATTTTTATTTATTAAAATAAACCCAATTAGTTAAATAAAAAAAACCTTAAATGTATTTACTTCAGTGCATCTTAACGGTGCATTTGCGCTCTGCTGCACGCGCATGTGTATGTGGGTGCATATAGTGAAACCCCTGCGGGCAAAATAGCTCGGTTTTAGCATGTTGCCTCTGTTACTCCTACACGAAAAAAATTTGTATTCGTGTAGGAGTAACAGAGGCAGCATGCTAAAACTGAGCTATTTTGCCCGCAGGGACCCTTCAACATGCAATCGTAACGTAACGTTCGTAACGTCGATTGGTTTGAATGAATTTTGCGAACCACAACTAACGCAGGCTGATGACGATGCACTTACATATCGCAACTGGTGCGACTTAAAAGCCTTTCCTTATCGGACGGCGCGTTATCAAACCTTCTCAGAACAGACTGCGGATCCCCCTAATGTGTAATAGCGTTGTGTTTGCAAGCATTATTCTGCTTGCCCTTTCTGTACACCAGCTAATCGTTGATCGATCGATGGGAAGAAGGTAGCAATGACAGATTCCTTACCCTTATGCTTACGACGGTGGAAACCTGTTTCCTTCTGTCAATAATTACACATGAACGCATAAAACATGATGATGGTGATGGCACTTCCCACCATGATTACAATTACGAGTGTCTCTCCATTTCCAGTGTCCGGTTGTGGATGGAGTCGTTGCACCTCGGGTGTGCACAACTCCTTTTTTACCGTTCGATCGTTCGGGGGAGCTGCGTCTGGATCGTTTGATGTGACCGTTTCCCCTCCTTTGGGGTTGGAAGCTGAGAATGAACGCGTCAACAGGTAGCGATGAGTCGGGCTGGAGTGTAAACTTTATACCAACAGAAGCAGCCAATCTAAGCACAACAACAGCTTTCCGGCAGCATGAAAACTCGTTGAGAAAATTCATCTCCAACGACTCCGCTAACACTTGACGGCTTGATGACTGCTGCTTAGAAGCGCTTACCGAAGGAATGTTTTTCCACAAGTGTTAAACACTTCGAATTGAAAATAGTACCGAAAAACCCCGGCTGTAATAAAACTATATTATATGCGCTCTTGTGTTTTGTTTTGTAGCATAATGTAGCATTCTTTCGCACTTACCATGAACACACAGTCAGTAGCCAGCATTATGCTACGATATGGTGTGCTTCGGTCAAGCCAGTTCTCGTGTTTATCCCTTTTTCTATGGTGGAAACATATTTTATGGACTTTGAGATCCGATGCTAGTGTTCAAGTACGAGCTCGATCGTTCATTGTTCCCCGGCGCTTGGACGTTTAGAACTAATGGAGCGAAGATGAATCTTGAAGTAAACTTGAGGTAAAGTGCACTCTGGGCTAAACGTGCAACATTTAACGCTGAAACGCCTAGGAAAAAGGGGGGAGCTTGATTTTTTAAGTTGTAGAAAACAATAGTATCGAAAAATCAAACGCAATTTAATTAGCTAAATTTAAGTAAAAATTAAAATAAAAAAAAAACTTTAAATGATTTAATAGTAAATGACAAAAAAAAGTTAAGCATCACACAACATAATACTGATACCGTGTCCGACGAGACAAAGGGGAAGATGTTACAATTTATGCACAAAACACAAGGCTCGTTCCGTATGCTTGGGGGGGGAATGTGTTTTGTTAACCGGTTTTTTCCATCCAGCAAAAGATGATGTATTCCATTATGATCGATAACCAGTTTGGTGATTTTGCGACCATTGCCATTGGTGGTCCGCTAATGAAGCATATCCGCCTGATCCAGTTTTCCTATCAATTGCCGCTACAAGTTGCAGCTTTTGCAGACACAAACAAAGCAAGAGTTTGTACCGTTTTTTTGTTGTTGTGTGTGGTTTTGCTTCTTCCCTTATGCGGCTGAAGGGAATGCATTTTTTTCCTTTTTATGTTGTGCACTTGAGCATTGGGTGTAAGTACATTTAACTATAAGAATTAAAAGAGTCTTTTTTATCAAATTAGAGGAGTTCTATACACTTTTTTATGTATTATTTAATGATTGTTATCCAATTGTTACTGATAAAGCTTCTTTAGATTTACTTCCATTTTGTACGCGTCTTTAAATGGCAAAGCGATCATAGCGAAATGACTTCGCTGCTTTTTTCGATGATTTTTTCATCTACATTCCCTAGCCAATTGTGAATGTCTTTAAACAAGACAAGATAGGGTTTCAATTGGCCGTGATTGATTTTAACTGACTCGCAATCGTATTTGTCAACATTTGTTTGTTTGGCCTGCTTTCTTGATTAAAAGCTTTATACACTTCATGCTATTAATGTTATCAGGTTTATTTTTACACTTTCAACATTATGTAATTTATTGCCTTTTCTGTTGATTGTTTTTGCACTTAAAACATGCTCTTTATATGATAAAGCAAACAAAATTATTTACATCATATTTGTTTATGTTTTATAAATTAAAAACGAACAATATTTTAAATTATTTGTAGTAAAACTTTTACAGCTAATGCAACAGTCCTTTGTTTTATTTTCAAAATACATTTTTTGAATGTTTTTTAAATTGAATTATTTACTGTAATTTTACTTAGGAAAATTGACGATAATTCGACTAACCTTTTGTTTTGTTTTTTTTTCTTTCTTTACAGATCCACTACGTTTTGGAAACAATTAAATGGACAATCCGTATATAAAACAAACTAAAAATATAATATATAAAAATATAAAAACGAATAATTTAATTAAGTTTTTTATTTTAGTAAAAGATAAACTACCAGTTAATCATAACAGACGCAGACTGGTAACTTGAAGCGTAACTGTTCATCATCGATCATTTGTGGCTAATCATTTGAAGGCTAGAAATCTATGTTTATGTGGCAAAGGTCAACCACTGCTAAAACCCTGCAACATTAAATAGAAAGGCAAAAAGTATTTGAAAGTGTAGCTCGTATCATGAAAGTCTTCTTAGCATAAAATAGGAAGCTGGTTGAGCTTACCTTGTGCGTTTTATGTGTGTGTTTGTATTTCAGTGTATTTCATGCCACAAAGAAATATGGATCTAAACGACGAGATACACAAACTAGTGGCAAAGATGTAAGCGCTTGAAAATTCATCAAGAGTGTAAAGTGAACAAAGCTGTTAAAGTGATAAAAATCGATTTAGAATTCGTTTCTTTATTTGTTTTGTGTTACTAAGATTAACCTTTGTGGTGGCAGTATTTAATATTTATAATTTCATTCCTATTTTCAACAGCAGATTAATTTGTAATAGTGCGTGCAGTGCAGAGTGTAGTTTTTGTATGTAGTTCATACGACTTGTGACGATCAAATCAAAGCTGCCAGCTCACAGTCGTTAGTGCCAAGTGGCAAGTGTCGGTTTTGATGTTCGTAGTGTGACATTTATTTCGGGTGGCATCAACACAAACAGCAAACGCATCGAACGGTCGAAGCGCATCTTCCAGGGGGATTTTCCGAAAAAACTTCGGTACCCCACAGCACCAACATCGCCATGGGCTTTTCGTCCGCACTGCAGGGTCGGGCGGCGCACGATGCGCTGCTCAACCGGCAGGAGGCCGAACTGAAGCTGCTCGAAATTATGAAGCGCTGCCTGGTGCAGAAGGCGAAGTGTGATCGCGAGTATTCCGTCTCGCTAGCAGCCGTCACTCAACAAGGACTCAAAATCGATCGTTCCGATGATCTGCAAGGTAAGTGTGATGGGGAGAGTGCGTGAGTGAGAGAAATGATCAGCTTGACAGGCGAATGGAATAATGTACTGGGCGCCTCCATCATTTTAGATTTTTTTTTTGCTTTAATTTAAAGAGGCGGTATATTATGCAAATTTTGAAAAATTAAACAATAAAATTTATGGAAAAAATTAATAATATATACGAGGTTTAAATTCTTTAAATATACAAAAAAAAATCTCATCATACATAACTTTCGTTGATGTCTTTCTTTTATGCAAATGGTGGTTTTGGGTTGAAGTTCTTATGTCCAATTTTGCTTTAAAAAACATTTTAACTTTTTAACATAATTTAAATATCCTACGTTAGATGACAGAAAAAGTATCATTGTTTAAGCAAAAAACATGGATTTTGTTAAATCGTGAATAGTCCGGTATGTATGATGTTCAACGATCAGCTGTGCCTGGTGTAGCGACCAAAATAATTGTACAATGTAGATCAAAAATTTAACAATTGCATTGTTAAATCAAAAAATTACGTTTTAGCAGCAAATGAAAACTTTACTTATTTCTTAATTAATTTATGTTTTCAATATGGGATTGTTTTTAGTTTTTTATACAAATATACAAATGTTTATAGTTAGGAAATAAAAAAATACCAATGAAGATTACACATAAATAATTTAATTCCTCGAATCTCGAGCTCGAACTCTCCCATAATGGAAATGGGATGTGACCATTTTTCATTCGAAATCATTAGGCATTGATCAATCACACATAAATTCGCCCGGAAATGGGTGCTTACCGTGCATCTCCGTAGTATTCAATCTTCCAATGTTTCGAATGTTTTGTTTCACCGCACAAATTCCCACGTCCGAAGCAGAGACAACACCCGAGCCGAGCTTTTACTAATACGCTACACACTTTCCTTCCTTTCGGTTAGGTTTGCTTACTTCCAAATGGTTCAATCGCTTCATCTGATTTTCGCATACCAAAAACCCAGCCTGCGTGTGCCTGCCTAAGGTCTTTCTGTTTTATTTCGCAGCTCTTTTTTATATAGCGACTTCCATCACGCACCATTGCGTGGAATTCATTTTAAACTATCATCGACACTCGCACAGCGAAATGTGTTTCCGATGCGTGCCGCCAATACTTTCGGTGCTGTTTCGCTTACCTTTTGTGCTGTCTTTAAAGATGAAACCATCGGGATGGGGAACGAATAAAAAAAAACGGTGGGAAACAAAGTCAAAGCTGAGAGAGGGAACGTTTGTTGTTTTGTTTTTTTTTGCTCTTGGGATTGGAAAACTTTCGATCGTCTATCCACATGTTTTTGCACATCTCTTTAACCGACGTGTGTAACACAGAGATTCTTCTGCTTAGAATGTTTTGCTAGGCCAGTTTTTGGGGTGGTTTTGTTTGAGCTTCGAAACGCCACAAACTTTTGCAAAGAGTTTCCCCTTTTCGTGTATTTAACCTTTTTTATTTTACCTTTTTTATTTCCTTTCTCTCCCACATTATTCCTTTCCCTTTTCGGTGTGTTTTAATACGTGCAATATCATCATCAACGCTCGCACCCTAACAGACGTACGATCAGTTATCTTGAACGAAATTCCATGCGATTTGCTTTTTTGGGGTTTTCGGGGTCCGAAGCTATCGTTTTTCGATGTTATTTTTGGGGTTTATTATTTTGTATTGGTGCGGGTGTGTGTGTGTGCGCGTAATTATAGAAATTTGCGGAAATCGAAATTACATCAAGCTCTATATGTTGGACGGAACATTTGTTTAGGTGTGGGTTGGTGTGGCTTTTCCTGTTTTATGTTTGTTTCCAATTTATGGCGCTGTTATTTACTGCGTGAAATTGTTTGTTTGATTTTTATAAATAAATTTTGATACCTAAGCTATTCTAAAAAAATATTTTAAAAAAACTTATGAAGAATAAATATCTGAAAATTTTATAAATAGAGCACAACAACAAATAAAGTTTAATCACCAAATGTGCAAACAAAGGCTCGTGTAAAGAAAATTAGCGATACGGGGAAAACCCCAAAATCATGATGGCGTTTTGCCAAAGTATATCCACCCCCAACCCACCCAAAAAAAACCCCCATTGTGTCATTTAAATTTGAATACATTGTCCGTGCTGAAGGTTTCTAATGTAGGCCTGAATTGATCTGAAGCGTTACCTCTAACAGGTTTTGTTGTTGAATAGTTAATGTTATGCTAACAGCTAATCAAACGTGTTCTACGTGCACACAAAAATCGCACACCAGTTATACCACCGCGGCTCAATTGAAGGTAAAGTCAGGGTCGAACGGTGTGGTAGAAAAAGCATAAATTTATGCAACTTATCCGCATTAAAATATTCAACAAACTTCTGTTTTGTTTTGACATAAACAAACACACATGCTACTTATTTGTTTGATTCTAGAATTTTATTCATCTATTTTAGTTATTTGTCCTTAGAAATTACTAATTTGTCCTTATCCTACTTGAGTTCATTTCGTTTATTCATTTCGTTATGGCAGTTCATTTATTATGGCATTTTTCGTTTTAATCTATCCAGCTTACTATAATTTTAGTTCAAACATGAGGAATAGTGTACAGGAGGATTACAGCTTGTTAAAGGCAGCTTATGGTGGCTTGAAAAACGCAAAATAATTCACAATCAATCAGCCAAATTTTCGGGGAAAAATGTGCATCAAATTTACTTATTCATCCAATAGAAAAATCAACAGAATAATCAACTAACATTCAGCGTTTTGATTTTTTTTCTACATCTTCTCACCTTTTTTTCAACAGGAAGTCACATAATGCGAGCATGGCGAAGCTTTATGGAAGAGTTGGAGCATACGGCCAAACAGATTCGCACCAACGCGGAACAGCTGGAAACGGTCTGTCACGAGAAGCTGGCCAGCTTGTACCAGGAAAAACGGCGCGTCCGAAAGCAGTACCAAGAGGAACACACCAAAATAGCCACCCAGTTCAGCCATGTAAGTAACAAATGGTAGTAAATTAATTAGTTTCTTTGTTTTTCTCGAAATGTACTATGAAAATTTATTTTTATTTTTACGTGAATTTCTATGTATTATGAAAACGAAATTTTATATCCTATTCATTTCATAATTAACGGTAATTTCTATTGTACTCTTTAGCCACCATCTGCACAGGCAAACAAATGCTCGACATTAATAATTCCTAGAGAACAACATGTGTGTTGACCTTTTTATGTCGTTTGCAAATGATGCCCTGTCAGGTCAGCATCGCATTGTGCTGTCTGCGTTTATTATCCACCAGAAGAATAGCAAATGAAATACGTCTGAAGCATGCGAATGGGGTAGCTTAGGTTGACGATCGATGAACCTTTAAAAATTAGGTCAGTTCTAGGTCACAATGGAGCGACATACACGCCATGCAAATAACTAGTTTATTAACTTGTTTTTTTAAATTCTAATATGAAGAAAAAAATTAAACTTTCTCTTTGTTTAAAAATGTTTTTTCAATCAGAGAGGAATAGAGGAAAATGTTCGTAACTTAATGCACTAAGTACCAAGCACGAGTGTAGTAGCAGGATGACAATTATCAACGTTAAAATTCATTTTCCACATTGTTCGAAGTGGGTTTCATCTACCCTACCAGTTGACCCGGCAACTCGGTGGAAATAGGGCGTTGTGTCATTGCACAAGTATGTCCGACAAATAGCCGAACGAAACGTTCCGAGCACGGGACCAACGGGTCCAACCGAATGGTTCCGACAGACGGTCGACCGTCGGCCCTGTTGCCCCCGGGTGGGTTGAGAAAATGTTGTTAAATTGTGGTAGCGTTGTCTGGCCACACATACACGTACCCATGCACACATACATGGTGTCTGGTGCAGATGACTGAATCGTGTAGAACACGGCCCACTATCATCATGCTGGTGGATGGTAAAGGATAAAAAAATTCGATGATGTTATTAGTGTATTTCTCCGGTTTTTATGTCTTCTCACACATAACAAAAAGTCCAAACGTTTCGTTATGGATTTATCATTAAGAAGATGTTTTATGCATCTCTTTTGCTCGCGCTAAAAGTCATATATGCGCTGTAAATAAAATAATTGCATCATTTGTTACTGTTATTAGCAGTATCTTCCTCGAAAAGTAATTTAATTTTGATTCTCTTGAGGGCACTGATTTTGGTACTGCTGCGGAGTATTTTTTCGAAACACATGATTCATCCACAAAAGAATAATTGAATTGTTGGAAATTATATCAAAGTTTACTGAAACGATTCGACCAGATTTGGTCACATTTTGTCACCATAAAAAATGGCTATTACTATAATCTTAAGTAAATAAATGAAATAAAAATCCCCGAACCTCGTTCAAACGCACTTTTGCTGATCGCAAAAATTCTCTGTACAATGTATATGAAATGCGAATGCTAATGTTTATGCTACTTTTAAGATAAACAAATTTGTTTACATTGCCAACTTTTTTTACCTTCTTCATAAGAATAAAATTTAATGTTTGATTGTGTGTATGTTTTTTTTTCTCAAGCGAATACAATGTAGGTCAATGAGGTTTCTTTCATCTGCCCATCAAAGTCATTCTTCATTTTCGTGCAGAAAATTTAATAAATTTACACTCTCCTCTCCCAATGATCTTCCAATGAAACAATGAAGGGTGGCGCAACATTTTACTGCAACCACCCATTCGTTGACGTGTGGCACGCAACTCGAGGTGCAATGTGTGGCTACCTGTTTCTTCCCTTTGTCCAAAATCAATTGTGCAGGGCCAAAAAAGTCAAGCAAGTTATCGTTCGGTTCACGATCGCGTAGTTCGTTTTCCTTGTGAGCACAGTGCATTAGTTGGTGAGTTTTTTTTTCGTTGGGAAGCTTAGAAAGAGCAGGACAAACAAATGCATAAATCCGTACGGTAACAGCTGCAACTCAACCGAGAGTGTCGTTCGTCATCATGTCTTCTAATTTAAAACAAACCACCCATCGGTCCCATCGGTCTTACAAACATTGGGTGTTCTTGCTGTCAACCACAGCCAAGAAGTAGGGAACTAATCATCAAATCAATTAATTCAACTCTGACATCAACCAGTTTGGGTGGCATAGGGCGTCTTCAATCAGTACTTTTGCTAAGGTTTCAAATTAAAATTACAATGAATTTAATTATTTATAAAAATATATCTACAACAGTTTAACATTGCCTTTACATAGAAGCAAAATTTTGTTACTAAAACAATAACAAATTAAAGAAATGCACATAACAAGGCAAGACACGCTGCGCGTTCGAATTTATTAGCGCCAATTATAGGTCACCCGACGAAGCTGTCCGCGAGGGTGGCCCCACGCTCTTTGGGTGGTGTTGTGAACAGTATAGTGTGGCCGACAGTTTCTTCTCCATTATAGCTTAACTTTGCGTACGCATACAGACACAATTTGGTCCGTTTTTGCTAGTGTCACCCTTCCCGCCTCGCGTACCCAGTCGGGGTTCAATTCTCCCGCTCAATTCCCGCCGGCTTTGACAATCGTTCATGGTTAGGCGTTTTTTGCGTAGCTTTTGTTTTTCTTCGGTTCATATCTTAACCGGTTTGTCGAACGGGAGGCGAATCGAATCTTTGCTTCCTGAGCCATAAACCCAGCGAGACAAAACCATCGATCGTTTTGCGCAAGACAACCGTGGAGCGCCCATTTCTCACGCCATCCCTCCCCCCGGTACGCGTTTGGGGCCATCACATGTAATATGCGTTTGGAACATGGCCAAAAATTTGAAACCGGAGAAAGAGACTCGCCCAAGTGGGGTGGTACACGTTTCGCGATGTGTTTGTGTTACGATGCTGTGACCATGCTTATCCGCCCCACCATTTCGGGTGTGGGACGGTGGGACAGTGAATTAAATGTACAAAATCGCCCACCAACAGCAGCTGACTGTATAAATAAACAAAACAACACCAAAACCTCGCCACAGGTTGGAAGGGTGTACGGTTGCGTTTTACATTGTACATTACGGTACAACACACGCCCCGAAAGCGGGAAACACGTGTTTGTGAATGAAAATAAAAAGCGAAAAGAAAAATCCGGTTCCGGTTGATGAAATTTCCAAGAAAAGCAAAAGATCACCCACGGTCACACGGCGGAATCCAATTAGAGATTTTGCTGTGTTTGTCGAACAGTTGGAGGCAAAAACGAGCATTCAAATACAAGTTGAAGCTGTAATTGTGAAATGTTCTTATATTTTGGGTGTTTGCTTCAGCTTTAGTACATACACACACGACGCAGCTTAATGCTATCCGGAACAGTGATCTATTTGATGTCAAATGGTCTCTCCATGATAGCCAATTACCTAAAAATAGGATGATACCTTCAATATGCTCAGTATGCGATGCATAAGGAAGATTTCTTGGAAGTATCAGCCAACTAGCTGGCAATGTAATCAACCGAATTACCCACCAAAAACGAGCTGGCAAAATCGGTGGCGCACATCAAACGTACCACTCCTGCATACTAGTGATGGGCGGATCGACCCGAACCTACCGGGTTGGAGCCATCCATAAGCTACCGGGTCGATCCGTAGATACAAGTAGGATCAGTAGGTGCAACGATTCCGGTAGATGCAAACTACCATAAGTGACTCTGATTGGTGGATGCAGCGTAGTGATGGGAAAAATGGCTCCACAACCGGAAACTGGAACAGATTTGGAACCAACGGTTTCGGAACCGACTCCCAAACCGACTCCAAAACCAACTCCGGAACCGGCTCCGGAACTAGAACCGACTCCGGAACTGGAATCGGCTCCGGAACTAGAACAGACTTCGAAACTGGAACCGACTCCGGAGCTGGAACGGACTCCGGAACTGGAACTGACTGGAACCCGTGTCGATTCCGTGACAAAAACTTCGAAGCCGTTGGTCCGGTTTCGGATCCGTTTGGTCGGAGCAGTGGGTGCACTCCGGAGCGACCCGGAGTTCGGGCCGGAACTACTGAACCTAATTTTCTTTACAGGTTGGGCCGAACCCGCTGCATCCACTGATCGGAGTCGTTTCCGATTCTACTGTACCCGACTCCGGGTTGAGGCCATGAAATGAATCTTATGGCATCAATTCCCATCACTACTGTATACACCATCCAAACAAATAGGGTCATACCATTATGGCACTTGTCTGATAAAAGCACTCAGCGAACAGATACGAACATAAAAGGGCTTTTAAGGTGGGAAACACATTGGTGATCTTTATTGTATTAGTTTTGTGGTATATTGATAGTGCCCAGAAAGAAAGGGTGCCAATAGCAGCCATCCAAGTTGGGTTTGGCAGAACTGGGGATATGGCAATCTGGGGACATGTGTCTAATAATAGATACATCTCATTGCTTGGATAATTACAAGACTTAGAATAAATTATATTTTTTTCAAACAAAATTACACAAATACTTTCTTTTTCAACCTTCAATTGCACGGAGTTGATTTAGACAAAGAAACATTGCAAGACTTCAAGATGGGCGAACCTGACCATCCATATTCATTTGCCCCGCGTACACCAATTGCATTGATGTTGCTCTTAGCCGAACAATCCACTGATGGTACGAACGTTTATGGTCGGTCAATGCGGTGTATTCCAATAAGCCAATTCTCTGGAGGAACTGGAAGGAGTTTGGGAAGCTGTGGGAGAAGTTCAGAAGGCACCACGACCATGACGCCCAGACGGAATGCTCCAGAACAACAATTGCCATCAATTATCACAGAATTGATATTAATTGGATTTTAGTGGACTCGTTGTTCGACCGGCGAACCGTGTTTGGATCGAATTTGTTGCTCTCTTGACTTTGACACAACTGGCGATGTACCGAGGTTGGTAGAATGGGGTGGTTTGGAGTTTTGGTTTAGACAGTGTTAGGCACCTGTTTTCCTTTGTCCGAACAAATACCAAATACTCACAATAGTGGTAAATGAAGAGGAAACAATACTGTAGCTCCAAACAAAAAAACAGGGAAGTTTAAACTAGTTTATACACTTTGTCATCCTCAACTAGGCCAAACATGAAATAGTTACAGCGGAAAGGTTTTTACCCCAAATTCGAAACAAGTCTAAAAACAGCTTCACTGCGTGCTTGCGTTTTGTAGTTTATCTCAATCGCGCCTAGACCAGCTGGAAAAACCAGATGCTACTGAACCGCCTTTTGAAACTTCCAAACCGTACCGCTTTTAAGACAGGAGTGTACAAAATTAGAGCAGCAACAAGCAAAAACACCGCCATAACCATTTCGTCATCGTTATCGAGGAGGATCGAATAATTTTCGCCCCACATTTCGGCCCTTGTTTTGTCGAGGTTTTCAGTGTCTGTGAAAGGAACACCAGTCGATGGTTGGCAGTGGAGCGGTAAATCGGACCCGTCAGTGTACAAAAGAAAGAAACGTGATGCACTTTGGAAAAGGGTCAGCCAGACGATGGAGTGATCTGTTTTTATTCATCCTTCAATTTCTTTGGAGGTTTTCTCTGTAAAGAGATAAACTGTTCATTATCGGATAGGGAACGGATATACAGGGTTTTTCTATTCAGTTTAGACTAGCGGCACACTTTTTCCTGCTCGGCGCACTTGATTTTTAGCAATCAGCATGTTTTTTTTGCCTACCCGTGTCAAAAATCAAGTGCGCAGAGCAGGAAAAAGTGTGCGGCTAGTCAAAACTGAATCGAAAAACCCTGTAATGCTTGTTGAAGAGATTGCTTCAAATGCCTTAGATGCTTTGGTTGATGATTGCACTTATGATTTACAGTCTTACCAATGGAAATCATTAAAACTCGCTTATAAGTTCTAGTCATTAATGTTAGGTATTTTTGGATTTTTATTGTTTTGAAGAGCTGGTGGATGTTCTAATGCATTTTGGAGTTCCTTTCGATAAATAAGATATGTAAAAGTCTTATATTAACTGCTATAGACTAATATAACCTCAAAACACTATGTGGTTCAAAGCAACTGGACCGGTAAAATTAACTGGCCTAGTAGTTCTAGTGTCAAATATGCCACGGAATTGAAGATAATCCATCAGATTATTGATTCTTCGTAACCCTGGTAATTCACGATTATAACTCAAACTGAGGTTCTCGTATAGCAATCAAATTTTCTTATTTGCCTGAATTTAGTACAATTGACTCACTGAGCTGTCAAGCAAACTCCTGCGTGTATGCAAAGAGATATTCTTCCTGTTCTCCTGATCTCCAGAAAAGGAGATCTTATTGGGGCCACAGCGGGTAATTACGCGAGTTGGGCATCTGTCAGAACTTGTGCTAAATCCCATATTAGTCGTTACCAGTCAATTAGTTGAAGCTATTGTATAGAAAAAAAGAAGAACATTCTCACGAAAGTCGTATAATATTACCAATATGAATGAAAACCCCCAAAACGGAAGCGTGTGAAATTTTGCTTAACTTTGTTTAATATCCCATAACCATACTCATCATGTGGTCACTGGGCCGATGGACAGACGTCGAGATAAGAAACGGAAAACATTAAACGGTGCTAATAAAACGCTACAACAGGATGGTCACATTAATGGTCGTTTAATTTCCACACTTAATTAAAACCAAAGCATAACATTCACTTTCCACGTGCGCCTGTGAAGAGCACTTTTCCGCTCCGATGACTTTGGTGAAATTGCGGCAGAAGAAGCGCAGCAAAAGAAAAGCGCTAAAAGTGCATACATTTCACCGGTGTTACATTGTGTTAAAGTGACTCTATCGCACCGTAAACAGCATACGGTGGATAAATACGGTGTAAAATAGGGAAGGTGAATGAGCAATTGGCGTTTGACTTGCCGGCGACGTGCCAATCAAACTTGTGTGTGAACCATTTGAAGAAGCGAATAAAACAGCCAAAGGCGAAGATGATCTTTCGGTTTTGATTTGTGAGTTAATTGTTGATGAGATGAAACACTAAAGATGTACCCCGTCTTTGCACAGAAGGTGACGAAGGTGGTTTAATAATTTTACCCAAAAACCGTCTGACAAATTAAAACCACCAAACGGCGGCTACAATAGCTTCGAATATGATCACGTTTCTGCAACAGAATCTTCCATTCCATCGTCCTTCCTCTCCGGCGATGGTCGATCAATTTAGTCAATTTTATTCAATTATTCGCTTACAGAAGTGTGCGCCTGAGTGGGAAGAATCGAGGCGTTTTAAATGGAATGGTTTTTCCTCCATTTATGGCAAACAGTAGACAGCAAAGGAAAAGAAAAACTGTGAATTATCTATCTCGCTTCTTTGTTTTTTTTTACATTGCTTCACCGTATCTACCGACATCTGGTTTTGACAAATTTTCCATCCACGCCAGACCGCGTCGTCAGCTGGCTGCTTCCAGCGTTTACATAAATTGAGCTAAGACAAGCAGCCGATTGGATAATTCGCCTGGGAAATTGTTTTTCCTCGCTGGCGTGAGCTTCCGACTCGCGAGGGGAGCTAATTTTTTATGAAACCTTCACGATGTACGATTAAACAGTGTTTCACTTTTTTCAGCTTCCCTTTTTGGAGGGTTGGAATCAAGTTGTAGCTGGCAAGATAGCGATTAATTGAGCGATGAAACAACAAGCCACCCGTCGGCTGTCAACGAGCTGTGACAGGAGTTAATTGTAGTGAATAGTTTGTATTATTTTATATTTAACCTATCAAAACACCTGAAATGTTCACATAAATCATCCTTTTTAGGGTGTATAACTATGTAAATTTTGTATTCATCAAGTACATTTAGTGAGCTATGGCAGAATTATCAGTGATCTATAACAGGGGTTTCGGATTCAAGTGGAATTTAAGTTGTAACAATATCTGGATTCGTTTCAAGTTGAAGTTGAATATGTGGAGAAGTAGATGTAAGGTCTTTACCCCTTTCTTGAGCTTTTGTAAGATGACATAGATTCTAAGTAAAAGCTTTCTTATCTTCAATACTTGTAAAGCTTTCCAACATGACAGCTGCGTCAGTTGAGAATGTTTTGAGTCGAAGAAATTCCCCACATTGCGTAGAATTCCACTTCTACTTCAAAAAATTCGAGTTCAACTTGAAATGAATTTCGAATCGTCTTGAACTTCATAACTTTGAACTCGAAAGTTCTGTATATCTTTACTTTATTATGTTGAGGATAATTCAGTCAAGTCTCCTGCTTTACTGCTACTTGAGATCATAACTTCAGGAGATTTATTTATTTTCCAGTTTTCTGTGACTATATGAACTTCGGATGAGATTTAGTATCAGTATTGTCATTATGAAAATCGGCATCATTACCAATAAATCTGAGGTTCAGCATACTTCGGGATAATTAATCGAATGCTAAAGGTTATGTCTAAGGGAAATGTTTTGCAATTACTTGCGAAATTCAATTTTTTTCCCCTCAAAGTTCAAGTGTTTAATAGGTTGTGTCGATTATTACAATAAAAGATCCATTAAGAAGGGCAGTTTACTGGAATATTGCCTTCATGATTGGATGCACTCTCTTCCATTGCTTCGTATGTTACTCCAAATGGGTACGACAACTACTTCAGTAATACAACTTTTCACTGAGCCTCCTATCTAACCAGAAGGATGACAGACCGAGACATACGATAGGAAATGAAAATTGCAACCCCAATACCAATGGAATTGCAGATTAGGTGACCCGAATATTCCCGTCCAGCAGCCCGGAACAACTATTATTTCCCTGTCGCGAAAGAAACCGGTCAATGTTGGGACCACTCGGTCACGATAGGGGCAGCAATTCGGATGGCTTTGATCTTCACCTTGCAGCAACAGCAGATTGCGTGTGAGGCAGGTCAGTGCATCATAAGCCCCTGTGGAAGCACCTTTTGTACCGATGCAGGTTTGCCTTTTTTTTCTCCTTCGCCAAACCAGTTCTGCAGTCCTGGTGCAATGTCATTCATTCGGCTGCACCGACGTGATGTACCGCTACGTTTAGTGCACTGGGACAGGTTACAAAGGACCGGATCGCAACGGTTTGACCAACGGCGATTGCAAGGGCTTTCCTTCTGAGCTCATTTTAATCCCAAATGAATTCCGAACCGTGTACATTCCACGCCAACGAACCAAACTGCGAAAATCTTCGTAGACGTACGATTTGTTAGTTTATCGGTTTGTGTTAAAAAATTATTTTATTTTAATGATACAAATGAAAGAAATTCGTGTTTCCTTACGTATGAGACATTCATTTATCTACTTAGAAGCATGAACTATTTATGTAATAAAATAAGAACTTTTCCACTTATTGTTATTGTATTTAAAGATGCCTGTAATAAAACTTTAACAAAACAGATTCATAAAAACACAAAACACCACACTCATTTGTAAGAATTGTTGAAAAACTTCCTCCCGTCCTCATGGATGTTGTTACACAATTTTATGCAAAAAATTTCCATTGTTTTGTACCATTTGCCTTTTCGATTTTACTACCAAAAAAGGAGCTGGCTTCGGTGGTGAAATTATTCCTCCACCAGTTGGTATTTTTATTTCACGGAAGTAACCATAAAGTTAGCATTATGCGTCAACATAAAAGTTACAACCTTCGATGGTATACCGGTACAAAAAACATTTCCTATCGTACCTTCACATTCCGGAAGCTTCCGGCTGTTTCGTCCTGTTGCGAAAGGATACGGAAAACTCACTACAAAAGCCTTGCAACTGTATGCAGGGAAAGCGCTTTTCGCCCAAGTGCAACATGTCATGTGTCCCCGTTTATAAGGGTGAATGTATTAATGTACAATGGTTTCATTTACTGTGCGATTGATATTTACTCTTAATAATGCATGAATATTAAAGTAATTGCATGGAAAATGGTTTTCATCATGTACCATTGAACCCCAGCAGTTGTGCATTAAGAGTAATATTTATGTTGCATTGTTTACTTTTCGGATCAGGTGTAATTCATGAAACGTGACAATGTGCAATGAAATATAGCTTCAGTTGTTGGATTTTTCCGGGGTCTGAAGAATGCATCATTTCCCAAAAAAAAACACTCATACGCTTCCGACGTGCGTCCCTAATGACAATAAACGTTGGACCAACTTATTCAACCATACATGTATGCTAACGGGGAAAACTTTGCAGAAAACTGGAAATCTTCTAACTTTCCCATAAAAAGAAAACAAAACTATGACTGCAATGCACAGATGCATTTCCTTGACTGTGGAACACAGACCCTCCATGGTTGTGTCCAATGATTTATGGTGTTTGTTCCCTACCTTACAACACCTCTAGGGACACATTCATCTTCATTATTAAATTGTGGCATTTATTACATTAGGTATTAATCCCTTCGCGTAGTTAGCTTTAGTGGAAACTATTCTACTGATCAGCTGTTTAAAGTTGAGAGCTTTTTTATTGAGAGCTAACTTATAAGAATTGTACCAACTTGACCTACTAGCATCGATGACTCAGTAACGCGTTACCAGTTACTTGTAGTTACATTGCAGATAAAACGAATTAAATTCATAATCTACTTCCCTTTTTAATTCCACAACAACTAAATTAGTAATATTTTTTTTAACGCAATGAATCATAATCGTTTTGTAGTTTTTTGAGAAATGTCACAAATCGAATCAAACAACGGGGGCTCGCGACTTGTTCCACCGTGGTTTAACCGATGATTCACGCAGGTTGCTCGTTTGCTGGTCATTTTCTTCGGAAGCTTACTCATCGCGGGCAATTGGCCGATGGCATGTATTGAAGCATGTGCAAAAGACACACAAAGCCACCGAAAAACCTCTAAATTCTTCATTCTCTAATGATGCCTGATGACGCATTAATGATGCTGCTTATTATTTTGACTTTTTGTTTGTAAAAGAACACAAAAATAATGTATTTCTTATAAAAACTAATTTTAGAAATAGTTTTATTTAATTTAAAAAAAAATACAGAGTACCTTCTACCAGAGTACCAGAGTAGAGACATCACAAACATGTTTCACATCATCCCTCAAAATGGGACACGAGTGACTGCAGCACGACAAATGCACAATGGTTAACATTGCAGCAAAACTGCATTCCTTCTACATGTTGCACCAGCACCAATTTGCTATTACCTTAAGTCGGCCTAACCCGACAAAACCGGAACCGACCGTCAGGGATCCTACATTGAAGGGTTGTGTGCCGCAGAGTTCCACATATGTTTTGCTGTACCTTTTTTTGTAATTTATTAGATCCCGATCGTACGGTGAGCTATTTTCCTTTTTATAACAAATTGATTTGTTGTGCAAACGACCGGGTTTTCCCGCCGGTGATGAAACTGTTTTACTTTTATTTTGTTTTGCTGCAGTTCAGTGAAGAGTTGGCGATTGTGTCAGCTTCAATCACATCTTCAGACATAATCCTATCTCGAAGCAACGTAATGGAAACCGTAGCTTGATTAAGACCTCTGGCGTGTAAGATACCGAGCAACCGGCTCGTACTCTGTAACGTCGATAAAATGCTCTTTTGCTGTCGGAAATATACGACAAGGATGCAATTTTCAAACCGAACACAGGGTGGTGAGGAAAAACCGGTGACCTGTTTCTTCGTGTATTAGATACGGGAAAAGCACACGCGAGATATAAAAAGCAGAGCGAGAGATCGGGGATGGGAAATGGATTGAACGAGAGAAGAAAAGCGATTGAAAATCGTGCTTCACAGAGGGTGCCGGTCGTTTGGCTACTATTACTGTTTTATCCTCTTCAAGGTTCGTGTAGCTAGGATATTTGGTGGGTTTTGCTACTAGCGGAACCATCCATAAAACAAATCCTTCCGGTCACCATCCCGAACTTCTTGTGTGCAGTGTTTCGTAATCCTTTTTTTTTTGACTTCCCCATCGTCCATTTTATCGGATCCTTTTATTTTGCTACTAAATTTTTCGTCTTTGTGCTGCACTCGTGCGCTTGCAGCACGATAATAATGTGGAAACTGGGGAAAGGAAAACTCAAGTAGCGGAAGTGTGGAAATTGTCGCCTTTCGTTTAGAAGCTTCAATTCACACCAAATTCCTTTTTTGTTAAATAAAGGTCTCTCTCTTTCTCTGTTTTTTTGGGCAATCCTTGGAGAACGTCCTTATAGGTTGGTCCCTTTCATTTGAACAGTGAGGCAACAACTTTAATAGTTAAACTTCCACGTGAAGGACTTTTGATTGTGTTTTTTTTTTGTTGTTTTGTTTCTGTGGAAATTGCGATCTTTTCGTACAAAGAAGAAAATGGAACGGAAAATGAAACAAGTTTTCCGAATAGAATCCGGTACCAGAAAGTTTTGTTCCGTACATTCGACTATTTGCTATTATGCGCTATCAACATTTCGTTGTGGAAGGTTAGTGACTTTTATTGGTTGGTTGTTTTCCCGGAGAAAAATCAATTTGTTGTAGCAATTTGTTTTACATTATATAAACTTTCATAGCACATTTTTGGGGAAAAGATAGGGAAAATAATTATGAAGAATAGTTAGAAGAAAATACTTAGAACATTAAATTGTCTGTAGCTTTTTTAATTTTATAATCAACTCAAAACGCTAATCGATTGCAACCAGACTCTTAGTTTGACTAATAACTCCAACCCATATGATACAAAACTTGTTCACATTTATTGTTTGAAGCTCCAGACAAAAAACACGATACCAGATGCGCTTAGCAAAAATGCACAAATGCCAAAAGCGTTTCGTGACTTCGTTTGACTTCACTTGTGCAGTGCACGAAAGGAAAATCGCACCTTTGGCCCAGACTGAACAGTGTGGAAGGTGTCCGCGCATGAACATGGCCGTCGAAAGGATGCGAATACGCGAGCAAACGACCAAGTGGCAGGATGCCTTCGCTTCCGGAATAATGATCTTTGAGCACACCCCCCACGTGTCTACACCCCGGCGCCTGGTCTGGTTTGAACTCCTTTTTCCGAACTCGATTTGCAGGAGTGTGGGCATTATCCTTGCACCGGGTAACAAACTCATTGTGGGTGGGAATTACGAACCGCGTCTGCAAGGATGCCGGGATGAAGAATGCATTTGCCAGCGAAGAGTGCAAAAAACGTGGAAGATTTCTTCGAACTTTTGCCAGACGTCTGGAGTGAAATGAATGACGGCGATAGAAGAAATTCCTTGCTCAGCGTACAATGCATTGCATCTGTACTTGCTCTTGGTTGTCTTTCTTAGCTATTTTATCAAACATCCCCGACCGCCATGGTGCATAACCACCCACCAGCATCATGTTGATCATGTAGCCGGGCGTCTCCTATGTAATCGATTTGGTCGGTCAGAAAAGGAGGACTGCGAAACAGACATGCGACTTTCATTCGGCAATTCGGACGATGCACTTCTCATCTCCAACTTAACTTGTGAGGACATTCTTCGTCTGGAAGCACGAGTAGCTATGAAGCAAAAATAGGGAAGAGAAAGTTACCGTCCTCGTTCAATGTTCGATGTTCGAAACTGGATGTTCATAGAACAAGCATGTCGTGGCATAAGTAACAAATAGTGCAGTGGGAATTAAATCATTCTTGTAAGCTGTTTTAAAATAACAATACGTAATATAAATCTAGCCAAACACGAAGTTTTAATACAATAAGTCAATAATGTAACCGCTACGAGAGAACTTGTGACGGCAACAAATAATTAATGACAATGGAGATACAACAAAAAAATGCATTGACGCTTCGTGTGCCAAATCGTGTTACTTTAATTATCGCTCCAAAGGAAGCAACCCATTCCCAACGCAGGAGTAGAGCCGTCAGTAAGAAACGCTTAACTGCAATCGATCGCTTTAGTCACTTTTAGCATCATTTGTCTTGCTTCATACAATGTGAGAAAACGGTTAGGAAGCGCATTGATTATAGGAAACACACTGTCGTCGTCCGTACGAATGGAAGGAAGTGGAATTTTAAATTCCTCATCAATCGCTGCCTCGTAACAGTTCGTGATCGATGGGCAGAGGAGATGTATTTTTTGTTTTTGTTTCAACATCAATTCGATACTCCACCGACGATGATTGGCCTTAACATGTTGAATAGATCACATCTGCTTGCGATTTCGAACTTGAGTGTCTTGAAGGTTTGACCTAGGTTAAGTTATGTTTCCCATCCCCAGTGCCAAATAAATCCTTCTGCGTGATTCATCCTGGTTTCAATGTATTGCTCAATATTTGCTCAATTTTTTGACAGATACCATCATACTCCGTCACTAAATGCTTAGCAATTGTCATGTTTGCGAACGCATTAAAATATATCAGTTTATAAAATTTTGCTAAATTTCAACAAAAAAAGCTAATACCTTCCTAAGACCTTAGGAAATTTTCAAATTTTTATATTTTTTTTATTTTTTTATAATTTTTTATTCTTTTTTTTTTCATTTAAAGCATTATTTAAGTGAAAAGAAACTTATTTCAACCAATTCGTATTTAAAGAAATCAATTTAAAAATTTTTCCTAAATTTCCTGAAAAAGGGACATTTTCAAATTTTTAATTTTTTTTTATTTTTTTATTTTTTCTTATTCTTTTTTGTATTTAAAGCATTATTTGAATGAAAAGCAACTTATTTCTAACAATTTGCAGTAAAAGAAATCAATTTATAAAATTTTGCTAAATTTCCCAAAAAAAACTAAGGCTATAGCCTTAGGAAAATTTTCAAATTTTTATTTTTTTTAAATTTTTTTATTATTTCTTATTCTTTTTTGTATTTAAAGCATTAATTGAATGAAAAGAAACGTATTTCAACAAATTCGCATTAAAATACATCAATTTTTAAATTTTGCTAAATTTCACCAAAAACAAAAGGTAAAGCAAATTTATAGATTTTTTTTAATTTTTTTATTATTTTTATTATTTTAAGATTCAAGCTTTCTAATTTGAATCAAAACAGACCCGAATGTTGAAGTATTTTCTTGAAGTTGAAGTTTTTTAATTCACAATTTTTAAAGCTTTCCGATACAAGCAGATTCCGTCACTCGAGAAAGCATTAATCGCGAAAGGGAAAATAGGAAAGGATTCCAAATCTACCTTAACACATTCCAGTTTAACTTGAAAATAATCCAGAAATGGTTTCAACTTTACCATTTGAACTCAAAAAACCCTGTAATCTTGTGTGTCTTTAATGAGAAAAAATAATCAAGCTGCTACTCAAATCTCCTATTGTTTCCAGGAACTTTACTGATTACAGATTTGGAATTGAGGATGCTAGACTTCTTATGTAGCGAGTTGTGTCTATGAAATACCTTGGTAACTTTGTAATATATACTAGTATTCTATATATTAGCCGTCGTCCAAAACTCAATGTACAGTACGTCCGATCGATGTAGTATGTTGGTTTGAATTGATGCTCGAATTAAATTTAATTACATCTGCCCTTTTCCCTTTACACGCTTAGAACTTACTAGGTGCATGTAGAGTCTTAAAAGCTGACAATCTGGAAACCATGTTCGGGTCATCTCCCGGAGGAAAACAAGAACGAAACACATAAAATATTATGAGACGTGTAGCATGGGAGCCACAATGCTTATGCTAACCGACCGGGAGGACAATACGCATGTTAAATTTGCAGCCGGGCGCACATGTACGCACAGCTAAATGCTGGTGAACCGTTTGTTAATAATCACCTCTTCAAGATGTGTCAGTAGGACTTCGGGCACGAATGTTGGGTGTGCATTATGTCACGCATTATGGGCCCCGTATGCCTTTTGTCTTCAATTACAACGCTCCACAGTACAATGGGGATGTATGTAAGATGCATCCCGATGTAAGATGCATTATTGGTTAGCTTTACGATGGGAGATGAAAAGAAAACGCCCAAAAGCCAAAATACATGCTCCACCAGGGGAGGGTTCCACTGCCTTCATATGCAGCTAATTATTATGCATGTTTAGTGCTTATCCAGCGATACGCTGGACAGGTGCAGTCCCGGTGTGCATACGCGCGTAGCTGAGAAAATGTTGCGTTGCACGCATTCAGGCACAACATTAAATACAACAAAACAACATTGCCCCCTTCTGGTGCGTTCGGGGCTACTGCAAACCCCGTTCGCAACAAACAAGATCAACTCCGAAAAGATGCATTACTCGACCCACTTTAGCGGCTTAACTCATACCGGACGATGAGCTGTGTGAACTGTAATCTGTATGTTAATGTAGCTTCCCCCTTTTGCTACGGTTTTCTCCAGCTGTGCTGCCCTGGAAATCCATCCCAGATTAAAACATGGCACATTGGGGAGAAAACGCACCTGCACAACAACAAAATCTGTGTCAGAATCCAGTGCAAGTGCAATTTAAAATGTATGTTGTTGCATGTAGTTTGTATGTTTGTTAGTTTTTTTTTCGCACCATACGCATTATCTCGCCTTTGTGTACGTTCCGATCAAACTGTTTTTCTGCACAACAACTGCTCTGATATACATTACCAGCCCGGTTCACAGTATACACTGGACATGGCGAAGAGTGATATTTATTCTGGCCGAACTAGAACACCGCCGATGCGAATCTCCTGCCCGATGGTGAACTATTTTATTGCTGAGAAACAGGCTACACTTTTCTCTTTTGATCCACTTTTGGTTTGAAGTTTTTTTTTTGCTAGACAAGTGAGAGTTTTATTAAGTTAGTTTAGAATTAATTATTTCTTTAGCAAATTTTGGTTTAGTAAACCAAATAAGAATATGTTTTAACAATATTAATAATATTACAGCTTCAAAAGAATGAACTCACTGTGAGAAGCTTAAAGCTTGGAATGCAATTATAACATTACGATCGAAATGCTATACAAAGCGGGACCCACATAACAGCTCCCAACGCGTTCGGTGCAGATTTCATACCAAATTCGCCGACCTTTTGTGTTTTTCGCTTTCAGTGTGCAGCGTAATGCAATTTGTAATCGCGTGGGGACTCAGCCAGCGAAGATTGTGCTCAGGTGACCTGGGTGCACCATTCCCGAACGCATTTCCCGCAATGCCGGGCTAATGAGCAAAAGTAATTAAAACCCCGCGTCTTTGGTGCATTTCATCAGAACAACGTAATCAGCTGCACTGATTTTATCATTTATGTAACGTTTATTAGCGTGCGTATTGGGGATGCCAACCCTCCGTGTGTGGCGTTTTGGTTTTGTAGGTGTAAATTAAATACTAATAAGCTTATTTTTATTTTGCAAATCTTATTTTATATCATTTTCCCATGGAAAAATGCACGAAGAAGCTCTTTTGGTACATTTGGTTTCATGATTTTTTTTTAATTATTTAATATTTAGAACATATCTAAAAAGAAAAAAAAAACCAACACTATTAAAAAATATTTTCCATTTCCCATTATTCCATATTGTGAC
Source organism: Anopheles funestus (assembly GCF_943734845.2). Taxonomy (NCBI): domain Eukaryota; kingdom Metazoa; phylum Arthropoda; class Insecta; order Diptera; family Culicidae; genus Anopheles; species Anopheles funestus. The sequence goes on from NC_064598.1 coordinate 14,809,073, forward strand.
TAATGCAAAAGCTGGCAGAGTTCCAAAAATTGGTAACCTCCATTCTAGTGCCATTACTTTCGAAACGAGCTTTAAATATCTAACTCTAAAAGTGGTCAAACACAGCGTAGTATGGATTTAATTCCAAACGACAAATCAATATCGGACAAAGTTTTTAAAACAAAAAAAAAACGTCAAATAAATCACTCCACTCTTAATCAGTGGACTGTCATTGTTTCCGTAGGAAATATTGTATATTTCCTACAAAAAAAGTTCCATGAGTAGAAAATAGAATGGGAATGTAATTTTAAACCGCATCGGTCCGCTTCTCCATTTCAAAAGTGGCACCGATATGGAATCATCAATCTTCGTCGCAAGTAACGTGTTGAAACGGACTTGTGTTGTTTCACGTTTTTTCCCACCCCAAAAACTCCTCGCCATATCATTGCGAACAAAAACTAAAAATCCATTTCAATCACCAGTGCATCACCACTGTTTGCTCCAATGCTCCACCACCAGAATGTGGCGCCTCTGGGGTTGACCACACAGCCAGTGCTTTCCTTAACTGCATACAATCCGCAGTATCCTTTTGATACGATTCAGACCAGCCCCATTGGCCCCATGTGTACCGTGAACCGTTTTGTGCAAAACTGCATTTGGAAATTGCATTCAAATGGATCCCAATCACGCACACCAAATTGATAGCCTGTGTGGAAAGGAGAAAAAAATGGAGAGAAACAATAATATATACAATGGCAGGTTACCCGGTTCCGGAACGGAAAGGTAAAGGTCTGGGTGAGTCGGAAGGAAAAAGGTTAAATCAAATCTCCTTTACGTGACATCTAGCAGCGAGGGTGAGGTTTTTGCCACTATGATTTATGATACACCGGGGACAGTTTATTGTACGGCACTACGGCTATATTGTTGTCACAAGGATTGTGCATAGATTTACATACACATAGAATTTGAATATCTCCAAGCTGTTCGACTTGGTTGAAAAGTTAGAAATGCTTTTTTCCAATATTAAATGTTAGTTCTTTCAATTTATTGTTTTCAAACGCATCAGTGAACCTGAAATGAAGTTACATTTCTGTCCTATCTTCCATCTTTGCAGCTCACAGAAGACGTCGCACGAAAGAAAAGCGAGTACCAGAAGCATTTAGATTACTACAAACTGCTGCGGGGTCGGTTTGAGGAACACATCAAATGTAAGTCAGTGCTCTTGTACTTTACCCGAGTTCTCTGTACAGTCACTTGTATCCCTTTGTCGTACCATTGTTGCCGGCAAACACTGTTTGTTTATTGTTAAAGTTGAAACTCCATCCGCTTCGCTTCCATTTTCAGCCGGTCGGTCCGGACGGAAGCTGGACGATGTCATCGACAAGTACCAGAAGGCGTGCCGGAAGCTGCACCAAGCACATAACGAGTACGTCCTGCTCATCACCGAGGCGGTCGAGGTGGAAAAGGACTTTCGGACGATACTGCTACCCGGCCTGCTCGAGCACCAGCAATCCCTTCAGGAAGGTTTCATTCAAGCGTGGTAAGTAATGGACGGTGTGGTGGGTCCATTAAATACAGACGAGTCGCTACCACGGTTGCGGCTAGTCGACCGGAATTAGTCAGCAAATTATGCGCTGCTCGCGCGCCAGCGTCCGGGACCCCGAATAGCTCGAGAGTAATTTGGGATGGGATTGCCTGGAATTAATTTGATTAACATCCGGTCAAGAGGTGGATGATGCTGTGCATGGGTGAACTGGAGACTGGACTGGATGGAGGTGGAAAACTGAATCGCTATAGTCGGAGCTGTCGGTATCCCTGTCATGTTTACTTCCTGCGCCATTTCCATCGACGGTACAGTGAAATCATGCAAGCAATCTAATTTATGAAAGTCATGCCGGGCCGCTGGTTAGAACCTTAGTGTAAGGGACCGACTGTGCTTATCACGTAAATGCTTCATCGACAGTGATGAATTTGAATAATGTTGCTCACATTTCTTCGATCGTTATGATCACGGACGTGATTTGTTTAACTCGAAATAGTTATAGACAAAGGATAGGTTTCGAGAATAGGATCGTGGAAAAACTTTCAATAATAATTCCAGTTTTCTTGATCATTAATTTCTTCTAAAGAATTCTTTTATTCAATTTTCATTTGACATGCTCGTTTCAGGAGCAACCTGCTACAGGAGATTGCCAAGCTGAGTGACATGACGTCGGAAAAGTTCGTCGATATACAGCAGCGCATAGAGTCGAGCATAGCGGGAATAAACTCCACGGAGGAGTATCGTGAATTTACGGAGAAGCACAAAACCTCACCGACCGCACCGGTCATTTTCCAGTTCGACGAAAGCCTCGTCGAGGATAGCCTGGGTAAGCTGCAGGCTAACACGCTAACCGTAGACAACCTTACCGTGGATTGGCTGCGGGGCCGACAAACCGAACTCGAGGGTACGATCAAAGATCTGCAGGATCGGCAAAACAAACTGTGCGGTGATACGAATGGTGCGAATGGTGCTGCCGGTAGTAGTCCGGCGGTCAGTCCAGTAAGTACACCCGGTACGAAACCATCCACACCCATACTGAACGGTTCCAATAGCAATGGTGTGCTGGGCAAAGACCAAACTGGTAACAAGTAAGTATAGCAGTAAAGGAATGTGTACAGAGAAATATGAATCATGTTGACCGCTTTTCTTTGCTAAACACAGATCTTCCAAGGAGCTAAATACACTGCGCTGTCAAGAACGACAAACGCTCAAGCTGGTTGATATGATCCGATCGGCGCTAAATGAAGTTGGCTGTGAGGAGTTGCCGTCCGGTTGTGATGACCTATCCGTGGAACATCTAATCGAGAACAAAAAGTCTGTCAGTCAGGATCTTTCGGTAAGTGCGCACCAATGTTTGGCCACGTTTTGTTGTAACACATGCGTGATAGTTTTGAATGTCCGGGTTTTTATTACGCGAAACATTGACGAAAGTTGTAGATTTCATTACTCCCGTTTGTATTTGTTTATCATAATGCAACATTTGGAAGGTGATGGTTTATGTTGGCGGTTTTGATTTTGATTGGGAACTAACGTACAGCCAACCCTCTTCTGTTTCTTGCTGTTTCTATTCTCATTCTCACCTCAAATATCTTCATGGTCTTTCATGTTGGTGCTTGATATCATCATTTTATGTGGGAAACATGTTTAGGTGGACTCGCTCCAGCATACCTCCACCGCTTTGGGTCTCTTCTCCTTGCGCACTGGTGGTGGTGGTGGCAGCGGCGGTGGTGGTGTGATGTCGATGCTAATGGATCAACTAAGGCGCAAATCAGGCCCGCCAACCATTTCAGGATCAAGCTCCGCCGGTAAGACACCACGGTCTGGGGTCACACCAGCGCAGACACCAAAACCAGGACACCGTGGAACAACGGCAACGGTAACTAGCGCTGACAGTGATCCTTCGTGTACGACTGTTGCGTGTGATCGTGTGCAAATTGCTTCCGGGGGTGATCTTTCACGGCCCGCTTCTAACCCTTCCCGGTCGGATGAAACCACCGATGTTGACACGTACGCGGAACTCCTTCCCAACGGAAACGATTCCGACCATCGACTGTCGAACGTTTACGTGGACATGGAGGCGTGTCTGTTGCAAGCGCTCGATGTGGAACAGTCGTTTGAGTATACTAACATAAGTAGCTGCTGTCGTAAGCAACCGCTGCTCGCATCCGCAGTGGAGAATAGCTTTGGCGAAACTGACCTACCTAACCCAACTAACACGGATCATCATCGCAATGTGCCGCAGTACAGACGTTTGTGCACGCAGGCTAGCAGTGAGGACAGTGAAATGCATTTGCTTAGCCAACGGTACCATAACCGAGCGCCGGATGAGCACTATGAGGACGATGAAGGTGACAGTGGTACTACGGCGGACGACTTGAATGATTCCAAAAACAATCTACTTCGGGAAGAAAGTTTCGACGACAACCAAAGGCCGGAAGCGTCACTATTTGATGGAATTGTCGATTGTTCGTGGGCGCAAGGTTCTACAGAAGAAATGGAAGCTGATGCAAAGTATCTTACGATGAGAAAGGAAGGATCGGTACCCACCCTTGAAGCAAGTCCGACGCAAACGGTTGAAGATCAGTGGAAGTCGTCGATCGAACGGCATCTAGACAATATCGATGCCCTTAATCAGAAGCTGGACGAACACCAGCGTTTAGCTGCACGTCTTTCCGAGGAATACGAGTACATTCGCGTTCAAACGCTACGCCCTGGGGCATCAGTACAGCAACATAACCAACCAAATCCAATAAAACCGCCGATGACGTTCGAGAAGATGAACAGCTTTCGGGAGAAGATAAAACGTCGAATTAAGGGTTCGAAAGCGGAAACTGATAAAGCGGACCGATCCGTGTCTCCCGATACACCTGACCAAGGGGAAAGTTTCTCCGGTCGGTTGAGAAACCGTATCACCGCTCACCACACTCAACGACAGTTTCGTCTCATGAAGGACACCGACTCAGCAAGTCCATCCACCGATCGGTCGCTGGCTGAGCGTGTTCCGAGTGGTGCTTCTGCTAACGGTCGCAAAAAGAAGAAACGCAAAGCTTCGAAAGCGAACCGTACCGCACACCAACAACGGCAGCAGAGCCGGACTGGTGGTGATGCACAGCAACGTCAGCAATCGTGCCATCCTCAGCAATCCGAAGATGAACTTCTGGCCGAAGAACATTTAGGACTTTCGCCCGAACATAGTTGCCCAAAGGCTGGCGGAACTTCTTTTTCGCAAACTGTCCGAGCAACGTGGCGCGAACTTATTCATTCCACCAACAAGGTTAAGGACTCTTCCTTGAATCTTACTCTCCGATCGGATCGACCCGAAGAAAAGCTTGATCTGATAGCGGATCAAGATAAGCAAGGATTGCTTTCGATCAGATTCACATTTTCCGACGCTGAACGAAAGCAAGAGATAGTCGATGGAGCAACCGATTTGAACACCACCGGTGACTACTGTGTTCCGTTGCTGGTATCCCGAAACGAGGACAATAAGATGCATGATGCTGCTCCGGAAACATCCCATCCAGAGCCACCGTCTACAACACAACGGGGAAACAAAGCGGGTCCTAGTTTGAAGAGTAACCTCCGAGACAAACTGACGAAGCTGGTGCACAAAAAAAGTGCCAGCACTTCATCTATGTCGGCAAGCCGATGGACCACGCCGGAAGTATGTCGCACATGCTCCAAAAGGATTGTGCCGCGTTCGAGTGATGGTGCCGGAATACATCCAAGTCGTACGGTGTTGGATTTTAGGAAAGAATTTCCCGATCTTGACATCTGCGAAGGTGACCATGGTAGTTGTGCTGGAGATGGTTTCAAAGTTGATGCCCAGCAATGGCCACTTTCGGAGATGATCAATCTAGAGTACGAAGATATCGATGTGCTAACGATCAAGCCCCATAAATTAATCGATCCCTCTGAGGGTGGCATCAGTGTGAGTGTGAGTATTGGTAACCCTGTGCGAGCATGCACGCCTAGAATGCATGGGAATGATATTGCTTTTTCGTTTGTTACTTTTCGTGTTCGTAGTTTTGTGCTTCTTGAATTGTTTGTTGTAATAGTTGTTAGATTTAGTTCATTTTCTTTGCACCCTTTCTTTTTATACTAATCACTTCTTTGTGTTTTTCCGATCCGCGATAGAGTTTAATATGTTTCGGAAGTGTAAATTCACCACTAACACATTTCCTCGATTAAGTTCTTTATTTATTTTAGTTAAGTAAACGTTTACGAGTCAGTGTGCAGCCTTGTCGGTGGATAGCAAGCAATAATTCATCCTTTCTTCACCTACCTTCCACATCATAACGATTGGTTCGTCTTTGACCCAAATAGTTAAAGGATCACACCACATTGCACTTTCCCTTTGCGCGGTACATCATCGTCGAGAAATTGGGTCCGATTACACAATTTCATCCATTGCGACAAGACGGTATTTGTAACTGGTACACAGACACAGCTACCTAGCGACATTAGAACGAACGTTGATGTCGTTTCGTCTCTTCTTACCTTCTCCACCACTTATCAACCGATCAACCCGCAATCACTTCGAAATTCGTTCCGTAGTGACCTTTCGCAGTCGGCACAACCGTCCACACGTTGACATTCACAGCTGACGCTTTTTTTCTTGCTTTCTTTCACGAACGCCACTCTAAGCCCTTTTGCACCATCGGTTTTCGATCTGAAGGGCAGGTTCAAACATTCTCAATTGCGATCGACGCATTTAGAATCGGCACCATCGAGGTGTGGTGCGCGATTGGAAAAAAAGGGCGGCGAAACGCTAGACGACAGTAAATCACACAAAACATGTGCGCGCATTTTAAACAACGCGCCGATGAACACAGAGTTCCCTATCCTGCAAAATGATTTAATTTTATTTTTAATATGTTTACCCATAGAGTAAAAAAAGAGTCGCTTCTCAGCTTACTCACACGCTCAGCAAAAAAAAAGCGCTACAACGCGTGATGAAACGCTGATGGTGTTGGACACAGCATCAGCCGCACGACATTAGCATGCCATCACAGTGTGCAAAACGTGTTTGATGCAATCCCCTGACAGGGGACAACGTGCCGGCTACAGTTCTACTACCACAGCATCTCCTATAGACGACGTGGAATGTGACGCTCTTCTTGGTGATAATTTTATCTCTCCCTTTGCACATCTTAATCATCACTCTCAAACTATTTAAAAGTGTATTGCTCTAACGGGGGCCCTGGTAGACAAACATAAGCAGCGCACAGTGTAGCGAATTTTCACGATCGTATGAAAGTTCACGATTTTTTTTATGTCGTTGTGGTGTATCCCAACCATCCTGTCTGTCTGCTCTCTATGCTTTTTCAACACCCTGCATTGCTTCCCCATTTTGTAACGGTCAGCCCACCCCCAAAAACCCACCGCAAGATCTCGCACGATCACACACAGCACAGCATCTCTTTGTTCGGTCACACAAGCGCTCTTTCTCTCGCTTGATCATTTTTCACGTCCATCCAGAGCAAAAATGGGATGAAAAAAAAATGCGCACGATCCGTCCCGGTTATGACGGTCAGTGAAAAATTAGCTACCACCATGAATAGGTGCGCTTGTGTTACTTGTTTCGCGTAGTACGAGGGTGTAAAATGTAGAAGGTAGAGTTAGTTAAGAAAGGTTTATTGCTGTTAAGGTACTCTCATGTACGAAAAAGAATGGAAATTTTCTTTACGTTGTATGTAGAATGATAAGAGTGATAGAAGAAGAAGTTGCAATTAGACACGGTAAAAGTGACTACATAACTTACAGAAACGTACTATACTCGGATCTTGTGTAAGTGTGAATTTGTATGTGCGCAAATGGTTTTTTTGTTTCGTTCCTTCACTAAGGAAAAGTGAACGGTTAGTGCAGAGTGGTGGAAAATAATTTTCTAGAACCAACAAAACAGTGCACCAAGTATAACACAAAATGAGCAGCACAGAGATCAGCACAACCGCATCAACATCGTCCTCGTACGAAACCGATAGCGTGTATCACAACTTCCTGTTCCCGCCGCGGCCACCGGTGCGCAAGAAACGCATCCGAACGCTGCTGATGGTAAACATGGTTTTGCATATCTAGTGCAACAGAGAAACATTTTGCTAACATATGTACATCGTCTCATACATATCCTATTTACTATGGTGAAAGTAAGATGTCCGAGTTTTCCAACAGAGTTAGCTAACTTTAAACCTTCCCGGAAAGCATTGGAAAACTGTTGCTATTGTTGATATCTGGCAGGATTACAACCCTTTAAAGAACGACCCCCTTAAATCATTACATTCATATGCATCTTTAAAATGCTTCATCTTTCATCTAAACGTTTGCTTATTCTCGATTTGGATTTTTTATTCGTCCTCTTACATATTCCAATAATATGCCTTCCGTTCTGTCCATACGTTCGTCATCGATGTCGTCAATATGTGAACTGTGGAAAATACGTCACGCCGCACGTAAAATGTGGTCCTGGGCATCTGCGACATCGCTCGTGTGTCTGTACTTTCGGCTCGCATCGTACAAACATCAAAAACATACGTGTGCTACCGTTTTTTTGCTTCTTCTTGGCCGCATTGGTCTGGTGCGCGCGTGGGTTGATGGTCTTGTAGAAACTGGGCGAAGTTGCTAAGGCGATGGTAAGCGGTTCCATTTGATATAAGTGTTGATGTTGGTTTCTCAGCCATCATTCTGTACATCGCACAGAAGCGAAAGAGAAGCAATAAATAAAAAAAAACTCATCACAAATCGCTCCCCAGGCCAACATACTTTTTGGGGAAGGGGGGCGAGGATGCTAAGCCATAACAATTTAATTTCAATCGTATTACTCATTTGGTTCAGTATTGTATGAGGTTGTCAAGAGGTTTGATAAAAATTCCAACCAGAAAAATGAAGGAAACATATTTTTCGATAGATTAAAATAACGAGAACATCCGAGAAGATGCGTTAAATGTCCTCTTAAATTTTCTAAAACGCTATAAAACAAAAATTTTAAGCATTCTTATCCTTATCGTTCAACAACAACAAAAAATACGCTACTCTTTCCACGCTACTGTTCCTTGCCCTTGACATCCGACATTCAAGCATTTCCAGCATATTCTCAATGCCCGTTGGCAATCGTAGCGCGTCGACCGAGCGTTTACATTAAAGATTTAAATTCAATTAAGCATTGACCTGAATTTTCTGCAACCCTAACAACAAACCAAACCATCGCACCCGATATTTTGGATGGAAAACTTGCCTCAACAAAGGAAAAAAAGCGACACAATCCGTGGCTTCGCAAGGGATGTGGCAACTGTGGCAGGCAGGCAGGGAGACAAACTGATGGAAAATGTTTCGATTTCGCTGTCTTGAATTTTCCCACCCAAGAATTCATATTCCGCATGCAACGAAAATACTAACATCCATCATAGTATGATTGCTTGATTATCGGGAACGGTAGAGTATCATGTTAATTTTGCCAACTTGGCATCGTTCCGCTGGGGACTCCCTGCTCGGTGCAGTGCAGGATCTGTCTATCTCATCCCACATCGTGCCATGTTGTACAACTCAATGGCGAACAAGATCATGCTAATAGGTGACTTATTTCACGATCACGATTCGTGGCGCTGACAGGCTGTGGTTCGCTAGACGTTAATTGATGACCCTTTAGTGGCGATGTTTATAGGATCGGTGTTCTCCAATACTTCGCTTGCATGTACTCTTTGGGAAACATGTCCACGAAGGAAATGCTAGTTATGAAGGCGAGAAAATGAGCTGAATTTTAGCACGCAGTTTTTAGTTTGACGATGTGTTGTTTTGGTCTTTTAGTTTAATTATCTTTGGTTAACTTCAAACTATTCTTAGTATTGGAATATTATGCACTACACGTTTAGCATATCGTTAAGTGTTGACCATCAATTTAAGTTCTCACGAAGACATTTATCGTTCATGGATTGATCCTTAAGTTTGCTTTCGCTATCCACCAACAACTGCATATATTTGTATCAATACATTAACAGCTTAGCGAATCTGTTGCTCACGAATCTATCTGCCTAATACTTCAATATGCAACTGCACCCCACAGATGACTTTATCGACAAACCGTCCCCTACATGAGGAAGAATGGTTCCACGGTGTACTGCCCCGTGAGGAAGTTGTACGATTGCTGCGCAACGAGGGCGACTTCCTGGTGCGCGAAACGACCCGCAACGATGAAAGTCAAACCGTACTAAGTGTCTGCTGGAACGGACACAAACACTTTATCGTGCAAACGACTGCTGAGGTAAGAGAGAGAGAGAGAGATAGAGAAGAGAGGAGAAGGGCGATAGACATCCACTAATGAGCTACTAATTTATCGCACCATTTTGTAGGGTCATTATCGATTCGAAGGACCGGCCTTCCCGAGCATACAGGAACTGATCGTGCATCAGTATCAATCCGAGCTGCCAGTCACGGGACGTTCCGGTGCGGTTCTACGCAAACCAGTGTTACGCGAACGCTGGGAACTCAGCAACGACGATGTGATTCTGCTGGACAAGATTGGACGTGGCAATTTCGGCGATGTGTACAAGGCAAAACTGAAATCATCGAAAAACACACTCGTAGCAGTTAAAACCTGCCGCATGACGCTGCCCGAGGAGCAAAAGCGTAAATTTTTGCAGGAAGGACGCATCCTAAAGCAGTACGATCATCCGAATATCGTCAAGCTGATCGGCATCTGTGTGCAGAAACAACCGATCATGATCGTAATGGAACTGGTGGCGGGTGGTTCGTTGCTAATGTTTCTACGCAAAAATGCAACCACACTTGGTCAGCGGCAGATGATGGGCATGTGTCGGGATGCGGCGGCCGGTATGCGCTACCTGGAATCGAAGAACTGCATCCATCGGGATCTTGCCGCGCGGAATTGTTTGATCGGAAATGAAAACATTGTAAAAATCTCCGACTTTGGAATGTCCCGCGAGGAGGAAGAGTACATAGGTAGGAGCGGTCAGGAAAGATTGCGGGTGGTTTGTTTTTGGATTGTAAACACTAATTATGGTTTTCTGTTGTAGTTTCCGGAGGCATGAAACAGATCCCAATCAAATGGACCGCACCGGAAGCACTAAACTTCGGCAAATACACTTCCCTTTGCGACGTCTGGTCGTACGGTATACTGGTGTGGGAAATTTTCAGCAGAGGCGATACGCCGTATTCGGGCATGAGCAACTCGATGGCACGTGAGCGAATAGATGAAGGCTATCGTATGCCAACTCCAGAAGGTGCTCCACCGGAGATGTATCGACTCATGCTCAAGTGTTGGTCATACGAACCGGAAAGCCGACCACACTTTGACGAAATTTGCAGCGTAGTTGACGCACTGCTGCTCTGCACCAAGGACTGACGACTGGCGGACACCGGTATGAGCATATCGAAAGCGAAGGATGTCATCGCAGGATGGCCAGCTGCCCGAGGGCTGTGGAGTGAAGGGTTAACAATGTTGCAGCGATTGCTTAATGCTTCCAATGGAGTTTAGTGTCTTGAATCTCTTGAGCATGATATTATTATTGCTTCGTGCGGAAAGGAAAGGACTAATTCTGCTCACTCCACGAATGCTTCGATAGACTATCGACCATTTTGTTTCCAACCCGCCTAATGCTCCTCCAGCTGAAGCTTACGGTTTTTGTTCAGCTTTACATTACTTTATGACATCGTGCGCGTAGCACTGGAATGCAGGAATTCCGTTGCTTACACATACATTTTAAGAACAAGGTGCTTTCTGTAAGGGAAACGAGTTAGAAGAATACGGCCAACATAGATTGAAGATTGTAGCAAATTAGATAGCGAGAGCATAACAACAAGATGACAGACAACAAATAGAGGAAACGGGGACGATTAGGTAGGTTAGTCGCTGGCAGCAACTTTTTTTGTACAGGCTCTTTGAAAGGAGAAAAAGTTGGACAGACGATAGATGTACGGTTAGTTGAGTTGAGTTTATGAAAGTAACTAACAACGACACTAACACAGCAACATAAATAGGGTAAGGTGTTTAGAAAATGTGTGGGAAATCTGGTATGAAAGCAACGTGTAGGAGATGGTGGGAAATTCGTATTTTAATCGAATGTACATGTATGAAACTGTGGTCAAAATTTAGGCAAGGTAAGTATATATAGGTATGTGTGTGGTTTGAATGCGTACATGCTGAGGTGTGAACGATCGTATGAATGCAGGGGAAGGACTTTTTGTGGTACAACATGGTATGGAATGTGAGAAATGTGAGCAATGCTTGCGACGATGTGTGATAGTTGTTTAGAGAAAAACGAGATGGTTTATAGAGCAAAAGTAAGCGTACCGAGAAAAGAGAAAAGTGTTAGACCAACAAAATGCGTTACTCGTTGGGCAAAAGCAAAACAGCAACAAAAACATCTTTGGCCTGAAAAGATGGAAGGCGGCACAACCCGCGCAGAGACGAACAGAGAGTGAGTGTTCCAAAGTGCTTGTATTTATTGACAGTATCCATCATTAAATGTTTCATGGCAATAGTGTAATACTAAACACCGCACAAAACATATTAGCTTAAGCATTATAAGCGCTTATGCACAAGATTTACGATTATTGAGATTTACCTTCGCGTAGAAGATCATCCAACGACATCAAATCGAGAAAAAAAATACTCGCAACAGCATTTAAACAAATGCTTCCGATAGCAACAGCCAGATGATAACAATAATATAGGCAAAATATCAGATACGTATATTCGTAACTGGAACGAACGGTTTCCACTATCCTTCTACTATTACTCACAACAAAGCACAACATTTAGCGTGGCGTCATTTGGAACGCGATCGTGACCAACATAACATTTACGCACACAAACTGCTGACGCTACTATACTTGCATAAAGACTCATTTCAGGAATATGTTACATTTAGTCGTTTCTCAACGGTAGGCCACTTCCTTTTCTCCTTTTCTCGTTAACTCATGTGTACTCACTTACCCGGCGTGTTTGTGCCGGTTAAGCTAAATATCGCGATATTTACATAAATTAAACGTATAAGTTAAACATTACATTTCTGCTGTTCGGATCGTTTTGTGAAAGAAAATTAAAAAGATCATAAACTTCCGATTTAAAAAGGAGCCAGGCATAGATGATCCAACATATGCAACTTTGTTACTTTTCGGAAGAAAACAATCTCTACAGATACAATTTAATCAGTTCATCACTAACAGCACTGGGTGCTAGAATGCCGAGATCGGTAAACAGTAAAGTAATGTATCCGGGCGGCGTGTAATCAACCATCGGGTGTACCTTTGCCGTGTCTTTCAGATTTTTCTTGTTGTACTACAAAAGAAATATGATGTCGAAATAGTTTTGCTTTTGCCTACGGGTCCGACTCATTATACATACCTTGTACTCATTCGGTAAATCCCGCTGGTTAAGAGGATACAGTCGACAGAACTTAAAACTTTCTACCAACGCGTAGAAGGGCTTTTTCATCTCCCTGGCACATATTGCCATCGTCACGGTACCGATACGGTTGACGATACCACCACTTTCGACCACACCTTCAGCACCGACCAGCACCATATCGACCGTTTCCATCACGTACCCTATGGCCGTGTCCAGAATTAGCGTACAGTCGATACCTTCATTTTCCAGCTCTCTCACCATTTGTTCGCTGTTGGAATTGAACGAAAAAAAAGATCAATACGTTGAATCGGTTCCTTATCCCTTCTGCTTACCCATGATGATCCGGAGCGCTGTGAGTAACAAATACGTGGAATCGTTTGTTATTTTGAGCCGCTAATATTAAAGCTTCACGCACAGTTCTAGATCGCGCGTGTGTAAGAATTCGCTGCAAATGCAATAGAAGGAAACAAATGATTCACGATCGAATGGTTCTTTACCCGGATCCATCCAGCACGTACGCATCCTTCGGTAATGAATGTGATGGCCTGCTTGGCAATCACGTTTCTACTTTCCAGCAGCTTTTCCAGAAACATTTTGCCCCTATTCAGCATAATTTCTCTCACTTCATCCATTGTTTTGTCGTCGAACTTTGCCAACGTAATGAACCGTGAGAATAACTCCGTTCCGGAAACGACCGATGTCATCGGTTTGTCCGTTTTACGCATTGCCCCGACGGCCGCCTGGAGAGTCGAGTGAAACTCTTGGACGGTATCAACTGCAACGCAAAGAATCGGTTCGTTTAGGGAACTAGAACATGGATTATACGAGGAAGAGGTTCTTACATTTCGTTTTTTCCAGTACCATTAGCAACGTTTTTATGGCTGCTATACCGGGCGACATGTTATCGTCCTTTTCAAGAATGCTAACAAAGTGGGAGGCCACATCTGCAATGAAAAGAAATTCGGTTAAAGGTATTTCAATTTCTATTTGAGTGAATAAATTTTACACCCGCTATACTAACCAAATTGTTGATTTTCTTCCTTCATTGTTAGACAAGTAACGTTTTATTTCACCCAGGCTGTGTTAGTTCACCCTTTTGCTGTATGTCTCGTTGTATTTTTGAATGAAAAACTTAGGCAACGAACAAAATTCGATATTTAGAAGCGGAAAATACGGAAATTATTGTGTAGAATGTGGCAATATTGCCGTGTTGTTTAGTTTTTGACAGCGATTTGTATTTGTTTATATTTCGGCACCAATCAAGCTGTGGTCGCACCGTTTCATTTTGCATGACGTTACGGTCTTGGTGCGCTGCTCATGTTCAGTAGTTGCCACTATTTTATGTGCATTAAAGTTTCTGCTAAATTATTACGAAGTGTATTTTGGAACATGAGTCATCCATTTCCATCGGTATCAATAGCTGTTCTTAAATCAGCGAGGAAAATATCCATGCAAGAAACCACATCATGATGGATGCAGAAGCGTTACGTCGACACCCGTCAAATTACTCCCCATTGTTGCTTGGGAATCAACGTACAGTGGCGTTACGAGGCGTTATACGGCTGCTTTGGCTGATGAGGAGCTGTCACATCGTGCATCGAGTTTACCCAAATTTTGACAGTGTTCGTGGACGGAAGGTTTCGTGCTCGGGTTTGCCGTGTCATCAAATAAATTGCGTTTTGGATCGTATGCTGATATCAATTTCCAATTTCAACAACCAGCAAAGGTACGTAGCCACTGCAGGAATTGGGGTCAACGCAGCAAAGCGTCTGCAATCATGGCAAAGAAAACTCGCCTCACCTAGCCATCCATTTTGTGGGTCGAATACGTGCGAGGTAGATTTCAACATGGCGGCTGTGGCTCGCGATCGAAGGCGTATACATTTTCTATTATCCAAGGACGATACGGACGGCCTTGGTTTCACGACTTTTCGCCACTGGCTGGAGTTTCATTTGTGCGTTTTGGGTAAAAATGCAATGGTTCCCGAGCGCACCTTGAAGATATTGCAATATTGTTTGTGGTTTTGCAACATCCTCCCGTAGCAAGAAAATTCGTCATCCTCTCCCCCGTTTCTTGTCTATTGATGGCTACTTCAACGCATGGGAGCGAAAGAGCGAACCATGGGCGAATGACGGTTGTGCTGCTTTATCGCATTGCGTGTTGCGGACAGTAATCGAATATGCTGGTCCATTTGGGTATATTTTTTTTTTCTTATGGTCGACAAGAAAAACAACATCCACAGTTGTGTTGCAAGCCAAGTTTTCGCTGTAACTGTTTTTCTTCATATTTAGCATTTCACTGCCAAACATTTGCGAGTTTAGAAATTACGATCGATAACGAACAGTTAAGTGTGTTGCTATGGTTCTTGATGGTAGTTGGCCTTAAGATATGAGATTTTGTTATAAAATGTATTTAGGTACTTTCCTGCACACTGCTGTGCGTCCTATATATTTGCTTTCTATTAATTATGTTATTTCCTATTCTTTTTTCTATACTTCCGCAGGTAATACACATCGTTTGATAGAAATTGTAGTCTTGCAGACTGATTTCCAGCGGATTAAGTACGGTTTCTAAATCTTGTTATTCGCAATTGTGGCTGTTCATGATGGTTAGCGGAACTGCAGGTGCAAGTGATTGTGTAAAGGATTAGAATAATGCGTTGAAAGAGCGAAGCTAACACTCGTGATGGGTGCATTATTTGTTCATTGCTATCCGCGAGTGCAATACAAACAAATTACCACTACACCCACACATCAACAAATTGTGCAACTGATTCTTTCCTGTCCTTTGCATTAATTTGTAAATGCTTTGTTGAAGGCAAACAGTACGCGTGCGTTCTGCCCCCGTGTGCTGTGCATGAATGTATGCTTGTGTATGAACTCGTTAACTGTACGCACATACTACAACCACCACTCATCTGCTTCCTTATCGTGCAAGTGTTCGTTCGTTGCTGCCGTGCGAAAGAAAGAGAAACAAGCAGTGTCGGTGCGCGCGTCCGTGCGTTTGTTTGTGTGTGTGTAAAAGACAGTGACTGTGTTTACGTGAATGGCCACAAAAAGAGGAAAAAACGCCAAGAAGATTTGAGTTTAAAATTCGTATTTTATAGAAAGTGTTACTTTTACGGTAAAGTTATTTGTGAATGATTGATTTGATTTGGTCGATTTCGTAATATTCATCAGGATAGCACATGGAATAGGGTTAAACACTCCAAAACCCACATCAGTGTTGCGGGTTTATAACTTTTGGATGAGTACATCCGCTTTAAGGTACAGTTTTGTTCTACCAGGCAACGGAGCAACGCGTAAGGAAACAGGACTGTTTGCATCCGCACGGAACAGATACGATACGAAACATGCAGTGTATTTAACTATTGAAAAAATCATGTATTTTTCCTTTCTTCGCCGTACGAAGCAACACTCTGAAACGAAGGAAAACCTAGGTTGAAAGGAAAAACTCGAAACCAACGACAACAATGTGTGTATGTGTTTGCTAGCGAACCAGAGCGAACTTAAGGGTTTGGTGGGACATGCGCGCCACTTGACACCGTTTTTCGTTATCTGATTTAATAGCATTCGACGGTGAAATGCGTCTGTATGTAGGAAAGGAAGCATCGGACGACGTTCAAGCGTGGAACGTGGAAAGGCAAAAATACGGAGCAGCACGCCAGAGCATGAGTTGGGTTCAATATTTATGATGGTGGTCCTCTACCTACCAAGCCGTACGTGTCGGGTTCATGATAAAGCAACAAACTGTAGTCAAATCCTACTGAATGTAGAATCTGTTTTTCATGTAATTGTTAGGCCCTACCTTTTGATGCTTCTATAAAACGGATTACAAAGTCCTCAACCGCCTAGGAAACGCAAAAATTCAACTAGGGGCCAACCTAATCCTTACCCTTATCGCCGTTAGCTGTTGATCTGCTGCTTGAATTTCGCAGAAAGCTTGCTGCGTCATTGCAAAAAACAAGGCAAGAGTTGTTGGAGTCCGCTTATTCCTGTTTTTCTTTCGTCGCTTTTTACGCTAAGCACAAAACTTGTGACGAACAACCGCACAGGGAAGCGCATTGATAAGGCAGATAATGAACATTGCTAACACGTTTCAAATGCCAGCCTTATTACGGTAGGAAACAAAATGGACTGCAATTGATATGGTGTTCCGTCTGCTGCACCTGTCATTTAACAAACATCTCATCATATGGGATTGCAACATCACCAGTGCGTCGCCTCTAGGTTGGCTTCGTCTCTCGATCACGTGGTAAAAGCAACCTAGCACCTCGTGCTGAGATGTTGCTATCGGAATAATGATATTAAAAAAACCGGTTCATTTATGTAGAGCTGTATTAAGTGAGAACAAAAAGCGTTACAGGGAACGTGAATTGTTTTGTATAATCAGAAAAATGATACAATGTTATTTATTTTAACATTTTGCTAAATGGGAAAAGAAGACCATCAGACCCGACGTAAAATGTCAAACCATACGCACGTGGCCCCACGCATAGCCAATGAATGGTTTAACACGTGCCAATGAATGCGCATAAAGTGTGTAGTTACGATTAAGCGAACTTAACTCCAGGGAGTTCAGGAGAGAAAAAAAAGTGTTGGAAATTTTCCATTTCCCGTGCATTTCTTCGACAATCACGTGCCATCGCTTCGTGACATGTACGTTGGAAAGGATAAAACACATGCAGCAAAATAAGTAAAACAATATTTGCCATTTTGTTGTTGTTACTCTTGCGATAAAAAAAAGCATTAAACATCTGTGATGAAGAGTAATGTTTAATGACTTTTTTCTTCTCTTTTGTAGTGGGCGATAAACTCACCATCGCAGAAACGTGCACTTGTTTCGTCTTCAAATCCGTGCGAACATAAACCTCCCCCCTTTTTTCCAGTATATGCGCAGCAGATGCCGCAGGATCTGGCGATGAAAGAAACACGAAAAACTATGTTTCTGACATCGCACACAAAAACAGGTTCTTCTTTTCCTGCACAATGCTTGGTCCCCACCTCCCAGGCCCATGCAGCATGATCAATCTCCTATGAAACTGCACAAGGCACAGGGAAGATGAGAGAATGTGCCATATTATAATAGCAACCTTCTTCATCAAGCCGCTCGTTAATCGTCCGACAAACGCACACACACACCACTCAGATACAGGATGCGTCTTCGCGATAATGCAGTTTTTCATAAACGATGCTCTTCCACATTGTTTGCCTTGTGTCTGTTGCCCTTTGCCTCTCTGGGTGCTGCACCAGCAAGAAATCACAACAGGTCAAAGAAAAGATATAGTTGGGTGTGGAACGGAAATTAATATATAGCAGTAGAACGACCCATAGGCATAAGAAAATCAGCAGGATCGCATCAATAAACCGTGGAGTGTATCTGAGATGCACGAGGTTGGGGATAAGATATAATAAAATAATTTTGCCACAGCCAGTCCAAGGTTCAAGGTTTTCCACACAAAGCATAAAGCGAATGCTCAACAGAAGAGGAACAGAAAATGGAACGAACATTGCTTTAAAAGTAATTCGATGCTAAAGCAAAAGACACATAACAGCTGAAAAACATGAAAAACTATAAGGAGAATTGAATTATTTCATCATCTTATCATACAGAATTATTGTTTATCAGATATGTGTTATCGTTCACAATCGTTAACATTATTTAACCGCACACAGCAAGCACAAGCATGGTAGAGAGCACAAGTATGTAGTTATAATTGATTTTAAATCTACTCTTCTCTTCACAAAACATGCAACAAGGCGTGGCAAGTAATATTGAGTTTCATGATGAAACTTTTCTTCCTGGTTGGACTGATGTATCCTGTCCGACCACAAACAACCCACGAGATGTTACTGACTCAGCAGTTTTCTCCTACCTTTTTGTTCATTTCCTGATAGAAACTGTTCGGTGATCCAGCCTAACCACGTTAATGTGAAGAAATGGGGGTTTTTTTTTCTAAATAATTTGATCATATAAGCTTCGAATTGGTTTATAATACTCATCAATGTAACAAATATTTGAGATGTATGATAGTTCTAGTTAGTTCTATGAATGTTTTCTAACAATCTGTTCATAATTAAGTACAACAGAAATTTGTTAACACGCACACTGATACATTCCGCTTATGCTAAGCATAATCATCACTGACCGAAGCCATTATTTTGTGTGTGGGATTATCCTACATTCACCAAATAATAACCTCCAGAATGTGGTTTTCTTCCCCCACCGTAAAGCGGAAAAGGACGTTATTTAAGAGGGATGTTGTTTTTTTGTTGTTTCGTAGTGGTTTCACGCATCGCGCTATAGCGAATAGAATTCAACGAACTCTGAAGGTCTTTTTCATTTATTATAGAGACCCGAAAAAATACATGAAACAACCGGCAGTCCGGTCTGTCGGCGGTTGTTTTTTTTTTTTTGCTTTCCTCTAACTCCCGATTGATTCGTGGAGTTGCGTTCGTAGTCGTCAGTAAAACAAAGTCCAACAACTATCAAGAAGTTGTTCGTTCAGGTATGAAGCAAAGGTTTCAAAATCATTCTCCCCCGGTGCAGTCTTTACTGTCAGCAGCGGCATGTGCAAATGTTTGCCTGTGACGGACGTGGACGATCTTGAACCTGCCGGATAAACAAACGCTGTGGTACAGTTTGGTCATTCGGAACAAAAAAAAAACGCAAACTCTCCCCACCTTTAGCGAACATGCGCGGGCCACCTTCGAACAAAGCCAAACGCGTGTGCGTTGGTTTCCGGGAGAAGGGTTAGGATACGATCTGGCAGAAAACGTGAGAAGTTTTAAAATGTATTTTGTAAAGTCTAACATACAAGCGCCGCGCATGCAGCATGGTGGTGTGTTACAAACGTTTTGTTCTTTGTGCAGTTTTTCATGTTCTCCAGCTTTTAGACCTTGAATTGTCACTCTTAGCAGACCGAGGGAGCTTTGTGCTGATTTCCGTTACGTCCAGGAACTGTATTTGCATCGTGAAAATACCGTTTTCATAAGCGACAAACAGGAAAGAATCCATATTTGTATCTTTCGACTATTAATCCTTGTGTTGATATCCAAGCGATCAGTCGATTACCTTCGATCGTTTGGCACGAATCCTCCACGATCGCGTTTCGTTTGTCACGAATCATGTGTTCGATTCATGTTTATGTATTATCTGGTTAGTGTTTCCGCATGCCCAAGGAACTCAAAAACGTAGAATAATTGTATGGTGCTAGAAGCACACGATGGTATACATTCACTTCAGAGCAAATCGACAAACGTATCACCAACATTCTAAAGTTGGCTAGTATTGCTTAAAGTAGTTGGTTTCGAGTTCTTGTGTTATAAACTGTGATTCTCTTATTGTGTTGTGTGTTTTCTATCATTGATCAAAACCTAACCATAGTAAGAAAAAAGCTACCAAACGACATACTTTTTCTTGAGAGTTCACTCTTAACCAAGGTCAATGTGGTAGAAGATTGTGACGTCTATTATTGTTTGGTTGGGTTATTATCAATCTGTTTTACTAAACATGCACTTTGATTACTTTGACTCTATAAAACCTCAGCCAATTTTGAGCTACTATAACTTGAATAGTTGAATCAGTCAAGTTCGGCGGATTAGTCAACCAAATTAAGATTTGCACCAAGACTCGGTGTGTTGTTGAGTTGTGCATTACCAACTTCATTATTTGATGGACCGATCTTCTAAAAATGAAAAATAATTAAAGAATGAATATATTATGCTCTTGCGATGCGTATAGGAATATTAAATCATCTTCTCCAGCGCATTTTCTATTTTCTAACCATATTCTCTTGATTTAATCTCTTCTTTGTTTATTTGTAGATTCAATTACAAACACGCCCTGATTGACATTTCCATATACGGTGCGCTTGACACCATATTAAGTGGTTAAACAAACAACAGAAATTGAAACAATCCTAACGGACTGACCTAAATTGCAGCGGAGGCACATGTATTGGCTGGGGTCGTCTTAGCTATGCAGGCTCTTCGAATTGTCGTTTTTCGTGCCGGAAAGCAAACGACAAAGATCTCCTGCCTGGGTCACTGTGGATGCGTTGTCTAAAGAAGCTTGTTTTTGTGGTCTAACGGTCTTTTCCTGCATTGGCTGCATTCGCACTTCGGCAATGGTGGTGTTGCAAGGTCGATCGAAGGAATTTTCTTCAATATCGGAGCAAACTGGATTCGGAAGATTCGTCCCCTACCACCACCCTACGCGCTCAGTCCAATGGTCCGAGTGGGGCTGTAAAATTGCTTTATCTTATGTACCTCACCAACCGTTTGGATTTCTAAAGCCGAGGCAGCCAAGGAGGAGATATGTAAGGTGGACTTAGAAGGTTGCTTGTTGGAAAACTTCAAAACCACGCTGTACAAAATCAGAATGGGGTTGAATATTTCTTTCAATTCCAGGTTGTTTAAGACCTCCACACAGGAACACACAACCACATACCAGCAGCAAGGCTAGTTTGGTTGCTTATCGCGGAGCATTTCTTCGCTATGTGTTCTCCCTTATCTATTCCCTTCAATGTCGTCCGTCGCGAAGCTTCTTCGTGGTTTTTTTTTTCACAATATTTTTCCCAACGGGGATAGAAAATAGTTGCTAGTGTAGATGAGGAATAGTTTAAATCGAGTTGCTACAGCTAGAAAAAGCGGACCAGCGCATAATCGCTCTCTGTAGTGTGGAGGCAGTAGAACTCGCTTATTCGTGCTTTCTCACTTTGTCCTTTTTGTAAAGTCATTGAAAATGAGGTTGTTTTCTTTTTTGTAGTATTCACGGTTTGGTTGCACAGAGACTGTACCACCGTCTGCTCACTTTAAGGTCATCTTGTCACCGTGGATCAATGTAGTAGTAGTAGCAGCAGCAGTCGTATCAGTCTTCTAGCGTATTTGTTTCATTGGAATGGTGGATAGGAAGAGAAGCGAAAAACGTAGCAGCACAGAAAAGCAGCATAGCGCCGTGTCACGCTTTTGCCGCACCAGTCACACCATTCCATTGGAACTCGAACCATCGTCATCGGCCACACCACTGTCAGCTGGTTTTTGTACAGCGGAATTCAACGTCGCAGTATCCTTTGTGGATGATGAGGGAACGCAATGGCCGGAACGTGAAGCATCACTTTACACAGAATCACATAGAAGAAAAAAATGCAAAACTAAATAGTTTGTGTGGTGCTGGTGTGATGGTCTGATGTGCACGTCTTATTCGCATTCACACGGTGCACACACACACACTTGAACGCGTCTCTTTCCGTTCCGCGTGTTCGATCATTATTCCAACGCATCCGATCGTGAACCGTGTCTTGGGGTGTTATTGCGCGGAAGTATTCGATCGGTTGGTTTGCTTCCTTCGATGATCGCGTCTACTCTCTTCGCCAATCGCGAACCCACAGGTTCGTTTCAACTCGCTTTGTTCGTGGTGGCGATCGATCATTCTGTACTGCTTGTGGTGACCATATTTGTTGACTAGAGCTACAATATCAAATAGTGGTAATGTCATTAGATGGACTCGCGAGTGTGTTGCACATTTTATCATGCTTTGATTGATGTAAATTGGTGGTCTTTGTTCGGTTCAGCGCTACCATTCTCTGTTCACGAATTGGTTGGGACTGGTTTTTTCCCAACAAAAGAAACGTTTAAATTGCGTTATTGTGTTCCATTTATGTTCATATTAAAAGTTGAAATAAAATGAGCTTCTTTTGTGGATATGATGCAAATAATATCTATTAAACGGATAACGGAAGTTTTTTTTTAGTAAAATAAAATGCTAAGATTTGTGTTGATTTTCCACAAAATAAAGGATAATAAATTCATCAAAGAACAAGAACGAATCTTGTAAACTCTCGAACTTATCAACTGTTCTTTATTGCTTTGTTGTGCTTTGTATTCGCATGTGCTATATCATCTACCACTAATGTCACTTAATGTGGCTCGTAGTATCACAAACACGGAAGAATGGATATTTTCCTTGTTTTCGCCGTTTAACAAAAATATTCCCCCTTTCGATGCACACCAACTGAAACCATGACCTGCGACAAAGCAAATTAAATGTATCTGGTCCGTTTGTCGGGTGGTTTTAAGGTTTTAGCTGCTTCTTTTTTAGCTTCTGCCCTGCCCCAGACAAGAAAGACACCCATCCTTCCCACAAAATGGTTGGGTGGAAAACGCATAAAGAACCATCCTTGGAGCTTTCGAACAGAGAGAGAGAGAGCCATCCTTTTTCTTTCTCTAGTTCTCTCTCTCTCTTTCTCTCTATCGCTCTCAAACAAGGAAATTCAAGAATGCGATCCTTCCGGTTACGATGCGCTCCCCTTTTTAAACGATGGAGGATCTTCATTTTCTCTTCGCCGGAAGAATAAGAGGGAAAAAGGGGGATCCTCTTTGCCATTTCCCCCCAAAAAAATGAAAGACAACAAAGCGCATTATCTTCCACCACCGTAATGAGGTGAGATGGGACGTATAAATGAATTTCCCAAGCATTTTCACTTCCTTTTCTCGTCGTTTTGTGGACGCTGTTGTAAGGTTTCGTTTTGCTAGTGTGCAAACATTTGCTTCCGGATTGTTGAGTCGTCACTTAAACAGGGTGTTGCAGGTTGGCACAAGTAACGATGAAATTGTCCCGGTTGACAATGTGGGACGAAGATTCCTTATTCAACTCTATTTAACACATGACAAAGAATGGTGGTTGCCTTTGTAAAGCACTTGAGCAATATTTTTCATTCGTTAGTTAGTACTAAAGCTGCTTAAAAAAATGTGAATTTCAAGGAAGAATGTATTGAGATTTTTTTTAATGAAATTTCAATACATTATTGTGCAGTTGTAAGAAAAGAAATATTTTATATTTACTCAAAAGGGATCACTTTTTCCATTTCCTCTGCCCTACGTATGTCTCTGCAGTTTAATGATCTTTATCAAGCACGATAAGCTTATGAAGGAAATGATTATTTCAGCTTAACAATCCCACAAAAAAAAGATAAGCAAAGTTATCTTATCGTACTGTGTTTGGAAGCTTAGCTTATCTTATCAAATACCCACCGGAGAGACCTACGTCTCACATTTCAATGAATCATTGCGTTTGGGAACAGGTCACGCCCTGTACTAAACCTTTTCTTTTTGTCGTCTGATCGCAGGAATTGGTCTAAGGGAAATTAGTTTGAGTGGTTTTATGAGACCTTTTGTGCCTTTGGGTAAACTTTTCCTTCATGTGTTCTTGCTAAACTCATAACATCCTTTTTTTTTCGTCTCTTCCGTAAAAGGGGGTTAGTTCTTCACATTTTACCAATGACTTCGGTGCAATAATATCAATATCGCAAGCATTCTTCCTCCATTAAACGACAAACGACTGTGTGGCAATAAAATGTGTTTTAATGTACCAACCTCTCCTTTACCGAAAGGCCGTGGGTTTGATTCTCATTAGCCCGACGAAGACACACGCATCAGCCTCGCACACAGAAACCTTTATGCGTCACAACCTGTTTGTGTCGGTGTGTCCCCCTACATATTCCCTCCGGGAGCACAGCAGTTCGGTATTTTCATCTCTTTTTTCTTTGTTTTTATTGACTATTTTCTCTGATAACGTCTCTCCCTTGCCGATGCTTTGCCCCTTCCAGCGTCTTTTCCCTTTCCCATTTCCCAGGGAAGACGATTAGCCGGAACTGACGCCATTTCAACGGTCACAAAACGATGAACCAACAACATTCACTGAATTCGTGATGTTGAAACGTAAGGCTTCGTTCGCCATGAACAAATAGAAAGGGGTACAAAACATGCTTTTGATAACACAAAAAAGGCTCTCTACAAATGAATGGCTTTAGGCGTGTATATGTGTGTGTGTATTTTTATTTTCATGTTCATTGCGTGTAAAGCTGCACGCAGAAAAAAGAGCCATCTTTATCATTTTGGCAGCTTTATTTTTGCGAACACTTATCACGCTAACATATTTTAAGGCTTTGCCTATCATCAAATTCATGCGTAACGCAATAAACAATTTGACAAAACGTTTTTCTTATGTTTACTCATTTTTTTAACAACTCCTGTTCCTGTAGCTTTATTTATTTTTTGATAATTTTAATTTTTTTTTTCTTCCTTATTATTGCTTTCAACGAAACATGAGTCTTGTTGTGCTTAGTTCATTACGCACCAAGTTGGTGATTATTACGCCTTTTGCTAAAATGGTGTTAAATTGCGTATCTGTGTAGCTTTACTTTTTGTACTTTGGCATAACACAGCCCCAACCGATTGTCAGCTTTAATCTTCGCGTTGGTACTACGCCGTCGCCCGTTGTGTGTTATTGCATTGCAGGGCGCAACAACAAACGAAACCATCAGCAGCTCTTCAAGTTCGCATCGCACCCGTCTGTGTGTGTGTGTGTACGAGCTTCCGAATGTGTTTGTGTGTGCGCGCCTGTGTGTACCGTGACGTAGTGGAAAATCAAGTTACTCGTCTCCCTCAAAGAAAGGAACGGGAGGGGGGTCACTGTACGGGAGGCGCCCACGCTTACCCACTCAGCCCATTCACATGCGCCCCCCCCCCCTCCCACGCGCACCACTATACGCGATACAATGCGGATCAGGGGCGGTCAAAATAAGGAGCAACAATAATACAAACGAGAAAAAAAAAACATACCGTCTGCACACAACACACAAAGAGATGGAAATAGTTGAAACGGGGAAATCCATCCAGTACAAGAACGAGCACACAAAGAAGATGCCGGAGAGCACATATGGAGAGAAAGAGAATAACACTTCGCATGGTCGAGATATTATAAAAAAAAACACAACACCATTTTTACGAGCGGCCGCGACCGTTCCATCTCCCTCTCACGCACGTTACCTTTTTTCGTGAGTAAAATATTGCTGAATAATACTGTGTCTGCGGTGAGGTGAGCTGTTTGACAGAGCGAAACAGTTATAGCTACTATACTGGTTGTATGGTACACCGCTGCATATGTGCGTGAAAGAGCAGGAAAAAAAGAGCGAGAGAGATCGCTCGCAGATTGCCGCAGCTCGCAAGTTAAACCGTTCGCGGTTCGAGCGTCGAGCACCGTAACCGTCAGTACG
Source organism: Anopheles funestus (assembly GCF_943734845.2). Taxonomy (NCBI): domain Eukaryota; kingdom Metazoa; phylum Arthropoda; class Insecta; order Diptera; family Culicidae; genus Anopheles; species Anopheles funestus. Next base: position 14,835,014 of record NC_064598.1, read on the forward strand.
AGCCAAGTTGTGAAATCGTTCGGATCGCTTCGGGAAGTGAGAGCTCGTTTTGCTCGCCGTTCTGCTGTCTCCGTTGCGTTGGTCGCAGTTTTTTTTGCCTGGATTTGTTATTCCACTGTACCGTGTGTGTGTGCGCGCGTAGTGTGTGTAGTGTTGTGCCCTGTTCAACCTTGGATGCACTGCGGATAGGTGTGTGTTGCTATTAAAGCCGTTGCCCCGTCGTGCCCGAGCTTGCCGCAGAACACCAGTTTTCTTGCGTGGTGCCGTCACGTAAATTGATGGTAATAAAATCTCCCGCTGCAGCCATTGCGGGGAGCGGAGATGATCCTCTAAGCTTTTCTGTACGTTCAATCGAGATGATGTTCATTGGTGGTGTGTTCGCAAGAGAATGGTGGCTTAGGCCTTTTTCGGGGTGGTGGTGGTGGCGGTGCGTCGTCGTCATCATCGTCATTCGCTCATTCCATCAATTTTCATCCATCAGTCATGTGCTTTTTGTTGTGTGTGCCCAGAGCCGCCGTGTCGTGTGGAGTAGGTTCGTGGAAGGTCTTGTCATTGCACCCAATCCTCGCTGCTTGTTGTCTCCCTTTTTTTTGCTGGTCAATCTATCCGGTGTGTATATGGCCATATGTCCAGTGTCCGGAGGGGGTGTGAGGGGGGAAAGAGGGGTAGATTCGCTGCCCATTGCGATGTTCTGGCAAATGTCATCTAAAGCATGTGTGTTGCGTTTATGTGTTGCGATAGTGTGTGCGAGTAACGAATGCTTGACAGAAAAGAGCGTATGCTACTTCCGGGATGTGTAATTGTGTGCGCGTGTGTGTGTGTATGATACTAAGGGTGAAAAAGTTTTTTTTCCTAAATTCGCTTTCATTTTTACACAGCCTGTTTTGATTGAGATCAAAACTACTCTCGCATGAAGGAAATGTTACGCTAATGCTAAAATGTGTACCCGCGGGATGTGTCCAAAAAAAATTATTAACAAAAATGAAAAATTGTTTGTTAATGCGTGCTATAACGGCTTTTCGAGATGGAAATGTGTGTATATTTGGGGCGAAAAAAAAGGTTCACTTATTGCGCATGTAGTTCATATCCGTTTGCGCAATCTATTGCGAACCAAAGCACCAGAGTTCCCATTTGCAGCGAGATCCAATTAAGAAAACACATCGCGAAAAGGAAAGATCAAGTGGGCCCCATCAGCTCCCTCCGATACGTGGGAGGGGAGGTGGGAGTTTGTTGTTTTTTTTTTGGTTTCGTACAGTCTGTGCCTGTGTTTGGTTATGTCCCGTGCAATTGCTCTAGCGTATTACATTTTTGCGTTTCAGCCCTCCTGACCATTGCTATAAGCGCTGTGTGCTGTGTGTGTGTGTGTGTGTGTGTGTGTGTGTGTGTGTGTGTGTGTGTGTGTGGGGGGGGGGGGTCTTCTCCCCTGTCACAATGAAGTGAAACTCGTCTCCAATCAAGAGTGCTTGCATGTGTATGTGTGCTTTGTATGTTTTGTGATCGTATTGTGCAGCTTGTGGTTTGTAAATGAATATGTTGGTCGTCGTCCCAACAACATCCGTGCGATGTGTTTTCTTTAGCCACCACACATTCCCCGTTTGTTGGAAAACCGAAAACACGTTTCTTCCTGCAGAAGGTTGAAATATTTCTGCTTTTGCTGCGCGCCCCGTTTTCTGTCGAATTTTTGGCGAAGCTCTGGCCCGTTTTGTTCAGTGTTGTGTGTGTGTTTTTATGTGTGGTGGTAGAGCTATTTGTTATAAGTGTACTGAGCGAAAAAAAATCACCCACCACCCGTTTATTACGCGAGGTTCGCCAAATGGATGCAAATTGAAAAAAAAATCCCTCGAGATAAAAGAGGAATTCAACGGAATGGAGTAGCTGCCAAGATTCGCTTTTGGCTGGTGTGGTGTGGTGTAAATGTTTTTGTTCTTTAAGTTGTTAAGGTTCTGCGCGTGACTGTGGCTCTCTTGTCCTTTTTTTTTGTTTGACTGCCCTTTTTTTGTTAGTAAAGTATTCTCGAAATTACCCCTGTAGTTGGTATGGAGATCGTATTCGCAAGTGAATTTTTGTTTAATGCTTTACTGAAACGGAACGAAAAAACAGCATAAGTTTGCTTACACACCCGCGCGAAATGACTTCTCAGTTAGCGATAAAAATAATCATCTTCAATATATCAGTGCTGAGAGAGAGAGAGGACAGGTGTAAGTGTCTCGAGGGCGAGAAAGAAAAGGGAAACGAAAACTCGTATCATGTGACAGGTCAGGTTAGCTGTACCGCTCGTGTGCTGGTAGTAGAGAGTGTATGCAATTATCACCACCACACAATGTGTTATCGTTGATGGGTAAATAACGCGACGGTGCGACGTAATAACAAACAAAAAAACAGGCTTATTCCCATTCTGTTTTTTTTATGTCACTCCTCTGTACCGTGAGCTGTACGAAAAGACGTCATCAGCTGGTAATTGTCTGCCAACCATTTGCGTCCTTACGATCAACATCTTCGTCGTCGTTGCCATCGCAGCAGTCCCCCTGTGTGTTTGCTTCTAATCTTCCACTGCGCTCAAAAGTCATCCGTTGCCATCACCACTACTACTACTGATGAACAAACGGTCGCGACCGCATTGTTGCACGTGTGTGTGTTTGTTTTATGCGTGCGTTGGACGCGTATGTGTTTGTGTGTCCTTGTTGTGTTGTGTTTCTTTCTATTTGGTGTGGAAGCGCGTGTGAAACAACGACGTCTGTGTTTCTCCTAATTGGGCTCACCGCACGTCTCTATTGCGTGTTTCACACACAAAAACCCTCTGTCGTCTCTTCGTAAACTGGCACGGGGATGTACTACTATTGTTTGGCCAACGACGCATCCTTCAATAGACAAACGGAGGTGGACAGTGTTGAAGAAGTTTGTAGGGCAGGGGTAATGAATGTTGTGCCATTTTTTCATCACAACACAACACACGCGCAGCCTTGCGACGTGTTTTCTTTATTTTGCCCTGCCTTTATCTTTGTTTATTCCATCCGATTACGTGGAAAAAACGGGAGCGAGAAAGGCACGTGTCGTGGTTTTGTTTGACCGGACCTCACAACAAAGACTGCATAATGAGTTTGTTTGCCATAAAGTTTGCTATAATCCTATCATTGCTGTCGTTTGGCAAAAGTCACAAAGTATAGTTATACAATTAATGCTAAATGCTTAAAACTACATACCGTAGCTGGAAAACTAATTTGCGCTCCGTTGTAAATGCAAACCCTACAATCGATCTTCATACACCGCCTACACCGTTATTGGGAAGTAATTTCTCTTGCCAACACACTCGACGAGCGCCTGGTTTATTACGTGCTCTTATCGTGTATTTTGCGCAAACGTTTGTTTTTAGTTAGATCTATGTTTAGCACACGTCTCGCACACTAAACCATTCGGCAGTGACATACGTCAGCCGTAAGCTAAATAATCGCAAACACGCGAGAATAAATACGAACATAACGCAACACAGTCGCGGGGGGTTAGTAGTGCGTCAACGAATCGAGTGCCAAGTGTGTTGTGTTGAAGAAAATTGTTTAAAATGTAGTTGCTTTTTAAATAATATTTCAACATTTATCAACTTTATGAAAAAGTATTATAATGGGAAAAAATAATTAATAATTAAAAATAAATAAATACAGTGTAGCGCCGATTATCCGGGTACCTTTTATCCGGCTGTCTCATTATCCGTGCAGCTTCGGAAATGACAGCTTCATATCGAATCCAGCCATGTTTTTTTAATGCATGAGATTTCAGGTGCGTTTATACCCGTTCGTACTTTCCAAGGAACACATGTGTACACTATGTATAAGAGACTTGAGAGAAGGTTCCGGATGTAACTCTACTTCGGTCTTGAAACTTCGGAAATTGAAGGATTGTATAAACTAAGAATCGGAAGGATCTTCAAAAACTATTATGTTTGGAACATGTAGGCGAGGAAAGCACAGAGAAGTGGATACTAATAGATTCTAATTATCCTAGATACGAATTCAAAAGCGACACAGGTATTATCGTATGCTAATGAGTTGTTAGAATTCGTGGACAACAAGGACAGCTACCTAAACGTAGGAAAAATAAGAGCAAATATTAAAATGTATTATACAAACGCATACCTGTCAACCAAAGTTTGTGATCCTTTTATCCGTGTTGTTCGATTATCCGCCCACCATTGAGTCCCAATGTGCCCGGATAATCGGCGCTCCACTGTATTTTAAACAATAATGATTCAAACTTGGTTTAAGGATATTATTCATTATTTCTTTTTATTGTGTACAATGCGAAGCACAAAGTTTCTCTTCATTTAATCAATAAAACCTATTCTGAGAATCAATTCTCACTCTCACTCAAGCTTTCCAATTAACTAAAATTATGCTAAACTTGTTTCAAACCTCATTAATCTTTAATATTAAATCAATAAACTTCGAAGAAGAAAGTATGACAAGTTGTCAAATGAAGCGTAATGCCTTTCCTGTTCGCTTCACATAATTTACCCATAACAACCTCCCGGATTAAAAAAAACTTCTTTCACGGGAGGTCACTGTTGTGTTCGCACGGGGGAATTACCACCACTGAATTTCCCGGAATCCAAACTTTCCCTGAACACAAGTACCACCACACGACCCCCCAATCCCAGTTTGTTTTTCGCTGCTATTTCTACGTTAATCTTTCACTAGGCTTAAATGTAACCTCCCGCGGCGCAATGGAAAATGGATTGGAAAAAAAGGAAACCAATACCCAGCGCAGAAATCCCCCGAATATGATCTTAAGAAATCCCGAAGGGAGACACTTATGTCGGCATGGGATAGAGAAGGGTTGGGAAAAACTGTTTTTTTCATACTTACTTTGTACGCCTTTTCCATCCACTCACCTTCGCGACGTTGTTCTTCTTTCATTCCTCATTTCCTTTTAGTGTGTGTGTTTGTGTGTTGGTGCGTCGAACTGCCTTTGGGGTCCTTGGCCATTTTCAATGTTATAACCTCTGGGCGAGCAGGAAATGATGAGAACTATATAGTAAACCGTACAGACGCACGCGTATCCGCATACATTTAAACAGAGAAGCACGCAAATGCTCTTGCGTAGACCAACAACGGCGAACAACATAAAGCACAAACACAGATGAAACAGCCCGCCGTACGGAACATATGTGGGTCGTTCGAATGAACACGTTGTGCATAACACGCAAAGCATACCAGAAGGATTAACGACACATTTTAATGAGTTTCCTACGCCGCCAGATTCAACGCACACACATGCATTGTTGTAGGGCGAAGTAGAGGATAGAGGGGAAACAACACGACGACATCAGCACACCAGCTGGCCAACGACGAATAACCTCCCCACCCCCCCTGTCTCTTTGAACGGAAGCACACGCACCTTTAGCACAGAGGGGGTGAGAAGGTAGCATAAACCGACCAACACCTTATGTTCGGAAGCACTACAAGGAGAACGGAACAACGAACGATTGATGTGTGCGTGTGCGTTTGTGTATTGATGTATTGCTCTGTCGAACGTATGTCATACAATCCTAACTACACATTCCGATGCATTCATGCAAAATATTTCCTTTTTTTCGTAAGATTTACGTAGAAAATAGATTAAACATAAAACAGTGAAACATCGATTATCCGTGCTCCTTTTCGTGATTTGACACTTACCCGAATAAGCGGGTAATACGGATAATATGTGATTTGATAATGTTTTATCGTTTACGCTCAACTTTGATGAACTTTAAGTACAGTACAAAGCGTCGATTATCCGAAGTGCTCGGTACAGGACTGATGCCGGTTAATCGATTTCCACGGATAATAGTCCCTTAAATATCAAGGTCATTTATATATCTAGATAAAGCGTATATAGTATCTATATACTATACTATGGTCGTTTTTTTGATGTCAAAAATGATTCTGGATAAAGCAAATTATTATCAAATAACATTTAAAATTTAGAACGTAAAATAAAACCATTTCAAATATATCGTATGGTGACGATTTTTATAATTTTAACCAACCTGACGTCAGCACAAATGATCGCCACGGTTGAACAGCTGTCAATTTTCAGCGCACGGTTAATCCGCCCCCGGATAATCGATGTTCTACTTTGTAATTGAATATTATTAAACTTTTTTTTATTAAAACATGTAAATTTTGAATTAAACTCTTGAATCTCTCAAGAACCATATTGTATTTAAACTCTTGATTCTTCATTCACTAAACGGTGCACTCGATTCAATATTGAACTTTGCCAACTCTTACCAAATCGACACTGACCAGTGTACTCCGTTTAGTGTTTCTTGTTATCCGATTGCTGGATGCGATGACGTTTCGCACCATCTACACGACGCGGAATCATCCCTCCCATTCATCATGCGTCTGCCTGTCGTATAGGAAGCATAAATAAAGGTCCCTCCTGCTGCTGCTGGTGGTAGAGTGTGGTGTGTTACCCGCAAGTGGTCCGCATATCCGCACCAGCCAGACAACACAAACAAACGCATACGCACAAAGTTCATCTGTGTAGTTGAATGACCTCAAACGGTCGCCGCCACCATCGTCTCGGTGTTCTGCACATCAACGCACACACACACACACATACACGTATCAAGAAACTGCCGCCCTTATGGTGTATTACGCGGGTTTAGGTTTAACGAGAGCCGGGTGTGGTGTGTGTAGCCCTTCACTCGATCGTTTCGGTTTGTTCTTCCCTCCGGTTCCCTAACTTTTTTTTCGTGTTGCTGCTCTCTGCATGGCTAATGCTAAAAGTCTGGGCTCTTTTTTTTATCCCTTTTAACTACTTATCTGTTTCATTCTTTTCGTCTTTTTGGTGTGAGGGACTCTTTCGCTCCCGTTTGTGTCACCCGTTGGTTTTATTTGTTTTATTCTTCGGTTTCGGTGCGGTGGCGGCCGAGCTTACCATCTATTATTACCACCTGCTTCTCTTACTTTTTCTCTTTCTCCATGATTCAGCTATCATACATGACATTCTTTCCCTCTTTTTTTTATGAATGACGAGTGCGTTGGTTTGTTGCTTCACTTTCCAGAAATCCGACACGCATTTTCCGATTTATTCGAACGAGGCAGAATTTCAGACGTCGTTCGGGTCATCTTTTACTCTGTTGCTTGTGGTGTTTTGCGTCTTTTCGTATCGATTTATTTGGAGTTGATGAATTTTATTAGGTCTCCTTCTGGTTCAAGCTCTTCAAAATGATTTTGTATCGCACAATTGGTTTATAAATTACTGTTATATTTTTTATATTTCTTTGAGAGCGTACCTTTGCTGGAATACGCCAATGTACAAACTTGTTTTTGTTTTTAATTTTCACGAGGTTTATACATGATCAACATCCTTTTGAACAAGAGATCCAACAAGTGCGAATAGGATTAGAGATCTCTTTACCTCAGCAATTGAAAAGACTCCGACTTTGTCAAGTTAAACTGGTATGACTAAAGTTCCAACTAAATCCATTTAAAACATTAGAATTACTGTGATACATTTGAAGAAGATCATCATAGTCAAAAGTTGGAAAAGCACAGAAGATCTCCATTTCCAAGAAAAGTTTTTTCAACAGAATTGCCTGCTTCTTCGACTATAAATCTTCGTCCTTTTTTATTAAAAACCCTTCCAAATATTAAATTCTGTCAGTGACATTTAGAGGATTCCTATTTCTATTCGCTCGCATGTGGTACAGACACGTGCAGCAAGTCAAAAGCGCACCACAAACAGCACGTTGTATTTTAAGGTTTCGAACATTCAAACATTACAAAAAAACAACTCTTTCTGTACACTGTTTCGCTTCAAGGTTATTGGCCTTGAGGTAGTGCTGCAGCGTCTAAGGTGTGTATAGGGTGAAATAAACAGCGAAAAAAAGCGCGATAGGTCACTTGTCCCTCACCACATTTCCCTTCCACTTCTGCCCCATTTAAACGCTAAAGAAATCCACCGTGGTCAGCAAAGCACGCGTCTCACGTTTGGCGAACAAGAAGCGGGTGTAGAATTGACCGTTTCTGTTGTTGTTGGTGGTGTTGAAGCTTTTGCTCTGCCTCCCAAAGCCAGCCAGTGTGATGGTGGTCAGTGAAATTAGAATTCCGAAGAAGATACAACACACGCCGAAGAGAAACAACAAAAATGGCCCTCGGAAAGGGCGATACCTACCAGAGTTCAAGGTGTGTTATGGTTGCGATATGGTTTGCAACTAGCAAAGAAACGGGCCACCACCAAAGTGGCGCTCCCGGCCACAAGAAGTGACTTCGCAAAGTTCTCTCTCTGTGTGCAAGCCTTGTCTATATATGCATGGTGCATAGTTGCAATTTGCTGCTGCCAAGTTCCTCTTCTTGCTTTGGGTGGACCGAGGTGGAAACAAGGAACACACACACACACACGGGGGTTTGTAATGGCGTTCATTTATTATGCATCCGCTTTGGTGGTTGTGTGGATCGAGTTTGCGGTTGCAAAACGTACTCGGGTAAATCGGGTGTTTTGGCTCGTTGTGCACTATAGTTGGAGATTTTATTTTAACACACAAAGCACTGTAGAGTGATCCGATGTAGGCGATGTGCATAAGAGTTGTGTACTGCAGTTTTATTTTAGTTCTGGTCTTGGGATGTGGAGATATATAAAAAACCTAAATTTATGACAGTATCGAACGATTTTTTTTACGAACTTTATAGCTGCTGGTAAATAGAATAAACAATTCAGTGTCCATTTTCTAGTTCCTTTTTGGAAAATATCAATTACCCATTTCAAGTCAAAATCTTGTTTCACAAAGAGTTATTGAGTAGAGTAATTTATATCCAAAAAAAGAATGTTAAAACATAAAAAATAGAAACATATTTCTTGTACATTATTGTGCTAAATTGATGTACTAAACTTAGAAAAAAAGAAGTATTGTTGTCATTTAAAATAAATCATTTCAATTGATGCATCACTTTCCATAGTTTTTCCTTTTTTCTCTTTCTTTGTGATGGTTTCTTCTCGTACACATTTCCTGGTGGATTTTCGCAACAAGGGGGTGACTCTCCCGGGGGTGGGTTACTGCAACTGAAAAGAGAGTTAGCAATTAATAATACCATAGCAAAGAGACACGATAACAATTCACCTTCTCCTATGCCCAAAGTTACTATTGTTCACGCGCTACTCTCCTTTTCTCACGCGATGATGGTCGCGACACGCGAAACTTCCTCACTGGACATGAGACCGCTATACAATGAAAAAAAGGCAAAAAGACGACGAAAACATTGTTTACGAGACACACACACACCAGTCTCCCACAGTAAAGTAGGTTATCAGGTGGGGTTTTCTTCTGGCTGTAAACTGCGTCTTCTGTGAAGGGAGTAGTAGTAGGGGGATAAAATAGTGGAAAGAAGGTCGTCCACGACGTCATAATGTAAACAAAAAGTGAATTAAAACAAGAGCCACCTCGCACCCTCATCAACCCCCACCACCGTCAAAGAGGGCTTAGAGACGTGTTTTGGTACACTTTGCTTTGAGAAAACTCAGACACTTTCATTAATGATTGGTAGCTCACAGTAAATGAAAGTAATTCCTACTGAAAAGTGTAAATAATTGTGTATTAACTAATAAAAAATGTTGCCTCAGGAATATAAAAATGTTCCATTAGTCAAAGTCTCAAAACGGATGATCTTCTGCTTAAAATTCGTTCAATATTTTCAGCAGCAATTGTTGAATAATTTCTTCACAAAATCAGCTTTAGCTTCGTATTTTTGTGCAATCCACGCTGAAGACAAAATTGCATCTCTGCGATAGGTTTATTTTAATTTTAATTTTCTTTCCATTCTCTTTCAATTTCTATTCACTACATGTGTGTAGTTGTTTCCAAACGCGCACCATCAGACTCTAAGCATCAGTTTGACTTACTTATATGCTTCCACCGATTTATCATTTACTCTTTCGATTCTCCTTTTTTCTATTTCGTTTTACCACTTCAAAAATTCCACCACAAAAAAGGACGGTTGAAGTTCTCGGGGTTGTATACCCTTGACCGCAGGCGTACATTTCCGGGCATACGGTTTAAAGCATATGCTGTCTTAATCCCTCCAGCAAAGGCTGTATTTTATCTGAGGCAAAAACCAGCAACAAAAAAACAGAAGATTGCCAACGTCGATTAATACTATCCCATGCTCCGCAGTGTGTCTGTATTGGTTTTTGGCTCATCGTCGTAGGATGCGTGGAATTTGGTTGTTGGCGGCGGGGGATTGCAGACTGTGGCGAGAGGGTTTCGATGTTTGGACTTCTTGCACTGGCGGTGGAAAACATTAGACGTATTATTATGGATTATAAATCACCTACGCCGAAAGCAAAAATGTTTCTAAGCGAGAGCATTTTTTCTTTCCTTCTCTCTTTCACTCTCTCTCTTTGGTTAACGTCAAATTTTATGGTTTATAGCATAAAACATAATTTTCAGCATCACCGTTATCATTATCTAAAACAAACGTCCTGTGGGGCATCTGAAGTTTGTAAAGACAATCTTTTCAAGCTTTTTTCAAGATTTATCATTTTTTATACAAAATTATTCGTTGTTGCCACGTCATCAACATAAGCTCCTGTGCAACAAAATATCGATTTTAAGATCTCGGCATTGGTTTCATTTTGGAGGTACCTCAGTGTCCCATGAGTCACTAATGCTCTCAATGATTCATCCAGTAAATAGTGAATCGTACAATGAACAGTGTGCGTGTGTTTTCAGTGGAATTTTGCAATGTTCCTATCACATCTTCCCCGCGGGTCAACAGATATCAACGAACGTGTGCGTTGGCTTGGTGTGAGTCATAAGTACATATTGCAAGAATTTCCCATTACACCTATGTTTGCTTCCATACAAACAGCTACGTAGCATATTAAAGGGGTAGATTTTGGGGGTTTTTTGACCACCCAAAGGTATGAAAGATATGCCAAAAATGGATTTCATTTTCTGTTGTCGTACGTAAGACGTAAGACGTAAGTAAACTTTACAAAGAATTTTTCATATCAACATAAAACATTTGAAACATGTACAGTGTACTACCCCCTTAAGCAGTGATTAGTTAGTGCAAGATTTGCTTCTTTTATATTATCCTTAATAATGAGCTCGAACGAATTATTCGATTGCTTCCTACTGACGACAAGTTTAATTAATTAATTAATCACTTCTTTATATCATTCCCAATACCTCTTTGCCTGCTAATAATAAACACTTGAGATTTATTTCAATTCTTTGCATTTATTGATTTACTATCGACTTTTGTTAAATCGGGGAAGTTTGCTAAAAACAAAACGAGAAATAATGGCGGAATTGAGAAGCTAACGGTATTACGCATAGCATAGAAAACGCAAATGGCTTACGATTAAAAGCATATAGCGTGGCAACAAAGTGTGGCAATGTGGGCGAAAAAGAAAAAAAAAACGAAGGTGGTATGCTTGAGAAGGCGGTTTATGAGCAGTTTTTGTTTTTTGTTCTTCGTTTCGTAGCAAACTTCCTTCCAGGTCTGCGTACCACACCACACCCGACAGCATTTTGCTTCCTTATGCATAGTCGTGCGTGCGTGAAAATGCATTATTATGAGCAAACGAGTAGCATAACTGTCTGGTGGCCGCCGTAGTAGTATTAGTAGTAGTGGCACGGGGTTACGTAAAACGATTTCTCCCTCAGTTGATTCGGTGATGGTTCGTGTATTTCCCGGTTAGTTAGTTGGATTTATTTATGTTTTTTTTCACTCTCTTTTTTTTTGGAAATTATGGAAATTGTACTGTGTTTATCCCCATATACCTAGTGTAAAGAAAATAAATGTGAGATAAGTTCAATTTATTTTTATTCGTTAGATTAAGCTCCTTGTAATAAAATTTACCAAAAACTTCTCTCAAGATTTCGATTAATTAAAAAAAAACTCCGAACTACCGGAAGAAGGAAAAGGGTTCCACATGATAAGGTGTGCGATGCGCATGCGAAACGGAATTCAGCTTATTTCCCATTCACATATGTGTGGCGCAGATAGGTGCATGTTAAACAATAAATTTTCTTCCTATTTCATCACTTTCTACTTTGCCGGATTGAACGATGGAAATACGTACAGGAAAAAGGAGGAAACTCTTTTATCTGTATTCCATTTTGGTTCTTCCGCTATCAAACAAATGAAGCAGTACGATGGTTGTGGTGGTTGTGTCATCGTTTTGTTATGAGTGGATGTGGAAATGAAGTTGGAAGGAGGAAACGTGAAAGGCAACTCTTCAAGTAGAAAAGATTAAAATGTTTTTAATTCTTTCTATAAAATGACTTAAAATGTCCACAACTATTAGTTCGTTTTAATATTTTCTCACTCACTTTTAAACGTTATTTTTAGAGAAGTAAGGTTTACCTTTTCAATTATTTTTATTTTTCATGCCAACAGTAGCATAAACGGGGGCTTACAAAAATGTAAAAAAGAGACTTTTTATACTGTTACAGAGGTTGTGCACAAGACCAAAGTTAATTTAAAAAACGGGTACAAGATGATAATTATGACCCGAAATGAGACATCTATAGACGCTTTTGCTCAATGCTCTGAAATGAGAAGTGTCTCAAAAACATAAAAAAAAATAGCGAACCCATTAAAGTAGGTTAGGTGCGTATTTTTCATTCGTCCGTTTTCCTGACCTCATTCGGTGTTGATTTTCTGCTCAATGTTGCTCTCGCACGTTACAGCCAACCATATACTCTGAGCGCTCTAGTATCACCAACATTAGGAAACATCCATTCACCTTCTACCTTACCTATGCTTCACCTCCCACAAGAAAACCCACCCCTTTTGACTGTGTGCGTGTATAAATTGCATAGAAGTTGCTTGGGAGATGGATGGGAGATACTTTGATGCAAAGAAACTGGTCCAGCGAAGCTGGGAACACACATATTATTACTACATTTGCGTGCCACCACCACCCAATGCAAATGTATCATAAATAAACGTAAAATAAAAAAAAAACAAACAATTTATTAATTATGTTATGTCCCCCTGTTCCATTCTACTCTTCAGATCCATAAACAACCAATTCAACGTGACACGACCAAACTCGAGACCTAACACTTTCGTCAATATCCCCTGGATACTGTGCGGCATAAAAGTAAGTACAACCATCATAACACATCCGTGTGTACCATCTATCTAACGTGGGCCTAATGTTTGTCTAATATCGCTTTTCTTTTTAATTTCAGAAACCTTCGGTAGAAAGAAGGCGCAACAGCCTACCTACTAAAGATTGCAAAAGAAAAAAAAAGGTTGCCAACCAACGGCCAAACACAAGAGAGAAAAAAAAACAAAAGAAGAGGTGCGCAAAAGAAATCACACACGTGTTCTATAGCGAGTGATCAAGGGAGCCACCGTCGCATACAACTCTGTAGTAGCTACGACAGGAAAAAGTAATCTATTTCGTCGACTGGACACACAAACAACGTGCGATCTTTATTTTAAGTGCGTATTGCTTTCGGCCTGTTTTAACTGTCGACCGTTAACAACGCCAAAAACTCGGTTCGGTGCGGCGGCGTAATATCGATTGATTCGAAATTCATCAGTAGCAATAACGAAGTGTGTATTGGACTGGAGAAGCATACTACTAGCGGGCACCTAACCTCTAGCCAACAGCACGAAGAAAAAAAAACATTCTCAAATTGAACACAAATTCGGTCAGGAGAAGTCAAATGCATGTTACATCCAAGTAACCGTATTTCACATAGCGAGTGAAAGGAAATTTTCAGTGTAGGAAAAATCTTGATTGAAGCTTGTGTGTTTCCCTCGGTGTGTCGGCGTTTGTTGTGCGTACGTGTACGTTGTATCATTATCCCAAGAGCCGTTTCAACGGTGTTGAGGTCAAAATTGCGCTTTTAATCGTTAGCGGTCGACGGAGGAGTAGCTGCTAGCGGCGAGAAAGCACGAAACACAAACACACAGAGGAACCACTTTCCACAGATACGCAAAGAAAGTGCACGTGGAGTAGGCAGCCACGATACAGAACAGTTGGTGCGGATAGGGGAGGATGGAGCGCGAATCAAATGCAATGCAGCCGATGTGTAGATCTGGATGTGGGTTCTACGGTAATCCGGCACAGGATGGATTATGTTCAGTTTGCTACAAAGTAAGTAAAACACTAACACGCGGGGCACGTGTGTGTGTGTGTGCGGGTGGAAATACTGGTTTCACACATTTCTTTTTTACCACATTGAACACAGGATTTGCTCAGAAAGAAGCAGCAACCACCGGTTAGCAGTACGCCTTCCAGCAACAATGCACCTCAACAACCTGCATCTGGCCAGTCGGTAACAGCGTCCTCAATTAGTATCCGTCCCGTCGTGACGCCGCAAAGCTTTGCCAGCAGCATTGGTAGTAGCAGCAGCACAACAACCACATCAGCCTCTGCATCCGCATCGGTCGCGTCTCCATCGGCGTCGTCCTGTGCCGCTTCCGCCAACAATCCGGTAGTCTCCGCTACCTATACAGCACAACCGACCGTGCACAGTGCCCTATTCTGCTCGGACAAGGATGTAAGTGATGAACACTTTTCGGACTAGCGCATAAAATAGGCGGACATTCGGTTTGCATGTATCCAAGTAATTTATTTATTTTTCTTCACAAAGGGCGAAGCTCATGGTAGCTCGTCCGAACCAAGTGAAGATGATGAAGGTAGTGGTGAGGAAGATGAATTTTATTACGAAATTGAATTGTTAAACCAAGCTACTTCCACTGTTGATGAAGTCCATTTAGGCAAAGAGCAGGTGGTGGATGACGAAGAGCACACTTTACTCTTTGCCACCGACGGTCTTGGCGATGAAGATGAATCTGACTCGCACACTATTTTCAATGTCTCGTTTGATGGTGAATCGCCAGAGCAAGCTGGACATTCGAATTGCAAAAAAGAATTAAATATGGTACCGCCTTTGAACAAAACGATACCTAACGAGACCGTGATTAGTGAGGCGAAACTTAGAAAACGGGTAAATATATTGCTCATTAGTCTATGTTTTGGATTATTCAAGCGAAATAATTAGGATTATAGTAGATTAGTGCGAGAATAGTTTACACAAATTGTTTAGATTAAAATAATTAAAAGTATTTTGTATCAATTCAGTTTTGTAATAATTACTTTCATAATCCTGTTGATCGATCGTCCACCAAATCAAGAGCAATTTATCATATTGTTGACAAATTTTTTTTATACTCTTTTTAGAAAATTAACACTGAGGACAGTGGTAGCCTTGGCGGACATAGTAATAACAGTTCCATAGCTGATAACGAAGACAAAGATGGTGATAAGGATGATGCAAAGAAGAAGAAAAACCGTTGTGCAACTTGCCGTAAGAAAGTAGGACTAACCGGTAAGTATGCGTATCCTGGTTGTGCCCTTTAGGGGTGAATTTGTTTCACATCGTTTTACTTTTACATATTGCACCCGCTATTCGTCGTGCCTACCTCTTGTCTCTCTTTTGCTGATTATGTTCTTTTGTTTGGTTTTATTTTCATTTTCATCTTCGTCCCAAAAAGGATTCGAGTGCCGGTGTGGTGGACTGTTCTGCGCGATACATCGATACAGCGACAAGCATGAATGTTCGTTCGATTACCGGGAACTCGGTGCAGCAGAAATTAGGCGTAATAATCCCGTCGTGGTTGGCGAAAAGATTCAGAAAATTTGAACACCCTTCGTGCCATCGTATCGTAATAGTTCGTCACAAACAGTGCAGCGCAGCATCCAGTGTGCGGCAGCGGGCACCGGTCACCAACATCGTTACAGTCACACCACCACCACTATAAGCATATGCAGTCATATGTCTCGTTAAATTCGTAGCATTTTTCTTCTCGATTCGTCGTTTCCCCACATGTGTAGTATTTGTGAGAGGAGGGGAGAGCATCCGAGGGGTAGCAAAAAGAGCGGAAATTCTTTCATAAAAGAAACTTCCGGGCAACATGGTTATGCAGGCACACACGCCTCCTTTACTCTTTCTCTCTCGCTCTTACACATCATTGCGAAATTTGCATGCTCGATAGCCGGCAACTTCCTTTACTCCCGTTGCTTCTGCTTTGCTGTGCAGCGCCTAACCCCGTGTGCATATTTCATACTTTGAATCACTGACGAGCGTAACTGGAGATCAAACCACCAGCGCAAAGGAATAAGAAAGCCCAGCAACAGAGGGAGCGAGCAACTGCAGGCAAACGGATAACATGTGTGGGCGAAGGACGCTATCGCAATCGCGGTTCCCCGTGTGTGCATAGTAAACATGGCCAAGGGGATGGGGAAGAAGGCTAAAGGCATCAAAGGCGCCAAATTTTAGTTACTAGAAAAAGGCGAAACACAATTGCTGGCAAACAAAAAAAGGAAACCATCCCACAAACACAAAATGGCAAAAACATGGATTCAGCTAATACAACTCATCTAAGCACGCGGGTGTGTATTTTCGTTAAGAAAAATAATTATGAGAGTAGAATTATTTTACAAGATTACACACAAAACATATACGGATACACAGCACAACACGCCACACTTTACAATCTAAAGAGTAATGAAATATGAGACACAATAAAAGAAAGCAGCGAGAACACATTGTGAAAGCTATAACGCGCACACACCCATACTAGCACGTACAATGCTATACGCGTGAGGCACAGCAAAACATGCACAGCACATACGCGCGCGTGCGAAAGGCGAAACGCTCAACTAGGATCACTTGCGCTGGCCCTAGTGTGCGTTGCTCCTACTAGTAGGATAATCGACTGGGCTTTATTTTTATGGAGCAAAACAAAAACCAACAAGGATAATGAATAAGTGCTTGCGCAGATGTTTGCCATTTGCCGGTGTACTTAGTCGCTCGCCTTCAGCACCCTGTGCGCGCGTGTGTGTGTATGTGCGTGTGTGAGTTGATAATAGAACTCCTAAACAATCAAATCCTAAAGATTTTATTTCTATAACGAATGCAAATCAAATCATAGAAACGCGTGTAGACGGCGGCGCAAACTCACCCTGTATATGAAGCTGAATATAGATTGGCGAAGGAGAAGGAATTGCTGTGGATGATGGAGATTTTGACATTCATACACGTATTTTGTTCGTTTTCGTTGATCCAACTTGGTCCCTGGTAGAAACATTATCACGCTTATTATATTTTTTTTTACACAAATGTATGATAGCTGTAGTAAAATAAGTCAGTAATAGACATGATGATATGATTGGTTTGATGAGAAACTCGTTCGATTGGGTTTGAACTATTTTTCTTCGCTTTTACTGTGTGTGTGCAAAGGAATTAAAAATCTATTAGCTTTTTTTTTATTAGCAGCTAGCTTGTTTTCTGTTATTGTCGGGAAAGTCTCTTTCAGCTGGTTGCGAACAATACCACCATCAACCGGTTTGCGTATTGAGAGTATTAAGTGGTTTTCTTCGTGCAAGTGTATTTTGGGCACATTGGGCTGATCATTAGCTCAGCACACCGAACTCATTTGCACTAAATCATTAAATTCTAGTTTTATCGATGTACATAGGAATATAAATATACCGCTTTAGTTTCCCAGATCCGATCCTGTGTGAACTGATTCGAATTAGTTGTTTTAAAATTGGTTTCTTTCTTCATTTTTTTTTTGTCTTTTAATCGCGCTACCCCTAGCGCTTTGTTTTGTCTTTTCCCTTTTCACTAGTTGTGCTGGGTTCGAGTTTCTTTTTATTGTCTGTTTCTTGTTCTATAATTGACGCTTTGTCTGTTTCATCCGTTGTTGTCTTGTTAGTCTAATCTTTTAGTTTTCTTCGATCGTTTTAAAGTTTACTGCTCCAACGAGTGGGTCAACCATCTTTACATAATAGCTCAATTCCTTATTGTTACTTTTAGCATTGCGCAAATGGAATTTCTTTCGTGCAATGGTTTATCAAAAATGTAAGCTTTCGTTCTTTCGATTGGAGCTAGAACTATGAAACGAAATGCAAAAATGCTGTTTTTTTCTCTTTTGCTCTTTGCACCATCGAAGACCATGTAAAAATGCAATAATCTGCAATGAAACATAATTAATTTTAATGCATCCTTTTGCAACACACTCTCGGGCGGGAAATAAACTGGTTCTCCAAGCAACGCAGAATTATATGTATGATTAGTCTAATCGAAGCATATGCAAACAACAAGTTAAAACTATTTTTAAAACGATGCTGTCCACGAGAATGGCGTTTCTGTGTAATCAATATCTAGCGGAAAGTGTAGCAAAGATAATCGCGTTAGGTATCCGATAAAGACACACATACACAACACTCACAACCAACCAGCCAGCCCAGCCAACTGATAAAAGCGATCACATCTTCCAACAGAAAAGTATGAATAAAAAGTGTAACATTTAAATGCAATTCTTCTTGTGTGCGATTGAGCGTGTACGTGTTACGTGTGCGTGAAGTGTGCGTGTTGTGTATTTGTTTATGTTTTTTTTTCTTTGGTTCAGCTTGAACTTAGTTGTAGGGGGCGTGCGGTGGATTGCGGAAACACGAATTAGATAATGGAACCGATGAAACAATGGGATGAATATGAATGGATAAGCAAAAGAAATCTAATTCGTATATAAATATACATATACATATAAAAAATATAAAAAAATACTATACATATTTGCATATATATTTTACTAACAAAACGTGGAAAGAAAATACAAAACAAAAAAAAACACACAGAAACAAAAAATGCTTATTACATCGGAACGAAAAGTCAACCTAAAATGAAAACTAGCGAGAGCGGCGGTTTAAAATTAAGCGAATAAAACTACTGAACTTTAATCTTTAAGCAAAATTCGACCACAACACACACGTGGTCATCCTGAGTGCAGAATGCAAGAGAATGGAAAATAATAGAAAACGCGAATGAATGAGATATAACTATAGTAAGGAGTAGAGGAGGAAAAAAAGGGAAAGCGAAAACAAGCAAAGAACAGAGATAAATTGATAAGAGGCAAATAGAGCTGTGTCGCTCCGTACATGACCACACTTTGATAGCCCCACACACACACACCCTTAATCGATTGTAATATAGATTAATAGACTTGTATCTGTAAAAAAAAAAAACAAACAAACAGCAGCAAAACATTGAAAAGCGCAACTACGAAAGATATTTTGCGAAAGATACCCATCGGTAGAAAGCATCTCAAACGATGTGGCTTCACGTTCGATAGCGCTGGTAGGATTGTAACACATCATCAAGAACGAGTTCAGCAATAGATCCAATAGCGTTTAGAGGTGCGACGAGTAACCACTACTATTACTATTACTACTACAACTACTGGCCTCCCAGAGACCTCAACAGGCGGCTCACCAGGGGTAGTAGGTGAACGTAACACGGTGTACGATGTGTTTTGTTTCGGTCGTTACTCAAGGCACAGTCCCAAAGCACCACGTCAAAAAACTAAAGCAACAGAATGAGTTAATGTATATTTTGTTTTAAAAGGTTAAACCTTTTTTGCACGATATTGTTCGGCTAATTGTAAACCTAACACACGCAATACAACAATGTACACACATCGTATAGAGGGAGAGAGAGAGTGAGCCCACACGGTAACAATCGCACTTAAGAACGCCAATTTACACGGATTAGGTTCTTATCTTATTAACAATGCATTACTTTGCGTAACCAGCGAATGATTTCACGCATTCGGTTTGCAACAGGCCAACACAAACCGGTATAAAGGGGAACAAGAGTGGTATGAAGTTAAGGTTAAATTACTGACCTTTTTTCCATTTATATTAGTTACTGAAATGCAATTCGTTTGATAAGAATATATGTCTCTAAAATTTGGTTTTGTCATGATCGGATGCACAACATGTTGCATTTGCACGTTGCGATTCTGTGTCTATTTGCTTATGTTTCGGGCCGTGGCATTTGTTATTAAATAGATGTCCGTTTCATGTGTGTGTGTGTGGAATACAACCAAAATGTAGATTGGGTGTGTTGTGCAAAACAGGGGGCTGATACACACAATCAGGTGTTACTTCGGATAAATTCAATGTACGGTTTTTGGTGTTTTTTGTTTATTATACTTCATTCGATCCCATTAGCTTATTTAGCAATGCACACCGTGGTGTGTCGGTTGACAAAGCAGCAGGATACGGACAAGGATTCAAATCCTACAGCCTCCGTAATTAATCGTGTCTTGTTTTGATTACGTGCTTTTCCCGTTTAGCATTTAGTTCCATATGCGTATGATTTACTCGACTCTTCATTCATACCTTTACTAAGCGAAGTATGCAGCATCAATGTGGAAACAAGGGATAGATTTTAGCGTTTAAGTCACTAGACAAATTGATACATGTTGTGTTATTATAGTAGAAAACCCGTAAGAAAAATTTTACCTGATCTATACAATCTCGTTTGTTTCTCGTTTTATTTGTTTTCATCTTTGTTTTCCTTTCTTTTGTTTGTTTCATCTTTGGTACACCGTTTTGTGCACGTTTTCTGGATGTTTCTTTTGTATTTAAAACTTATTCTGCTTTTCACAGTTATTATTAAACTTATTCTGCTTTTCACAGTGATGGGGGGTGTGTATTGTATTTTGTCTACGGCTTAGTTTTTTTCGAATTGTTTTTCTTTCATCACAGTTCTAGTTGTGTCTCAATACTAAAGCTATTATAGCAAAATGGAAATGGATCACATATTACGTTTTATCGAAATAATAACACGTGGAAAGAAATTCGAATTTAGCAGTTCAAAAAAGACAGTTCCCTTTAACAACAGCACGCTGCTTCGTAGTCAACCTATATTGTGCTGGCTTTGTTTTTCTTGCTAGCATCTTGCCTGTTCCCCTTTTTGGCTACCACCTTTCTCACTCGTATCCTTCCTTTCTGAGCGCTATTATACATATATACATATGCATATATACATATATTAATGTGTATAAAAGAGGTAGGCTTAAGGTTGGAACTAACATACTTATTGCAGAGCAGTGTAATTCATCACTTTTGAGCATTATTTCGAGCGGAAAGGAACAAAACAACATGTAGAAACGGGGAGGGCCCGGCGATTATGGTATTAATCGATCGGGAAGCGTATGTTTAGTGGAACGTTTGAAAAGCCGCCACCGTTAAGGATCTGTAATTTAGGAAGAAATTAAACAGAAAATGTAAAACAAAGAAAAAACTAACTATAACGTCTCGCTTTAGATCTTGCGCAGATTGAGGAACATTTCGAAAGGCACAATACATACACTTTGCAATAGAAGAAGGAAAACAAAGGTGATAAATCAGAAGTGGTAAAGAATAATGCTGGGGGTGGGTAATGTAATCCTGCTTTCTTTTCACCCCCCCCCCCCCACAAAAGGCTCAAGTGGAAAACTGTTACTAACTATCCGTAAGGGAAAAAAAGATTAATAGATCTTACGTTTGTTTCAACCTTTGTTTGGATTTGATCAACAAAACTAGAGCTACGATAAATGTATGTCGTGCCACGGTACGATGAGAGGACATTTCTGTTTCAGATTTCTCCACTTAATGCAAATCACTATCAATTATCCTTGTATCTGTCGTTTGCTTCAGTTTTCCAACATGTTATGCCTGAGAGAAAGGCTTTTTCTTATAACGAGATATGTAGCGTGGGCACACCAAACAAACACCCACGGCCCAATATCCTACAGAGTGCCGACGATGGTGTGATGGGTAATCAGTGCGCGTGTGTGTGTGTATAAACTGAAACAACAACAAAAATAACACAATCCAAAAAATGTTGGAATGGAAGAAAACTATCATAGTAAAAGCTCTGTAACTTATTACTTCGATGCTAGTAAATTGGGTGGAGGAGTGACCACCACGCGTATAAACGTGCACATAGAACACAACACATGGGATATGTATGTAGGCCATTTTCGAAAGGAGTAAAAACGGACCTCCACTTACCACTTATCTTGTACACGTGATCGATGTGATCCCAAGCTGAAGGTGGATTAAGCGTAGTTGGCGATCAGTGAAACACAGGGATTCAGAACACGGGGGCCGAAAATAGGAGAGGGGACAAAACAGCACTAAGAAAACTACCACTAAATTGAATGGGTATATACCGTATTGTGGTGCACACCTTATGAGAGAACAATAGAATGAGCAGAAATGGACGAAAGGGGGAAAAACGTGCCCCCAAAAAAACACATGAACAATGTGTGGGTGTAGTGTGGTGAGGGGGAGATATCGTCCATCGTGCGTCGTTAGTGTGTGATGTTGGTGATTTAGGAACGAAGTCAGAACTTCACACCGTGACAATGTTGTGCAAACTCTGGTGTAGGATATACATCTTCGGAAAGGGTAAACAACAATAAACTGTGAGAAAAATAAAACGTATCATCGCTGGTGTTGTGTGTGTATGTATGTTTCGGTGATAAGTTGAGAAAACATTAAATACCTAGTCTTCCGAAGATTCTGAAAAGAAATCATGAAATGCATAACCATTTGAGCGACAAATACCTTTCGGATGCTGCCTTTACGTAAATGGGTCAAAAACGTACCAATTTCGTCCAAAACTTTAATTGAGTAACGCTGTAAATAAATTTCACAATCAGCTCCAAATAATTTATTTAAACTGAAAGGTTCCTCTTTCACGAAATGTTGCCAATGGTGTTCGCGGACAAATGATCAGATCAGATTCTATTTCCTACATTGTACAGGTTGATAGGGAGTAAGTAGTAGCATGCAATTATGATTAGAAATTTCAGCAAGTTCATGGCAACTATAGAGTTCGACGCTTATCCCTCCGTTGAAGTCCTTCTCAATTCGTCCAGAAATGGACAGGTTCGTCATGTCGAATAGCAAGAGTTTATAAGCAGCAATACTTACCTCTATCTTTCTTAAGCGCAAAGAAATGTGCTCACAATATTACAAGTAAGAAGAAACCTTTCATTTCTTCTGTATCAGTTTTTATATTATAAAATCGTTGGCAAATTTTGCAAAATTCAAAACAATTACAAATTGGCTGCGTACGTGATTTGTTTGCTTTGGGAAGAAATCAAACCAATCACATAAACCAAGCCCAATAGGGTTTTGACAGGCAAACATAAAAAGAGCACTCGCACAAACAAGACCGAACGAAGAAGAAGGCATTTTTTGCCGACGCCATTAACCAATTGTGTGGTGTAGTGAAGCGCGGACACAAGTTGGCTAATGCTTTGTTGCCTGAATACTAATAGTAAACAAAAGTGTGAAAAATAATTTCGGTACCATCGCACCATGTACGAAAATGAAGAAGGTAAGCCGATACAGTGGAACCGTTTGCGTGAAACAACCCGTTTTCATGCACCATCATAACACTGCATTTCACAACTTTCTTCCGGCGGCTTAGATCATTTCGAGGAGGAAGATCCAGAGGAGATTTCGCACGAACTGTGGCAGGAAGCATGCTGGATCGTCATCAACGCATATTTCGACGAAAAGGGTCTCGTGCGGCAGCAGCTGGACAGCTTCGATGAGTTCATACAAATGTCGGTACAGCGAATCGTGGAAGATTCGCCGGCCATCGAGCTGACAGCGGAAGCGCAACATTCGTCAGGCGAGATTGAAAACCCTACGCGCTACCTGCTAAAGTTTGACCAGATCTATCTGTCGAAACCGACGCACTGGGAAAAGGATGGTTCCCCCTCGCCGATGATGCCGAACGAGGCACGTCTACGCAATCTGACCTACTCCGCACCGCTGTACGTAGACATTACCAAGACGAAGTTGGTCGAAGGCCAAGATCCGGTCGAAACACAACATCAGAAAACGTTCATTGGCAAGATTCCTATCATGTTGCGTTCCACGTACTGTCTGCTGTCACAGCTAACTGATCGTGATTTGACTGAGTTGAACGAATGTCCGCTCGATCCGGGCGGTTACTTTATTATCAACGGTTCGGAAAAGGTACTGATCGCACAGGAGAAGATGGCCACCAATACGGTGTACGTGTTCAGCATGAAAGATGGCAAATATGCTTACAAAACGGAGATACGGTCCTGTCTGGAACACAGTTCACGACCCACCTCGACGCTGTGGGTGAACATGATGGCTCGAGGCGGTCAGAGTATAAAAAAATCGGCCATCGGGCAGCGCGTGATAGCGATCTTGCCGTACGTGAAGCAGGAAATTCCGATCATGATCGTGTTCCGTGCGCTCGGGTTCGTCGCTGATCGAGACATCCTCGAACACATCATTTACGACTTTGACGATCCGGAAATGATGGAAATGGTGAAGCCGTCGCTAGATGAAGCGTTCGTCGTGCAGGAGCAAAATGTAGCGCTTAACTTTATCGGAGCTCGTGGTGCACGGCCGGGCGTTACTAAGGACAAGCGTATCAAGTACGCGAAAGAAATCCTGCAGAAGGAAATGTTGCCTCACGTGGGTGTGTCCGATTTTTGTGAAACCAAGAAAGCATACTTCCTCGGATACATGGTGCATCGGTTGCTGCTGGCTGCGCTAGGCCGTCGCGAGCTGGACGATCGTGATCACTACGGTAACAAGCGTTTGGATCTGGCCGGTCCCTTGCTGGCGTTTTTGTTCCGTGGACTATTCAAAAACCTAATGAAGGAGGTACGAATGTACGCACAGAAGTTCATTGATCGTGGAAAGGACTTTAACCTCGAGCTGGCCATCAAGACGAAGATTATTACGGACGGTTTGCGCTATTCGCTGGCCACGGGTAATTGGGGCGATCAGAAGAAAGCCCATCAGGCACGCGCTGGTGTGTCTCAGGTGTTGAACCGTTTGACGTTTGCCTCTACATTGAGCCATTTACGACGCGTTAATTCACCGATCGGACGTGACGGCAAGCTGGCAAAACCTCGACAGCTACACAACACACTTTGGGGCATGATTTGTCCCGCCGAAACGCCTGAAGGTGCTGCGGTCGGTTTGGTGAAGAATCTGGCACTAATGGCGTACATTTCCGTCGGTTCTCAGCCGTCTCCCATTCTCGAGTTCTTGGAAGAGTGGTCTATGGAAAACTTGGAAGAAATTGCACCGTCCGCTATTGCTGATGCAACCAAGATCTTTGTCAACGGCTGTTGGGTGGGTATCCATCGCGATCCGGAACAGTTGATGGCAACGTTGAGGAAGCTGCGCCGTCAGATGGATATTATCGTGTCTGAAGTGTCGATGATCCGTGATATTCGGGATCGTGAAATTCGCATCTACACGGACGCCGGTCGTATCTGTCGGCCACTGCTGATCGTGGAGAATGGATCACTACTGTTGCGCAAAAACCACATCGACATGTTGAAGGATCGAGATTACAATAACTATGGATGGCAGGTGCTGGTGGCGTCCGGTGTGGTCGAGTACATCGACACTCTCGAGGAAGAAACGGTTATGATCGCGATGACACCGTACGATCTGAAACAGGATAAAGAGTACGCCTACTGTACGACCTACACACACTGCGAGATTCACCCGGCGATGATTTTAGGAGTCTGTGCGTCCATTATTCCCTTTCCGGATCACAATCAGAGCCCGCGTAACACTTACCAGAGCGCTATGGGTAAGCAGGCGATGGGAGTCTACATCACCAACTTCCACGTGCGGATGGACACGCTTGCGCACGTGCTTTACTATCCGATGAAACCGCTCGTAACGACACGTTCGATGGAGTACCTTCGTTTCCGTGAGTTGCCGGCCGGTATCAACTCGATCGTAGCAATTCTCTGCTACACGGGCTACAACCAGGAGGACAGCGTTATCCTGAACGCATCGGCCGTCGAGCGCGGTTTCTTCCGGTCGGTGTTCTATCGATCGTACAAGGATTCGGAAAGCAAGCGCATCGGTGACCAGGAAGAACAATTCGAGAAACCAAACCGGCAGACGTGTCAGGGCATGCGGAATGCGCTGTACGATAAGTTAGACGAGGATGGTATTATTGCGCCTGGATTGCGTGTTTCCGGAGATGACGTTGTCATTGGCAAGACGATCACGCTGCCCGAAACGGATGACGATCTGGACGGGACGACGAAACGGTACACCAAGCGAGATGGGTCAACGTTTTTGCGAAACTCCGAAACCGGTATCGTCGATCAGGTGATGCTGACCCTTAACAGCGAAGGATACAAGTTTTGCAAGATCCGTGTGCGATCGGTACGCATTCCACAGATCGGTGATAAGTTTGCTTCGCGCCACGGACAGAAAGGTACGTGCGGTATTCAGTACCGCCAGGAAGATATGCCGTTTACGTGCGAGGGCATTACGCCGGACATTATCATCAACCCGCATGCTATCCCGTCGCGTATGACCATTGGCCATTTGATCGAGTGCATCCAGGGGAAGCTGGGTTCAAACAAGGGCGAAATCGGTGACGCAACGCCATTCAACGATGCGGTAAACGTGCAGAAGATTTCCACCTTCCTGCAGGAGTACGGTTACCATCTGCGTGGTAACGAGGTCATGTACAATGGGCACACCGGGCGCAAGATCAATGCGCAAGTTTTCCTCGGTCCGACCTACTACCAGCGTCTGAAGCATATGGTGGACGACAAGATACATTCGCGGGCCCGTGGTCCGGTGCAGATACTCGTACGACAACCCATGGAAGGTCGTGCTAGGGACGGTGGCTTACGTTTCGGTGAGATGGAACGTGATTGTCAAATTTCGCACGGTGCGGCACAGTTTTTGCGCGAACGTTTGTTCGAGGTATCCGATCCGTACCGGATTCACGTGTGCAACTTCTGCGGACTGATCGCGATCGCTAATCTGCGCAACAATACGTTCGAGTGCAAGGGTTGCAAAAATAAGACACAGGTAATGATGGTTTTATTCAAAAAGCTGTGAATGAAGAGCTTAATTTTTATGTTTCTTTGTATTTTGCAGATATCTCAGGTGAAGCTTCCGTACGCTGCGAAACTCTTATTCCAGGAACTGATGGCAATGAACATTGCGCCACGATTGATGGTACTGTAAACGACATAGCGCGCTAATGTTCCGATTAGTTTCGGTTCGGCTGTTTGCTGCACACACGTGTAATGTGTTTTTACTTTTCTCTAGAATAAAACAGCTCTTTATTTAAATAAGCCACGTGTGGACATTATTGTTGAATATAAAAAAAGAAACTTATCAAGTGAAACTCGTAAACTCATAAATTAATATATATCGAATAGTACAATAGTACATTTTTTATTTAAAATTTTATTATAGCATATAAAAAATATTCGACCTAGAACAGTAATATAATCCTCTAGTAGCTTGAGGGTTATTTCAACATGATTTGACTGGCTGGCAGCCCTGCTGTCAAATTAATGTCAGCGAAGGAAAAGTCCAAATCAGCCGACAGGTGAAAAAATAACTAATCAGCCGCGTTTGTCGTGTAGTAGCGGAAAGCAGATAAAAAACCACATAGTTTTGACTAAAAATCAATCCTTTGGTAAGATTTGGCAGCAGGTGTTGGTAGTATAGACGGGTGCGCTTACAAAATGAGGTATAGCGCTGGCGATGTCTGGCGCCGTGGGTTAGCTCTACTACTAGTTCTATTATCGACCTGCAGTGGATTATACGAAGACCAGATAGGAAAATTTGACTGGTAAGTTCCGAACAATTGCTCCTACTTCCTTTGCGGCTTTCGTGCGACTAATTCCATTACATGGCTGTGTTTTAGGCGACAACAGTACGTTGGAAAGATAGTGGATGGTGCCTTCGATACATCATCCGTCGATCGGATAATTGTCGCGACCGAAAGCAACGTGCTTGCAGCAATTAGCGCCAAAACTGGTGATATCCTCTGGCGCCAAGTGCTAGAAAATGGTCCCCGTGGCACGGTAAAGCTTTTGCACGTTACAAGCCCTTCATCGACTGGGGCGAGAATAAATCGAGGCAATAGCGGGTACGATGTGATTACCGTCACTGGCAGTAATCCGGCATTGGTTCGCGGATGGAATTCCAACCTAGGTACGCTCGAATGGGAATGGTCCCTGTTACCGTCGGTCGCCGAGGAATCTGCAATGGCCGCGGTTTGGTTTGAGCATGATGGGCTACTCTACCACGTCGTGCCCGTTTGGGGATCGCACCTGGAAGTGACACCATATCAGGCTGTATCCGGCCAACAGGCACGGTCAACGACGAGTCGCATTGCCGCTGGTTGGATTGCAAAGGATCGCTGTACCCTGGCCGGCAGCTTTTTTGCCTGCGGCATCAAGGAACAGTTGCTCGGGCTCGATCTAGCGGCAGATGCTAGCAGCACGGTTGTTTCGAAACCACTCGGCTCGGAAGCTATTGGTTGTCCCAGGGCGGTACGTGGAGAAGCGGCTGTCATCCAAAATGGCCGCTACTATTCGTTGCGTTCCGATAAAAAACTTGCCTTTGGATCGCGTGATGCTGCAATGGTAGATCACATGGTGCAGGAGGGTGAACCGATTCTTCTCCAAGGTATGATTGATCGGACGATCAACAAGCTAACGCTCAATGCACACCGGTTGCGCGATTTTGTGCGTTTCGAACCGGTCGAATTCAGTACGGAGTTCAGTGAAACGTTAGGCGATCCGGAACTGATTGCCATTCGTTGCAAACAATCGTCCGGTGGTGGTTCATCGAGAGTCGCAGCTGGGCTTGTGTGTCGGGTACTTTTATCCACCGAGGATGGAGCAATCGTGCTGGTGCAGCAGGGAAAAATAAAATGGGTACGCGAAGAAGCACTAGCCGAGGTGGAGACGGCCGATTTCCTCGATCTCACGCTTTCCGATGCTGAGGGCGCAATTGAGGAGGAGCTTAACAACAAAAATGGTAAGGTATTGTTTTGTAAAACCTTAATATTTTAAATCGCAGCAACTCGGGTGGAGCTCGAGTTTAAATAATTGTATCTAACTATCCGTTTACTTCCTATTTCGTTCGTTCGCTTCACACAACTTGGCGGAATTGTATAGCAGAAGAAAATGGGCCGGAATGTGAGTGTAATTGCTCTGTTGAAGTTTTACTGGCCGCTT
Organism: Anopheles funestus; assembly: GCF_943734845.2. Lineage (NCBI taxonomy): Eukaryota > Metazoa > Arthropoda > Insecta > Diptera > Culicidae > Anopheles > Anopheles funestus. The sequence goes on from NC_064598.1 coordinate 14,863,894, forward strand.
TCTGCCAGGATGTATTAAGTTGTTTGCTTTTTTTTTTCCACAAGTGTGTTTTCTTATTTCGTTTTACGCGTTCATAGTAGGCTGTGTCATTACGACTGTCGAGTGGAATCGACCCAATAGATATTTGCTTTATTGTGTTTTATGTTTTTGGTTTCCTTTTGCGTTTACTTCGATTTTATTTATTTATTTCGGTTCGTATTTACGATTTACGAGTTATTTTTCTTGTTTCTTTCATTTTGTTCTTAAGCGGCTTATTAGTAATATCGTTTTTTCTATTCGAATTACCCCCAGGGGATGTCTTCGGAGCCTTCCAGCGCCGCATCACAGCACAGTTGTCACACGTGAAAAATTTGATCCTACATGTTCTTGGCATTGGACCGGCTCCATCGAAAGCCCAACGGGCTGGCCTGGTGAGGGATGATTTCGGACTGCACAAGATGCTCATAGTGGTCACGTCCAGCGGAAAGATATTTGGCATCGACAATGTGTCGGGCAAACATCACTGGGTGCGCTATCTGTCGACCTTCACCGGTTTCGGCAACGGGCAGCCAATGAAACTGTTAGTGCAGCGCACCTCTCGCTTCTATCCACTACCGGCCCAGTGCGTCATTCTAGGGCGTGAGAAGAGTGATTCAAAAAGGGCGCTACTTTACGTGTTCAACCCCATCACCGGTCAACCGGTTGCCGGTGGTGGTTTAATCACATTGCCTTACCGCGTACAGCAGGTTGCGCTGTTACATCAAACGGGTCCGGATTTCCTTAAAGGCTTGCTGCTGCTTGACTACGATAACAATGCGCACGTGGTTCCGGAATCGTTGGCAGTACATGCGAACAATTTCTATCTCTTCACCACCGACCAGCGAATGGCGCAGATGCGTGGCTTTCTGGTGCAGTACCGTGCCGGCAAGCTTGAAACCCTTCCCACGTGGCAGATCGATTTGAGTGGAGCGAGCAAAAGCCAACAAATTATTGCGTGCGAAGGTAAGAGCCCTATCGAGCACGTGCACTCGCAGGGACGTGTCATGGCGGACCGATCGGTACTGTACAAGTACATCAATCCGAATCTCGTTGCCGTCGCAACTAATGGGCCGGATAATATTCATAAATGTGAGTACGAAAGCGTGCCGTTGGCAAACTGTACAGAGTTTAAAAAGGAATCATTTCTATTCGTTTCTCATTGCAGACATTCTGAACGTGCATTTGGTGGACGTTGTATCTGGCTCTATTGTGTTTTCAATGTCGCATAAACGCATTCGTCCACCGCTGCACATGGTGCACTCGGAGAACTGGTTAGTTTATTCGTACTACAATGATAAAGCACGCCGCACAGAGATAAGTAAGTATGATTGTGAAGAAAGCAATCTTTCTCCTGATAAAATAACACATAAAACTTACATTCTGCTTTGTCAGCCTCGATCGAGCTGTACGAGGGCAAGACACAAACAAACAGCACCGTATGGAGCTCACTGGATGCACCGCCACTACCGATGGTGGAACGCCAATCTTACATACTGCCGATGGCGGTGGCCGCACTGAAGGAAACCATCACCGAGAAAGGCATCACAAGCAAACACATTTTGATCGGGCTTACGACAGGCGCGGTCGCTGAAATGTCCTGGGCATTGCTTGATCCCCGGCGACCTGTCACCTCGCCCGAAAAGGCACGCGAAGAGGGCATTGTACCGTACATGCCGGAACTTCCGCTACCGCATGAAATTCTTATCAACTACAACCAGACGGTGGCACACATTCGCGGCATGCATACGGCTCCATCCGGGCTGGAGAGCACCTGTCTGGTACTGGTGCACGGGCTCGATCTGTTCGTGACTCGCGTATCTCCATCGAAAACATTCGATCTGCTAAAGGAGGACTTTGATTACTTCCTCATCACGGTTGTGCTAGTTGTGCTAACCACTACATCCTTTGTGGTGAAACAGCTCTCCTCGAAAAAGCTCATCAAGCAAGCGTGGAAGTGATCACCGTATGTAAGGAACAATAACAAAACCGTACACTTTAAGCGGTCGAAGCAAGCGAGCGATTCCTGTGTATGGAAAATGGTGTGTGGCGTGTAACACCATTCGTATTGTACAACCAAAAAGACATTTAAATGCATTTTCACTTCAAACCTATTTGCTACGCGCGATCGAGTTTTGTTTGTAACCGGACACACCTTATTCTTATTGCGTTCGCTGTTCTAGTAGTTTCTGTCTAATTGAAATAGGTATGTAAAACATGCGCCCATTGGTATCGTGGCGTGCGGAAAAGAAATCCATTTGCTCTGGTATATTCGTTCACCCCACAATGCGAATTGGCAGCTATTTTAATTTTCCTTTAACTTGGTGGCAACTTCGGTAGCTGGGCGTATATTACAATTATTTTATTTTAAGTTTCATTCGTAGTTTAATTTTCTAGACCAAATAAAAACTAAAAAACGGTGGTGGATCTTCCGCCAAAACAGTGTGACAGTGAATGTTTTGTGGTACCTAGGAAGTTATTTCCAGCGTGCAAGAAAGAAATCAATGCAAAAACAAACAATGTTACTACATTTATCTAAAACAGTCATGGCACATTTATAGTCAACTGTGGTACTTTTCCGGACCAGGCCAACATTTTTTGTAATAATATAAAAGAACATTTTAATACAAATTAACAACAGATGCACCGACCTCAGCCTCCGTGGAGCCGTGGCATTCTACTATTGGTTGTTCGGCCCGATTGCACATCAGCGGGGGAAGGATTAACAGCTGTGAAAGGATAAAAAGATAGTAAGCTAATATGTATATCGTTTGTGATTAAATAAAAGGACGTTGCAGGAAATTAATTGCATACCAGTGATCCGGCGGCGCTTTGGTAGTGGAGTTTCGTCCCTTCGTTGCTGTAACCCACTTGGTCCAGCTTCCTGTGAATCACTAAATCCCTGCCGTGGTTGTGTTCTGCTATTATTTAGCCCTGTGCTGATTATAGTTGCTATGCTGGAATTCTGCGAGAGATTTGAAATACTTGAGGCCGGTCCCGATTCATTTTCATTCTCAGGTTCCTGTGAACTAATGTTTATCATGTTCGGTGAGTGTTCAGCTTCCTGAGTCGAAACGGTCGCTAGGTTGGGCGCTACAGGTTCCTCGCTGTCAGGAAGTTGGAAGTGATCGCTGATCATTTCCGAGCTGATTTGTACCATGGTTCTGTCGCTTGGTGTTAGCGAGTCTTCTTCCGAGGCAGCAGTGCGCATTTGGTATACATCCGACGCATAGCTGCTGTTAGAGTTAGTTACATATATCTGTGAACGACTTCGTGATGTTTGCGGTGTGCGATCAACCAACAAGTCGATGTTGTCGTGAAAATCAGGGCTAAGATTTGTTGCATCGTATGCTTCACGTATTTCTTTAAATTTTCGTCGAAGCGCTTCGTACATTGCTACAGTTGTGTCATATTTCTTATTGGGTAGTTGATGCACCAGCGGGAAGAGTTTACAAATTTTCTCTACCTTCGCTTCTGTCGGCAACGGTTTTCGTATGACTGCTTTATAACTGGGACGAATTTTGGCTGACTCGGTTATAATCAAAATGTTCTTCGTGGCAAATTTGTGATAGTATGGATTGTAGAATTTATATCCCTCAAACATATCCATGATTTCCGGATTGTTTAGTATGCTCCCGGTAGGATATAATGCATCACTCTCGGCCGGCGACAACGGTTTTGGGACGCATTCAGCGCAAAAGAAGTTGTGTTTTAGCTGTGTGCAATAAAACAGAATGGATTAGGCGCTTTCATCACTTGCATCGGTGAGGATACATGCATTTCATTACTTACATAAATGTTCATTGTTTTAATCGCAGGCGCTGATACTATGTAAAATATAAAAGGTGTGTAGCACCGACAGGCACAGCAGCGCACAAAATTGTTACTATCTTTGCCATTGTAATGAAAATCACGCTTTTCGTTAATCATTTTGCTTGCCAACTCCATTTTTGTGTACTTTAGCTTTAGCGTCCTTTCATTAGCTTGTTTTACCGCGATATACGTTGAAACGTCAACGTTTGCTTTTCGAATACACCGTACAACAACTGCACACCGTACGATTGCAGGACATAAATTACGCGGTTTTGAGCCCTTTTGACGCAACCAGCTGCGGTAACAGTGCTGAATCCTTGCTAGTAAACTTGCCCAGCTGTCATCCCGTTTTTGATAGTGACAGTTCGGAGGGTATTTTTCGCTTGATTGAAGAACAGTCGTTATTGCAGGGGCTCTAATAACATATGTGGGACTGTTTACAGCCATTTCCTGATTTACGCGAATAATGCGTTCAAGAGTCATATGTTTTGTCGCGGTTCGGGTTTAGAAAAAACGTGCTCTTCAAGAAAAACATAGCATAAATAAAGAAAAGTTATGCTTCGGTGCTGTCATCCTTATTTCAACCCTGTACGTCTGCATTACTCCAGCCTCGTACACACACCTGCATGGCCAAATGGAAGCTGCACATGTGTGCGTGTGAACATAGAACTGTCACTGTTATTATTCATTATTCTTTTCTGTTGCTGTCTAGCTGCACGGCTGTTTCACGAGATCCAAATTCTATCCTGAGTTGAAGTGTAATCGTTGCGCGAACGCAAAGTGGGGCTGTAAATAACTACCCGCCCTGTGTGCCCACAGCTCTCGTGCATGTGCGTGTGTGTGGAGTTTCCCTTCCCATTGTTTTAGGGCTACCGTTACAGCCCACCGTGCCAAGAACATTGTGTTATGCTGTGTTGTGTTTCTTTTTCCACAGTGGGAGCCTTTTCGGGGATGCAAAAAATGTTGTGAAGTGATTGTAGCTAGCTGTCAAGTCGTCAGCATACGAAGCAAAGGAATAAGTGATGGTCAATAGGTGAAACGAGTGAAACGGGTGACGAGAATCGATTGTGCATAGCTGTTTGTGGGTTGGTGTGATATTTCACTCGTGTATTTCCCTGCCAATTGTGTGTGATTGTGCTCTCTGTGCGCCTGGTTGTGTGTGTGTGTGAGTGTGGGTGTGCGTGGAGCAAGGGGAGCAGCTCAGGACATTCCGACGTTAAGGAGCATTCGAAGGCGATAAGAAACATCCGTTGTTTGCGAACGGAACGCAACACATAACCCAGTGTCCTTCGGGAAATTCTCAAGCTGTACGCATCTAATCAGTAGTAAGTAGTTTAAAAGTTTTCGCTGCGCATCGCTACACCTTTCTTAAGTGTGCAAAGTAAAGTATTGGCTGTATCTTCATACACACCATCGTATCCAAAGTCACCGTTTGAAGAACACATGTAAAGCCAGCTCCACGTTTCTGCGCGAGTGTTATGTAAAGGCGGAAATTAATGCCAATATGTGGCTGGTACTGTTATTTTCCACTTGCTCGGCAAACGCCAGCAAAGTTTCTCCGTTGATCGCGCAAACGGCAATTGATACGCACCATCCGCAGTAGGTCGCTCCAGCAAACATTGCGTGTTGGTTCGAGAATGATTTGCGTACTGTCATGCTACTCAAGGCGCGAAACAACGTTGTTTCGCACTACTTCGATGTCATTTTTGCATGTGCCAAATCCAAAAACAAAAACTGTGCGCGTTGTGTTCGGTGTGATAACATGTACGTGTGCATGCTGGGGGGAGGTGGTGTTGATAGTCTCATTCACACCACACCTAACCCCTAATCGTAGCAATACAATTTGATCTCTGGATAGTCACCGTAGCGCACGGTGACAAACAACAAATACGTACTGTGCGGTTCATTGTCGGCTCGATTTATTCCCTTTTTATTCGTGCCTGCTCTTGCGTATTGTGTGAAAATCATAAGCTTCACTCGCGATGCTGTTGTTCGCCTCGACAACGAGAAGCATCATCACCCGCCGTAGAACGTTGTTTGCTACCCAACTTTACACGAGCGACTCACCATACGGGCTTTACGTAGTTGAGCAATGAATCAGCACGATTAGGTCGGACTAGTGTGTGTTGGTACTGTTGTTGATATTATTGTTGTTCTGCTTCTTTTTCGAACGGTTACTGTTCTTGCGACAAGTATCATGCAGACAAGTATCGCAACAAAAGCAACCCAGGAGAATGGGGTGGTGGCGGGAGGCGGAGGGGTTGTCCCGGTGGCACGTGTTTGTTGTTGTGCGTGCGCAGACTGTCTTTCTGTACCACGTGCGCTATGTGATGATGGTGCAATGCGATAGAGTATGATCACACTATACTAATTATAAAAATATCGGGTAATTATTTTTCTCAAAGAATCATCCGTGTGACTGTGATCTGTAATACTTAATCATCGCTCTGCAAATATTTTATTTCATTCAATCCGATCTAATTATTTTTCAGATCCCCTTTTTGTGGTCTTGATCAATTTCTCCTTTTAAAACCTTCTATCGATGGATAATTGCAATTTATCAACCCGAGACCAAAGTACTCCAATGGTAAGGTATGGTCTTTCTACCGCACCGTACCTTATCTTATCACTAAACAAACTGATTAGAAATGGTCAGAAAGCAAATAAAAAAAAATCAAAGTAACCAATTTTACATTCCGCGCTGATACCACCCCGGGGACTCGTCGGAGAAGAAAACTTTCTCTTTCTAGAACAGTTTATTTGCACGTGCTACTTCGATCCATGGCCTACTGTTGCGTTGCTGCTGCTTTCGTCTGCTGTTGGGTTATCGCTCTCGGTTGCTACGATTGTTTGATCAAAACTCGATCCACGATCCGTCCAGAAGCTTCACTATTGATCGAAACCATCGACGTCGTGCGAAAGAATGTGCACACCCACTCACAATCTTGGCCAACCGTTGCTTGAAAGATCAGCAGAAGAGAAGCAAGAAAATCCCGGCTAAGTTCTACAATGTAGACAAAGCACAAGCAAAGCGCGGGTTTGATGGTGAAGGTACAATTTTTGCGCAATCGGCTGTGTGTTGCGATAAGTATCAACACACGCCGAGGGGTAGGCCGAGTGAGCCGCACCATGTTGAACGATGAACGACGCAAGCGTGCGGGTTGCGTGTGCGGTATGATGGTGCGCCCGTAAACATGCACACGCTGCGCTGCAGCCGGGCACCGTTGCCTGTTGCTCGTGCCGCTGTTGTCTGTTGTCAGCATGATTCGGCAGAAACCGGCAGCAAAGAGACACCCAACGTCGCTTCACCGCCAGCTTGCGCGATCTACCCGACCGGACCCCACGTCTAATAACGATCGTGCCGGTCTCGATGATTGTGTGCGTGGTTTGAACATATTGCTTGTTAAAAGCCATACATATTCACGGTCCCACCGATAAAAAGGGAGGAGGGAGGGGAGTTCCTTGACAAAAGTTTAAAAGTTTTCTTTAACTCTATCTTTCCCATCTTCAATTAGCCAAAGGTGGACAGGAACATTCCTAAACATAGAATCGCAATGAAGTAGAGAAGAAGAAACAAACAAGATAAACCCATATACATTTCCTAGCAAACACACCCCCAATTTGCTTGGTTAGCGTAAGAAATCACGCGTTGATGGAATCGACGATTACGCATAATGACGACAGCATCTCGCGCAAGAAGTTAAGACCAAGAACTCCCGCCACCCCACAAAAAAAGCCTCGCGACGACTTCTAACCGATCACTGACCGTGAGCGAGTAAAGATGACGGAAATGGGACGGCGATCATCGCTGTACGAATCTTGTTTGCATACGCAATCATCTTTCTGGTGACCATGGGCAGTTTGCGATGGCGCTTTGTACAAATGCCCGCCAAAATGTGCCAACCTAATCATCACGTGTTGAACGGTTTTTTACGTTAATGCTGTAAGTTAACCGTGCTTTGTTAGAAGGTGGTTCATTACAACTCCGTGACAAGCACAATCCTTAATGGTGTGAGGAATTATTTATTGCAAATTTTAAAAACAAATAGTTTAAGATTTCCTCCATATGATGTCTACTGTGAACAGTTCCTGTTCTCTACTTAACTTATTTATCATGGCTAAAGTTTATTTAGTCTTCAACAACAAGACATGGGACAAACGATTCTTTTAAAGGATTGAGTGCGGTCTAGTTCGTTCAGTGTTGTGAACTGAACTCGTACGGCAGTTCTTCCACACGTCGTCCGTGAGGCGGTGTTGATCATTCAGTTTTTTGACTACACATGTGAAGTAGTAATAGGTAAATCTTCAATTTTCCCAGAGTCGGAGTAATTCGACTCCGATACATTCCGGAGTAACTTTGGACTAACTTCGGAATATTTACTCCGGAGTAATCTTCGGAGTTACTCCGGAGTAATCCGGAGTAATCCGGAGTAATTGCTCCTGAGTTACTCCGGAGTTAAATCCGGATTAATCCGGAGCAATTACTTCGGAGTATACTCTGATTTTTATACGTCGGAGTCAGAGTAGATTCAAGAATCCACTCCAGAGTTCCCATCACTAATGTGATGGCGGTTTCAGTACGTGTACGGATTCAATTTTCCCGAAGTCGGAGTAATTCGACTCCGAGACATTCCGGAGTAACTTTGGAGTAACTTCGAAATAATTACTCCGGAGTAATCTTCGGATAATCCGGAGTAATTGCTCCTGAGTTACTCCGGAGTTAAATCCGGATTAATCCAGAGCAATTACTTCGGAGTATACTCTGGTTTTTATACGTCGGAGTCAGAGTTCCCATCAGTAATGTGATGGCGGTTTCAGTACGTGTACGGATTACTGGCAGTTTCAGTACGTGTAAAGAGCATTCGTATGTGTAGTCGCCAAACTGAATCATCCTCACACCGAACTGTCGCCGTACGGTTGGCGTGCAGAAGAATCGTCATTCATAAATTCTATTGTGCGGATCTCGTTCACTCAGCATAAAGATTGGAACGAATCGAAAGTTCTGATTCAATACGCCCATGCCTATACTAAACTTCATGTTACGCAGATGGATTGCAACTCCGTCTCTACAGGCAATACTTGAGATGAAATGCGTTCAAAGGCTTTTGTATGTGAAGATTATACTTTTCTTTTGAGACACTTACTGAAATTTATCACATAAAGTTTATTGCCTGATTATTTCTGAAACCCTAATCTATTTTTTAAAAAAACATACACACCCTCAATCTCCCTCAAATGCGATCGACGATCTTCGATGTATAAGATCGAATGCGGAAGCTAAAGATCGTCGGCTATTAAGATGCTCCAAGATGATCCACGGCGATAAGTATTAGTGCTGAATATATATATATTTTTAGTAGCAAGATAAGTCTACCATTATTTTTTCTAACACAACAAAATTTCTCTCTATTTTTGTTTTGTTTTTTATTCTTCCCCAAACCACATCACTGCTCAGTGACGTCCATCGCCGAGATGCTGTTGAGCAATCTTAGCGAAGCGAACGGTCCTTCGCCCATCCGTTATTTTTAGCACACTCAGGAAGATTATCGAGAAATTATTACACCATCCGTCTATTCACACAGAAGACAGAGCATACTGTCCGATCATGGCGTCCGAATGTTGCGTTCCTGCACTGGCAAAGAGGGCGGGAAAAAAGAAAATCGAGACGATAGAAAGACAACCAAGACCGATTATGTGAAGTTAGATTGTAATATAAGAGGGGTTGAGGGTGAACGACATACTACTTGCTCAGGATGGAAGAGAAGATTCTACAAAGTAAAGCCGTATATAACTTAGCTTACTTAAGCCCACTTTTAATCTTTCTTTTCTTCAATATTTCAGCAAGATTAGCATGGAATGGGATCATTTTCGACGAAAATGCAAGATGAAAGTGCCAAAGAGTTGCTTTCATCTGTCAACTTACTTGGCAAAGTACTGCCAACCGCAGATATCCATTGCCTTGAACTACAAGCCGTGATGATGTGCTAAAATGTGATTATATGACGTTATTACCAACATCGCATTCTTCCGTAGATCCCAGGCGTTCAAAAGCAAATTTGAACATCAGTACAACGCGATTGGATCGTTGCCAATTTTATTGTCGCCCAGCGTAGGCTGGATGATTTGTTCCAAGAGCGAAGAAAATTCGAATCGAACCCGAAAGCAACAGATAGTGTTGATATTGTATGGCAGGATATTGTACGATGATAATTGCTAAAATGATTGCTTGCCTCTTTTTTCGTTTTAGTATTGCGTTTCGTGCTGTGTGAAGTTCGTCGAACATGAAGCTCTCGTGAGATAAATCGATCAATAAACAATTGACGATTGTATCGGTGCTCTTTTGACTTTCTTCTCATTGCACACCGATTGCCTTGGCACGAATTATCGAAACTCATCCGCAACCCTTATCGTTACGCCGATCGTTATCATTCGTAGCCCGATAGCGGGATATATGACGGGTGTCCAAGGGGATCGTGATAGATGCACGCACCAAAACAAAAATCCCACTGTAACGATGATGCTACTAATTTAATTTCTCCGTCGTAATCGCGATAGAGCAAAAATCTTTATCAAAACTCAACGCGCCCTGTTGTCGCAACCGCGGGCCCATATCTTGCGACTGGCGATAAAAAAGGAACCGTTGAAAATGGCCCGACCGTGACGATGCTGATACGTATGTGGCCCGAAAACTTATGGTTATCGTAACAAATGGATGGACCTAATGGTTTCAGTTAGATACACCGCTTGGCCCAGCACGTACACGTTATTTACATGGTTTGACTAAAAAGTCCAGGTGTGGGTGTGTGTGTGTGAGTGCGTGCGTTTGTGAAAGGAAAAAAACGCAAGAAATTACACGTGTTTTAACACAATTCGACTAGTTGCATAGTTTAATTCGATTACAGTTTGCCGTATTGGTGTACTAAATGTGTTGCGAACGTCCTGCGAATAACTCCTTCGGTAGAGTTTCCTCGCCGATGTCCACAGACCAATGGCTTTGGCCGGTGAGTGAATGATGCCGTGCTTTTCTTTTTTTATTGCTAATTTATTGTTTTTTTTCCAAGCGACTTTATTCGGATATAAGTTTATAAAAGTACAAGAATGTGTAATGATAATGATTGAATATATGAATACATAAATCAACAAATAAAAAAAAACATAAAATGTTTAAAAATTATGTAAAATAAAACGTAAAAAAATAGAATTGAATAGAATAAAGATGTAATGGACTAAGCTATCCACCATATGCATGACGAAGTAGTAAAGGGTTTTTACTAGTTTTAAGATAAATAAAATCGTTTAGCTACCCTCCAAATGTTCTCAATTCGTAATGTACACCCACGCGAGCAATTTATCGAAAGCACGAAAACGGTGGAGAGAACCAGAAAAAAGCGTCTGCCTGATTGCGTGTTATCATCAACTGGAAGTTTGTCGCTCATTAGTGGTCGCGCGAGTACAAGTTTGCGCCGTCATTACACCGTGTATAAAACAATAAACAAAACCGTAATAAAAAAAAACACACAACGCGGTACACATTAACGATATTGCGTCGCTCGCACTCACAAGTTTGTGCGACATTTTTCGCAACAATTGGAAAGGCGATGGAAAAAGGCGATCGTGTGCGGTGTGTAACAAGGCTAAGTCGCGGGAGAGGTCGTTCCGAGGCGATAAGCGATAAGGGAAGACAAATGTTGGCCACAAGTTAATGCTTTTAGCAAGCAGAGGAGAAAGAGAAGGAAGGAGAGAGGGAAGGAAGTGTATTGCTTCTTGTCCATTATCATGCTGATCATCGCATATGGCGATCGATTGGTTTCTGTTGATTACTCAGACGATCGGATGAGTGATAACCCTTTCCGGGACCGTCCTTGGTGGTTACTTGCCCGATGGGATGTACTGGACCGTGGGAGAGAGATAGAAAGAGATAAAGAGAGAAGGAGAAAGGGGATGTGTTGTACGCACTTGCGAAAGGTTGGTTCCTATCAGCAATTTTGCACTCCGTCTGATCGTCCTCATGGTTCAAGGCCGGTTCTCTCCCTCAATAGTGTTGGCCTCAGCGCTGTGGATGGGAAATGCCTTATTGCCCCTGTCGTCTTCTGGAATTTGTTTCCACTTGTGTGTGAAGGAAGTTGAAACGTTTGTAAACTTTAATCAAGATTTCAATGAAACTTTCGCGAGCAATTTTATTACGCTAAAGATTAGACAGGAAAGCATAACTACCTCTGCAATGCTGGACGTTATGGGGTGAAGAATGTAACGCAAATACAGACAGTGTGGTCGGATGCGGAAAGGAAAAAAAAACGAACAATGCGTACGTGCGCGCACACAGATGCACGCGCGCGTCCTCATCGCGTCACGCATGACGCAGCGTTATTTTGTGTATCACCTTCTGCCTTCTGCCCCACCCGGAATTCGGTCACGACCGTGTCTGTTTGCCTGACGGTCTGTTCCACGAAATCCGGTATCATCCACCGGCGGCAGCAAGTTTACTGATAACATAAAATAACCCGGGGTATATGGTGTGCGCCTGTTTCTCTTCTCTTTTTGTTTTGGCTGAATCTGCAGATTGGGGATTTTTTTTCCACAAAAAAATATAACTCTTTTTGTCTTTTGTGCGATTGATTTAGTCATACGATTTTGAATGGGGATTTTTGGTTTTACTTTCTTGTCTATGAGTGTCCACTTAGCGCTTTCTGCACATTGTGCGCAGTGTACATACAGTAACCGGCATAATAAAGGGTCCACCTAATAACTTTTTAAATCTACCTCATTGGCCCTAGGAAACATATGTATGAGTCAAACACGTTTTTCAAACTGGCCTGCTGTAAGCGCTTTGGCATGCTCCTTTCCACAAGGTTCGTCATACGCTATGGATCAAGTTCGGCCCATGCCTGCTCTAGGATTTCAATTAGTTATCTTCGTCTGTACTGGAGATGAGAATAACAACTCTTTTTAGTGAGTCAACTCAGAGTGAATGAGTAGTTATTAGAAGTCAGGTCGTTTAGCGATTCATTTCGGAGTCTTAAAAAACCCGTTAAAAAAGGTCTATACCCTGTTCCATACCCTGTTTGAGAAAATGTAAAATTTTCTTCATTTTTGAGCAATTTAGCAAAATTTATAAATGTGATATATTTCAATGCGAATTTGCTGCAATAAGTTTCTTTTCACTTAAATAGTGCTTTAAATTAAAAAAAGAATAAAAAATCAGAAAAAAATTTAAAAAAAAATTCAACTCGAAAATTTCATAAGGCTTACCCCTTACGATTTTTTTGGGAAATTTTGCAAAAAAAAATAAATTGTTTTATTTTAATGCCAATGGGTTGCAATGAGTTTCTTTTCACTCAAATAATGCTTAAAATTAAAAAAAGAGTGAAAAATAATAAAAAAATTAAAAAAATCGAAAAAAATTAAAATTTTCCTCATTTTTGCACCAAGTTTTGCCTATAACTCGTTCGGTATCCAACGGATCGCCAATCTTTAACCTGTGGTCGATAGATGGCACCAATGGCTACATTTTCTTCTTGGACAGCCATGCCCTCAGATGTCTGTGCCAGAAGTTATTCGAGGAACCAAGTTCCTTACCCTGTTTGAGAAAATGTAAAATTTTCCTCATTTTTGAGCAATGTAGCAAAAATTTTAAATGTGATATATTTTGATGGGAATTTGTTGCAATAAGTTTCTTTTCACTTAAATAGTGCTTTAAATTAAAAAAAGAATAAAAAATCAGAAAAAAATTTCAAAAAAAATTTCAACTCGAAAATTTCATAAGGCTAACCCCTTACGATTTTTTTGGGAAATTTAGCAAAAAAAATTTAATTGTTTTATTTTAATGCCAATGGGTTGCAATGAGTTTCTTTTCACTCAAATAATGCTTGAAATAAAAAAAGAGTGAAAAATAATAAATAAATAAAAAAAATCGAAAAAAATGAAAATTTTCCTCATTTTTGCTCCAAATTTTGCCTATAACTCGGTCGGTATCCAACAGATCGCCAATCTTTAACCTGTGGTCGATAGATGGCACCAATGGCTACATTTTCTTCTTGGACAGCCATGCCCTCAGATGTCAGTGCCAGAAGTTATTCGAGGAACCAAGTTCCTTACCCTGTTTGAGAAAATGTAAAATTTTCCTCATTTTGCTCCAAATTTTGCCTATAACTCGGTCGGTATCCAACGGATCGCCAATCTTTAACCTGTGGTCGATAGATGGCACCAATGGCTACATTTTCTTCTTGGACAGCCATGCCCTCAGATGTCTGTGCCAGAAGTTATTCGAGGAACCAAGTTCCTTACCCTGTTTGAGATAATGTAAAATTTTCCTCATTTTTGAGCAATGTAGCAAAAATTTTAAATGTGATATATTTTGATGGGAATTTGTTGCAATAAGTTTCTTTTCACTTAAATAGTGCTTTAAATTAAAAAAAGAATAAAAAATCAGAAAAAAATTTAAAAAAAAATTTCAACTCGAAAATTTCATAAGGCTAACCCCTTACGATTTTTTTGGGAAATTTAGCAAAAAAAATTTAATTGTTTTATTTTAATGCCAATGGGTTGCAATGAGTTTCTTTTCACTCAAATAATGCTTGAAATAAAAAAAGAGTGAAAAATAATAAATAAATAAAAAAAATCGAAAAAAATGAAAATTTTCCTCATTTTTGCTCCAAATTTTGCCTATAACTCGGTCGGTATCCAACAGATCGCCAATCTTTAACCTGTGGTCGATAGATGGCACCAATGGCTACATTTTCTTCTTGGACAGCCATGCCCTCAGATGTCTGTGCCAGAAGTTATTCGAGGAACCAAGTTCCTTACCCTGTTTAAGAAAATGTAAAATTTTCCTCATTTTTGAGCAATGTAGCAAAAATTTTAAATGTGATATATTTTGATGGGAATTTGTTGCAATAAGTTTCTTTTCACTTAAATAGTGCTTTAAATTAAAAAAAGAATAAAAAATCGGAAAAAAATTTAAAAAAAAATTTCAACTCGAAAATTTCATAAGGCTAACCCCTTACGATTTTGTTGGGAAATTTTGCAAAAAAAATTAAATTGTTTTATTTTAATGCGAATTGGGGGAAATAAGTTTCTTTTCATTCAAATAATGCTTTAAATAAAAAAAAAGAATAAAAAATAATATAAAAATAAAATAATTCAAAAATTTTGAAAATATCCTTAGGCTATAGTCTTAGCTTTTTTATTGGAAATTAAGGAAAATGTATTTTAATACGAATTTGTGGAAATAAGTTTCTTTTTACTCAAATAATGCTCAAAAAAAATATAAAAAAATTCTTTAAATTTGCCAATCTCTTGGCGATAAGAATGAGAATATTACTTTACTTTGAGAAGGATTTTACCAACTGTTGTCTTGCTTGTATTCTCCTTCCTACCGACAGTCTGGTGAGATTCACTACCAACATTCGAATACAGAAAGGAAATGTTTCAAAGTTTCGCGAGCAATTATAATAACTTTTTCTATAAACAAATAGCTTTATAATACATAGTTCTTCAATTCAAAACATACATTTAAAATCCTATGAGCTGCGTACTTAATTTTCCTATCACTGTAGCAAAACATCAAACAATTCTCTAATTAGTTTCCTTTTTTTTTGTCTCACCATTATTAAAGCAGCCTACAGATTGGACACCGTACCGAATACCGCCCCCCAGCATGGAAGCGACGGCCGCTGGTTATGCCGATTGTTTCGGCAACGGCGGACCGCATCTCGTGGGCATTGGCGGCAACAGCAACATGGTCGGTGGTGGCGGAGGACCCGGCACGTCACATCCGGCGGTGGGCGATGGCAGCGGCCAGGCAACGATCGGTGGCGGCAACGGCAGCACAACAACAAGCATCCAATGGGTGGGAAATGCTGCGGGTGGTGGCGGTGGTGCTGGTGGTGCGACTACGAAGGAAGATCTGGGCGATATGGCCTTCTACATGCCCAACTATTCGCGCGAAGTGCTGAAGATGATGTTTATGATGCGATCGCACCACATGCTGACGGATGTGACGCTCGAAGTCGAGCAGGAAACGTTTCACGCACACAAGGTCGTCCTGTCCGCTGCCAGCCCATACTTTAAGGCAATGTTTACCGGCGGGCTGAAGGAATGTGAAATGGCACGCGTAAAGCTGCAAGGCGTGTGCCCAACCGCCATGACGCGCATCCTGTTTTTCATGTACACCGGGCAGATACGGGTGACCGAGCTAACCGTATGTCAGCTGCTACCGGCCGCCACCATGTTTCAGGTGCCGAATGTGATAGATGCGTGCTGTGACTTTCTCGAACGCCAGCTGGATCCGACCAACGCGATCGGTATCGCGAACTTTGCCGAACAACATGGCTGTGAGTCGCTGCGCCAGAAGGCAAACCAATTCATTGAGCGTAACTTTACCCAAGTAAGGATGCGTTCTAGTGTGTGTTTGAATATAGAGAGAGACAGAGCGGGGAGAGGTAACTTAATAACTAATCGATCGCTTGCTTGTACTCCGTTGCAGATCTGCCGTGAGGAAGAATTTCTCCAACTGTCTGCGATGCAACTGATATGTCTGATCCGAAAGGATGAGCTGAACGTGCAAGGCGAACGAGACGTGTACGATGCGGTACTGAAGTGGGTAAAATACGACGAGGACAACCGATATCCGAAGATGGAAAGCATCTTATCGGCTGTGCGCTGCCAGCTGCTAACACCCAGCTTCCTGAAGGAGCAGATGAAAAACTGTGCCGTACTGCGCCGAGCACCCGGTTGTCGCGAGTATCTGGCCAAGATCTTTCAGGACCTAACGCTGCACAAGCGGCCGGCAGTACGAGAACGGAAGCCCAACACCACACGGATGATCTTTGTTGCCGGAGGGTATTACAAGCATTCGCTCGACATGCTCGAGGGCTACAATGTGGATGATAAGGTGTGGCTCACGCTACCGAAGCTAACGGTGCCACGGTCTGGGCTGGGGGCTGCCTTTCTTAAGGGCACATTCTATGCGGTCGGTGGTAGAAACAACTCGCCCGGTTCGTCGTACGATTCCGACTGGGTTGATCGGTACAATCCAGTCACGGAAAGATGGCGTCCGTGTTCACCGATGTCGGTTCCCCGCAATCGGGTCGGTGTCGCCGTAATGGATGAGCTACTGTACGCGGTCGGTGGTTCGTCCGGATCTGACTATCACAATACCGTCGAATAGTATGTTTTTATTTGTTTGTTCCGCCAACGAGTTCTCACTGTACGTCAAATACTTATGGCAATTGTATCGTCTCTTCTCTCCCTCAGCTACGATCCGGAAACGGACCGATGGACACTGGTGCAACCGATGCAATCGAAGCGACTTGGAGTGGGTGTAGCGGTCGTCAATCGATTGCTGTACGCCATTGGTGGTTTCGATGGGAAAACGCGTCTAGCCTCGGTCGAACGTTACCATCCGGAGAACAATGCCTGGACGTTGGTACCCCCGATGCGGTACGGACGCAGTGGTGCCGGTGTAGCTGCACTACATCAGTACATTTACGTAGTTGGCGGGTTCGACGGTACACGGCAGCTGGCTTCGGTCGAGCGTTACGATACGGAGCAGCAGTGCTGGGATATGGTCGCCCCGGTCCGCATCGCTCGCAGTGCTCTCTCGCTGACCGTGCTCGACGGGAGGCTTTATGCGATCGGCGGATACGATGGGCAGGACTTTCTTACCATCGTCGAAGTGTACGACCCGGTGCGGGACGTCTGGGACGAGGGCACTCCACTCACGTCCGGTCGCAGTGGTCATGCATCCGCCGTCATCTACACACCGTCCTGCATCTCGAGCTACATGGAAGGTTTAAACCTGTGCACTGGTGAGGAAAAGCGCCGTGACTCGGATGGTGCGACGGATCAGCATCATCCACCATCATCTTCGGCAGCACCACCACCACCGCCTGCACCATCTTCCGGATCGGCACCGGGTTCAGGGTCCGGGTCTTCTTCACGCCCCACTGATAATGGTGTTGCAGAAGGTACATCGGACAGCCGACTGGCTACGGGTGAGCGAGATGACGTGCTGGAAGAAACCGACGGCGGTGAACCGTTTGCCATGGAAACTGACTCTAGTCAAGAGGAATGTGATAAAGATGTAAGCGAGGCTGGCATCATTAATGTGCCTTTGGAGTGCGCTCCACCACCCGAAATGGCACACGTACGGGAGAGTATGTCATCGCTAGCAATCATGGAACATCCCATGCGCACGGAGATATTACCACCTTCGATGCGTCTTACACGTCGCATACTTTCCTGTCGCCGGACAAAACGAAGCTCCGGCAAGGAACGCAATAGTGGCGTTCCGTCACCGTCAGGCTGCGCCAAACGGTCGTCTTCAGCGACGGCTCGGTACACACTGACGTTAGCGCCCGTACCGTCCAGCCGGAAATCATTGGGCGGCTCATCATGCTCGGATGCTACCGGCGGTGGTGGATGCAAAAGTAAACGAAAAGCACCTATTACGGCTGGTGGTACCACGAGTGATGATCATTGCCCATTGGTACGTCTAAAAAAGCGCATAACCTGTTTCGTGTCCGCTATTGTATCGCCTACCTCCTGCTCGGTTGCATTGCCACCAAGCACCGGTGGTTCTTCGTTGCACGAAGAATCCATTGGTGCGACCACGACCGATGATATAGTGCCAACGGTACCCGCGATCGTATTATCCACCGCGGACGATTTGAATGCCGTCAACAGTGATGCTTCCCGCGACTCTATTTCATTTAATCCCGCCGGTTGCAATTCTTCTCCCGCAGCATCAAGCGTGCAACACCAGCTACGATCACCGAACGCAAAATTATGACACTTGTAATGCACACTTGCACACTGGTAGATTCCTTCTTCCGGACGAACATCCCGCTTGCTTTAGGAGAAAAAGTATTCCGAACCGTTTCTCCTACGGAGAGAAGTGGCCAAACCCCACTAGACCAAATACCAAGGAAGGCGAGAACCGAACTGTTAGCTGTCGATCTAGAATGAATCTGAGTACCAAAAACCTCACTTACACAGACGAGTGCGCGGTTTGTAGATAGATAGGACGGGCATGCAATATGCGAGAGAAGAAGGAGGAAAGCTAAGCTTTTCTCCTTTCCTTCTTTCGGCCTGTGCGAAGACATTCCTCTGGAAACGATGACGCCGAGATCGAGAAATGTGCCAAGATATAGGAGACACGTTAAGCGGACCAGGTGTCGTATCAAAGAGTCATAGGCTCTGGGAATTGTTTAGGGATATTGGTTTTATGTTCTACTTAGCAACGCAATTAGGAGAGGGATACCAAAAAAACCAAAACTGTATAGCTCTCGGCAGTGCTAGGTATTTTAAAAGAAAATGTTTCGTTTTTGTTTTGTCCTTTGGCAATTCCTTTCCGGTTTGTCTTATACTATGTATAAGACCGGTACAATGGAAAATACCCCGTTTCGGATTAATCTCGCGTTTGACATTCATGTGTAGGGATCACAGAAAGTGGCTCAGGACGTTTCTGGATGTAACTTTTCCGCCTCTCGGTGGGATGGAGCAATTATTGCTAGAGTTTTAATTTTATTACTATTTTTTTTAATAAACATAAAGCCCAACCGTAACGTCACATGATCAGTCCGTGCTAGTCCTCCGTGCTTCTCATGTCAACGGGGAAATTATGATGACGATATTTACCCGATACAACGATGCAGATCGTTACAGCTTCCGTTGCTTTCTGGGTCGAGGTGGATTCCAGGATACGGGAGTCGTATCCGTTATCGAAACGATGTTCAATCCAGCCATCTCGAGCCCTTTGATAGCAGACTGAGGAGAACAGACAATAAACGTTGTAGTGGTAATCGCGCGAAAGATGAGTTATTATGTATTTAAAAAAAATCCACGATATAGAATTGATTAGTAAACTATGGATTATTCTGGTTGTCGATAGCAAACCATTGCGCGATGCAGCTTCAACAAAATTTAACTCAAAAGAAAGAAATAAAACTAAATTCTTACCATTCGTCCCGGTCCGAGCCCGCGAACCGTCACACGAACCGTTTTGTAGCCTCGTTCTATCGCCCTGGTACTTATGCTGATGGCGGTGGCCTGCGCCGCAATGTTTGTGCCTTTGCGCGTATTTTTGAAACCCTCGATACCGCACGATCGGATGAATTGCGGTACACCCTTGGCATCCGTAATCGAAATGATGGTATTGTTCGGTGACACGCGAATATGGCAAATCGGTATCTCGTTAAACGGCACCCCACTGAACAGTGCTGTCGGTGTGTTGGCATCGGGAAAAATGTTAATCTTCCTGCAATTTCATACGATATGGTAAAGTTTTGTCCCTAAACGGTGATTGGTTTAACTTACTTATCAATCATGGAATCTATATCAATCGAACGTTCACCGATGGTTCCCTCATCCTTGCTGGGCAACGAAGCAAGCATTGCCTTACGATCCTCCACCTTGCAAAGTGCTGCTGTTTGGTGAAATGATTTCATGTTTCCGAACGCCGTCCGACGCACCATCCGGGAAAATATGTTGAGCTGGTTCAAGAGGGACATTTCTTCGCAGTTTGCGCGGGTTCCACGTGCGGGAAAGTTTGTTTTTCTTCACCCTCTATTGTTTTGCAACACCGGTCAGTGTTCCAACTGTTCGGCACTGTTTTTCCTTGTTTTGTAACTCCATACGTAAACTGCACCTGCAGTAGTGGTAGTGTCGAAGTGACGTTTCGCTTTCGAAACTCGGTTCGAAATTCGAATATGTTTCAAATTTTGAAACCGTCTGCATGTGCTGTTGAGCGAATATGCAAGCAATCACGAGGAAATAAACAAGATTTCCAAAAATGTTCCACAATGGTGTTTCCGTTGTTAAACTGGTTCAACATTTTCGGATGCGAACTTACGAACGATGCAAGATTCAACATCACTTTTTACCATCGATTTACGATAATAATTTTTAATAAATTGAACATAAAAGAACTTGCTGAAGATAATAAAGGATAAAAAAAGGAAATTTTTAGACTAGCTAAATTTTACAATAAATAAGATATCTCTCTGCACCCTTATACCATTGCCTGCCTTCTACGAGGGGCAGTTTGTATTACTTTCTTCGTAGTGCACAACTTTAATCTATGTAGTTCGTTTCACGCCTGATCACGCCCGTCGCCATGAAATAAGGATCGCGAAACCAGAGACAGAGAGAGCGAGGAAGGAGATACAATACAAGGGACAATAATGATGGTGGTTGATGGAACGAGCTGTAGATACAAAGCATAAAAACCGACGAATCAATCGACGTAGAATTTGCAACAACAACAAAAAAACGCGTGTTTTATCAATTTACACAGCTGGTAATTTCAACGTAGGTACAACATACAAACGCATCGAAGCAAATCGGAGCTACTCGGTAAGTCACTGTGTGCCCGTCGGCAATAGAGAAAAGAAAACTGTTTAAAAATTGTAAAAGCATAAACGTTTGAATCGATTTTACACGCAGTGTGTGTCGCTGCTGGAAGCATTGCCGCTTGTTTTCCTAAACAGAGCAATGTTGAACGTATATGTCCGATCTTTTTCGGCACTTAATATAACAGGGCCTTAATACGAAGCATTTACACTGTCCTCACGCAGTGTAGCATATAACATAGTTTCTGATCCGTCTTTCAACCTTTTTCCTTGCAAACGCCAAGAAGAGCATCATCCTTTGTCAATCGCAAAATAAGTTCAATCGATGTACGGTTATTTAAATAATCCATCACAATGCCTGCCTCTATAACTGATTACTTACGCAAAACTAGAGCTCTGCCTTTCCTTCCGTGTGTCCTAGCCCTACCTATTAACATTTTTTTCTCTCTCAATTCGAAAACTAGGTTCCTTCGATACCTGCACACACCACCTGTCCAGTCCAAGTGATGCTTTTAGTGATTATTAATTCGCGACCACTTCTCCACTACCCTTACAAATCATTAGGACAGGAAAACCAGGGTGTGGTTTTTTGCAAAAAATAATTAAGAATAATGATTATGCGCTCCAAAATCGCGATAACGATAGGCGAATGAGTAAACGAGAAAAAAAAGAAACTTAAAAATACAATTAGAAATTAAACTTCATCCCTTAGGCATGATTATTTCATGCGATCGAACCACAGCAAGATCGGCTTAATCGGCCGCACATGTTCGACCGGGAAAAGTTTCCTGTATGAGCAATCTGTTATTTGCGCCTTTGGCGGAAACGACCATGTATGTAGATGTTGTAGTGCCTTTCGCTTATTCTTCTTTTAGCACCTTCTTCTTCTACTATATGCTTTTCGGCTCCTTCTTTACATTACTTTCTTTTACTTTCATTCCTAATCTTGCATTCTTTAAGATACTACAGGTTTCGACAGCGAATTCTTCTCATCTTCTTCGTCTGGACAGGTTTCCGGTTTGGGAGAAGTGGCCTTCCGCTGTTCAAAAGTACTCTCTTCAGTTGCCCTATCTTTTGATTCCTGAACAATGGACTTCTTCGGTACCTTACTAACGTTGGCGAACTGCTGCTGACCAGCAGTATTGCTGCATTCCGTTACCTCGGTTGCGGTTGCCGCTTCAACTGTTGCAGCCGCAGCATGACAACCGCTGTTGGTACTGCTAACGATGACGATATCGTCGCGCTGTTCCATTGCATCAGTTTGTCGCTTTGTGGTCATTGAAACAGTCGCTGGTGACGCACTCAACTCAGCCTTGGTAGAGATGATGGTTGCCGAACCCTTCGCGATCCGTTCATCCAGTTCATCGAGTGGCTGATGCTGCTGGATATTGGCTTCGGTTGCGTTATCCACTTCATCATCATCCAAACATTCAAATATTAGTTCAATATGGCTCTCGATGTCTTTCACTAAATTACGTAGATACTGCTCTTGCTGCTTTTGTTGTTGTTGCGGGTTCTGCTCGCCGCTCGGACCGGTGTCCATTACCGTTGGACCAATGGTTTCACTTTCATCCGTAGGGTGTACACCAGCCTTCTCACTGTTTTTCATATCACGCTCTTTATCGGTGTTACCGTGCGCTGTGGTCTGGGCCGCTCCTGCAGCTTCACAAGCTGGCACCGTAGTTCCGCTCGTTGACGCCGTTGGTTGATTTCGGGCCTCGTTCTCGGAGGCAGCATTTTCGGTGGAGGTTGGCGGTTTTATCACACTTCCAGCACCGGAGGAAGCACCTGGTTTGTTTTGTACGGTGATTTCAATCGATGGTGGTACATTTTCCTTAAGTCGTGTAGCTTTGGCCATCGATCCTTCTGGCACGATTGCTGTCGGTTGTGCTAACTCCGCTGTTTGAGTAGCCGCCATGCCAGAAGTCTCACCAGAGGCGGATGATCGAACAACGGGATGAATCGTTATGTGTGGCACAGTCACTTTTCGTTTTTTCGTAGGTATTTCTTCTGGAATGATAAACAAAACATTCAATCGTGCATGCATTACGACTCTGTCACCAGCGCCTAAAAGACTTCTCTTGAAGTGCAGCAGTTTTTCTTTTTGGCGGCCACTTACCATCACTGTAGATTTCATCCTTAAACTTTGTTAGTACGGCATGGAGCGAATTCTGCAGTGCACCCTTCACAGAGCTCGGTATTCCTGTACGCTGGCCAATAATTCGAATCGCCTGCAGATCGCCACATATATCCTCCAGATTATTCTTGTCCGGCAATAACTGACAGATGGATTCCAGCAACCGTGGCACGACAAGACGCGATTTTATCTGCAACGAATATATTGCAATTAGCTTCTCATATGCAGCAGTTATCAGCAGTCTTACCTTTGGATAATAGATTTCGATAAAATTCGCTATTATAGGATCGTTTAGCGACAGTCTTTCGTCTCTCAATACGTTGTCGATGTAATCGATTAGCAGTGGATTTTGTATGAGCATTTCAGCGTATCTGTAACGGATTAGAAATGGTGCGGAAATCCATTAGCTACCTCTCTGTGTGAGACACTTTAGCATTCGCATTCGGTACCGCGACTTACCGATGTGTTGTTTTATTGTTGTAAATTCCAACCCAAAACTTAGCAAAAATATTAAAGTGTAGCACTACCGCTTCAATGCCGGTTAACAGTGAGAGGTGCACCAATGGTTCACTAAAATGGTTTGACGTCACTGCTACACGGAACATGATGTCCAGAA
Organism: Anopheles funestus; assembly: GCF_943734845.2. Classification (NCBI taxonomy): domain Eukaryota; kingdom Metazoa; phylum Arthropoda; class Insecta; order Diptera; family Culicidae; genus Anopheles; species Anopheles funestus. The sequence goes on from NC_064598.1 coordinate 14,887,826, forward strand.
ATTCGTGATACGGTCGATAAAACAGTTCGAGTGCAAGATCGAAATCTTTGTCCAAACCCTGCAAAAAAACATCATTGCCACATTACATGAATTTCTCGTCACTTTTACAGCATTATAATAACAAAGTTCGTACCTTTTCACATATCTGTGCCTGTGGAATGTTCATCTGCATCATTGCTTTCGGTGGACGGGGTGTGTTTTTGGACACTGGTGGCCAGGTCGCTTTCATGCCCCGCCGGGGAAAGTATGAACCTAGCGGACCGATGGATGATGAGGCAGCAGCTGAAACGGCCGCGTTCGATATCGCTGGCGAGTTGCTGCTGCCCGTGCTGTTCGCCTGATGGATTAGATGGTTCACGTGCGGTGCGTGACAATTCGTCAGCAGTGGTACCAGCACAGTCGTGATTATGTCCGGTGGTGCACATTTCACCAGTTCCTTCAACACCTCTAACGCTAGGTTACGCATCTCCGGTGGATTGAATGTGTTCAGCAGCGTGGCCAATCGGCGTACGGCATCGGGCAGACCCTTCATCAAAGCTGGCTGAGGACGTTTCTTCTGCTCACGGCTGCTAGCGCGCAGGGTGTTAATTAGTAAAATAACCTCCGTCAGCAACTCTTGCAGATCTCCAAACACATGGCAAGCCGTCGCTTCGTGGTACATCGAATGCAGTGTGTGTAGTGCGTCGAAGCAAAGCGTTATGCCACCGTTCAGTACCACGTACAATCGGTCATCGTCGTTATCCACGAGAATTCGTAGTGCCGCTATTAGCGTGCCCCACGACACACGAGCATCTAGCCCGTTAAGATAGGCCGTTAGCGTCGTTCGGCGAAAGATGGTCACATCACGCTGTTCGGCTTCGCTTGCATCGGGGTGACGTTGGGCGAAGAGAGTCATCAAGCGAAAAAGCTCATCGACGGCCAACGGGTACTGGGTCGGGTGTGGTGTAATGTTTTTAAATGCCCACTGCAAATTCTGGTGTGCCGCTAACTGTCTGGTAAGCAGACGGCTCTGCTGGCAGCACATTCGTAGCAAGCCATAGTACACTGGCAACATTGCACGGTTGTACGTCACTATTTCCGTATCGTCATGGTCCGCTCTTAAGGGGAGGAGATAAAACATACAAATGATTAAAAATAATATTTTTTTCTTTGCTAAATTAAAACATCTTCTCCACAACGAAACGATTGTACTGTTTTGTATCCATACCATGTATCACACAATGTACTTACAAAATGTAGTTAAATGCAATGTTCCGTGTTATATCTGGACAGTTTGCCACAAGGCTCGCATTTTCCGGACAGTCCAGTGTGGCTTGATACCAAAACGCTAGCAACGCCTGTTTGTTGTGATGTGCCGGCACAGCCGGTTCTGACAGCCTTGGGTGAAACAGATCCCACAAAGCTCTCAAGTGTGGGCCAACCTAGAAAAAGGACATACCATTAGGTCGTTTTCCTCGCAAAGATAGAGTCACAAGTTAATAATTACCATCAATTTCTCCGTCTTCGATACCAAACAGTAAGTTAGCAGGTTAAAATACGCGGTAAACTTGCTCGTGCCATGCAGGTTAATGTCCGTGTAATTTCTTGCCGAACGCAGTAGCAGCAGGAGCAGATTCAGTATGGTGTGCAGGATAAGCTGCGCTTCGCAGGATATCTCACGATGCTGAAACACGTGTATCGATAACTTATGGTGCGATGTTGCCCGATAGTTGTTCCGGAAGCTCTGCGAAGGCACTAGAGACACCAACAGATAGGCGGCAGCATTTCGGACCCGTGCGTTTCCGTGTGCCAGTAAAAACCGTTCCACCCAGCTGTCGGCCGACTGTAGAATCCAATTGTGGACGATCTTGTTGCGCGGTGCCTGTACGGCCAACCAATCGAGAGCGGACTGTGGACAGTACTCGGCAGCATCCCAGACACGTTGCAGCACGAGCTGCGAGAAGCACGGAAGACCTGACGGTCCGCCAGAAGATTCCGTCAGCAAGGTAATCAGCTTGAAGAAAGGACCACACAGTTCCGTGTGCTTGGTGACGGCGGTGAATAGCATCGCTATAATCTGGCTAGCAAGCCGTTCATCGCATCGACACAATGCATGGATTAGATGGCGCGTTTGTTGCGGATTTATGTTGTCCTTAATCTGTTGGTACAAAAACGGAAAACCTTTACCGCCCGCAATCGCATTGTAGTCTCGCGCGGACAAATGCAGCCGTAAATCTGGCCCTCTGGATCGTTCCACCAGGGAAGCAACTAATGCGATCATCTTATCCAACGATGCTGGACGCGATTTATCGACAGTTAACGCTTCATCCGATGAATTTTCTTCATTGTCCGAATTTGCATCGATCTAAAAAAAACAGTCACAAAAACACAACGATAATCAAACGAATCTAGACGTATTGCCTTGGAAAATGGTACTTACACATTCCTGTCCTTTGTGACCAAGGTAAAAATCGGCCACACTTCGTATTACGTTAATGCGCAGCAAAAACAGTGCTTCCTCTTCGCCCATGCGAGAAAATTCATACAGCAAACCGAAGAACTCGGACAAATGCCTCGAATGTGCCTTGGCACCATGCTCCATCAGCATAATGAGCGATTTAATGAATCGTGTCACACAAGAAACGTTTCCTATTATTTCGTTCCCATCAATATCCGTCTCTGCCTTCAGATACAAACTACAATGACTTTGTCTGTGAAAGAGAGTGCAATAGATAAATTAATTCAATTTCTAGGACATATCTTCTCCGAATAGGCAATAGAGTTTACCTTAACCGTTGAATTACATGTATCACCAGCCGTTGAAACATTTGACGAACCATCTGATTCGGACATTGTATTAGAACCTGTACGGGCCACCAAGGTTCTGCGGACATATGGCTGAGAAACCATTCGCAAGCTTCCTGGCTGGCATTGAACTGTTTCGTCAACAATTCTACCCACAATACCATTGTTGGCTGGCGAAAAAATATGTTTAGTATTAGGCACGGTTCTTCGAATAGGGCGGAAATCACTTACCTTTTCCTTTGCGTGTATAAATGTCTCGATGAAAAACGACACCGAAAGTTGTGCGGCAATGCTCGTTATGTCCGGCAGCGCCAACAAGCTTTGAGGTATGTGACCACAAATTTGCCACATAAAGCTGCAATGGGAAAGTGAATCGTTGAAAATTTGTAAAACATTTGTTCTTCCAGTTCACTTCCACTTACTTAAAGTACGTGTGCTCAAAGATGTTTCGATCCTGCAGGAAATGTCTGTTATCCTGCCATATCCATTCTTCTAGCTCCTTTGACAGAGGCCGACGCCGGAGTCGTTTATTCGATTGGTTAATCCGATTCACCATTACCAATCCTGAACCACTGGTGCTTCCACTACCCGAGCCGCTTGAGCAACCAGGCGAACTTGAAGACTGTAACACTGCGTGGGACGTAACAGCACTGAAAGATGATCCCGGCCCCCCAGGCGTAGGTCCTACGACAGCAGCCATCGGTAACGCTATATTACCACCGACAGTCGCCGTTAGTGCAGAAAGTGATGATATTGACGAGTAAGACGAAGGTGATGGTTCCGCAACAACGCCATGCAGCATGGCCGAGGGTGATGGTGCGGATGATGTCGATCCCTGAAAACCCATAACCGACGGTGGTCCTGGTCCACTTAATGCGCCCATACACGACGATACCACAGATCCGGATGCGACGGACGAACCAGCAAGAGGTACAATCAGCGGATGCAATGGAGTGGAAACGGGAACCGACGGTACACTAATGGTTGGTGCAATAACAGCCGTGGCGGCTCCGGCCGAAGTGACGGATGCTGTCGATGCGGTAGATGCTGGCGAGAGCGAAGCAGTGCTGGCAAGCGATGCTATCGTTGGCGCAGGACTGACTGCTCTGGTGGATGCCACTTCAGCTTCCTGCTGCTGTGATGATGTTGTTGATGGTATTCTAGCAGTGCTAGCAAGCTTAGTATCTATATCACATTTACTTAGGTTATTACTTTCTTTAGCTACTTCACTAAGTTGTTGGATGAATTGTTCAGTCTCTTGATCACGTTCATTACTCGCTGGCGTTTGACCTACGGCAACATCACACGTAGCCAACTGGCGCTCCTTCAGTGGATCAGCGTTCGTTACCAGCTGCTCTCGCGTTGCTGCAGCATTGCCATTTTTATTTGCGTCCTGTTTCTCCTGCCCTGCTGCAGCCTTGCTGTTATTCGATACAGCTTTCGAGGCAGCTAACTGTTGTTGGGACGATGCCGAAAACGATGCTTGCGACACAGAAAACGTTTTCGAATTGTAAGCTGCAACCGTGGGATTAGACGCACATTGAGCCGTGGTAATTGCTGCTTCTCTGTTCGCCAATTTTCCAACATCTGACATGGTGAGGTTTTCCTTTGGTGGGGAAAGTATCGGGTCTTGCTGCTTACTACAGGCCTCCCTGTCCGGCATATTGGTGGATTTTACCGGATTTTTGATCGGTGATTTCACAGTACTTTTCGTAGAATTAGTGAATGTTCTCTTCTTGCTATCTACATTGTTGTTGGGCACACCGGTAGCTCGTTTTTCCGTAGCAGACGATGACGTTGATGCTTGCTGTTGATCGACTTGATCACGCTGCACATTCTTGCCCTTGTTGGAACGCCATTCATAGAACAGCATGTACGCCGAATTCGTTTTTTCAAAACTAAAATCCAAATACTTTTCCGCTACCGAGTCGTATGTTTTACTCTGCAAGGAGAAATAAAGAACATGTAACAAATTTATCGAAAAACCACTCCTTCTCTGTGCTAAATCTCAAAATAACTTACCGTCATTTCGCCACCAAAACATTCTGCCGCGATTTGTGATGGGTCGAACAATTTCACCTCAGCGTCATTAAACAGAAACCAGCGTTCCTGGTGATTCGGATCACCGTCTTCATTGCGCTCCTTAATGAAGCTATAGTAATGCCCACCGTCCGCATTCCCTGTGTGCACCGTAACGCCAACCAGATCGTATTCGTAGTTCTCATTGAAATCCTCCGATTCTTCCTCATCCATCGTCTGCTGCTGTCGTTGCAGGTCACCATTGCTACTATCGCTAAGGTTTCCGTTCGCCGTATCGTTCTTTCGCTCGGCGTTGCTTTTCTCATCAGATCCAGCAGCCTTCATCTCGACGTCTTCACTATCCTGCTTATCCATGGTCGTTGTAGCTCCGTTAGTTTTGTTATCGTTACTAGCAGCATTACAATCACTGCTTGTGCTCATAATGCCGGTACTACTACTGTTGCTAGTGTTACTGCTAGCGCTGCTGCTACTGTTATCGTCATTAGATCCGGGCGCACCAGCCGGATTCGCTTCGCCTGTTGCAGAAGATTCGCTTACGTTTCGGGAGTGTGATCGGCGCATTTGCGATTTTCGTTTCTCCTCCTGATAGTGGTGTGGCATCAGTGTTTTCTCCACGTAACCAGACATGTCCAGACGCATCGGGAAAGAAAAGTGTGTGTTCACCTTCTCCTTCAGCATCGTTACCATGTTGAATGTGTACCGCATCGTGTTGAAGCACAGTATCTGTGGCAGTTTCTTAAAGCAGGCCCGTTTCTCCGCACGCACCTTTTTGCCGCACTGTGAGCAAGTGTACATATTGTCACCCTCTAGCGTATCCTTAACAGTAACTTCGTCAAGCGATTCATGCAAATTGCGCATATCTGCCACCTGGCAACGGACGGTATAAAATTCCTCCAGCGTTCTACTCACATGTCCACAATCCTACAAAAAAGAGGAACAAAGATGTACAATTAGAAAGCATTGTTCGCGATCGATGCGTCGGAATTACCGATACAAATTTACGTTTAACTGTTGCTAATATTTTTCATTTTAAATTTAACAACCGTTAAACTATCGTTTGTCTCGGACATTCCTTAGCCACCAATGAACCACTGCAAAAGAGTACTTTTAGCAGTCTTCGGTGTACGGGACGTGTAAAAACTCACTAAGGACACAACATTATTGCTGATGACACCACAAAAGATGCGTTTGACAAGATTCTTCAGCTCCGGCGTCATTTCCTCCAGCTTCGAAACGAGATCGATGAAAAACTCTGCCATATCCTTCTGTTCGCCTGTGTTCAACGGCTGATGATCCATCTGATAAACTCGGCAAAACGAACGCGGACAGTACGCCTTCCGTTCCGACTCCATCAGATAGGCAAACATGCGCTGCAGTTCATAGAGTGTCGCTTTGTGCTTTTGCGGCGCATCGGTTGAGATGGATAAGATGGCATCACGCGTTTGAGGTGTCATGAAGAGATGCTGAATGCACGATGCCATGTAGCAGGTTGCACCAAGATTCGTTAACCCGACATAGCCACATTCGGAACGACCTTCGTCCTGTGGCCAATAATCCCACGGATACGGCGAATGTGGTCCGGCCCGATGTTGCTGCATCAGCTTTCCGTGTAGCAGAAGATAATTCTTCGGTGCGTTGCGACACATCTCGACCAACAAATCGTACGCAGCTGCCCGTGCCGCATGACTTTTACATTTTGGCTTTTCGCGATCCTCGGGGGATGGCAGTTCGAACAGACAGCAAAACACACTGACCATAAATTCTTGCCCAGCTACACTGTACTTGAACACTGGATCGAATTTTAGCAAATTTGCCATTAAATTCAGCAGCCCGAACAACCCATCGTCAGGACTGCCGTGTCGACTTTCCAGATAATCGCGCTCAAGAATGCTGCGGGCCACCTGCTGACACATGGCATCCAATCCAATGGCATCCCGTGGCTGTACTTCGTCGCTAGTAGAGCTGCCAGCATTTCCTCGGAGCAGCTCCGGAGAAAGCGAATCCACCAACCGGCATAGCAACCAGAAATAGTCTCTACAAGCTGGCCCGTACGGTTCCTTTCCTTCGTCACCCGCCGACAATAGCATACCGTAGATACCGCCGCCACCAGCAGCAACGTTCAGGGCCTGTGGTTTCATATTTTCCGCCAGCGGGAGTAGTGCCACCAGCTTCGAAAGTAACGGTGCCATCAGCTCGTAGTACGTTTGCGCATTACCTAAACACAGCCGGTACAGTGCCGCACATGCCTCCCGTCGAACGGCTGGTTCTGGATCATCCAGTATCAAACGCTGCAGCCAATGAGAGTTTGCCTCGATTGTCCACAGCAACCGACGCACTTCCTTGCAGGAGTGTGCATAACAGACGAGCAAATTCATGACGTAATGTATTACCTGCGGACGACCGAACATACCCGTTTTGAAAAGGTTAGGATTCACCGGGAGCGATTCCTCGTTCAAGATTGACGCGATCCGCTCGAGAGTGGGACGTGGTTCGAATAATGCCATCGTGTCCCGATTTAAGGACGGAATCAAGACCCCGTTGCCTTCTGTTTCGGTCGTTTTTAGCTCGTCCATTCCCAACAGACACATGATGCGCAGTAACGAAGCAAGACAATCGTGACGCCATTCGTTCAGTTCACTCTCGTCGGAACCGTCGGTAGACTTTTGTAGCACACCGGAAAGGAAAATGCGATACAAATGGGCCAAACCACCACATCGCATAAATTCATCGCTCCACTCGACCACACGGGACGAGCTGGTACCCGGTTCGTTCGGATCGCTAGTCGACTCTGGGCAGGTTTCCTGCTTCTTAAGTTCTTCCGATCCTTGCAACTGTGCTGCATCCTGCTGCATGCTACCCATGCCTGACACTTCCTGCGCACAATCGCTCGATTGTTGTGAATCTGCTGTTAGCTGATCATCGGGTTTAGTTGAACACGAACCACCATCGGAGTCGGGTTTATTTTCCTTGTTATCCATGTTTCCATCTGGCCGGTCCCTTGCCATTATCACCGAACGATCGTCTTCACCGCACAATGGTGTTGGTTTTACCACACCTGGTCCCGGTGAATTGGGCGCAAAATCCAATCGTTTGCCCTTTGAAGGCGATCGATTGTTGTTTCCCGCAGCGGGTGAGTCTTGTACCATCACGGTGCCTTGTCTCGGACTGGTTTGTTGTTGCATTTTCAATGATTTCGAAGAAGAAATCTTCAGCTTCAGTTGATTTTTTACCGATAACGTCTTGGAACTCGTCCCGGCAACACCGATGGAACCACGATTGTTACCACTCTCGGCAAACGGCATTTGCTTCAAGTGCACTGCTCCGGAGCTACTGCCAGCCACACTCCCACAGCAATTGCCCACAAACTTTGATTTGCACAGACTCTCCACTATGTGCAAGGCGTACATGAACTTTTGCAAATTATATGGATCAAGAATTTCTTCCAACGTATAGCAACCACCCAGCAGTGGATCTGTATCCTTTGCCAATTCTCCCGTAATTTCGTCACCACTGGATGAATTCTTACTGCTGTTCGCGGTTGTACGTTTCTCGCCCGCATTCTGGCGATTTGCGGTGGTAGCACACTTAAAAGAGAGATTTTTCAGCGTGCTGAAGAAGGAAGGACATGTTGGTAGCATTGCAAGAATGTCCCACACACGCCGCGACAGTAGCTGGGCTTTGGTGTTGGGCTGACAGCGTTCCCCCGTGACACTGATTTTCATATCACCCAAAGTTTGCATCAAGCGGAACAATTGCTCAAAGTACGGTGCTTTCAGCAGTAAGAGCGTCGGCAAACAATCCTTCGATGGCGGAGGTTGCATCGAAGGGTTTTCATTCTGCTCGCGCCTTCTGCCGCTGCGACCACCGAGTGACACATACACCATTTGATTATCCTTGAAGCCAACATCGGCCAAACTGCGTTCATCGTACTCGGACGTTATTTCCTGTCCCTGCGTGATGATTCTCAACGGCCCATCGTTCAGCAGTAATCCTAGAACCGGGGCTGGACTTCCCGAACTGGTTTGTTCGCCTCCGCTGACAGCGTTGCTACTGCTGGGCGGTTGAGTCGCTTTTGCTTGTGGTGCTCCTTGATACTTTTCCCACCATTTCGCAATTTCCGCCTTCAAATCAGCCACAAGATCACTCGCGTGCATGTTAAGAAATGATTTATCGGGTACGCCGGCTGGTTGCAGCACGATTCTGAACGGTGGTCCAGGACCTTCCGTACGCAGGGCGCTGTATGCCCCGATATCTTTGCCTTCAAGAGCCCAACGACGCAAGTGGTACGCATATCGCCGCCGGAATGTATCGAGATGGGTATTGAGCAGCATTAATGCACGCTGCACACACAGCAAGGCATACTCTGTCTCCGGGCCATTGTTGTCCGAATGTTGGTTCAGTTCTTCGACAGCTTGCGACAAATGGTTCATACACTGTTCCACAAACTGATGCTCATACTTCAGCTGCTTCTCCATATAGTAGGTGTTGATGTACTGAATGGCGGAAAGCGACACATCGGTATTTGTCGCACGCAGTGCTATCTTCCACAAGTGCTCCATGCCAACGTTGTCCATCTCACGATCACGCTCATTACCATCGTTCGGTTGTCCGAAAAGCTCTTCCCGACCAAGGGTGAAAAGTTGCTGAAACAAACCCAACGCAACCATCGATATTCCTTCCGGTTTCAGCTCCGATAGGCGCTTCAAATACAGATGCTGGATAGCATTCAACCCGAGTGCATGCGTATCGCCACCTTTCACCTGCGCCTGCAGCCAGGAAAACAGACAATCACTGCATTCTGGATCGTTGGCCAGGCAGCTCCACAAGCTGTCCACTTGATTCAACGTTAACCGGAAATTTCGCGGCGATCCAACATCACTAAACACGGACGTCAGAAACTGTAAACGCACTTGTATCTGGGTCACATGCGAGTAAAGCGGTCCACTCTGACTCATGCTATCCGTTTGCACACTGGCAGCGTTCACACTGTTCCGGTAAGTTGCGGAGTAATGTTTCAGATTGTTGAAAAAGTGAAACATCATTCGATGCTGTCGTTCCGACCACAGAACGACCTGATGCGTAGTCACATCCCGGAACTGCTGAAATGATGCGAACAACTTTGGTAGCAGTTTCAAGCTCGTCACTACACTACGGTTTTCGGCCAAGTTTTGCAGACAGCCTTCGATAAACCGCGTGCGAATGTGCTTATCCGTGTGGAAGCAAAGCAAGGTACCGAGAACTTTTTCCGCTTCCAGTGCGATCGATTCACCCAGCTGACCCTGCAAATTTGAGTAAGAATAACAATGTTAGTAACAGCGTATTACAGATCCTCATCTGCCAACGGTGTACTACTTACAATCTTATCGTCTTGAAGAAGATCCCACAGCAAGGTGTTACCCGGCAGGCAGACGTCGGGAAACCGGTAAGGATTCCCGATCATCATATTACCCACGGGACCGGCAGAAGCTGCAGCAGCGGCCGTAGCTTGCAGAATATCCTTCGTTTTTGTAGATCCTCCTTTGGCCATCTTTATCCCTCCATTATTGGCACCCATTCGATGCATTCCAGGCGAGTGCTGATGGGGTGAATGTTTCATCAATCCCATTCCACCAGTACCCGGACGTAATGGTGACGGTCCTGCTACGGTACCGATCGACCGTGGTCGCGAGATGGGAAACCCTTGATGCAGTGATTCAGCACGCGCCGCTAACTGTGCGAGTTCCTCTTCACACGGCGAATCCTCATCATCAAAGTCAGCCATATTCTTTTCCGATTTGTTGCTCATAGGCGACGAACAGCTGCCATCGTGGTCGGCCGCATCTGCCGCGTTCAGAAAGTTAATCAACCGACCCTCGCCCATTGCGCCCATAAAACTGGAAACATCATCATTCAGTGCCGCGACTCCAGCGGCACCCATAAGACTGTTGCCTGCCCGACCGATCAGCTGATCGCGCTCGTTCATTCCCATTACTGGACCCAAAGGACTACCATGATGATGGTGGTGGTGATGATGATGGTGATGCTGTTGCTGCTGTTGTTGTTGAATGTGCCGCAATACAGACGTCTGCAGATTGTTATCGCTACAGTCACTATCGGGAAGCATTGCTGCCAACAGATCGCTGTCCTCCACATCGGATACACTTTCTTGCAACTCCTGCAACTCTTTGCGTGTTAGGCCGCTTATTTTGCGACGTTTTTTGCGTAACTTTTTGCGCATTAAAAAAGCTTCATCCACATCGATGCATTCGTCACTGCTGGTAGCATCTTCGTTGAAGGCAGTGATCGAACGAGTCATCAGTGGGATTCTTCTGTGGAATGCGATAAGGAAGCATATTATTGTCTGGATTGTAAAATGCATACTCGACGGAACTTACATTTTCTCTTTTATTCTTTGATGAACATCGTAAATATCAGGTTCCACCTTGATACTGTCTGTAATTTGAAATGAAAAATGATTCATTCTAGCATACACAAAACAATGCACCAATCAACAGCAAATAGTACTCACCATCAGTAGTTTCATCACAACAAATTTTATGGCGTGCCTGCTTGCAAGGAGGTGCTCCATTGTCGGATTCACCCTCACGGTCCGGACCCATACGCAGGATCGGACCGGGAGGTTTATGGATACCGGCTACAACCACCGGCGGTACCGACGGTATATCTGGATCGGAACTATCGTCTTCGGGATGCTCATCCTCACTATTAGTACCATCCACGCTAACGCTATTCTCTGAGCTGGACGGGAGCTCGTTATAATCACCACGTCCCGCTGCTATATCATTAGCAGTGGCACCGGCCGATTTACTCATATCGATAAGCGTTTGTCGCGAACAGTCGCGCATCCAAATTAGCTTAGTTAAAGCGGATGCAATGTAGATGCTCTGCTCGGTATGTTCCTTGAGATCCAGCCGACACAGCAGCGAGTACAGGTGTGTGGCTGGTTTCGGTGCGAGGTTCTTGACCAACGAAGGCAAAATATCGTATATCGTCTTGGAGCAGTGTTTCAACTGGGCCGCTTGCCACATCAGCGTAATGTGTTCTTCGGTGATCTGATTTTCGACCGCTAGAAAATTAAGCACAATATGCGACTGTTTGATAACCTCCACGTGAAGGTTCGGTCCGAAAAGGTGTGAAATAATCTGATTCTCGGATAACCAATTGGCCAGCTTTAGTCCCACCGCTTCTACTTCGGAAACCGTTTCCGACGTGCAGATATCGTTGAACATGTTGATGTGTGCATTGATCTGCGCCATCCCTGCCAATCGCATCGTCAGCGTGGAGGAAGTGAAATACTTAAAAGCGAGCGCCAATCCCTCCGTGTCGAATGTAATCTGCGTATCAAATGGGTCCTTGATGGCAGTCCACATAAAATCGGCCATCGATTTCGTAGCCGGTGATCGAAGATCCTGATCGGACAATCGACACATGTACTGCAACACCTTTACGCGTAAAGGAATGAACAGCTGCACGGTTGAACGATAGTTAATCCACAGCTTGATGTTGGAGCTCGTAGCGGTGATGGCATGGGCCGTCGAGACAGGTAATCCAGGCTGATCGAAACAGTGCATCATCGCCTCAAAACCGGCATAATTACAAAACAACGACACATTGCGCAGCAGGAAGGCCGATATTTCGCTTTCGTGTAAATCACAGAACAAACTTAACGATTGCACTTCCTGTGGTGAAACCTCTTCCAGGCGAGTGTGCACACTGTGCTTGTAGGCCACGTACAGTGGAAAGTTGAGCAGGAACACTTTCGACACCAGTATCAGCAGCTTTTCTACATCCAGTAATGTCCAGGCTTCATCCATTGCTGATTGATTGCTCGCTACTGTCAACGGCTGGTGCTGCTTGTCCACGTTCTTTCCATCGTCCGCTTCTGCAAGCTTCGCTGTCGTCTCAAGAACATATTCGCCATCCTTGGAAATGTGTTCTGTTTTCCCACAGTCCGATGAAACGGTTGGTAGCATGTTTGGGTGTTCCTTTTTATCACCCACCGTCTTATCGTTCCCATCTTTCGTATCTTCGACTTTGTCTGTCGATGGGGTGGCATCTTTTTCGGATGCTGCCGTCTCGGCGGCACTCGGGCCAGTCTGTCCGGTGCCTGCACTCGGCGATGCCTGCAGCAAATTGTGTGCCAACAGCTTCCGGATGTTCTTCAGCTGGTATACAGTGAAGCATATTATACCCTGCACAACCAGGTTGAACCGTTCGAAGTTTTTTATTTCCCGGTAGCAGCACATGCATTGCCTGTTCGGCCACGTTTGGATGTAGTTAAGGACGACTTCCACCTCACGCTTTTGCAGGAACACCGGTTGATCGGTGTCATTGCTGCCGTTTAATCTGGACTCATCTAGAAGCGTAGAAAGAACATGTGAAACAATATTCCGCAAATATGCATTTTATAAAACATTGCGATTTCGGTGACCCGTTGTTTGGGAACGGTTTATGGTGTTGGCCACCAACACCGACAACGGAACCAAGCTGTCAACGAAGTGATTCGGATCAGTCAGTGGACGGCGTGCAATACTTACACGAAACAAGAAGATTCAGAAAACCGGAGCAAACATCGCACATTTTTGCTGCCTCTTGTTTTCTCCGTACGGATGCTTGTTTTTAACGTGTTTTGTTCCTCCTTCAATCGACACCATCCGAATGTGCTGTATCTCGACTTTCTTCGCCACAAATAGCGGAAATTCCAAAGAATATGAAATATTTTTTCACTCTAAACTAACTCGTTCGGCAGGAGTTCTTTCACCACTTTCTTTCTTCCTATTTGCTGCTGTCATTTGCTGTCAAACTCTTGTTTCTTCCATAGCCGTTGTCTTCATCGCCACCGCTTTGTACCGCTTGCTGCTGCTGCTGCTGCTGCTTCTGCTGCTACTGCTGTTCCTGCTTTCGTCCGTACCTTCTTCTTGGCGACGACGGTGATCCGTGTGTTGCAGTTTCCACAAATCTTGGAAACGAAATATACTTTCGCAAAGTCTACCGCAACTGATTCTCCGTTCACTGGCACCGATACCAATCCAAATCAAAGTAGAATAAAGATTTCACTGAAAAACGCACCGGAAAAAACATTTCTCACTCCACTTGCATGCCTGGCGGTAACAAGACATTTTCATTCGAACCTTTTTTTACAGCCAAGTCTTATTCTGCTGATAGAACTGAGGTCTTCTACGTTCTTCGTGTTAGTTTCGTGTTAATGGTGTAGTCTCTTTCACGCGTGTTTCACTATCTTTGTTACGCCACCTAACGGAATATCGGGAACTTCTTGATGTTTTTCCTCTTGCCGCATTATCGGCCGATTTCCTGAAAATGTCAAAATAGCTACAACTTTAAACGTTGCGCGGTTTTTAAATTAATATTTGTTTCCCAGTGCAATTTTGTGCTCAATAGCTATTGGTCTTCTAACTTGATTAAACATATTAAGTTTCTCTTTATGCACATCATAAAATGCAATTTTGTGATTAGCATACAAAGTGCATACTGAAACAAAATATCCTACAATGAAACCAAAGTTGTAGCTTTCTGCTTACAACCTGCGCCGTTGTGTTGTGTTGTTGCTTGCCACAGTGACGTTCGGTTGACAGTGTGAAAAAAAAACAATTCAAACACTTGTACATTTTGTGTAAATTTGTTTCCCAGTAATTTCGCATTCGTTTTCCCGAAATTTAAGGTGTGTTCTATGGTTTCTGTGCGTCTATTTTACTGTAAAGAACTGTTCTAGCATGACTGCGTTTTCAAAAAAGAAAAAACAGAGGATGAAGCAAATTGCCGGTTTGAGAAAATGTTTTGCTGAAGAAAATACACAAACAATGGAAGTAATTTGCATGTTGTTATCGCAACATTTGCACTAGCGACCTCGTTCCAGAAGTAAAATATTAGAACCGGCCTATTTTGTATTTCAGATAACACGACTCATTTCCGAACATTAATTGTAGCTATTTGTAGATAAGACAAGATTCACATTTAACTTCCATTCCCTCTTCATTACAGGAACAACTCGATACCGGTGTTAACTGGCAACGGCGAGGTTGTTGATGACGTGCCAGCATGGTTCGGATAAGAAGAAAATTCGCCTTTATTCTATGTGGCGTTACTGTGTTCCTTTTCCTTATACTTTATGTTGTGCTTAATTACTCGGTTGCGGAACGTACTGTGAGTATACATCTGATTTGTGTTTGTTCGTCTTGTTCTTACGATTGTTGTATTATCTTGTAGCGCGTTCAAGATATAACGTACCTGGAAAGTAAAATTAAACAGCTGGAAAATGGATTAAACAAACATCACCAGGAATTTGGCGACATACGTAAGCAAATCGACACAATTCGTGGCGCGGTTGATGGTGGTGACGATGCATATGCCGATAGCAAAATACTGGAGAAGGTGCCCCTACTGGGTGACCGCGAAATGATGAAAGAATCGGTCATAAATGCGAACGGTGGTGGTGCAGGAACGTGTGCACTGCGAACGGACATTATTCCCCAGCCGGACGTGCAAATGTTGAACCTCTACGACCAAGTATCCTTCGAAAATATTGATGGTGGCGTTTGGAAGCAAGGATGGCCAATAAAATATCATCCCAGTGAGTGGAACAGTCATCATAAGCTACATGTGTTTGTGGTTCCACACAGCCATAATGATCCTGGTTGGATACAAACGTTCGACGAGTACTACGAGCGTTCGACAAAAAACATTTTCGCAAACATGCTAAGACACTTGGACGAAAACGCGAGTTTGCGTTTCATTTGGGCGGAAATAAGTTACTTCGCGCAATGGTATGATAAGCTGGCAGCGGAGCAGAAGGATATAGTAAAGCGATTGGTTAAGAACCACCAGCTGGAGTTCGTTACGGGCGGATGGGTGATGTCAGACGAAGCGAATTCGCACTGGTACTCAATGCTGCTGCAGCTTACCGAGGGCCAAACATGGCTTAAAACTCGTCTCAACGTGACACCGGTATCGAGCTGGTCGATCGATCCATTCGGGCAATCGGCCACCATGCCGTACATTTTAAAGCATTCCGGGTTTGAGAATCTGCTCATCCAACGCACACATTACATCGTGAAGAAGAATTTGGCACTAAAGAAGCATCTCGAATTTCGGTGGCGACAGCTGTGGGATACGCGAGGCGATACGGATCTTTTTACGCACATGATGCCATTTTACTCGTACGATGTGCCACACACGTGTGGTCCAGATCCAAAGATTTGTTGCCAATTTGATTTCAAACGTTTACCCAGCATGGGCCTGAGCTGTCCGTGGAACGTACCGCCCAGACCCATTAACGATCAGAATGTTGCCGAACGGGCAGAGTTAATAGTTGACCAGTGGCGTAAAAAGTCCGTGCTTTACCGAACGAGAAATGTGCTCATTCCACTTGGTGACGATTTCCGCTACACCACCAGCAGTGAATGGGAAGCTCAGCGGGTCAATTTCGAGCAGCTGTTTAACTACATCAATAATGAACCGTCGATGAATGTGGAGGCAAAGTTTGCCACACTGCAGGATTATTTCGATGCGGTTCGTGCCACCAGTGGTGCAAATGGAATGGAACAGTTTCCATCGCTCACAGGCGATTTCTTCACTTATGCGGATGTGAATCAGGATTATTGGAGCGGATATTTTACGTCGCGCCCGTACCATAAGCGGCAAGATCGGATATTGCTACACTACATTCGATCAGCCGAAATGTTGCATGCTTGGAATGTGTGGGAACCGGCAAGCGATTGGAAGCCGCTAGCGGATCGGTTAGAATATGCACGTCGACAGCTGTCGTTGTTCCAACATCACGACGGTATTACCGGCACAGCAAAGGATCACGTTATGGAGGATTATGCACAGCGCATGTCACGTGCAATCGAAGATTGTAAATTCGTCATGCAGCAGGCAGTTTATCGGATGCTTACGAAGCCCTCCGTATATCATCCGGATCCGGCCTTCAGCTACCTTTCGATCGATGATTCACGTACGGTCAATGGATCGGACAGTGTCCGGCCAACTATCATACTAGGAGAAGAGCTGCCGAGCAAGCAGGTGGTTCTGCATAACTCTCTGCCGTATACACGCTCGGAGGTCGTCGAGTTTTATGTGGCCAGTCCGTTCGTGATGGTTCTGGATGCAAGCGGAGGAACGGTACCGAGCCAGATCGCGCCGGTTTGGTCATGGCACACGCGTCCGGACGGTATCAGTCAGCCGCAGCCGTCGAACACTAAATATAGGCTCTTATTCCGCGCCAACGTTCCACCGTTGGGATTGAGTGTGTACACGATTAATTCTAGAAACAGTGCGGAAGAATCACTGTAAGTGTAATACGAACAAATGCTAATTTTTAAATGCCTTTCATTATGTTTAATTTCGTACGCTTTTGCTTTTCAGTGGCGTCACGTATACGAAAGCGATCATATTATCAAAGTCACCGTTCACAGTTAACCTGGCCGCAGGCTATCCGGAGGATATAGACCACGCATTACCAACGGAAATGTCTTTACGCTTTGACGAGGGTGGTTCAACGAGTGCAGCTTTTACGGCGAAAGGCCTACTGAAATCGCTCACGATCGAGAACAATCAAGCGCCGGTTCCGGTGCATTTAGAGTTCTATCGCTACGGAATGCAACTTAGCTCGGGCAAGAGTGGTGCGTACCTTTTCCATCCGGCAGGTAATGCCACCCTGCTCACTTACGAGCAACCGATCGTGCTGGTCATGAAGGGTCCACTAGAGACGAGCATTACCGCTGGTTTACCGTTTGCCGTACATCAGACGATCCTGCGGGACGATAGTGTGGAAATTCGTAACTTGGTTGATATTGGACACCGAGACAATACGGAAATAGTGATGCGCTTGCAGACAAACATCAACAGCGGTGCTACCTTCTACACCGATCTGAACGGTATGCAGCTTATCAAACGCAAACGTTTCCAGAAGCTTCCGATACAGGCAAACTATTATCCTGTTCCGTCGACTATGTTTATCGAGGATGACTATTACCGCTTGACGCTGCTTGGCGGACAGCCTCTCGGTGGTTCTTCACTGAGTTCTGGTGAAATGGAAATCATGCAAGATCGTCGCCTAACGCGCGATGACGATCGTGGGTTAGGCCAGGGCGTTCAAGACAACATGCCTGTGTTGCATCTTTTCCGGCTAGTGCTGGAGTCGCGTGAGTCGTGCTCCAAACCGGATCCCGATTATCCGACCGGTTTTCTAACGCTTCCGGCCCACTCACAGCTACAGAGTTTACTGCATCCGCTGGATAAGCTAATCTACAACGAAAACTATTGGACAGGATTGCAAAAGGAGGGTTTCGGAGCGCGCCATGAACCACTGGAACGGGGACTGGAAGTCGTTGCCATCCGTGAGTTACCTCACGTGCGCTTTGGTCGGACGTCAGGACCATCGCCTGTGGGGTTAATTGTTCATCGGACCAATTTCGAAGACTGCGGGTCAGAGGCAAACATGGAAGGAATGGTAAGAATAACCGCGCTGCGTAATGCACAAATTTGATTTATAATGATACATTTTGACGTCTTTTTTTTAGTTGAACATCAAGAAACTTCTCACACTGGATGATGGGCATGATATTTATTCCTCTCGCTTAACGCTACTGAAGCCCTTGGAAATGGTTCAGTCGGATGATATTAGCCTCTGTCCGATGGATGCCAAAGCGTACATAGTAAAACGATAAACTACTTTCCGAGAGAAAGGGAGGGGAATAATTGAACCAAGTTGAAGGGGCAGCAGCTGCAAATACATAACCATTTCGGGTTATTCAGGTTATTGCGGATTGACCGCTTATCCTTATTGTGCAATAGCAACGATCTACAACCGATCGCGCATGGGTAATGGAGAATCTATACCGTTAAAGAAGAGATTGCTCAGTTTCTTAACGGATTGCGATTGTTTATTCCTTCCCATTTCCCTTTTCAAAAAACCACACACGTACAAGGCGTTATTTTTGCTGAAGAATATCGCACATTTCCTTATTTATGTAGTTTTTTTTTCCAATTGTAGATGTTTAATGAATGATCGCATACACAAATGATCAGCAAGTGTAAAGAAATACGCTTGCTTCAATGTGTTAAAGTTTTGGTTTATCCGCAACTATGGTAATGAATTGTATATGCTTGTGTGTGATATATCATAGATAATGTTTAACGGGTGTATGAAAGCATAAGTATGGTGATCCCATGAGTCTATTGGGTGCACCTTATGTCGCGACTTCATCCAGGCGGTGTTCCGAACTTAACAATCAGTACGAATCACATTCATCGGGATTTGTTTGAATGAAGACCTATGTATACACAAACTATGCACTGTAGATAATTGAATAAAACTAAATATTACCATTGTACTTTGACTATGGCACATACACAGTATGTTTCTTTGGTAATAAGTAATAATAATAGAAAAAAGAGTTCTAGAAATAAGATAAAAGCTACTAGAAGGCAGTCACATAGGTAGCCTGTTAGGCTCTATTCTCGTTTTTAGTTTTTGAGGCATGGGAAAAGACATTTTTCCCGATTCCAAACACAAAGAATGTCTTTCTGGTTCACTTGTTACTAGCAAAATGCAAGAGAGCCAAACACGGCAGGTTCGGTTTCATAAGCTTTGTCATAATTGCAAACCTCACGCGCTAGATTGATTGATGGACACGCGGACATTGTGAGGCATTTTCTTGACGCGCCATGCGGTGAATAAATAATGCTTCTTAAACGAAACTCTACCTAATAATGGCTGAACATGACCTGTATAAAAGATAACGTTTCCAGCTAACGTCTCCGCACTGTGATTTTCAACATGATCGTGGAAAGGAAGAAAAAGTACACTCTTTTCGCACTATTAGTATTACGAGCATCGTTTGTGTTTGGCGGTAAGTTCTGCTCTTCACAAAATATATTTTACCATAATTCTCACTTTCGGGCACTTGCAGCTCGTAAAAATCTCATTGCTCTAAATGAACGATCCAATCAGTCCGGCATGATAAGAGGTATCTCGGAAATGGTGAACCTGCTAGCACCCAAATCGTTAGTGATTTTGGTACAAAACGAAACCAAAATCGATCGTCTTGACAAGCTCACCGTAATGATCCATCACCATAACATACCCACCTGTGTCTACTACGATCTGGAACAGTACTTCAGCTTGATTGAGGAAAATCTGGAGAAATCGCTGGAAATTACATCACTCATATTCTGTCACCCGGAAGACATGTTGCAGGACATCACCGACAGACGCTTGGCGCACCGGCTCAGTTTGTTCATATTTTACTGGGGTGCTTCGCAGCTGCCGGCCACCTTGAACCATAATCTGCTAAAGGAACCATTTCGTGTGGCTATAATTACCAATCCCAGGCGCAATATCTTTCGAATATTTTACAACCAAGCCAAGCCAAACAATCGTGGCGACATGGTAAGCGTGAACTGGTTCGATGGTAATGACATGACGTTCAAACGGGTGCCACTACTTCCCTCGCCGACGGAGGTCTACAAGAACTTTGATGGGCGCATTTTTAGCATTCCGGTCATACACGTAAGCTTCATTAACTCTATCTTTTCTAAGTTTAAAAACGGCGAATTACATTAAATAATCTAATGTAATTTAACTTTACCATTCTCAGAAACCTCCATGGCATTTTATTATTTATGGCAACGTGAGCACCAACGCAGCTGATATGACCAACGGTACCAACAGTGATGACGCGGTGGGTTTCGAAATGGAGCTGGAAAAGAATGTTACGGTAGAAAGCGACGATACCTACTTTACGGTGAAAGGTGGACGCGATCACAACTTGATGCAGTTGATAGCGGAGCGGATGAATTTCAGCTTTCAGTACGTGGAACCACCCGAAAAGATTCAGGGCATAGCTCTCGGGTCGGAGAACAATGCTAGCTTTTCGGGCGCTCTAGGTATGCTCCAGCGCAGGGAGGTGGAACTGTATCTTGGAGATGTAGCTGTAACGTGGGAAAGGATGAAAGCGGTCGAGTTTTCTTTCTTCACGTTGGCCGATTCGGCTGCCTTTGTAACACACGCACCGCGGAAGCTGAACGAAGCTTTAGCCCTAGTGCGTCCATTTCAGATTACGGTTTGGCCACCGGTGATCATAACTATTTTGATTTCTGGTCCTATATTATACATCATTATTTCCACGCCCTATCGGTGGAGATATGGTTATAATCGTGGTAATTTGAGACAACGGAATCGCCATAAAAAATTCAGACAGCGTAAGCCGGCCTTTTATAACATACGCTACATTGAGGAAATGAGCTACACACGTGTTACTGCTCGGCGGACTTACAGGACTAACGACATGCAGGAATATCCTAGCTTAGACCGCTGCATATGGTATACGATCAACGTGTACTTGAGGCAATGTAAGTGTCTTTGGACAAAATGAGCACTGTATAGCATAATCCTTGTTGTTGTTTCGTGTTATCATTTCAGCGGCTAACATTCCATTCGATGGTCATCTTGCGAGGTTCTTTTCCATCTTACTTTGGCTGTGCGCTACATACGTTCTCGGTGATGTCTATTCCGCACAGCTAACATCACAGCTAGCACGCCCGGCACGGGAAAGTCCTATCAATACGCTTGGGCGGCTAGAAAATCGCATGACACGTGATGGGTATGAGTTATTGGTAGAACGCCAGAGTGCATTCCATGCTGCGCTAGTAAACTCTACCGGTGTATTACAACGGCTTTACCGGCTGACAAGGCAGCGATCGGTAAACGATTCCTTTCTGGTCAAATCCGTCGAGGAAGGCATTCGTGTGCTGCAGAGTGACCCGAAATACGCAGTCTTTGGAGGTCGTGAAACGTTATATTTCAACACCAAACGGTACGGTGCCAATCGGTTTCAGCTAAGCGAGAAGCTGTACACGCGCTATTCTGCCGTGGCCGTGCAGATTGGGTGTCCATTTTTGGACAGCTTGAACGACGTGTATGTGTGTTCCGGAAGTATAAAATCGATGCATTATGAGATGGTGTACTATTCAACAATCTTCCTTCATTTAATTTCCAGCATCATGCGTCTGTTCGAGGCAGGTATAGTGGAGAAAATAACCATAGCAGAGTACGAGCAGATGTTCGGACGCCACAAGGGAAGCATATCGCACTCGGAAGAAACGGTGCGCTCTACCAAGTCTACCAATTCCGAGTGTGACACAGATGGTACCGGAAGCAAACGAAAGACGGACTCGAACGATAAATTGCAGCCAATGAATTTAAGAATGTTGCAAGGCGCATTTCTGGTGCTAGCGTGCGGTCACATCCTGGGAGGTGAGCTCGAACCATGCAATAACTGAAGGGTTTTGTTCAGCTGTTTTTCTTTTTGTTTTGTGCTTTTGCAGGAATTTGTCTGTTCGTTGAAAGGCACATTAAAATGATCAACAGTTGTGGAGAAACAATCGGTCTTATCGGGAGTAAACTTAAGTGTGTGATTGATCAACTCTGCCCACAATGGAGGTGATTCGTCTATAATTTATAATAATTTTTATTCGGATTCGGTTAAATACCATTTTTCATTAGCTTCTAATTGATATTGTTAATACGTTTTGCACAATTGGCACTTGTTATAACGGAAGAAATTCAAAAAA
The DNA here is from genome assembly GCF_943734845.2 of Anopheles funestus. Classification (NCBI taxonomy): domain Eukaryota; kingdom Metazoa; phylum Arthropoda; class Insecta; order Diptera; family Culicidae; genus Anopheles; species Anopheles funestus. Next base: position 14,910,242 of record NC_064598.1, read on the forward strand.
AGTTACGTCAAACGTTTGGATTTGAAGAAGACGTTTGCTTTGATAACAGATGATGACCGATGACGTTGGTCCGATTGTTTATATTTAGTTTAAAAACAAGCGAAGGATCTGCAAAACGTTTCCACAAACCGAAGGATACAAACAAGAGACAGTTAATGGATCCGACCAAATTGAAAGAAATAGTTCTGAACGCAAAACGACCGTATGTGCTGTACAATATAAATCCTCAGTGGCCCTGCTTTAAACAAACATTCGACGATTGGTGTGAAACATTTGACGATGCGCACCCAAATGCCGTACCTTTTGATGAATGCTCGGTGATGGGCGGTTGTGACCCACAATGGGAATGGCAACGAACAAAGAGACACATGAAAATGCGCGACATTTGCAATAGAGATATTCAGCATAAAGTAGAACGATGGAATTCGTTCAGCTACCGTAACATTGAACTACTGCCAGAACCTTGCCGAAGAGGAGTAAATTTTGCGTGCTTCGGGTTTCCAGAGATTAACGAAGATGTTACGTTTTGGATTGGATCGGCACAGGCCCACACCCCCTGCCATTACGATACGTATGGGTGCAATATCGTGGTGCAGGTTTTTGGGCGCAAATCCTGGACACTGTTGCCTCCGGAGGCAAAGTTAACTCCAGTGCGGGTCCCATTTGAAGAATCAAGTGTATATTGTGAGGAGAACTTTTACAGTCCCGCATCTTACAGCCATTTTACGAAGGTTGAGAATGAAGTGTACCATGTGGTGTTGGAGCCCGGAATGGCTTTAATTGTACCTCCTAAATGGTGGCACTACGTCGAAACATTAGAACCTGCTCTGAATTTCAACACCTGGCTTAGTTTGGTAGGTAGTGCATCTAGTTACATGATTGCACTTTTAATTGTGTTACTCTTGATTTGCAGGAAACCGACGTCGATTCTCTTATCTCAGAATGCATAACCAAGCTGTTGCTTCAAGATTTGTGTGACGGGTTGGAAGAGAATATTAAAAATCGTCTTATAAACCCAAATGAAGTAAATTATCCATCCCATTTTCAGGCCTTTTAAACCAACGATAAATGAATCCAAATTTTTCTTCGGCAGGATCTATTGACAACAACGAGTATCAGCAAATCGTATGATATATTGAACTATTTGCTAGATCAAAAGCGGAAGAACAAACAGCAATGTATAGAACCAAGGCGATACCCCTGTGACTATCTATCTACCGACGCGTTCAACAGATTAATAGAGGAATGCAAACCATTCATTAAGCCGGTGGAAAAGCTACAACAATGGGATTTTTATAACAAAATCATTTGCAACCATTCTCGATACGATTCATCCCAAAATGGGGCGAATTTCTCAGGGTTAACCACTGACGAAATTGAACTAGTGGTAAGAATGCGAAAACTGATAAACGTGTGTTGCAAACCAAATGTAGTAAAATTAATAGAAACTTCCTTGTTAGATGAATATAGAAGTTGATTTACTGACCGTTGACACAGTATTCCTATTTTTTTTCGCATTTCATGACCGCCATTCATTAACATTAACATTCATTCAAATGAAACGTATTTCAACCAATTCGCATTAAAATACATCAATTTATAAATTTTGCTAAATTTCCCAAGAAAAACTAAGGCTATATAACCTTAGGAGATTGGCAAATTTATAGTTTTTTTGTAAATGTCCACGAGATGAGGTTTTTTTCACAAAATTTCTCTGAAATTTTTTGCAAAATTTTTCTGAATCGCGTTCGCAAACGCGACAATTGCTAACCGTTTAGTGACCCCGTGCTGAATATTTTTTTCACAGTACCACCCTGTTTTGTTGTGACGTTTATCTATTGTGACATTTTGCTATGAATGTCAACAGTGCTAAAACAGAAAAGAAACAATTTAGATGTTTTCTGTTTTTCATTGTAAACTAGAAAAACAGCAGCGCCAGAGAAATGTATAAAGCGTGAATGCTTTTGTCTGAAACGAACCCAGAACAAGCGCGAGCAGTTGCATCGATCGAGACGTTGTGTAGCAGGAATGTTCGATTAGCGGACGGTGGTGGTACAGCGAACCAACGCAAAGTGGGTGTGTGTTGTGTAGATCAACTTTGGGGATTTTGCCAATGTTAATTTCATGGTCATTTGTTTGCATTCCGTCACCTGATAGGAAAGTATCACTTAGGGAAGGAATGAGTTGAGCTGAGGTATCTTATTCACGCGCAGGTATAATTGAGACCACGGTGACAAGGTTGTGAGCGAAACGGTGACTTCCTGGTTATTTCACTTGGAGCGCTTTGATTGCAAAAGCACCTGCCAGCTACCACTACAAGCTAGATTGTTTCAAATAATTCAATCGGGATAGCATACACTCCCACCGGAAAGGCGATGAACTACGACGTGCTGTTAAACCGTACCGGATTCAACAAGCTGTCGATAACACCGCAGCACTTCCGCAGCGTTTCCGAAGGTGATTCCCGAAATCGTGACCAGCCCCAGGTTGCTGATCGGAGCGGCGATGGAACGAAAACGCCTGGAAGGAAAATATCACTGCCACCGCATGCGCACCGCCACGAAACCATGTCCGCCTCGTGTAGTCCGATGCGAGGCGGTCCCTCTGCAAATCCATCTGCAAGTGGTCCGGGAGAAGAGTTCAAGGGTAAGGTGGAATCGAAACTGTTAACCATGTGGAACAACATGAAGTTCGGATGGAGCTATAAGATGAAGACAAACTTTTCAAAGGAGCAACCCTTGTGGCTGTTGGGTCGATGCTACCATCAAAAGGTAACGCCCGGACCATCAATGGAAAGCTCGCTAGAGCTTGGCACCTCGGGTCCCGATGGTCAGCTGATGGTACTGCAGAACGTTTATTTGGCCGAAGGGTCAAACTCACCGCCGGAGGAAACGGGTACCGACGCCATTGAGGACAGCAGCCCGGAAGCGATCATCGAAGAGGAAGGAATTGGAGCGTTCCGGAGGGATTTCATTTCGCGCATTTGGATGACGTACAGGCGGGAATTCCAAACGATGGACGATTCGAACTACACGTCCGATTGTGGCTGGGGTTGCATGATAAGAAGTGGACAGATGCTGCTTGCACAGGGTTTGGTAGCCCATTTTCTCGGGCGCAGCTGGCGATGGGATGTGTCGATGTTCACTGCTTACGAGGAGAGTATACACAGGAAAGTGATTCGTTGGTTCGGAGATACCTCGTCGAAGACGAGTCCCTTCTCGATACATACGCTGGTAGCGCTGGGGAAAGAATCGGGCAAAAAGCCCGGCGATTGGTACGGTCCGGGTGCGGTAGCGCACCTGTTGCGACAGGCTGTACGTTTGGCCGCACAGGAAATTACCGATTTGGATGGAGTAAACGTTTACGTTGCCCAGGATTGTGCTGGTGAGCTAGAATAATCTATTCGATAAGAAGTACTTGTGTACTAATGCTAGCTTTTTGGTTGTGTTTCAGTGTATATACAAGATATTCTTGACGAGTGCACTGTTTCGGCACCACCGCCTGGTGCGCCCTGGCAGCAAAAGTGTATGGCCGGAAGTAGTGGAACCTCAGCAAACGTGGCCAGTGTGCATAAAAGCGACTCTTCACCTTCTGCAGGTGATGGTGATGATGAGGGACAGTCCACTCACTGGAAGTCGTTAATATTGCTCGTACCGCTTCGACTTGGTACCGACAAGCTAAATCCCATTTATAACGAATGCCTTAAGGCGATGCTAAGCCTGGACTACTGTATCGGCATTATTGGCGGACGACCGAAGCACTCGCTGTACTTTGTTGGATACCAAGGTATGGATAGAGCTCCACAAAAACGATAATTCGCTATAAGATAGTTTCTTTTGTAGAGGACAAACTTATCCATCTCGACCCGCACTACTGCCAAGATATGGTCGACGTGAATCAGGAAAACTTTCCCGTCGCCTCGTTTCACTGTAAATCACCCCGTAAGATGAAGCTAAGCAAAATGGATCCCAGTTGTTGCATTGGATTTTACTGTGAAACGAAACGGGACTTTTATAAGTTTATCGACAGCGTAAAACCGGTAAGTTGGGGTGGGGGCTTTTGTAAACTAGTTTAGTAAATCTTGCTTATCGGGTTTCTTCGTCTCTTACAACGCGCGACAGTTTTTAATACCCGTTCATCAGGGCAATCAAGAAGCAGGATTTACGAACCCATCCGGATCGTCGACTAGCTCCGTCAGTTACCCGATGTTTGTGTTTTGTCGTGGGAAAAGCAGCGAACAGCGTGCCGATCTCCCAGGACAACAGCCCCATCATTCTCACCCGATGGCGTATCGATCACCTCCAACGGCTATACCGCAGCAAATGGCTGCGGGTAACGATGAGGACGATGACGAAGAAGAGGATGAGGCCATCGAGTTCGTCATTCTATAACAACACGTTGCACGGCGAAAAGTTTTCGATACGATTCATACATAGCTAGATATGTTTAGTCGACTACTGATGGATCCGTTGTCAACAGCGAATCAGCAGACAACATTTACGCTGCCTGTTCTACATAGCAACATTCCACGGCAGACGATCAGGTGTGTATGGCACCATCCTTTCTATTTGGTACAACAAGAGCAACAAGTACACGGACACGAAACACAGGTTTCAGTACTTCGGAAGGAAAGGGAAGGAAAGTAATGCTGATCTAGAGCAAATAATTGATTATCGTAGAAAAATGTACTTATATTGTGATTGTATCGCTTAAGATAAAATGAAATCGTGAAAATTGGTCCATTATTCAACGAGGACTACCTTACAGCTATCCTGCAGACAGGTACACCGCTTACATATATTGCCAAGAAGTAAACAAATATCTGAACCATAGGTATAGTACTACATTTAGTTATGGAAGATTTAATTTATTATTAAAATATTTCGTCGCGCTTAGTTACTTTACCTTTGATTAGCGTTTAGAGGGAAACATTTCGTTTACATTTTATGTTCGTACTTATTGCTGAATGCAGGCGCATGAACATATGCATACCCAAATAATGTATCATGTAGGCTTAGAAGATTTTTTACGTATAAAATAAATAAAAAAAACTAATAGTACAGAGGAAAATGTGTGTCTTCAAAATCGTAATTTAAAATTTGAAAAATATGGAGCGAACATGTCGTCCAGGCCACTGGTCGAGGCACAATTACATCAGATCGCTAACGCCATCTAACGGAAATGAAGTTAACTTTTCGATTGTCATTTAGTGGGGATGAAATTGTTTGAGCGCCGTTTGTTTTGGTACGGTGTTTTGAGCACGGACGCGTTTTAAAGTTTTTCCTATTTAGCCGGCCGGTCGATTGTGATTGTAGTAAAATATTATTTGATTATTCGCGTTGTGCAGTTTAGACGATGGCGCCACAAGACGAAAATCAATCGCAGGATAAACCCGTCTTGAAGGGAGCGATTACGATTTCGCAAATAAACGCGGACGAAATAACATTCGTAAGTACATGATAGCTATGTTTACCATTTGCAAAACATGCATTAATTATCTTGTGATTTGCCTCTCTTTCGATTAATAGCTTGCGAACCGATTTTGGGCACCGGATACGGCAAACGCTCACGAGGCGTACAATGCACAGATCATAGAAGATATCTACCGGAAAGAGATATGCGATACGCGTCATTCGTTGCGCCGGATCATGATGCTGGAGTTTAGCCAGTACCTGGAAAATTATCTGTGGCCCAACTTTGACGGGCAAGGTGCAAGTCGTGCGCACCTAATGTCGATAGTGGCGATGGTGAATGAAAAGTTTCGTGAAAAGGTGGAAGTGTGGAAAGTGTTCGAAAATAACGGTGAGCTGTTTGTGCAATTTTTCCAGCGCGTGCTGGAAGCGTGCATCGAAGAGTGTCCCGTGACACCGGCAACAATGCGTGAACAGACGGCATTGCTGGTGTTTTTGAATCATTGTTTTAACAGCATGGAGGTGGAAATATGTCGCAACCAGGCAAAGCGGCTTGTCTCGCTAACTATGTGGGCCTGTCTGCAGCCGAAGCGCCGCGAACAAGAGCTGAACCAGATACCGGAATGGCGCAAATTTTGGAAAAAGCTCCAAAAAAAGGATAAACCGGAGCAGAGCGAAAAGCTTCAATGGGAGCGTCACTTTTTGCAAAATTTAATGATCAAATTTATACGCATTCTTGAGACCATTCCGGTGGACGGTCCAGTATGCGAGGAAACGGTACGATACTGTGAAAGGTTCATAGAGTTTTTAATCGATTTGGAAGCGCTATTACCGACGAGAAGATTCTTCAATACCGTCATGGACGACTGTCACGTTGTCGTACGTTGTTCCTTATCGTCGTTGGTTCGTCGCGAAGAAGGCAATCTTTTTTCTCAGGTGAGTCTTTATACTTTTCTTCTGCTGATGCGTTCGAAGAGAATCGATTAAATAAGCAAAAATATTGGAAGATTTGTTTATTCAATGTAAAAGGAAAGGAGGAGCATAAACCTTTCCTAAGATTCTTGCTACTAGTGTGCACAATTTTTTATGTTTTTTTAGATTTTTTCCTCTATAACGGGATGGGTTGTTTGTATAGGCAAAGCAGAAAACGTTACAGCAACACGTTGCGTTTCTGTTGGAAAATGCTTAAAAGGAACATTTGAGTACATTCAATTTTTCGCACAATAAACATTGCCTTTCTTTCATCGTCTGCCGTAACAACAGATGTATCATTTTTTATTGAAACACAAGAAAACAACAAACGAATAGTTTCTGTTGATTTCAATGTCATAAATAGTGTATGAAACCCATTTAATTGTAGTCGTCTATTTCTATTGCCTATCCAGCTAGTACACAATATGTTTAACGAGTACAACAATCTTTTTGGCTTTAACGACCTTACAGGTCACGCCGGCCATTTCTGGCTTACTAGACTTATTTTTACCACGTAGCCGGATAGTCAGTCCTTGCTACGGGGGAACGGTCCGGATGGGATTTGAACCCGGTCCGGCCGTGTGGACTGGCGCCGTTTATCACATGCACCATCGGACCGCCCCGAGTACAACAATAGTGTCACTTATTTACGTACGTTTTATTTGCTAAAACCACATATTCGTTTTCGTTTTGCATGCACTTAGTTATTTGTTAACTAAAATGTATTTGTATGCCAAAAAAGCGGGTAAGACACTGTCGGTTGTGTTGAAGTACAACTGCGCACCAATTAAATTTTAAAATTATCTTACAGATTAAGTTTTTTTTTACAAATATTTTGTTTTCCACTTATCTACATGGAGGAGCGGTGCAAGGATCGGAAGATTGTACATCAGACAAATGTTGTTTTTCCCACGAGCAATTTCTCGTCCGATCTCGTGCTGAAAACTGCAGCAGCAGATGTTTTTGTTCGATTTGTTACACTTTATGACTAATACAGCAGTGCCTTATATCATTGCGCGTATGAACTATGACTATATTTGCTGCCTATTCTTAGTTGTTGAAGACTGGAATTTAGAAGCCTGGAAGCATATTCGGCCTGAGATTCTGTGGTTGTTTTTTTTCACGTAAGTCTTTTTTGTATGTAAGACTTTACTGTACGAATGCACCTTTACCTAGACAGCCGGTGGACGGTGTTATGGTTTTGTCTTTGCGACTGCTCACTGAGAGCCTTTTACTGTGTACATAATATCATATGGATTGGTTCGGATTATGAAGATCATACCATCAGCCGAAACTGACGTACGCGTGAAGATGAAATCGAATGTACGTCTTTTACCACAATACTAAGCATTAGTAATCACCACCGTTCATGTAAGTCATCTCGTCGCCCCACTCGGTCGTCTGGGGCGCTTGATCACGAAAGCATGATTTCACTAGAAATGTTACATGTTTCTGGCGCAACACACAGATATAGAGGATGCAGGGTGCCTGTAGCGCATTCGCGATGATGTGCATGTAGAGCAACCCGTCAAAATGTAACCATGATAGAATGAGAAACAGCCAGGCGATACTCATTGTGGCAAAGATAAGGGTGAACATGACGAAGCTACAGCGCAGCTTATGATGGATCCTGCCGTACGTATGCATCCGATTGATGAAGCGTAACGTGGTGACGAAGAAGAAAATGTTCACTATAATAATGAATGCGATCGGCGTAAAGAACACGGCTATCCCTAGCCAGCTAATGTTGTCCTGCCCTTCGAAAAAGCTTTCCCGTCCGGGATGGTGAACGGTTTCGGTGCCACTGTTACTGCTAGCGTTGCTACTACCGGGAAGATCGAGAAAGAAATGGGCAAACACGGCAATTGCTGCCATCGTACCGGTGCAGCCCCAGGCGTATCCCGAGTACCAGCAGTACTTTCGACCGTCGCTAACTCGCAAGAACACGTTACGCGTGCGAAACATTTTCCAGATGTAGTAACCCATCGCATTTAGCCAGAAGAACGCACCGAGCAGGCTGACGTAAAAGAACAGATCCGCTATGAGGAAGCTTACATGGTTGCTGAACTCGGTGAAGATGCGTACCAGATCGGCCGCCTGGCTCACGATCAGACACATCGTGATCGTTGTCACCATGTTGCCGACGAGATCGCGTAACGTTGGCAGCACAAAGTAAATGATCGCAACGACGAGCAGGATGATCATGGCCAAACCGTGGCAAATCGGGTTGATGATTTTGCGTAGCATCACATCACTATCGGTCCAGTGGATCTCTTCCTTCGGCGAGCACACCTTCGCTATCAAACCCTCCATTAGTTCTGCTCCATCACCACCGCTTCCGATAGCACGATCCATACAGTAAAGTCCTTGCACGTAGTCGTACTGTAACAGCGGCACATTCGTGTCACCGGCATCGATATAATCCTCATCGAGATAGCTACCTACGCTACCCTGTGACCCGGGGCTGTGATGGCGCAGAATAAGGTGCCGCAGCTGACCATCCGGAAAGAGAATCAATTTGTCATAGCTCTGTAAGGTGAGG